>NC_082672.1:34085000-34710000 GCF_025265405.1 Mesoplodon densirostris | reverse complement strand
GTTTTTTCTATGGAAGTGATTTTCTCCCAAACAAAATTAGATTCCTAGGATACTCATTCTTATAAAGTGCATTTCTTTACATAATATATTCTGAATGTGTTATGGTTTTTATTCAATTATCTTTTACTACCCAACACAGGAATCAATATAAACAGCAATAAGAATGGCTAACGTCGTTAGAAAGAGCAGGGCAATGTGCTAAGCATTTTATAAATTTTAACTCATTCAATTCGTATGACAGTGCGAAGGTACTATTATTGTTCCTGTTTCATATGAAATATGAATCTTAGACAGTTTAAACTAACTAAAAATTACACAGCTGATATATGATGGAGCTCAGATTCAAGCCCAGACCATTTTCATCTGGACTGCTCTCTCTCATGGTCAGCTCTTACCCATTCAAGTCCAAATTGCAGCATGATTTAAAATAAGTATTTTTATTTCACTGGCAAATATTTAACAGAAATTAAGCATAGTAGATGTTTTAATGAATTTAACACTTTGCTGGAGGGTTAAGATTATGTTTACAGAAACAAAAGGCTATGTTTTCCTTATGGCAACAGCAAATTCTGAAATTCTTAAAGGTATATTGACTTCATTATTGTACACTGTTTAAACATCCTCTCTTTAGCAGTGTTTACCCCCTGAATGTTATGTTGTGAAGATGAAAGAGTTTTCCTACACCTACACTCAGAACAACTGAGTTCAGTAAATTATGCTGTGTCCAAAAGTGAAACAGTATAGGCTGAAGCGGCTGGGCAAACCATTTTACCAAAGATAATAGAAAAGTACATTTCTATCCAGGATGTCCAAATTATTTGAAATTTAAAATAGCAGAATTGAAATACTTAAAATTTGATACTGTCGGTCTTGTACTTTCCCTTTCCATTCTTATCCAAGAAAGATTTTTTAATATATTTAACAAGGCATAGTCCACACATATTTGTAGAGGGCCTAGAGTGTGTAGAGCAGCCGTTCTCTACCAATAATAAGGTACGAGTCTGAGTGTGTATGTGTACGTATCATATTGTAAAATTCTAGCAACTGAAAAGAAAAGAATTTAAGTAAATTAAAAAAAAAAATTTCACTAGGGCTTTCCTGGTGGCGCAGTGGTTGAGAGTCCGCCTGCCGATGTAGGGGACAAGGGTTCGTGCCCCGGTCCGGGAAGATCCCCCATGCCGCGGAGCGGCTGGGCCCGTGAGCCATGGCCGCTGAGCCTGCGCGTCCGGAGCCTGTGCTCCGCAATGGGAGAGGCCACAACAGTGAGAGGCCCGCGAACGGCAAAAAAAAAAAAAAAAAAAAAAAAAAATTCACTAAAGTTCCCAATTTTTCTACACAAAAACAGTTTTTTTCTGCTGGAATTTCATAATTTGAGATTGCTGCTGAATGCGGTTTTCCCCTAGTCATTCTCAAAGCATCCGTGGTTAAACATCGGTGAGCCAACTGAAAGGCAAATAGCTTTGGGTAAAGTAAATAAAGGAAAGTCAGTCCACACAATGTGTTTAACTGTGCCAAATGGAGAAACGTCTAGGCCACAGGTGTTACTCATCCTGTTCAGGGCTAAGCCTTCTCTCTAGGTGCAGGGCCTCACTCTCTTCCCGGTCCTCCTCCAACAGTTATATCCATTCTCTCCTGTCTCTTTAGTCCATCCCTCTCGACTGATTAGCCCCTGTGTACAACCTCCTCCCTCGTCACAGCAACAGCAGCCCCTCATTTCGGTCCACATTCCTATCTCCTGTGTTTTCCCCATCTCCACCCAAGGTTACTGGAGGCGTAATCAATGGGGTTCCTCACTTGCAGAGTGAGCTCACTTCACTGCAACCCTGCTTTTGTCTGCTTCTTTGGGTAAAACTATTTCCACCAAGGTCGCCAACGAGTCCTTAATTAATGAATCTATTGGGCGTTTCTCACCTTAGTATATCTTTCCATAGAAACAAGAGGAATTTACCATTCTTCTGCATTCTTTAAATTCTTGTATTTTCTGACACAACTATTGCTATTTTTCCTGCTACCCCTCTGATGATCCTCCTCAATTTTCTTATGGCCTCCTCGTTCTCTGCCGAGACCTCAATTAAAGATTTTCATCCGGGACTTCCGGGTAAGATGGCGGAAGAGTAAGACGCGGAGATCACCTTCCTCCCCACAGATACACCAGAAATACAGCTACACGTGGAACAACTCCTACAGAACACCTACTGAACGCTGGCAGAAGACCCCGGACCTCCCAAAAGGCTCGCCCCGCACTCCGTGCCCCTCCCTCCCGCCCGGCCTGAGTGAGCCAGAGTCCCCGAAGAGGCTGCTCCTTTAACCCTGTCCTGTCTGAGCGAAGAACAGACGCCCTCCGGCGACCTACACGCAGAGGCGGGGCCAAATCCAAAGCTGAGACCCAGGAGCTGTGAGAACAAAGAAGAGAAAGGGAAACCTCTCCCAGCAGCCTCAGAAGCAGCGGATTAAAGCTCCACAATCAACTTCATGTACCCTGAATCTGTGGAATACATGAATAGACAACAAATCATCCCAAATTGAGTAGCCAGGAGTCAGTGCTGTGTCTCTGAGGTGGGAGAGCGAACTTCAGGACACTGGTCCACAAGAGACCTCCCAGCTCCACATAATATCAAACGGAAAAAATCTTCCAGAGATCTCCATCTCAACACCAGCACCCAGCTTCACTCAACGACCAGCAAGCTACAGTGCTGGACACCCTTTGCCAAACAACTAGCAAGACAGGAACACAACGCCACCCATTAGCAGAGAGGCTGCCTCAAATCATAAAAAGTCCACAAACACCCCAAAACACACCACCAGACGTGGACCTGCCCACCAGAAAGACAAGATCCAGCCTCATCCACCAGAACACAGGCAGTAGTCCCCTCCACCAAGAAGCCTACACAACCCACTAAACCAACCTTAGCCACTGGGGACAGACACCAAAAACAACGGGAACTACGAACCTGCAGCCTGCAAAAAGGAGACCTCAAACACAGTAACATAAGCAAAATGAGAAGACAGAAAAACACACAGCAGGAGAAGGAGCAAGATAAAAACCCACCAGACCTAACAAATGAAGAGGTAATAGGCAGTCTATCTGAAAAAGAATTCAGAATAATGATGGTAAAGATGATCCAAAATCTTGGAAATAGAATAGACAAAATGCAAGAAACAGTTAACAAGGACCTAGAAGAACTAAAGACGAATCAAGCATCGATTAAAAGCACAATAAATGAAATAAAAATTACTCTAGATGGGATCAATAGCAGAATAACTGAGGCAGAAGAACGGATAAGTGAGGTGGAAGATAAAATAGTGGAAATAACTGCGGCACAGCAAAATAAAGAAAAAAGAATGAAAAGAACAGAGGACAGTCTCAGAGACCTCTGGGACAACATTAAACGCACCAACATTCGAATTATAGGGGTTCCAGAAGAAGAAGAGAAAAAGAAAGGGACTGAGAAAATATTTGAAGAGATTATAGTTGAAAACTTCCCTAATATGGGAAAGGAAATAGTTAATCAAGTCAAGGAGGCACAGAGAGTCCCATACAGAATAAATCCAAGGAGAAATACACCAAGACACATATTAATCAAACTGTCAAAAATTAAACACAAAGAAATCATATTAAAAGCAGCAAGGCAAAAACAACAAATAACACACAAGGGAATCCCCATCAGGATAACAGCTGATCTCTCAGCAGAAACTCTACAAGCCAGAAGGGAGTGGCAGGACATACTTAAAGTGATGAAGGAGAAAAACCTGCAACCAAGATTACTCTACCCAGCAAGGATCTCATTCAGATTTGATGGAGAAATTAAAACGTTTACAGACAAGCAAAAGCTGAGAGAGTTCAGCACCACCAAACCAGCTTTACAACAAATGCTAAAGGAACTTCTCTAGGCAAGAAACACAACAGAAGGAAAAGAACTACAATAACGAAACCAAAACAATTGAGAAAATGGGAATAGGAACATACATATCAATAATTACCTTAAATGTAAATGGACTAAATGCTCCCACCAAAAGACACAGAGTGGCTGAATGGATACAAAAACAAGACCCATATATATGCTGTCTACAAGAGACCCACTTCAGACCTAGAGACACATACAGACTGAAAGTAAGGGGATGGAAAAAGATATTCCATGCAAATGGAAACCAAAAGAAAGCTGGAGTAGCAATTCTCATATCAGACAAAATAGACTTTAAAATAAAGACTACTAGAAGAGACAAAGAAGGACACTACATAATGATCAAGGGATCAATCCAAGAAGAAGATATAACAATTGTAAATATTTATGCACCATACATAGGAGCACCTCAATACATAAGGCAAATACTAACAGCCATAAAAGGAGAAATCGACAGTAACACAATCATAGTAGGGGACTTTAACACCCCACTTTCACCAATGGACAGGTCATCCAAAATGAAAATAAATAAGGAAACACAAGCTTTAAATGATACATTAAACAAGATGGACTTAATTGATATTTATAGGACATTCCATCCAAAAACAACAGAATACACATTTTTCTCAAGTGCTCATGGAACATTCTCCAGGATAGATCATATCTTGGGTCACAAATCAAGCCTTGGTAAATTTAAGAAAATTGAAATTGTATCAAGTATCTTTTCCGACCACAATGCTATGAGACTAGATATCAATTACAGGAAAAGAGCTGTAAAACATACAAACACATGGAGGCTAAACAATACACTACTTAATAACGAAGTGATCACTGAAGAAATCAAAGAGGAAATTAAAAAATACCTAGAAAGAAATGACAATGGAGACACGACGACCCAAAACCTATGGGATGCAGCAAAAGCAGTTCTAAGAGGGAAGTTTATGGCAATACAATCCCACCTTAAGAAACAGGGAATATCTCGAATAAACAACCTAACCTTGCACCTAAAGCAATTAGAGAAAGAAGAACAAAAACATCCCAAAGTTAGCAGAAGGAAAGAAATCATAAAAATCAGATCAGAAATAAATGAAAAAGAAATGAAGGAAACGATAGCAAAGATCAATAAAACTAAAAGCTGGTTCTTTGAGAAGATAAACAAAATTGATAAACCATTAGCCAGACTCATCAAGAAAAAAAGGGAGAAGACTCAAATCAATAGAATTAGAAATGAAAAAGGAGAAGTAACAACTGACACTGCAGAAATACAAAAGATCATGAGAGATTACTATAAGCAACTCTATGCCAATAAAATGGACAACCTGGAAGAAATGGACAAATTCTTAGAAATGCACAACCTGCCAAGACTGAATCAGGAAGAAATAGAAAATATGAACAGACCAATCACAAGCACTGAAATTGAAACTGTGATTAAAAATCTTCCAACAAACAAAAGCCCAGGACCAGATGGCTTCACAGGCGAATTCTATCAAGCATTTAGAGAAGAGCTAACACCTATCCTTCTCAAACTCTTCCAAAATATAGCAGAGGGAGGAACACTCCCAAACTCATTCTACGAGGCCACCATCACCTTGATACCAAAACCAGACAAGGATGTCACAAAGAAAGAAAACTACAGGCCAATATCACTGATGAACATAGATGCAAAAATCCTCAACAAAATACTAGCAACCAGAATCCAACAGCACATTAAAAGGATCATACACCATGATCAAGTGGGGTTTATTCCAGGAATGCAAGGATTCTTCAATATACGCAAATCAATCAATGTGATACACCATATTAACAAACTGAAGGAGAAAAACCATATGATCATCTCAATAGATGCAGAGAAAGCTTTTGACAAAATTCAACACCCATTTATGATAAAAACCCTGCAGAAAGTAGGCATAGAGGGAACTTTCCTCAACATAATAAAGGCCATATATGACAAACCCACAGCCAGCATCGTCCTCAATGGTGAAAAACTGAAACCATTTCCACTAAGATCAGGAACAAGACAAGGTTGCCCACTCTCACCACTCTTATTCAACATAGTTTTGGAAGTTTTAGCCACAGCAATCAGAGAAGAAAAGGAAATAAAAGGAATCCAAATGGGAAAAGAAGAAGTAAAGCTGTCACTGTTTGCAGATGACATGATACTATACATAGAGAATCCTAAAGATGCTACCAGAAAACTACTAGAGCTAATCAATGAATTTGGTAAAGTTGCAGGATACAAAATTAATGCACAGAAATCTCTGGCATTCCTATATACTAATGATGAAAAATCTGAAAGTGAAATCAAGGAAATACTCCCATTTACCATTGCAACAAAAAGAATAAAATATCTAGGAATAAACCTACCTAAGGAGACAAAAGACCTGTATGCAGAAAATTATAAGACACTGATGAAAGAAATTAAAGATGATACAAATAGATGGAGAGATGTACCATGTTCTTGGATTGGAAGAATCAACATTGTGAAAATGACTCTACTACCCAAGGCAATCTACAGATTCAATGCAATTCCTATCAAACTACCAATGGCATTTTTCACAGAATTAGAACAAAAAATTTCACAATTTGTATGGAAACACAAAAGACCCCGAATAGCCAAAGCAATCTTGAGAACGAAAAACGGAGCTGGAGGAATCAGGCTCCCTGACTTCAGATTATACTACAAAGCTACAGTAATCAAGACAGTATGGTACTGGCACAAAAACAGAAAGATAGATCAATGGAACAGGATAGAAAGCCCAGAGATAAACCCACGGACATATGGTCACCTTATCTTTGATAAAGGAGGCAGGAATGTACAGTGGAGAAAGGACAGTCTCTTCAATAAGTGGTGCTCGGAAAACTGGACAGGGACATGTAAAAGTATGAGATTAGATCACTCCCTAACACCATACACAAAAATTAGCTCAAAATGGATTAAAGACCTAAATGTAAGGCCAGACACTATCAAACTCCTAGAGGAAAACATAGGCAGAACACTCTATGACATAAATCACAGCAAGATCCTTTTTGACCCACCTCCTAGAGAAATGGAAATAAAGACAAAAATAAACACATGGGACCTAATGAAACTTCAAAGCTTTTGCACAGCAAAGGAAACCATAAACAAGACGAAAAGACAACCCTCAGAATGGGAAAAAATATTTGCAAATGAAGCAACTGACAAAGGATTAATCTCCAAAATTTATAAGCAGCTCATGCAGCTCAATAGCAAAAAAACAAACAACCCAATCCAAAAATGGGCAGAAGACCTAAATAGACATTTCTCCACAGAAGATATACAGACAGCCAACAAACACATGAAAGGATGCTCAACATCTTTACTCATTAGAGAAATGCAAATCAAAACTACAATGAGATATCATCTCACACCAGTCAGAATGGCCATCATCAAAAATCTAGAAACAATAAATGCTGGAGAGGGTGTGGAAAAAAGGGAACACTCTTGCACTGCTGGTGGGAATGTGAATTGGTACAGCCACTATGGAGAACGGTATGGAGGTTCCTTAAAAAACTACAAATAGAACTACCATATGACCCAGCAATCCCACTACTGGGCATATACCCTGAGAAAACCATAATTCAAAAAGAGACATGTACCAAAATGTTCATAGCAGCCCTATTTACAATAGCCCGGAGATGGAAACAACCTAAGTGTCCATCATCGGATGAATGGATAAAGAAGATGTGGCACATATATACAATGGAATATTACTCAGCCATAAAAAGAAACGAAATTGAGCTATTTGTAATGAGGTGGATGGACCTAGAGTCTGTCATACAGAGTGAAGTAAGTCAGAAAGAGAAAGACAAATACTGTATGCTGACACATATATATGGAATTTAAGAAAAAAATGTCATGAAGAACATAGGGGTAAGACAGGAATAAAGACACAGACCTACTAGAGCATGGACTTGAGGATATGGGGAGGGGGAAGGGTAAGCTGTGACAAAGTGAAAGAGCGGCATGGACATATATACACTACCAAACGTAAGGTAGATAGCTAGTGGGAAGCAGCCGCATAGCACAGGGAGATCACCTCGGTTCTTTGTGACCGCCTGGAGGGGTGGGATAGGGAGGGTGGGAGGGAGACGCAAAAGGGAGGGTATATGGGAACATATGTATATGTATAACTGATTAAATTTGTAAAATAAAAAAAAAAACTGAAAAAAAAAAAATAAAAAAAAAAAAAAAGATTTTCATCCGAGTTTCTTTCTTCATAACATAAATTGCAATGTTTCATGGACAATCTACCACATAATCATGGCTTCAGCCATCAATTTGTGCTGATGATGCACACATCTCTATTTCTACTTCAGATCACTTTCCAAACTAGTATGGACAATGTAAGTCTGGAAATATTTCAATTTGCTCTACTTCATGAAGATAAACCAGGATCAGAGTTGAAACTATAAGCCATGATTTCTGACTCCACTTTAGTCCCATGCATTTTCTAACATGGTACATAGCTTTTCTAATTCTACAAGGGAGAAAATGTTACATTTCAAAGAAAGAGTAGAAGAAATGTGAATTTCAGGACTTTACATAAGGGTAGTACTTCATGGTGAAGCTGGGACTTGGAAATTAAGAATGTTTAAAATTTCTAGACACAATTTAAGAATGAGATAGAGCCTGGAAGTGTTGGGAGATGAGACAGGGTACAAAGATCCATTCCTCATAAACCAAAAAACTGAGACATTTTTCATCTTCCATATTTTCTTTTGCTATATTTGCAATTACAGAAGAAAACAATGCAAGGTAGCATCTATCATGCTATTAAATCTGAGCTTTAAGTGTGTTCATTCTGTAGTTGTAACTTAGAAACTATTTAACCAGCTATGGATCAGAGTTCATATTTTAATAGTCTCATTTGATATCACAATATTAAGCAGCAGGAAAAAGGCAAAGATAGAGATCAAGGACCTCTGATTACTAACTGCCTTTTACAAGTTGTATAACATGATCTAAGAAGTAGTCACTTCCCTTAGAGGGCAAGAAAGGCAGGAGTAGGAAAGAAGTATGGAGAGGGGTCTATTTTTCACTGCCTACATGGGGGGCCTCAGCACCCAGATGCCTAGTCCCACCACGTGTGTTAAGAATTCAGCATTTCTGGCCACTGTCACAGTATACACAGTGTTCCCAGCCTCAGCCTATTTACATTTATAGACTAACTAGCTCTCTGTAACCAGAAAAAGAGATCAACATCACCCAAATAGTTATAAAAATGCATGCTTAAATAATTATAAATATTCATAATTATCATTCATAATTATAATTATAAATATTCAAGAGCAACTGTCTTTATTTTTCAAAATGATAGAAAAATGATACAATATTTCCATTTCAAGCACTTTACTATAATTAACTTATTGTTGATCATATCGTATTGGTAATATGTCTTCCTATACCGGAACTATTGTTTATCTCTTTTACCAGTGCATTCTTTTCTAGAAATTTAAGATGCAGCATCACATTTAGGAATATATGATGTACTGATATGTTTTAACAATAACTAGTAGTGATGTTATATAGCCATTCAATCACCTCTCTTTGCTATGACTACACTCATGAAATTTCTGTGAAGTACATGAATGATTATAGAGAATAGGCCCATTCGAAGAGCCTGCATCAATTACAATATTATTTCAGACTTGTAAACTTTTCTCAAAGTTAAATTCAATGTATTTTTATAACCTTTAATACTCAAATACATCAAAACAGGTTTACTTATTCAGAAGTAAAGAGCAGCCAGTGATAATCTAATCACTTCCAGGTAATCTGGAAGTGAGATGTCTTTCTCAATCTGATGTTTCAAAGCAAATAATTATCTTGATAAACATGCAAATAGAACTCTTGTTCAACTGAATAACAAAAATATCCAGTACGGGCCTCCCTGGTGGCGCAGTGGTTAAGAGTCCGCCTGCCGATGCAGGGGATACGGGTTCGTGCCCCGGTCTGGGAGGATCCCATATGCCGCGGAGCGGCTGGGCCCGTGAGCCATGGCCGCTGGGCCTGCGCATCCGGAGCCTGTGCTCCGCAACGGGAGAGGCCACAACAGTGAGAGGCCCGCATACCGCAAAAAAAAAAAGAAAAAAAAAAAAAAAATATCCAGTGCATTATCTCAGCACATGGGTAGGCAGAAAGATAATATGAAACAAGATGCTCGTTTCAGTTTTTAAATATCTACAGGCAGCAGCTGGAAAGCAGCAATAGATTTCAGATGGGAAGAGTAGTTCCTGAAAATATAATAGACTGCTCAGATTTGAAGGCAGAAGGAGAAAAGTGGGAAGACTGATACACACATGGATAAAGGCCTTTACCTATGTGATATTTACGCTCATGGTTTCCACCACATAAGCTAGTTAGGAAGGATATGTGATACAGGCAATATCCTATCTAGCCTTGCCTTATTAAGATACATACTCCCCACGGTATTGGCACTCAAATATGGCACAGGATTCCAACTGGAGGGCAACCACACAGCACAATGGTTGCTCATTAATAAGCACAATTTCCAGATACCACATTCTGATGTTTGGGCCCAGGAGTCTCCCAGTTAAAATAAGCACCCAAAGAAATTCTGATGTGTGGGGTCCTTGGGTCACACTTTGAAAAAGAGCGACAGGATTTCCTAGTACTCTGTATCCGCTCCATCCGTGGCAGCCCAAGAAAACAAATGGTGGATGACTTAAAGGAAGCTTTAGGAAAGTCAGCTTATATAACACTAGAAAAATCACTGTCTTGCTGAATCTCAGAGAGATTTATCGAGTAAGAAACAGTTAATTTTAAGAAATGGTTTCCATTTTCCAGTTTGATAGCCACATGATATTATTTATTTTATGCTTGCATTTTGTGCCTCATGGATTACTACATTATATTGCATTTTATACACATGATTAAATATTTAAGAATCATGCATTTCAATTGCCTGAAAAACTTCTTGTTTTAAATTTACAATAGTACTTATACTCCATAAATTTACTAACATTTTCATTTTATTGGATTTAAAAAGAATATTTTCTATTTTTGAGTAAATCTAATGTTATTCTCTATACAGTGGTATAATTCAATTTTCTCTAAAGAATAAAATTTTTATAACATTTACCAGCAATCTGAAAGTGAAAATTTATGTGTGTATCTTTGCAGGTCAAAAAAAGTCTGAAACAGATCTGTGAGTGCCTCCCAACTAGCTCAGTTGGTAAGTGCGGAATTAGCCATAGGCTACACAGTAATATTTCAATAGACTGCTCAGCTGGAATTATCCTTTAGTATAGAATCAAGAGAAGGCTGGTCTCTTTCACACACTGCTGTAGTTCAATTCACTGCTTCCTGAGTGATGTACGTTAGGGGAAAGCCTTCTTCATTAACATGCATTTATCTAAAATAAATAGAAATTTCTTATTTCCTTTCAAATATAAGCATGGTTACATTCATTGTTACTCAAGATTAGATCCTACAAAGTTTTTATAATAAAAAAAACTCTTTGAGATATGCATGATCTTTTGAGAATAAAAAAGTTTAAGAGAACATCCCATAAAATTCCCATCATTTTAATATAAATCTAAGAAAGTTTAAAAAACTTAAACGCCTCTTATTTCCCAGGGCCTGTTCACTTTACTATCAGAAAAACAACCAACAGTTATTGATCTCCTAATATGTATAAGGCCAGACTACTAAACCTTGACAAATATTATTTCATTTAATCCTCACTTAATCTTTGTATTTCTTTGTATTTCTTTACTGGCCCTTTGTATAAGGGCCAGTAAGTGGTACAGACAGGATTCCAAATCTTTGCTCTATTGAACAGCATCTTCTTGAAATTTCATCAGCCAGAGAACATTAAGACATGAGGACAGCTGCTATTACATAATGTCAAGGTGAATCACTAATTAGCATTTGAGTAACACATCCAGAGTATTAACCTAATATGGATGGTAAGTACAAAGCCATTTACACGCCTCCAAATTTAGTCTATGTCTTCTACTTCCCTTGGCAGAACTCCTAGACTACTTCTCCAAAATGTTCATAATCTCTTGGACCCTATGTGATTCTCTTTATGTTGACTTGAGCCTTGATAAAACGTCAATGTGCTTTTATACGCTTTTAGATAAACACAGAGGAAACTAACAGGGAAGAAACTAAGCTGGGCTGGATGGCAATGTCATTCCAACGCCCCTTATGACTAAAATTAGCCTGAGCTTGTTTTCAACATAACATTACTGTACTAATATTTTTTTTTTAGTTTCAGATATATAAATACTGCCAATCCAGACCTCTGAGTAACATGAAATAACTTATGTCACAGCTGAAATAATACAATTTCAATAAAAATCAGAGAATTTCAATATTGCGTTAGAATGAAGAAATTTACAATGGTAAATATACAATAGCCTTTAAACTTTTTTGAAATAGTGAAAATGGGACATAGGACACTCACTACCCCTATTATTTCTTTCCTACACTTAAGAATTCAGAGCATATTAAGAATCATTAACTACTTGAAATGAATATGGCTAAGTGTCAAGTATCTAAATCTATAAGGACTAGCTTTTCAGTTATTTAGAATGTTTAACAATTAGCACAGTTTATAAGGATTCCAGAAGTTATTTCAATACAATTTTTAACTCTACATATAGGTAGTCCCTGGAAAACCATACACATAAAATTACTATCTCAAGAAAGAAAAATATTTACCTATGAGAAAATCTGCTCTCCCATTTTGTGCCTAGGAATAGTTATTGTTTTCCTCTATGAAACTTAACCTCTATTTCTCCATTAAAAAACATCAACAAAACAATATCTAGCTACTACTTTCCATTATTTTGTTTGTTTGTTTTCTTTTAACTTTTTATAGCACAGGTTTGACTCTTTGAGGGCCATTAAACACTGGATTATCCCTTAACTTATGTAAAATTTCCAATAAATATGGAACATTTTGTATATTTGAATAGTATATTAAGTTGTTTAATTCATCTAAATAGAGATAGCTTTGTCAAATAAATGCCTTGCAAATAACACATTTCATAGTTTCCAGCTTATTCCCACCCACTCATATACTATATCAACATTTTAACAGAGTAATATATAAACCAAATTTTATTAAAATAAATCCATATTTTATATCTTAGAGCATGGAACGGAATCTTTTGTGTACTTAATTTGTAAATTTGAGTACACAGATATAACCAGGTCATTTTAAGTATGTACTACTCTGGAGAGGATTTATAAACAGAATCTAAATTATACTCAAAGTCATTTATAAAGGCAACTCTTTTGATTCCTCATTAACCATTGAGGAGAATTAAGAGAAAGAATGGGTGTGCAACTTTTTGCTAAAGAATAACAGAAATCGTGGTTTCTACATTTAAAACAACAGATTAAGGATGGTTGAATTGCCAGAATATTAAATTTTGAATTAAAAATTTAACAGACCCAGGGGCTTCCCTGGTGGCACAGTGGTTAAGAATCCGCCTTCGAATGCAGGGGACGCGGGTTCGAGCCCTGGTCCAGGAAGATCACGCATGCCACGGAGCAACTAAGCCCATGCGCCACAACTACAGAACCAGCACTCTAGAGCCCGCAAGCCACAACTACTGAAGCCCGCACGCCTAGAGCCCGTGCTCTGCAGCGAGAGAAGCCACCACAATGAGAAGCCCACGCACCGCAACGAAGAGTAGCCCCCGCTTGCCGCAACTAGAGAAAGCCCGCACACAGCAACGAAGACCCAACGCAGCCAAAAATAAATAAATTAATAAATTAATTAAAAATTTAAAAAATAAAAGTCATTTCTGGATTTAAAGTTTAAAGGTCTTAGTGTCATTTGAGACTTTATTTCATTTGAATAGAGATAGAGGTGAAGGAAAATTGAGATGTTATTTATCTAAGAACAAATTTATTGGCAAAATGAAAGTACTTTCAGCAGATTAAAATTCAGATTATAAAAGTCCTTCCAAAGCCTTTTATAACTGACCTGAAGTGGAAATGGCTTTTCTTCTAGTCAGTGGCCATTCACACTCACGTGTACAAGTACCTCAATGGTACATATCCACTAGCATGGTGTGCCTACTTCAGCTACTGATAGCATTTTGGCACTTTGGGACTGTGATTTATATGTTTGTTACATAACCTGTCGATATTAGTCTTTTAGAACAGAGAGAACAGGTCCCTCTCCTAGCTCCAGGGTTGGGTGTTTTCCAAGACAATTGTTCTGCGTAAAGTTTTAATGTTTAAGTTAAATCAAAAACAGGGAAAACCTGATAAGATTGGTTTAAACCCTATCAGGTTTGGTATCCAAATGCCAAGCCATTCTTGAGTACTCCAAAGAAACTATCAGGAGTATCAAAACCGTGATACCTGTCACCCATATCTCAAGCCACAGAAAGTAGTGTTTTCCTGGTTTCTGAATCTTTTTGCAAACATGGTGGAAGAACTGAGCCAGCAGATTTCCTCTGTGTTCAAATCAGTCACAAGATATGAGTTATTTGAGTATAAAACAGATAAGCCTTTCCACAGAGTACACCTGATGGACTAGCTCTTCAGCATTAGAAAAACTTGTCAGTATAGGAGTCAAAGAAGCCCAAAGTAAGCACAGAAATGAACTGAACCCGAGATGCTTCTGTGTAGCTTATCACTCTGACCAGCTCTTTAGCTGCTAAATTATAGATGTTAGGGCACTCTTCTGAAAAAGTCTGCAGAAAAGAAAGCTTGAATCACTTGGGCAAAAACATTGTAGTTATCCAAATCAGTTCTAACGAATCCAACAAATTTAGTTAAAGCACTTAAACCTTAAATTAAAGGATTTATAAAATTATTATTTATAAAATCAAACCCCTAACTTGGGCCTCATGAATACTAGGTCTCTACATCAAAAACAGGTCTCTCAGCACATAATAGCAGTGCTAAAATGGAAACCATTAACTACTATAAAAAATCAAAGTAATGCCCTACTTGAGAGTTTGAGAGAACCTTCAGGAAAAAAATATTCTCACTTTGATGAGTTACAATGTTAGTTCAACGTTATAAAGTAATTAAAACGAAGTGAATCTAGCACCTAATTTTTATGATCATTGTGCTTATTTTATGTCATTGGCATTAAATCTACAAATGTCAGGAAACTGTAAAATCAATTTCACTGAAATTTAGACATGGAAAAGGAAGCATGTTGGTGATAAGGAGGGAAACAGGAAGTACAGA
This sequence comes from Mesoplodon densirostris, assembly GCF_025265405.1. Taxonomy (NCBI): domain Eukaryota; kingdom Metazoa; phylum Chordata; class Mammalia; order Artiodactyla; family Ziphiidae; genus Mesoplodon; species Mesoplodon densirostris. The sequence continues at coordinate 34,694,886 of NC_082672.1, read as the reverse complement.
CTGAAGGAAAGAATAACTGAATTTAGGGTGACACAGAGCAGAGAAAATAAATTGAAGGAGGGTCTGGGATGAAAAGAAAGGGACAGGGCCATGATCCACGCTTACTCTAATTAAACAAACAAAAGAAAATCAATTTGTGTAAGAGCAATTCCAATAAAGGGAGAGAGGTGCCCTAACAATTAACTCCTGTTAAAAAAATAAAATAAAAATGCAGGCAATCTGTGACAAGGCCAATGAGCAAGATCCTGTCTTTACGAGTTGCTTCCTCTGACTAGCTGTAGCTTCCTTTGAGTAATCCTAATTCTCCCCCAGTGAAGCTTTATCTTTACTTTCAAGTTATTTCCAATTTATTTTTAACACAAAGTAAGTGCTACTGACCCAAGATTCCTACTAACTGGAATGAGGAGTATCTGAGTCAGAAGTTCTTTTTTTTAACTCTTTAGGGTCACAGGTTCAGAGTGAGAGACCAGCCAGCCACCCCTATTATAACTGAACTCTAAGTAGCTCTATGCTCTTCACCAAGCAAGTATGGCTAATTCTCTGGGACTAAATTTTCATATCCATAAAGTAAGGAAATCGAGCTAGGTTTCTAAAGCGCTCCCTAGTTCCAAAGTACTGTAAGATTACAGACTACAATAATGGTATTTAAAATTCAGATACCAGAAAATCTTTCCATTATTCAGAGAATATATAAGAATAAAACTCTTCACTTCTTTCCGAAAGAACAAAAGTCACCCAAGAGCTAAACTGCACAGTTGACTTAGTTCACTTTCTTTTAAAGAGCCTTGACTTTGCATGCAATTTAAATTCCACCAGCACTTCACAAGTCAAGATTTCTGCCTTTAAGATATAGTAGGAAGAAAAAAAAAAGATATAGTAGGCATTTCATCAAGGGAATGAAAGTTATCGTGAAAGTATATTTAGATGCTGATTTTTCCCTCCTCACTGTCCCACCACTCTTACCGAAGTTTCACTGAATAATTTCCTACTTATATACTCCTGAAGAAGAGATGCAGTTTTCAAAAGTGCAATAATAATGATTTTAGAAAGTAGGATCTTTCTAAAGTACAGTTTAACTTCAAAGAGCTCTGAAGAGAAAATGAAAAGTTTCCATAGGTAAATAAGGTTCAAAACTGAGCATTCTAAGTAAAACCTCAGTAGATAAGCACAATATGGATAGACATCTATAAGACATTCAAAATGTATCAGGCCATGATCTGATAAATCTAGATTTAATTTTGCCTTTCACCTGGTGAAATAAAATGCCAGAGATGAAAACTGACTATTCTTCATCCTTAAATTCTTGACATAGAGGTGGATATTTAAAAGAAATTTAGCTGTATTACATGTCCAAATAATTACATTTAGTTGATTAAATTTTATAGAAATTACTTTCTTCCAAACTCAACATACATTTTTTGAGAAACTTATAGATTATGAAAATTTAATAAATCTTTAAAAAAACGAGCTTTAGAAATTCTTAAAAATTTATTTAAGTTATATCTCTTCTTTTGCATTTCAGTGTATACCTAATGTGGCCTATGCCATATAGATGTGGATGTCATATTTCAGAAATCTACTTCAGAACTCAGCATTTCATTCTGATGAGGGAAGACAAGTAGAAAGTAGGGAACATGAGTCCCTTTTCTCTAAAGCCAACAGTTTTGTAGAGGGACAAACCATTCAAAATTTGGGGGAAAAAACTCAGAATAAAACAAAAGCACATAAGAGATTGAAATTTGAGGGTAAGGCACAGTTTAATCATGAAGGAAATAACAGTGAAGGCAAATAAAGTTAGGAGCTCTTGTTCAAAACAAAAGTCCCTCCTGATTCAGTTTGTCTCCCCCATACACATACACACATTTTATGTCTTAAGGTATACTTATAAACTACATCATTCATATTTATGGCCTAAATAAACATTTGCTGATTATTCCCATGTAGAAGATTCAAAGCAAGATCTTAAACAGACAGGATACAATAATGAGTAAAAAATGGAAGCAGCATTTCAGAGGCTTAGAATCTACCAGGAAGGACATGCCATTTGGTCTCTTGCACATAACATACCCAAAATAAATATCTTTTTAAATAAACATTTTTTTTTAAAAAAACAAGCAGTTCAATGATAACAGCTTGTGCTCATATTGTAGTACTTGCCTTCCCACCTACAGAGCTTAATGTACTAAATAAACATCATCATCCAACAGGGCATCCCTGTTATTGATGTAGCTGGAAAGTATTATTCATTCTTTACCCAAATGAGGAAACGGTTTTGGAAAGTTAAATTAGTTGCTCACAGCTACAGAATTAACAGTAAAATAGGGAATAGAACTCAGGATTCCCTAAGCTATTGCTCCAAATATTTTTTTTCATTTCCTAAATAAAATATTTCTCTTTTATAGGCCTTTAGGGGTCTCAAGTAGTTTTTCATAGTAATATTATCCATGAAGCAGTGCCTTTTTTAACATCAAGATAATTCATCCTATCAAGTTCGCATTTTTCTATTTCAAAACCTATTTAAATGGACACTTTTTTCTGATGAAACTTTTCCACTCAAGAAAACTCTTTAAGTTTTAAATTCAAAATTATCACCTGGAAATAAGTCAGGTGAAAAAAGACAAATACGGTACAATTTCACTCACAGGTGATATATAAAAAAACTAATAAGCAAACAAACAACAACACAAAATAAAATAAGTGAACAAACCAAACCAAACCAAACATATAGATACAGAGAACAGAGTAGTGATAACCAAAATGGAAGGGGTGAGGTGGGAGGGGGGGTGAAATGGGTAAAGACGATAAACTATATGGTGACAAATGGAAACTAAAGTTTTGGTAGTAAGCACGATGTAAGGTATGCAGAAGTAGAAACACAATGTACACTTGAAACTTATATAATCTTACAAATCAATGTTATCTCCATTTTAAAAATAAAAATAAAATGTGCCCTAACAGAAAAATAAATTAAATACATCAGTAGATGGTTTATTAACTTGTCTATCATATTTCCAAAGTATAAACAATTATCTGCATTAAAAATTAATCTGGTGGAAAAAAAAACAAAAAATTATCACCTAGACATTTCAAATTTCGCTATAAAAGTACCACCCAAGGGGCCTCCCTGGTGGCGCAGTGGTTGAGAGTCCGCCTGCCGATGCAGGGGATACGGGTTCGTGCCCCGGTCTGGGAGGATCCCATATGCCGCGGAGAGGCTGGGCCCGTGAGCCATGGCCGCTGGGCCTGCGCATCCGGAGCCTGCGCATCCGGAGCCTGTGCTCCGCAACGGGGGAGGCCACAACAGTGAGAGGCCCGCATACCACACACACACAAAAAAAAGTACCACCCAAAAAGAAAATCACCATTTTGTAAACTTGTTCAAAACAAAGTCCCTCCTGATTCAGTTTGTCTCCCCCATACACACACACATACACACATTTTATGTCTTAAGGTATACTTATAAAACTACATCATTCATATTTATGGCCTAAATAAACATTTGTTCATTTAGATTTTTGTTACACTATTTTTGTTACTATATATTTTTTAAATCCATTAACTTATTAAAAAGAACTTTTATTACTTTAAGGATAAAAAGATTACCTTTGTGATTTATTACAAAAAATTCACTGTTAAAGTCTCTTTGCCTTTGAAATAATTTTAAGTATTTGGTTCGAGGCAATCACACCAACACAGCTAAATATGCATCGTATTTTCTCATTTTGCCCTTTGTTAGCATAGGCAATAACTTTATGATGTCTTAGGGCTATTGTTTCAGTATAATTGAATTCTTAGAAGATTCCATTTGCCTCAAAACATTTCAAGAGCACAATATGAACAACTCAATTATAATCAGACAACTCGGTGAATTGAAACTGAATAAACAGAAATACTGCGATTTGTCTGTGAACTATACCATTCTCTTCCACACTCTGTCACTCCTGCCACCCCTACCAACAAGAGACTCAAAAAACATTTGCTTTCTCTTCGATTCTTGCCCCTCTCCATTATTATCCTGCCAATTCATTTTATTAGTTGCCTCTGTTTAATCAGTTTGGACTCTATCTGTACTACAATGTGGAGTTAGTTAGTAAAAATAAATGGTTACTTCCATATCAATCACATGAAATAACACTTTTATTGCAAAGCATTTCTAACCCAAATTGCACAGCTTCTTAGCATATGTTCTTTGTATATATTCTCATAAAAATATTTTAATGCCATCTATTTAGATTTTGACTACTGTTGTAATATTGTCATTACTCTTATCTGAATGGTAGTTACTGTAACAAATGTAACAACTCAATGTCTCCTCAATCTGGCACTGTCCTTCTCACACCTCATCAGCATATTTCCACCCTAGCTGATTTCTTTGCTACCCAACCTCTTTCCTCCCAAAAGGTCAAAATGGGATACTGGGAGCACTGTAACCACTAACCACCCAACCAAACACAAACTTTTGCTTCCCTGAATAACAAGTAAATGTGTACCTAACCCCAAGAAAGACAGGCCATTCCATATTTCATTCCTCATCCCAAGTTCTCAGCTCTTTGATGAAACTGTTTAAGCTATGAGTTCAATGGCATTTTATTGCAAGGAAAAATGCTTAGAGATTACAAACAGTTGCATGGAATGAACACTGTCCCAATTGTCCTAGGTTTGTCCCTGTTATTTTGGGCCTATGCAGTTAGCACGCCTTTCTCTAGCATAAATTAACTGGTTTACATAGTCTGAAGCCTAAGTCTTCTTATTCTATGGCCAAGTTATGACTACAGAACTTTTAAACTGCCAAATAAGGTTTTCTAGGAATAGCTCTGCTACCAGGTGCCTATATCATAATAAAGGAATGGACTTCAGAGGAATGGCACAAGCATATTAGGTAATGAATGGTGATAAACACAAACTAGAAATAAGTAAAACTGAGGGAGAGTCTGTAGAAAAGATTTTCTAATGCTCTGGATGTAGTGATTCATACACACATCCACAAGAACATCCAAGAACAAGAGAATTAAGCCAAATATTAGGTGTCAATCCATTCCCACATTCAATATATCCAGGAAAATCAAAGGAAAAGTGACAGGGGTACAGTAGGCACATTGTATACATTGTTCATTTAATCCTTGAAATGAATTTCAAAGAGTTAAAGAGTAAGCCAGAAACCTAAGGACAAATAAAGGCTAACTGGAGTTGGTCTTTTTTACTTAACTTTAAGTTACTGAGGACAGATAATGATAACTAGGACTGACAATTTTAGTTAGGCTATATTTTAAGTGCTCAAACATGATATTCTGATGACTGGTACAAATGACTACTCCATGGAATATAGAATAGACACTTACTCTATTCTCAAAAGAGTGTATCTAACTTCTTGGTATTTCACAAAGACATTTCTAATAAGTTAGTGTCATAAGTTATTTCAATTCCCCTTGCCAAATTTTGAATAGAACATGGAATGGGGAAATGAACAGAAAAGACTGGTACATCTGTGTATGTGAAATTGGGTGTGTATATAGTCCCATGTGGATGCAGCATACACTGTAAATGTTGGAAAGTGAGACAAGCAATTTCAAGGCAGGAAATGGTAATCTAAGACTGGAAACATTCCAATATATTTTTAATTAGTATTTCCAAGTAAAAGCAAGGTGCACAACAGCACACCGTAAGTTCCCGCCAAAAATTTTGTACTAAGGCTTCTAGTCAACCAACTCAATTTGTTCCTAGTGTTCATACGTTACTTTTAGAATTTTTCACCCAATGATGATATACTTAAATACAATTTCAAGGCTTAGGCCTTAAACTTTATTCCCTGACTTTATGCACTACGCGTCTATGTCAATTCACATTTTGATGTGCAGTACGTATACATCTATCAGGCACTGATGCATCTATAACAAAACAGGATGGACCACTGTAACACAAAATGCTAGAAATGGTTTACACAAAACATACACAGATAAACAAGCCCTTTGCTTCCATTACTTGATGTTTATTAATTTGATGTTGTACATTAGAATCTCCTGGGGGACGTTAAATAAATATCTATGCCCTGGCCCTAACTCAAACCAATTAAACAAGAGTTTCTGAGGGTGTGGCACTGGTCCTTTATAAAGAATCCCCAGATATTCTAAAATGCAGACAGCTCTGAGAACAAGCGTTCAACAATTGCTTTAATACATTCCCTAAATGTTACTTGAAATTATCTTCTCTTCTAGTCCTAGTATCCTAATAGTCCATTATGCTAATACTAATAATTACAAATTATTAAAGGCAATTATATAATAAATATATTTTCATATATAGTGATCGAGAATGTGGCGTTTTCCATCATCCAATTGTCCTTGTGTTAGTGGTCAGTCCAAATTTATGAGACAAACCTTTTGCCGACCTATGGGTACCTCATGGTCTCAGCACAAAAACAATCTCTTGAGTAGCAAAAATATTTCTACTGCATGTATGATTACCTTTTATCACGTTGCAATTAATTGAATTTCATTTTTTTATCTGCTGCATAAAAAAAGACATAAGGGCTTCCCTGGTGGTGCAGTGGTTAAGAGTCCGCCTGCTGATGCAGAGAATGGGGGTTCGTGCCCCAGTCCGGGAAGATGCCACATGCCGCGGAGCGGCTGGGCCCATGAGCCATGGCCACTGAGCCTGCGCGTCCGGAACCTGTGCTCCACGACAGGAGAGGCCACAACAGTGAGAAGCTCGCGTACCGCAAAAAAAAAAAAAAAAAAAAAAATAGACAGAAGACAGCCACAGAAACAATAATATAGTCCCTATCTTCCAACTTTCCAGGACCTCCCCAGTGTACATTTAAATATTAATTTCACACCTTGTTTCATATTATTTTCCTTCTTTTATTGATAAAGATAGAAAAAGAGACAGATTTTTATAATTCTATGCTACTCTAAATTCACTTGCATCATTCTCAGTACTTGTTGCTGTATTTGTCAATATGGGGCATATTCCTCTGATGACATAGGCCATTAGTGCTTAGTTCACTCTGTATATTTCTCTTCCTGTTTGATCTCTAGTCATTGGCGTAATGCTTGGTTCAGATCTTGGAACCCTTCTGCTCCCTATTCATACCTACTATTGTGATCGTATATAGTTTTCATGGTTTCAAATATCATCTATATACTGAAGACTCCCAGATTGTCCTCTCCCCCAAATATCAGACTTGGAAAATATGTAGGTATATTAAATACAACATCTCTAAACCTAACTCCTGTTCTTCTCCAAATATCTGCCCTGCCCACATTCATCATTACCTCAGTTCACATCTATTCCATCCTTCCAAGTGCTCAGGCCAAAACAATTTTTATTCATACTAGACACAATGAATCCAATCTGTCACCCAATCCCATTAACCCTAATGTCTAAACACCTCCTTTGACTATATCCTGGTCCCAAGTCACAACCTTCTCTCACTTAGAGTATCACAACAGGCTCCTAACTGGTCTCCCTGTTTCTACTCTTGATCCATTCCAGTGTCCACTCTTCACATCGTTCAGTCAGTTTGACCCTATCAAGATACAAGTCAATGGATAAAGAAGATGTGGTACATATATACAATGGACTATTACTCAGCCATAAAAAGAACGAAACTGGGTCATTTGCAGAGACGTGGATGGACCTAGAGACTGTCATACAGTGATGTAAGTCAGAAAGAGAAAAACAAATATCGTATATTAACGCATATATGTGGAATCTAGAAAAATGGTATAGATGATCTTAATTGCAAACCAGAAATAGAGACACAGACATGGAGAACAAATGTATGGATACCAAGGGTAAGGGGAGGTGGGAGGAATTGGGAGATTAGGATTGACACATATACACTATGGATACTATATATAAAATAGACAACTAATGAGAACATACTGTATAGCCCAGGGAACTCTACTTAATGCACTGTGGTGACCTAAATGGGAAGGAAATCCAAAAAAGAGGGGATATATGTATATGTATAGCTGATTCATTTTGCTGTACAGTAGAAACTAACACAACATTGTAGGGAACTATACTCCAATAAAAATTAATAAAAAAAAAGAAATAAATTAAAAATAAAAATTTAAAAAAGGATACAAGTCGGGGCTTCCCTGGTGGCACAGTGGTAGAGAGTCCGCCTGCCGATGCACGGGACACGGGTTCGTGCCCTGGTCCGGGAATATCCCACATGCAATGGAGCAGCTAGGCCTGTGAGCCATGGCCGCTGAGCCTGTGCATCCGGAGCCTGTGCTCCGCAATGGGAGAGGCCATAGCAGTGAGAGGCTCGCGTACAGCAAAAAAAAAAAAAGATACAAGTCAAATCACGTCACTCCACTTAAAACCTTGCAAAGTCCTGTAGATGGTCCTATACAATCACCATTACTGCCCTGACTTCATCTCCTACTACAACCCCTCACACTTACTCTTGTTCAGCCCAAACGCTGGCATGTTCCTCCTTCAGAGATTTCCCACTCACTGATCCCTCTGCCTGGAATGCTGTTCCCCTGGATATCTGCATGGTTTGTTCCATCACAATCTTCTAAGTCTTTATTTTTCTCCATGGCACTCAGAATCACTGTATATTTTACTTCTAACTTTTTACTATCTTTCTTCCCTCAAAATATAAGCTCCTTGAGGGTAAGGATTTTCATCTATTTTGTTCTTGAATTTATCCCAAGTGCCTGGAAGAATGCCTGGCACATACGTTATTAAATGAATATTTGTAAAGTGAATGAATGAATGAGTTGGTAAGTAATAGGTGGTCATTAGAACTGACTGAATTATCTTCATCACAGTACTTAAATGTTATCCAAAATCTTGAGGAAAGTCAAAAGGGATCTGAAAGTGATCAACTTCATTAAAGCAAGAAGCCAAAAAAAAAAAAAAAACAACCCAGAATCAAAGTTTACTAGACAAAGAAAATGTACTTAACTCCAAAATAAATGAAAAAAATGTCCTAATTAACATGGAAGGTCAACTAAAATGAGAACTACATGCAATTTCTATTCACTCTACAGACTTTAATCCATTTCAGAACTGTTGTAAGCATATAAATTAGGTTGTATTTTAAACATTAAAACTCTTCCTTTTTTAATGTGAAAAAGAAGACTTGTTTCTTGCCCTGTTTAATTCCAATACAGTCAAGAAATATGTTTCAGATGTAATCTGTGGACACTGTATACTTTTGAGGATCTGAAGTCTCACAAATCTTTACAGAAATACAACAAATTAACTATACATATTAAAGTGAAAGTTATATTTTAATAAATGTGAATTATAAGTCACTTTCATTTATATATATATAAATTATTACATTTATATAGTAGAGAGTAAATATATTAGTAAAGTAAGGTAAATAAAACATAAGCTAGGCTCTGCCTCTGGACAAGACTGAGTAGTTCCTTTTTTTTTGGCTGTGCCATGTGGCACATGGGATATTAGTTCCCCAACCAGGGATCAAACCCGTGCCCCCTGCATTGGAAGCATGGATTCTTAACCACTGGACTGCCAGGAAGTCCTAAGACTGAATAGTTCTTATTGAACCAACCTTCTCAAAGATGATAATTATAAACTATAGAAGTTTGGGATATTTATTGCAGCATTAATTATAATAATAATAAAAAAAGAAGGGAAGATATATATGCCTGGTATTGTGGAAATATTTTAAAATGTATGTCACTTTCATATGACAAAGAATCTTTATATGTTACCCATTCCAAAATTATCTTGAAAGATAAGGAAATACAGATAATATATTAGGTAATAAAAAAAAGGAAAGAATCTTATATCCTATAGGGTCATTATTTTATCACATAAACATACATATACATACACAGAGATGTACACATAAACACTATGCTAATGCAATATAATGTATGCATACTCTCACTGGGAGCAAAATAAAAATAACATCAAATATTGATAGTGGTTTTCTCTTGGTTATGAAACTTATTTGTGATTTTTTAATGGTTTTCTGAGTTATTCAAATTTTGGAGGACTTCCCTGTTGGTCCAGTGGTTAAGAATCCACCCTCCAATGCAAGGGACTCAGGTTCAATCCCTGGTCTGGGGAACTAAGATCCCACATGCTGTGGGGCAGCTAAGCCCACGCGCTGCAACTACTGAGCCCACGTGCTCTAGAGCCTGCGCGCCACAACTGGAGAAGCCCACGTGCCGCAACAAAGAGCCCCCGTGCCGCAACTAAGACCCAATACAGCCAAATAAATAAATATTAAATTAATAAATAAATTTCTGTACACTATACATGTATAGTTATAAGATCAGAGAAAAAATGAGCATGACAAATCTCCACTGAAAATACAAATTAAAAAAGCAATGTTGAGAAAAACACCCATCATGAATCTGAAAGCGAAGACTATTCTCCAAAATAATTACTGTTAATGCATATGTAGAACCTCTCTTTTTTTTCAAAGAAGCCCAAATAATTCCATGAAATGTGCTACATAACTAAAAATTATATATATTCACTTTGGGGGAAATTTTACAGAGCAGAATATTGTCACTTCCTGATGTCTTCTATTTTCTCTTTTAAAATGCTAGTGTTACTTATGTATAACTATCTTCTACCTTTACCTCCATTCCAGTATAGTTGTTACATTATGTAAAGTTCAAATAAGATTGAAGATAACAGAATGAAATGATGAGTCATTTGTTATGACTAAAATGATCTTAGAGACTAAACTGTAAGAAACTTTTTTAATTTTTGAATATTTATCACAGTAAAGTCTTACTGTAGTCACTATTAGGAAAAGAAAGTAAAACATAGTACCTAATTATTGGCCACTTGCCTCATCTCCCTGAAAGCCTTCTATTAAGACTGCCTAGTTTCTAACTAAAAGCTCTACTCTGTTCTTTTCGGAACTTAGTCAACTCCTATTTTAGTCACTTTATTTCCACACACTCCAGTGTACCTGGTTCTTGCTTCCCACTCTCTCTCTACACTCTCTCATTGCTACCTACAGTCATGGGATAAAATACCATGAATCAATTATATGAAATACAATGCACTTCTGGGAACCATATAATTCACTCTCTCCTTTGAAGTACTGGCAACTAAAATGACATGGAATAATTAAAGACACAAGACCAATCCATGTACTTTACCAACACGATACCCTTAGTACTTGTCGGGGTTATTAAAATCTACTTTCACTGTTTTCAAAGGATGTTCACAACCATGTATTACTTTGGTCCTTACAACTACCATCTGGGAAAGGAAGGGCAACTATTAATGTCCTGATTTTATCTTATTTTTTAAGATTTTTTTTGATGTGAAACATTTTTAAAGTCTTTATTGAATTTGTTACAATATTGCTTCTGTTTTATGTTTTGGTTTTTCAGCCCCAAGGCATGTGGGATCTTAGCTCCCTGAACTCGCACCCCCTGCACTGGAAGGTGAAGTCTTAACCACTGGACCGCCAGGGAAATCCCATCCTGATTTTATCTTTAAAGAAGGGGCCATTTGTCCAAATCATGTGGACTTATGTCCAAGTTGTAAGTGTTAGAATCTAGTGCTTCCATCTTCCAAAATAATAAGCTTACAGTAAAAATTGCTTTGATTACTTCCTTTTCCTCATAAGGTATTGGGTATATCTTCCCAAAACATTAAATCCTTTACAGGTTGTAGATATTCACAGACTCTTGGGAAATGCTTAGGAAGTCATATTGTCCTCTCTAACACTAGTTGGCTAGATCAGGGAGAAAAAGCTTTGAGTCCAAGGTATTGAGTCCAGGGTATTCACTTCACAGAGTGGAGAGCAAATCTCCTCAGTTTTTACTTTTTGTTTGTTTCATAATGTTTTGTTCTTATTTATTCTGCTTGTTTTTACTGATGGTTTTACCTATAATAATCAACAATAAGTTGCAGGAAATGGAGAACACAATGAAGTATTTTATCTAAGCTTTCCCATGGACACGTACGTGGAAGAAAAAGTAGGGAAGGGGGCCTCCCTGGTGGCGCAAGTGGTTGAGAGTCCGCCTGCCGATGCAGGGGATACGGGTTCGTGCCCCGGTCTGGGAGGATCCCATATGCCGCGGAGCGGCTGGGCCCGTGAGCCATGGCCGCTGAGCCTGCGCGTCCGGAGCCTGCGCGTCCGGAGCCTGTGCTCCGCAACGGGGGAGGCCACAACAGTGAGAGGCCCGCATACCGCAAAAAAAAAAAAAAAAGTAGGGAAGGGACTTTCCAACTACTGTTCATCCTGGATATAAACCTCTGAAAATAAGGCTTCAATCCCAACACCATGTGGCATTAAGAACATCAAAAATGGGTCCATCTATGGGCTTCCCTGGTGGCGTAGTGGTTGAGAGTCCACCTGCCGATGCAGGGTACACGGGTTTGTGCCTCGGTCCGGGAAGATCCCACATGCCGCAGAGCGGCTGGGCCCGTGAGCCATGGTTGCGCGTCCGGAGCCTGCGCGTCCAGAGCCTGTGCTCCACAACAGGAGAGGCCACAACAGTGAGAGGCCCACGTACCGCAAAAAAAAAAACAAAAAAAAAACAAAAAACAACAACAACAAAAAAAAAACGCGGCGGGGGGTTTCATCTAGTACAGAATTAACCTAGGAACAGGTTAATTGGGAGGAAAAAAGTTTCATTGAAAAATCCTTTGAAAATAAAGGATTTTAAAATCCTTTAAAATCTAGATATGAGTCTCTTTGAAGTAGTCAAGATAAAATTAAACGGACATAGGGGAAACTTTGTAGAAAGATACCATCTTTGATTGAGTCAGTACAAAATAACAGAGCAGGAGAGGAGCAAAGTGCGAGTTCTGCTCCCCATTAAAAACTCAACCTTCCCCTAAGAACTGTGCCTTAGAGAACTGTCCAATTTTGGAGTCTATTAAAGAATTCTGTACTATTCTGTGTGATTTTTTCTGATATTCAGCATCTAATATTTCCCTGGAAAATCACATACATACCTACACACAGATACAAACACCATATATACAATATGACAATTTTTAAAGGTTCATAAACCCCGTAAAAATTCATTATTAATGCAATATGTAGATGAGATGTATAAAGAGCAGAGGGAATTGAACTTACCTTTCTCTCATTCTTCAAAAGAGGAAACCAAGGCATCAAAAGAGCCGACATAATCTATTTTCTCATTAGAACAAGAACTTACAACTAGCAACCTGAGCATACCTCTAGTCTCTGATAAAAGGTAAAACTTTTTCCCAAATATGTAGATGCTGAGTAAGTACTTGTACAAGTTTTATTTTAAGCTATAAAAATCAGTTTGCATGACAGAAAATTCAGATTTGAAAGATAATAACAATAAACCATATCAGACAGAATCCAATGCAATTTTTCAAATGTGGATATTTACTGGCGTTTGCTTGAAGATATTTGTACAGTAACAGACACAGTTTTGGTAGCACAAGACACTTTTTAAAAATGTTTCCAGTTTCACAATGTTTCAAATGCTTCCACATATCTTCTTTCTATGCCTTTATGACATTATAGGCTGCAGGTGCTTTCAACATTAAATAAAATCCAAAGGAAAATGATGTATTTCATTTTTCAAATGTTAAAATAAGAATGATCACAGAGCAATTCAATAAGCCAAATAGAGATATAATTATGTAGAAAGTCTTAAAAAGTTGAGAAAGAATAAACCTTTTCCAAAATTACTTCCTATCCTAAATATCCTATCCTTGTTAAGAATAATATTTGAGAAGTTCAAGTTGACCTGCAATACTGTTCTGTGGAAATCATTTTCAGGTATTATTATGTGTCATAGTGCAAAGCACCTGCATTAAGTGAACAATTATGTAGGAAAGGTAATTTTCTGAATTGGACATAATTCCTAATGAGCTGTTGAAAAAGTATAATGGGGAAAGGCAATTTATTCCTTGCTAAAAAAAGTAAGTGAAAGAAATCAAATCAATTTCTTACAGATTAATAAGTTTACTAACCAGCCATGTCACCTTGGGCCATAGGGAAAAAGAGAAATAAAATTTAATAAGTATCAACTACATGCTAGATACTATCAAATGCTGCACAGACATTTACTTTCACTGATACGGCAAAATTGAGGGAGGGAGGGAAGAGGCAGGGAGAGAGACTGGGAGAGAATTCTAGTATTCCAAATGTACTGATGAGAAAATGGAAGCTCAGAAAGGTTCTGTATCATGACCAAATAGCAAGCAACAGAAGCTGGTTTTGAATTCAGGTTACTCTGGTTCCTGTGTCAGTTAACCTATTCCTACACTATTCTATTTGTAAAATGAAAAGTTGGTCTAGAGACAATCTCTGAAGTCTCTTTTAGATTTAATGGAAACTCATTTTGAGGATGCTAAGGGTACTAGTCTGGTGCTACCACGCAAGGGTGGTACAATACACTGAATTTGGGGATTTCAAGTGTCAAAATACAAGGAAAATTGAGCACAAAGGAAAATGCCTTCTTTAATGGTATACTATTATTATTATATTATTATAGTATAGTATTACAGTAAAAACTTGTATAGTCAAGTGTCCATTAAAAAAAAAAGACGTAGTGGATATTTAAAAGCAGTGAGAATCTATATGAAAATTATAAATCATTTCTGTTGACCACTCATTTCTCTTTATTCATTCCACTTAAATGATTTCTTGGGGCCTATAGGTATCCACTTTCTAAATACAGATATAGAGCATTTGAAATTCCAAACAACATTTGGATCACTGCCACTGGTCCAGTAAAAAATTGTTCAGCCTGAACAAACAAGAGAATAACATGAAAGCTGTCCTATTTTTTAAAATGGATTTCAGTACAAAGGGTTTATATAAACACTGTGACTAGAGAGAAACCTGGACTTTATGATGAGGAATGTGACATATAACAGCAATAGTCAGCTCTTCCCACTGGCTTATTGTCTTCATTGACTTTAGTTTTGAGTAAAAGAGAACAGAAGAAATATTCACCTCTACCAAGCTAAGAAGACCCTTTCTCGATTTCACTGACAATGAATCTACATGAGCAATTCAGTAAAAAAGAAATTAAAAATCAGTGCCTATCACATCAAGCAAGGTTTCATTGCCATAATTATACTCTCAGTAGCCAAGTTACACTAAAAAACATTACATGAAATATCATCTTCCAAAACTGCTGCAAAGATCTGAAACTCCAAAAATTTCACATAGCATACACATAAACACAATGAAATATTATTATAGTGTTAACCATCAGAAAATAGTATAAAAATGACAAGAGAAGTACCAGAGATCATTTCTACATACAGAAAGATGAAGTACAACAGGGTTGGAATTAAACCCACTCAGACCATCCTTGTAAGTACTAGATCCATTCCATTCATCTACGTGGAAATGTTTAAAAAGGCCAATTTAGCAACAGAATACATTAACAGCAGTTAATTCAAATCATTTTCTAAAACACATCCTTTTCTCTTTTTTATCAATATTATCATTCCTTGTACTTGTTTATGCAAAAATAATGTGAATTTCAAGATAATTAATATATGTGCTCAAGAAAAAATGTTGAGAAAAGCTCAATCATATTTTAAAAGATTTTGAGTCGTTCATTCAGCAATTATTTATTGCAGGTCTATGTAACAAACACAGTGCACGAAAGAGAATGGTGGTAATGTTTCACCTTATTCTTTATTTTAAGCTTCAGTCTCTTAACTTTATTTTCAAGAATTATGTAACTTTATGAACACTACCATATCTTTTAGCTTTGTTTTAGATATCAATGTATTAAGCCACAAAATTGAAAGTCAAGGGACTTCCCTGGTGGCATACTGGTTAAGAATCCACCTGCCAATGCAGGGGACACGGGTTCAAGCCCTGCTCTGGGAAGATCCCACATGCCTCGGAGCAACTAAGCCCGTGCGCCGCAACTACTGAGCCTGCGCTCTAGAGCCTGCGAGCTAGAACTACTGAGCCCACATGCCACAACTACTGAAGCCCAGGCGCCTAGAGCCCGTGCTCTGAAACAAAGAGAAGCCACTGCGATGAGAAGCCCGCACACCGCAACGAAGAGTAGCCCCCGCTCGCCACAACTAGAGAAAGCCTGCACACAGCAACGATGACCCGACACAACCATACATACATACATACATACATACATACATACATACATACATACATAAATAACTGAAAGTCAAAATCAGCAGTAGGGTTACATTCACAGGTCTTTTACAGTTGGACAGATTTTTACTTTCTGTAAAATTCTAAGTTACTTCTTAGCCCTGTATGGAGTAGAGTAAAACAGTAGAACCATAAGACAAACTGCATACTAAATGCTATCTATAGTTAATGCTGAATTTATTTCTTAAACATTTCAGAGAAGAATCATCTATTTGTTGAAGTAGCTACTAATTTAGGAAGTATATTCGTACCTTAACAGGTTTGCTCTTTACCAACAATTAAATCAAGACTTTGAAATTAACTTTTTCCTTTTTTAAAAATTACTCCTTTCTCATTAAAGAATAACTTTGTCGTAACAAACATGAAGATACAGAGAACAGGGTAGTGGTTACCAGAGGGGAAGGGGCTGGGTGTGGGGAGTGGAGAAATGGGTAAAAAGGATCAACTGTATGGTGATGGATAGAAAATAAATGTTCGGTGGTGAGCACACCATAGTATATACAGAAGTAGAAATATAATGTGGCACACACAAAACATATAATGTCATAAACCAATCTTACCCCATAAAAAATAAATAAATAAAACCTTTGTCCTGACAACCAGCGTCAGGTGAACTTCTGATACATTCCATACACAGGTGTTCCTATAAAATGTTTCCCTTTTTAACATTTTTATCAGCAGAATGATTCTTGATTTAATATCCAACTTAATAGGGATACCTCTCAATACAAAGATTTTTGGCCAATATTTTTTCTGAAAAAATATTTTTACTTATGACTCAAAACATCAATATACTTGATAAATAAAACCATGCATGGCAAGAGGTGTGAGTTACATCCAAATACAGTAAAACATCAGAATTGTGTAAATATTTTGAAAAGCTCAGAGTGACTACAAGTGGTATGTGTGCAGATATAATGAATATAAAGCAACGTATTCCATACAAAGAAACTCTGTAATAAATTTAGTTATTTGGATCATAATAATTTTCTTGGATCAGGAAAAAATTTTTTCAAGCATTATACCACCTACTTTGATAACCTATTTATTATGTATGCTATGTTTCAGCTACATTTTAATTAACTGATCAGGCATTTTGGTTAGCAATCTAACACATTACATTTTTTCCCATTTAAAATAATAGGAAATTGACTCCTTGTTATTTAACATTCTCACATAGAATATCCACTTTTCAGAAACAGACTTTTGACATTAAGTGGAGATGCCTATGAACCAAGGGATGACCTATTATGTGCAAGGGAAAAGATAGAAAGTTTGTCTTAAAAGAAAAAATTAGTATAATTGTTTTAGAATGTTGAAACAAATTAGTCCAGGTAAAACTTCAGTGGATATAAGAAACTGTAACAAGTTTGCAGAGGAAAATTTATTTATTTTGGAGTATTTTTGAAGTATAATACCTGCAAATAATGTGTCCTGAAAAGAGACGATGAACTGTGTTGAAAACTTTGGCTCAGTATTGACAGGCTTTTTTGTAATTTTTTTTTAGCTTTTACTACCAAACATCACATTAATGCCAGACTAGAATTATGTTTTCTTTCTGTTAAATTAACAAATTGATCTCAGCAATTTCAATCTCCTCTTAAAAAGAGGCTGTAAAAATTATTCCCAACTTTCTGTGTAATTTGAGCAGAGATTCTGTACCTCTACAGATAACTTCTTTTGTGCATTAAGCTGATTTTATTATGGTTTTGATTTTTAAAAACAAACACAACTTCATTACTTCTAGAAGAGTTTTCTTATAATTACATTATATTTTATTTTTAAATACTAAATATTAATAGAAATTAATATAATTACTATGGTAATAAATATTACTATGAGTAATATTAAAATATTGATATCATTCTTTGTTCTCAGACACCTATGCTACTGTCTTAGTCAAGTGACTAATCTCCTGCAATAAATCGTTTGATTCTGCCTGCATAATAAGACCCTAAATTCAGAAAAATAAAAATTTCAAAAAGCCTTTCCTCATAAACTGTGAAGTTTCCTATGGGGCTTTGGACAACCACAAAGATTTGTTCCCTTGACTTATGAGACCACAGAAACTAAAAATAATTGTTTGGTATGCTCCATATATTTCAACCATCTTTTTTTGTTGTTGTTTTTAACAAGAATTATCTTTAGAGAGCATTTATGATCATAAGGGGGAACTGTTAAAAAAAGCTCCAAAACTTGGAACTAGGCAAAAGAATGACTATATATCCTTCACCCAAGAATTAACTGATTCTTTAATTGTATGTACCTTTGTCTGAGTCACTATTCATTACGGATTAAGACATGTCATAAATCTGTGAGAGAAGATGTTAATTTGCAGAAAGCTCATGGCAATACAAACTTAAACGAGAAAAATACAAATAAATTTTGTCTAGTAGAGCGGCAAATGATTTCTGTTTGGTAGTAAAGATAACCTCAAAGGTTTCAAATGTATGGCCCTGATAGACATTAATTTATTTAGTATAAAATTAGGAATCTTACTTCAGCATTCTTTCTTTCAGTGACTATAAATGCCTCCCTTGTTCCTATAATCTTTTGAACCAGCCTTACTATATTGCTGGTTCCTGAATTAATGAATTAAATATATCTTTAGCATGTGTTCATTTACATTATATAATACTTCAGTCATTTTTAGGTTTTGAGTTTTTATAAACTATGTTGACTTATTTCTTCTATGTCATAAGAAAAAAGAGAGAATATAAAAACTCAATAGTAACAACTGTGGTTAGAAAACAAATTTACTAAGGTGGGAAGATTTCCTATTTCTCAAGTTTCTGATACAGTAAATGCTTTGAAATCAAGGAAAAACTCACACTAGGCTGACAAGCATTAGAGAATATCATGCTGCTATAATAACTGCTTTATTTGTTCACTCTTCTAAATCTCACAGCTGCTACTGTGAATTCTACTACCTACATATCTCTCCTACTATATCTGCATTAGGTAGTTTTGTAATGGGCACCATTGTTTACCTACCCAGTATCCTCCCGTCCTTACTCCATTACAACCTGGCTAGCCACATGTACCAGGAGAAACCGGCATTAACTTCAACCTCAGCTCCAATCAGGGGAGGAGGACAGGCTTTATAGTATCAGCCAATCATGTCTTATTCTGCTCATCACTGATTGGTTTAGGCATAGATATGGGACATAATTTTGGCCAGTTGGACAAAAAGAGAAATCTGTTGATGAGTACCTCAGAAAAGTTCTTTACGTTGATTAAAAAAATAAAAACAGACATAATGAAGAGACAACCTCTTTTTCTTCATGTCTGAAATGAATACCTAGAAGAGCTGCAGATCTTATACCCACGAGGGGAGTGAGCCTGAGATTAAAAGATGACCTTAAGAGTAGAGGAGCAGAGAGACCAAAGAACCTGGAAGCTTGAGGACATCACTGAACCACTTAATTAGACAATCCTGGACCTCCTGTTATGTGAAAGCAGCTTTTCTTATTTATGGTTTGAAGACATTTTGAGTTGGGCTTTCCATTATTTGGAGCTGGAGAAAGCATGAGAGATATAACTTTTGCCATACTTCCAAGTCAGCCCTAAAGCTTTTTTTCCTGTATTCTCTAAAGAAGGATCTGTACTCCAATTTGTTTACATAGAGTTCAAAATTGAGATCTTTCTACTATATTTCTACATACCTGGATTCCCAATCTTGAGTTTCCCAAGACATGAAACCTCTGGAAACTTACTTGACCTCTAGGAACCTCAGTTCCCTCATCTATAGCAAGCGTTAATACATACCTGAAAGGGCTTTTATGAGAATTAAATGAAATGTCATATAAAAATGCCTAGGAATGGGCTTCCCTGGTGGCGCAGTGGTTGAGAGTCCGCCTGCCTATGCAGGGGACACAGGTTCGTGCCCCGGTCCGGGAAGATACCACATGCCGCGGAGCGGCTGGGCCCGTGAGCCATGGCCACTGAGCCTGCGTGTCCGGAGCCTGTGCTCCGCAACGGGAGAGGCCACAACAGTGAGAAGCCCGCGTACCACAAAGACAAAAAAAAAAAAAATGCCTAGGAATGGATAGAATTGGTCAGAAAAGCATTTTTTTTTTAATTATCTATTAAGTCTAACCTAGCTTGGATAAAAACCACACACTCAAAACATAATTTTTAAATAGCCAGATTTGCCATTCTACTTTTCAATTTAATTCACCAACTATTTCAGAACTGGAGAAGGGAGGGAGGTACAGAAATATATAATTGACTTGATGAAATTTGTGGAACTGTCCTATTTAATTTTATTCTCATAAACGACAAGAAGCAAGTCATCATATCTTTTTATTGTCCCGAGGTGAAGATTTCATGATGCTGCTGGCATTTATAAGTTGTCATGTGCTCTAAATATATAAAACATTCACTTTTGTTGAGAAATATTTCTCAGTCAATAATTTCCTCTCTGAAGTAGGGGGAAGAGGTCTGTCAACATACCACCATACTGGCGACATATATAAGGTTGGAAAACTGACAGTCTTCCAAGATTTCCAAAGTATCTTTTTATGTAATGATAAATATATATGCATAGCTCTATATTTTTCACATTGTTAACTATATGAGAAAATTAACATCACATATTTTTAAATAATCTCTAATTTAATCACTTAGATTTCATTGCTTTTTTGCATAATTATTTCCCCAGTCATTCTTCTTGTGTTTGAAGACAAAGCTTTTAAGCTGAGAGTGTCTAAGAGAGTTCTTTAGCCATCATGAGGCAAGTTTATTTTTAGAGAGGAAAGTATAAGGTCGTAACTGTACTTTCAGTCACACACCCCCCAAGGAAAAGTAATTTTGTTTCCTTGGGCCATGTATTGATTTTAAGGCATATGTTAAAGGTGACTGCATAGTCTTTGAGATTACTCTGTATTCTTAGCCCTAATTCATTTAGGAGGTTGGAAGTTCTCTAGCACTGACACCAATATTAATTTCTTTTCTTCTTTTTTTTTTTTTTTTAAATACTGGCCTGTTTTCTTCCCCTGAGATATATCAGGACATATCTAACCTAGATACATTTCATACTTGAAATAACAGGAAAATATTCCTGTCTCAGCATGCCATTTCTGTCCACTGTAATTTGGATATTCTTCATGCTGCATTTATGTCCACAAGGGTAATAGTACTTACATTAAAAACTGGCCCTCATGAAGTAGCTCACCCTTCACGTAGTCCTTTACAGCCTTTCACTCTCTGACCCTGTAATGCCTCCAACTCCCACTGTTTTTAATAAGCAACTCAAATGTGGTAAACTGTCTTCTCTGTGCTGAGGGCAAAAGCACCAGCAGACACATGATGACATGGTTTTGGAAGAGCACATGGAAATAAGCCCATAATTCTAGTCCTAAAATACCCCATTGCAAAGTCTTAAGATTATTTTCAAACCCTAACCTTTAGTATGAGTTCTTTAGTCCAAAAATTTTTCTTCTACCATACATGCTCTAATGAGACAGCAGATAATATATGCCTTTCAAAAGGTTTGCTTAGACAGCCATGCAGCAAGTATTCATCAAATAACTAAAAATAACATACAGGTAAATCCAAAAAAACGACAAAGCATCTCACTAGGGGGTGGGAATGTCACGGAGGAAACCCTGAAGCTTGGCAGAAATTCCAAACAACAGCGAGTCTCAGATTTCACTTCATATGATGATAAAGACAGAATCATTTAAAGCTTTTAAATTTTGGAAAGAAACAGTATTTTAAATGAAGTAGTAGGAAATCATTCTGCATTAAATCTAATATACAGCTCACTTTATACAGGATTTAGAGATCTAAGACCAAGTCAAGGAAATTTATCAGCTACACTACATCTATGAAGCAGGATGGCACTGTGGCAAGAGTAACTGTGATATTAGACAAACAGACCTAACTTCAAACTCTGCCCCTCGGTCGCTTTCAGCTAGTTATTTACTCTACTTATGTCTAAAATGTCAATAATTTTGTAAGGTTCATGTGAGGATTAAAAATATATCTCATGTTCCTGGTATAGTAAAACCCAGTAAACTACCAGTAAGTCACAGGTAATGGTAGCAAGTACCCTCATTTCAGAGATGCTTATCTGAAAGTGTTTGGTGTGCATATAACCATTGTTTGCAAAATGTCTCTTGGAGCCTTACTTCTGTGACTGTTTTTCAGAGAAGCCATCTTGATGGAGCTGGAAGGTAGAGAGGAAACGGGTAGAGGAGGGAGGTAGGGAGTACAAAGCAAGCAGGTTCTGGAACCAGTGGCTCCTTGTTATCAATTTTACATATTTGAGGGCTGAGACATATTGCTTTCAAAAAAAGAACTCTACCAGGGATTCCCTGGTGGAGCAGTGGTTGAGAGGCCGCCTGCTGATGCAGGGTACACGGGTTCGTGCCCTGGTGTGGGAAGATCCCATATGCCGTGGAGCAGCTGGGCCCGTGAGCCATGGCCACTGAGCCTGCGCGTCCAGAGCCTGTGCTCCGCAACGGGAAAGGCCACAACAGTGAGAGGCCCATGTACCACAAAAAAAAAAAGAACTCTACCATTTTTTTTTAACCTGAAAATCAAATGGTTTTGATGCATAACCTTTCAGCTTTAAACTTCTGAGGTTTTCAGGCTCTGTCTCTTACCTTTTCCCTCTCTCTCCTTCTTGCCACCCTTCCGTTCTTCTCCCCACTACAACCCATCTCTCAAGTTCTCCTTAAGACAACAGCACAGGTTCATAACACACACTAGCCTTGTTAGTATTCACAGACAATAATAACTAGATGACAAACAGAAAATAAACCAACATTTTGGCCTGATTTCCAATATCCTGTGACATAAACAAAACTAGCAATAACACTGCAACTCAATATCTCTTAACAAACACCATATGCACATAACTTCATTCTACAATTCAGTGCCATATTTTGACTCTGCTGGATTTGCTGTCAAATAATTGTTAATTCAGTATGTGAAAATTTTGCAATTATGACCTTGTACAAACACATGCCTTGAGAGGGCAGACAGCAAAAGCAAGAAGAACTACAATACTGCAGCCTGGGGAACGAAAACCACATTTGCAGCAAAATAGACAAAATGAAAAGGCAGGGGACTATGTACCAAATGAAGGAACAAGATAAAACAACTAAATGAAGTGGAGAAAGGCAACCTTCCAGAAAAAGAATTCAAAATAATGACAGTGAAGATGATCCAGGACCTCGGAAAAAGAATGGAGGAAAAGTTCGAGAAGATTCCAGAAATGTTTAACAAAGACCCAGAAGACTTAAAGAACAAACAACTAGAAAAGTAAAGAACAAAAAAAAGAGGGCTTCCCTGGTGGTGCAGTGGTTGAGAGTCCGCCTGCCGATGAAGGGGACGCGGGTTCATGGCCCGGTCCGGGAAGATCCCACATGCCGCAGAGTGGCTGGGCCCGTGAGCCATGGCCGCTGAGCCTGCGCGTCCAGAGCCTGTGCTCCGCAACAGGAGAGGCCACAACAGTGAGAGGTCCACGTACCGCAAAAACAAAAAACAAACAAAAAAAGAACAAAAAACAGATGAACAATAAAATAACGGAAATGAAAAATACACTAGAAGGAATCAATAGCAGAATAACTGAAGTAGAAGAAGGGATAAGTGACCTGGAAGAAAGAAAGGTGGAAATAACTGCCGTGGAACAGAATTAAGGAAAAAAGAAATGAAGACAATCTCAACCTCTGGGACAACATTAAACACACAAACATTCGCATTATAGGGGTCCCAGAAGGAGAAGAGAGAGAGAGAGAAAGGACCCGAGAAAACATTTGAAGAGATTATAGTCAAAAACTCCAACAAGGGAAAGGAAATAGCCACCCAAGTCCAGGAAGCACAGACAGTCCCAGGCAGGATAAACCCAAGGAGAAACACACCGAGACACACAGTAATCAAATTGACAAAAATTAAAGACAAAGAAAAATTCTTAAAAAGCAGTAATGGAAAAATGACAAATAACATACAAGGGAACTCCCAGAAGGTTAACAGATGATTTCTCAGCAGAAACTCTACAAGCCAGAAGGCAGTGGCATGATATATTTAAAGTGAAGAAACGGAAGAACCTACAACCAAGATTACTCTACCCAGCAAGGATCTCATTCAGATTTGATGGGAGAAATCAAAAGCTTTACAGACAAGCAAAAGATAAGAGAATTCAGCACCACCAAACCAGCTCTACAACAAATGCTAAAGGAACTTCTCTAAGTGGGAAACACAAGAGAAGAAAAGGAACGACAAAAACAAACCCAAAACAATTAAGAAAATGGTCATAGGAACATACATATTGATAATTACCTTAAACGTGAATGGATTAAACGCTCCAACCAAAAGACTCTGGCTCACTGAATGGATACAAAAACAAGACCCATATATATGCTGTCTATAAGAGACCCACTTCAGACCTAGGGACATATATAGACTGAAAGTGAGGGGATGGAAAAAGATACTCCATGCAAATGGAAATCAAAAGAAAGCTGGAGTAGCAATACCCTATCAGATAAAATAGACTTTAAAATAAAGAATGTTACAAGAGACAAGGAAGGAAACTAAATAATGATCAAGGGATCAATCCAAGAAGAAGATCTAACAATTATAAATATGTATGCACCCAACATAGGAGCACCTCAAAACATAAGGCAACTGCTAACAACTATAAAAGGGGAAATCGACAGTAACATAATGATAGTGGGGGACTTTAACACCTCACTTACACCAAGGGACAGATCATCAAGACAGAAAATTAATAAGGAAACAGAAGCTTTAAATGACACAAGAGACCAGATAGATTTAACTGATATTTATAGGACATTCCATCTGAAAACAGCAGATTACACTTTCTTCTCAAATGCACATGGAACATTCGTGAGGATAGATCACGTCTTGGGTAACAAATCAAACCTCAGTAAATTTAAGAAAACTGAAATCATATCAAGCATCTTTTCTGACCACAATGCTATGAGATTAGAAATCAATTACAGGGAAAAAAACGTAAAAAACACAAACACATGGAGGATAAACAATAGGTTACTAAATAACCAAGAGATCACCAAGAGGATAACCAACAGGAAATCAAAAAATAGTAGAGGGCTTCTCTGGTGGTGCAGGGGTTGAGAGTCCACCTGCCAACGCAGGGAAGGCGGGTTCGTGCCCCAGTCTGGGAGGATCCCGCGTGCCGTGGAGTGGCTGGGCCCGTGGGCCATGGCCACTGGGCCTGTGCGTCCAGAGCCTGTGCTCCGTGGCGGGAGAGGCCTCAGCAGTGAGGGGCCCACATACCACAAAAAAAAATTAGTAGAGACAAATGACAACAAAAACATGACGATTCAAAAATGATGGGATGCAGCAAAAGCAGTTCTAAGAGGGAAGTTTACAGCAATACAAGCCTACCTCAAGAAACAAGAAAAATCTCAAATAAACAATCTAACCTTACAGCTAAAGGAGAACTACAGAAAGAAGAACAAAAAAAACCCCAGTGTCAGTGAAGGAGAGAAATCATAAAAATCAGAGCAGAAATAAATGAAATAGAAACAAACAAAACAATAGCAAAGATCAATAAAACTAAAAGCTGGTTCTTTGAGAAGATAAACAAAATTGATAAACCTTTAGCCGGAATCATCAAGAAAAAGAGGGAGAGGACTCAAATCAATAAATTTAGAAATGAAAGAGTAGAAGTTACAATGGACACCGCAAATACAAAGCATCGTAATAGACTACTACCAGCAACTCTATGCCAATAAAATGGACAACCTGGAAGAAATGTACAAATTATTAGAAAGGTATAACCTTCCAAGACTGAATCAGGAAGAAATAGAAAATATGAACAGACTAATCACAGGTAATGAAATTGAAACTGTAATTAAAAATCTTCCAACAAACACAAGTCCAGGACCAGATGGCTTCACAGGTGAATTCTAACAAACTTTTAGAGAAGAGGTAACACCAATCTTTCTCAAACTCTTCCAAAAAAATTGCAGAGGAAGAAACACTCCCAAATTCATTCTATGAGGCCACCATCACTCTGATTCCAAAACCAGACAAAGATACTACAAAAAAAGGAAATTACAGACCAATATCACTGATGAATATAGAGGCAAAAATCCTCAACAAAATACTAGCAAAGAGTATCCAACAACACATTAAAAGGATCATACACTATGATCAATTGGGATTTATCCCAAGGATGCAAGGATTCTTCAATATATGCAAATCAATAATGTGATACAGCATATTAACAAATTGAAGAATAAAAACTATATGATCATCTCAATAGATTCAGAAAAAGCTTTTGACAAAATTCACCACCAATTTATGATAAAAACTCTCCAGAAAGTAGGCATAGAGGGAACCTACCTCAACATCATAAAAGCCACATATGACAAACGCACAGCAAACATCATTCTCAAGGATGAAAAACTGAAAGCATTTCCTATAAGATCAGGAACAAAACAAGGATGTCCACTCTCACCACTCTTATTCAACATAATCTTGGAAGTCCTAACCATGCAATCAGAAAAGAAAAAGAAATAAAAGGAATACAAATTGGAAAATCACTGTTTGCAAATCACATAACACTATACATAGAGAATCCTAAAGATGCCACAGAAAATTATTAGAGATAATCAATCAATTTGGTAAAGTTGCAGGATACAAAATTAACGCACAGAAATCTCTTGCATTCCTATACACTAACACTGAAAGATCAGAAAGAGAAATTAAGGAAACAATTCTATTCACCATTGCAACAAAAAAGAATAAAATACCTAGGAATAAACCTATCTAAGGAGGTAAAAGACCTGTACTCAGAAAACTATAAGACACTGATGAAAGAAATCAAAGATGACACAAACAGATGGAGAGATATACCATGTTCTTGGATTGGAAGAATCAATATTGTGAAAATGACTATACTACCCCAAGCAATCTACAGATTCAATGCAATCCCTATCAAATTACGAATGGCATTTTTTACAGAACTAGAACGAAAAATCTTAAAATTTCTATGGAGACACAAAAGACCCTGAATAGCCAAAGCAATCTTGAGGGAAAAAACAGAGCTGGAGGAATCAGACTCCCTGACTTCACACTATACTACAAAGTAACAGCAATTAAGACAATATGGTACTGGCACAAAAACAGAAATATAGATCAATGGAACAGGATAGAAAGCCCAGAGATAAACCCATGCACCTACGGTCAACTAATCTATGACAAAGGAGGCAAGCATATACAATGGAGAAGACAGTCTCTTCAATAAGTGGTGCTGAGAAAACTGGACAGCTACATGTAAAAGAGTGAAATTAGAATGCTCCCTAACACTATACACAAAAATAAACTCAAAATGGATTCAAGACCTAAATGTAAGACCAGATACTATAAAATCCTCAGAGGAAAACATAGGAAGAACACTCTTTGACATAAATCATAGCAAGATCTTTTTTTGACCCACCTCCTAGAGTAATGAAAATAAAAACAAACAAACAAAAAAATAGGACCTAATGAAACTTAGAAGCTTTTGTACAGCAAAGGAAGCCATGAACAAGATGAAAAGACAACTCTCAGAATGGGAGAAAATATTTGCAAACGAATCAATGGACAAAGGATTAATCTCCAAAATATGTAAACAGCTCATGCAGCTCAATATTAAAAAAGCAAAAAACCCAATCCAAAAATGGGCAGAAGATCTAAATAGACGTTTCTCCAAAGAAGACATTCAGATGGCCAAGAGGCACATGAAAAGCTGCTCAACATCACTAATTATTAGAGAAATGCAAATCAAAACTACAGTGAGGTATCACCTCACACCAGTTAGAATGGGCATCATCAGAAAACCTACAGACAACAAATGCTGGAGAGGGTGTGGAGAAAAGGGAACCCTCTTGCACTGTTGGTGGGAATGTAAATTGATACAGCCACTATGGAGAACAGTATGGAGGTCCCTTAAAAAACTAAAAGCAGGGCTTCCCTGGTGGCACAGTGGTTGGGAATCCGCCTGTCAATGCAGGAGACACGGGTTCGAGCCCTGGTCTGGGAAGATCCCACATGCCGTGGAGCAACTAGGCCCATGTGCCACAACTACTGGGCCTGTTGTCTAGAGCCTGCGAGCCACAACTACTGAAGCCCACGTGCCTAGAGCCCGTGCTCTGCAACATGATAAGCCAAGGCAATGAGAAGTCTGCACACCGCAACGAAGAGTAGCCACCGCTCGCCGCAACTAGAGAAAAGCCCGCGCGCAGCAACGGACACCCAACGCAACCAAAAATAAATAAATAAATAAATAAATTTATATATGTAAAAAAATAAATAAATAAAAGCAGAATTACCATATGACCCAGCAATCCCAGTACTGGGCATATACCCAGAGAAAACCATAATTCAAAAAGACACATGCACCCCAATGTTCATTGCAGCACTATTTACAATAGCCAGGTCATGTAAGCAACCTAAATGCCCAGTGACAGACGAATGGGTACAGAGATGTGGCACATATACACAATGGAATATTACTCAGCCATAAAAAGGAAGGAATTCGGGTCATTTGTAGAGATGTGGATGGACCTAGAAACTGTCACACAGAGTGAAGTAAGTCAGAAAAAGAAAAACAAATATCGTATATTAAAACATATATGTGGAGTCTGGAAAAATGGTACAGATGAACTGTTTGCAAGGCAGAAAAAGAGACAAATTGTAGAGAACAAATGTATGGACACCAAAGGGGTAAAGCGGGGGGATGTGGGGGGATGAATTGGGAGATTGGGATGGACATATATACACTAATATGTATAAAATAACTAACAATAACCTGCTATATAAAAAAAATTAAAGTAAAAATAAAAAATAAATAAAAATCAATTAAACAAAAAAGAAACACATGCCTTATTATCAATTGTCTACAAGAGGGTAATGGAAATATTAGGCAAGGTGATCCACTCATTTTAATGAGTGACAAAGGTTCCCAGAGAGATAGACTATAGGTTAGAAATGGTAAGATAACACAAAAACTCCCTTGAAATTTCTTAGATATATTAAAATATGATACATTGGATACTAATATTATTTAGTAAATTTTGTCTAAGTCTTTTCTTAGAAAGCTAAGAGACTATTATCATTACATAGAAAAACTTAGCTGAAATTCTGTTAGTTATATATGTTATCATATAAATCAAATATTTTATTCAATTTTCACTATATAACACTCTCAGAAGAAAGCCAGGCACAAAATCATGAGACCCATGCACGCTCACCATTGAATACAAAACACATTTAGTTTCTACAAATAGATGTTGAAGAAAGCAAGCCTTATTTTAACAACCTGGCTAATAATTTATGTTTAAACTCTGGGATAAAAAAAAAAGAAAGAAAAAAATGATGCACAGTTCTAAAAATATGTAAATATAAAGACACATTTCATTTCTTATCGTTCTCAGTGTAATTGCCATTTGCTCTCTAAATTTTAGTTTGAGGATTTGATAAGGGGGCAAAATTGAGATCTAGTAGGGCCTTAAACTACTGAATCACACCTCGCTAAGCTTTACAACAAAGGAGGAATGGTTTCTTACTTCAATCTTCAGATTAATTTAATGACAAAGGCCTTTTAGATACACAGACAGAAAGAATGTCTATTCTATTCCATTTTACAGATGGAACTCTGTATAGTGATTTACATTATTATCAGTGAAAAGTACCAAATTCAAGGTAGGATACAATGTAGCATAATTTTAAGCTGTCAAATGGGTACTCTAGAGACTCTAAAATTCAATTAGTCATTTTACAAAAACCTGTTAAGAAGTAAAAGCAGTTATAATTACTCTTGAAGATAAATGTATTGAGATGTCAATCATGATCTCTATGCTCAGATCTAGGTCAGAACATGTAGTAAAATTATCCAATGAATTTGTTTCATGATGTCACAAGTATAAAGGAACATCTGACAAACAAGGTCATGAACACAGATATATTTGAGATAGAAGAACCATTCCAGCTCCCTGCAACATTTCTCATTCTCTATGGATTTGATTTTTATAGACTAGACTTTTGAGGAGTAGAAGATTGGGATTAATTTGACTAGCAAAAGACAAAAGAAAGAGCGAGATCCTAAAAGGGAGCTCCTTCTTTAGTATTAATAACATTTAAAATTATATCCAAAATAAATAGGTGAAATCATTTATAAAGGCAAAGCTAGGGCTTCCCTGGTGGCGCAGTGGTTGGGAGTCTGCCTGCTAGTGCAGGGGACACGGGTTCGAGCCCTGGTCTGGGAGGATCCCACATGCCGTGGAGCAACCAGGCCCGTGAGCCACAACTACTGAGCCTGTGCCTCTGGAGCCTGTGCTCCACAACAAGAGAGCCCGCGATAGTGAGAGGCCCGCGTACCACGATGAAGAGTGTCCCCCGTTTGCCACAACTAGAGAAAGCCCTCGCACAGAAACAAAGACCCAACACAGCAAAAATAAATTAATTAATTAATAAACTCCTACACCTAACATCTTCTTTAAAAAAAAAAATACTATAATAGCAATTGAAATACGTACCAAGTACAGTGGGGAGCATATCTGAATGTGAGGATAGAAGAAATATTATATAAAAGCTCCATGCCAACCAGGAAAATCTTCCCAAACAGATGGAACTTAAGTAGACATAGTAAGAATGGATAGGAGTTTGGTGAGTGGTAAGTGAACAGAGAATGGTCTCAACAGAGGGAAGAGAACATACAAAGGCTCAGAGATGTCAAAGATCATATTATCTTTGAATGTGAGGGAGGGGGTCCAGGTTGGTGAGAAAAAAGGAGTTTGAGCCCATCTGAGGTATCCTATTATATATCTTTCATTCTAAACTATAACATTTTTAAATTCTTAGTCTAGTTTCCCCAAAGTGTCCTTGTGAGCATTGGTTTTATTTACTCTGTTTTTTGCCATTTTCTATTGCCATATAAGATACACAGAGGAAAGTACACAGCTCATAATTGTACAGCTCAATGACTTTCAGTTTGAGTATACCTGTGAAAACACCATCCAGATCAAGAAAGACTGTATTACCAGCATCCAGAAGCCCCCTTCATGCCACCTTCCAAGCACTAACCATCTCCAACCCCTGCCAGCCCTTCCTGGAGGTAAATAATACCCTGGCTTCTAACATCATCAATTTGTTTTGCCTGGTTTTGAAATTTACATAAATGAAATACAGTACATTATCCTTTTGTGTTTCTTTCCCTCAAGATTATGTGTGTGAAATTCATCCATATCATATATGGTAACAGTTTGTTCACTTACATTGCAGTGTAATATTCCATTATGTGACTAATCACCATTTATTTATTCATTGCACTGTTGACAGACATTTGGATTGTTTTCAGTTTGGGACGATTTTGGATACTGATGCTGTAAATACTCTTGTACATGTCATTTGGAAAACATATGTACTCAGTTCTGCTGGGCATATACCCCAAAATGGATCTGTTGGGTCATTAGGCTGTACAACATGGTTGTACAGATTTATACCTGACCATAGTACAGTATATGAAGAGTTTTACTTTCTCCATACTCTCACCAACACTTGAAATTTTGATTTTCATCTTTCTGCTCAGTGTGTAGAAGTTTCTCATTGTGGTTTTAATTTGTATTCCTTTGATGACTGAGTTGAGCAGGTGCTCACACCTTCGTATGATTTTTGGTCATTAGGATATACTAATTCTTTTGCATGCTATTTTTTTTTTCCAGTACGCGGGCCTCTCACTGTTGTGGCCTCTCCCATTGCGGAGCACAGGCTCCTGATGCGCAGGCTCAGTGGCCATGGCCCAAGGGCCCAGCAGCTCCGCAGCATGTGGGCTCTTCCCGGACCGGGGCACGAACCCGTGTCCCTTGCATCGGCAGGCGTACTCTTAACCACCAGGGAAGCCTTGCATGCTATTTTAAACATACTTAGCTGGCCTTTCAGC
Organism: Mesoplodon densirostris; assembly: GCF_025265405.1. Taxonomy (NCBI): domain Eukaryota; kingdom Metazoa; phylum Chordata; class Mammalia; order Artiodactyla; family Ziphiidae; genus Mesoplodon; species Mesoplodon densirostris. Next base: position 34,662,865 of record NC_082672.1, on the reverse strand, counting down.
CACCATCATTGTCATCTGACAAAGGCAGTTTTGCTGAAGAACACTTTAAGCAATTATTGACAGCATTACGTCTTCAAATGAGAAGAAATAATTTTCTTCTTTTCTACCCATCTTCATTCTTTTCTTATTCTTTTCTCTCTTTTTTTAAAATTAATTAAGTTATTTATTTTTGGCTGCGTTGGGTCTGTGTTGTTGCGCGTGGGCTTTCTCTAGCTGCAGAGAGCGGGGGCTACTCTTCATTGCGGTGTGCGGGCTTCTCATTGCAGTGGCTTCTTTTGTTGTGGAGCATAGGCTCTAGGCACGCGGGCTTCAGTAGTTGTGACTTGTGGGCTCTAGAGCACAGGCTCAGTAGTTGTGGCACGTAGGCTTAGTTGCTCCATGGCATGTGGGACCTTCCCAGACCAGGGCTCAAACCCGTGTCCCCTGCATTGGCAGGTGGATTCTTAACCACTGCGCCACCAGGGAAGCCCAATTCTTTTCTTATTCTAATCTATTTATTCACTCTCTCTTTCATCTTCCTGTCTACCTTTTCATTCCAAAAAGATCAATAAACAAAAGTCAATTAACAATGTCCAAGTATTATAAAGAGAGTTCAGTAACAAGTTTGCATCACAGGTCCAGCCTTCTTACTTTCGAGTTGGTAAATGTTTGAGTTCTCTTTTTTTAATAATTGAAAAAAGTAAGCATTAACATTTACTGACTATTTACTTTAAAATAAATTTATCATTCATAAATTTTTAATAAGATAAATCTAAATGTCTCCTTTTTCCCAATTTATGAATAGATAATGTTCAGTGATCATTTTAAAGGAATATCAGAAGGAAAATGAAAAAAACAGTATAGATTGTAAAAAGAGAACAGTAAAAGAAGAATATATACATGGATGCTTTCTTTCACCTTCTCTGAAAGCCAAACACAAATTATATTTGGCAAAAATAAAGTGGCTATGACCTTTTTCCCTCCTCTGTATGATTAATTAATTAATGTCCTATTAATTGGAAGATGTGGCTGAATTTCTACCACTTTCATTTTCTGTGCACATCATCCCGTACTGTAACCACCGATTAAGCTGTTCATCAAAGGTGAACCAGCAAGGTCACCTGAGCAGTATCTCTTCAGCTATTCATTACCCATCTTCAATAGTAACTAACAATGGTAACATTTCCATAAATCAACATCTTTCTGATTGTTCTCTGATGATAAACAGTCAAAATATGTGCATCCCAGCCTACCCTTTTTACTTTTATATAAAAAATTCAGTCTAAATGTACCACAGAGAAAACTCAGCTGAAAGATTACAGGAGTTTCTTTAATTAAAATGTACCAGAGAAATAAGGTTATGTACCTCTGACAGAAAAATACAAACCTACTTATACAACTAAATGAGTCTAAAACAAACAACCCAATCAAAAAATGGGCAGAAGACCTAAATAAACACTTCTCCAAAGAAGACATTCAGATGGCCAGTAGGCACATGAAAAGATGCTCAACACCACTAATTATCAGAGAAATGTAAATTAAAACTACAATGAGGTATCACGTCACATCAGTCAGAATGGCCATCATTAAAAAGTCCACAAACAATAAACACTGGAGAGGATGTGGGGAAAAGGAAACCCTCCTACACTGTTGGTGTGAATGTAAACTGGTACAGCCACTATGGAGAGCAGCATGGAGGTTCCTTGTAAAACTAAAAACAGAATTACCGTATGATCCAGCAATCCCGCTCCTGGGCATATATCTGGAAAAAACCATACTTCAAAAAGATAATGCATCCCAATGTTCATAGCAGCACTATTGACAATAGCCAAGACATGGAAGCAACCTAATTGTCCATTGACAGATGAATGGATAAAGAAGATGTGGTATATATGTGTACATATATACACAGACACACACACAATGGAATACTACTCAGCCATAAAAAAATAATGAAATAATGCCATTTGCAGCAACATGGATGGACCTAGAGATTGTCATACCAAGTGAAGTAAGTCAGACAGAAGAAGACAAATATCATATGATATACTCATATGTGGAATCTAAAAAAAAATGATACAAATGAACTTATTTATAAAACAGAAACAGACTTAGAAAACAAACTTATGGATACCAAAACAGAAAGTCTGGGGGTGTGGGGGGATAAGTGACAATTTAGAATAAAAAGTAGATTTAATTCACCCTACTCTCAAACAGCACATCACAGTGTGGACCAATAAGAAAAATTAGTTATAAAGTGTATATAATCATGATTAAAATACTGAAAATATATTTTAAAACTTAAGTTACTAATAATAGGCAATCATCCCATCAATTATGTATGATAATATACTATAATAAAGTGATTACATATTATTAAATAGTAACTAATGAATTACATTATTAAATATAATTATATTGTATATTATATATGTGAGCATAATTATATTCCATGCTTGTTTATTTCTAAATTTTAGAAAAATAATTCATTCTCTTTAGTAAAGTATTTTAAAATTCCTGTCTGAATTTTCAATTTCTCAATTTAATAAGTTATTGGTAAACATATATGCACAGAGCTTGGAATTAATTCAAAATTAATATGCAGAATTGAAGGCACAAACATTAGTCTGCTAGTGTATAAAATGGTATGTATATGTTAATATTCTATGTCAGTTAAGAGAAAACACAAACTGGCTTAAACAATAAGAAGATGTACTATTTCACAAAACCAAAATTCAAAGGATATAACAAGGTCAAGGTAAAGAAAGTAGGGCTCGGCCCTATTTTTCTATTATCCACTCAAAAAAGATCTCTCCGTTTGACAGTTTGGTCTCCAGGCTGCCTCTCCTCAGAGCCACTGGCATGTTCATGGCCAGTGGAATGAGATAAGCTCTCTCCCTACCATGAAATAAAGATGTTTCCCTTCAGTATGATTAGATAAAATCTTGTGATTTAATAGAATAGGTAGTAAGTGAGCTGAACTCATTTTTAGACTATTTGGCTTGTTCTTCATTTTATTTATTTTTTTATTTCTTGGTTTCATTTCCATTTTGCTTTTTTATTGAACAGGGGGAAAAAAAACTAATGTTTCTATTTTTCCAGAGTTAGAGATAATGAAGATACAGTGAACATTCTTGAGGAAAATAGGATTATATAAAGTTATTGAGGGAAAGGCAAAGAATCCATCGAGGGTCTTTGATGGGGTCAATCAGTTTGACCACACTAGTTTATTATAATAATTAAATTCTTGTACTATACCTAACATAAGAAAATGCTACACATTCCAGACAGATTTTTCCAACACTGGATAAACAGAAGGATTCTCACCTTGTGGCATCTCGGGTGGCAGATAATGAGGTTCTTGAGCACTAACATGAACCCATTCAAAGTCATCATATAGATCCTGGTGGTAATCACAAACTCCCAGACCATCATCAAAAGTACAGCCACCTGAAAGGGGAAAAGAAGAACTACTGTTACATTCTAAACAGTAGAATGTGCTGGAGAAGAAAACATTATACTGAAATGTACAATGTGGTACTCATAAATTTAATAATAAATGGTACTCCTATTTATCACTATTTTCATTAAATGTTCACATAAAATGAAATTTCTATCCGTATCTTGTGTGAATAAGATAGTGGTTTGAGCCTCAGAAGTAAGGCTGAGATTTTTAGATATGAATAATATTAGAAGATATATGTAATAGTGAGGCTTTCCGGAAATATACAAACCACCTGCAATCTAAATAGTTTTTAACAACTTTAGCAGGGAGAAGGGGAGGAAAGAAAAAAGTGAAAATGGTCTTTCTTTATACAGCAAGTTCAAAAAGGTGACATTAATAATTAAATTTACCAAATTTATTGCTTTAGAAGAACACTTTGAAATCTACTCATAATAGCAAATGAAATACTTACAGCTTTATGAGATCTAAAGTGTTTGAGGTCAGTGAAACATGCTTCCATACTTCATTTAGATTGCTTTCACACACAATTACGACTTAAAAGTGAGAAAAACTGAACGAAGCATAAAACTGATCAGATTAGCCTACAATCTCTCTCACTACTTCCACTTTATTTAATAATCTCCTTTTTAAAAATGGAGGTAGCCTTTCCCCATTACATCAGTCATTTTTCCTGGCTTTATTTTCTGGGGTAATTTTATGGCAGAAGTAGAATAATTACTTTTGCTTCTCAGCCTACATATACAGGCACACACAACTCAACATATTTAGTTTATTCAATTCATGAAAATCAGAACTGGCCTATATGTCTAATATTGAAAGAAAATGGATTAGAACTAATGAAAATTCAGCAGTAGGTTTAATGAGAAAAACCAATAACCTGTCTCCCTTCAAGTAGTTTATTTGTTTAGTTTCCACGGGGATCTTTGTGAAGAAGCTCAGTGAATTCTCTGACCAAACAGCAGGCTAGGGGGTGGTAAACTTCAGGCCTATAAATTCTTCTCTGTAAACAGAGAATTCACTTTCCTCATCAAAAATTTATCAATCTGAATATGCAAAAAAGTTATATTCCTCACCAATGACAGAGACAAGCCAGCATTACAGGCAAAGAAGGCAAAAATCAGAAATGTCCAGATGACACTATGGCCCAAAGAACCTTTTTCAAAAGTGGAATATATATATATATATGTATATATATATATATATATATATATATATATATATACATATATATATATAGGTATCCTTGAATCACTCTTATGACCACATCAATCCTTTAAAATAACCAAACTTCAGCAGCTTGAAAGCTTAATGTTGTCTTTTAAATACGCCTAAAACAGCCTTTATATAAATGCTCTCATGAAAAATGATTTATTTTTTAATTTAAAATTAATCAATGAAAAGAGGTTGCTAGGAAATGAATCTTCACATAGCAAGGGGATAGTTTTTCTCAAAATATAATTTGCTCTCACAATCCTAAAATGACTTACTGCTGTGCAACCCATACCTTTAGGGCTTCCACTGACCTTTGTAATAGTGTCAGTGACCTCCGTATATAAATTTAAACTACCAATGGAACCTACATTGGCTCATTTGGAAGACAAATGGGCTTAATTGCTGTCCTTCATGGCCATTGTTAATTTTAGACTCCAGGATTCTTATTAGCAGTAACAACTAGGAAGAGCTATACAAAATAAGTGGGTCAACCCCTGTTATTTGCTGCACTTCACTCCCATATCAGTCAAGAGTCTTGGGGAAAGTTCCTGGTCGATCTGAGTTGAGTGATAGAAGAATTTTTTAAAGATGACTTTTTATTTTATAATTTACAATAAATTCTAATCTAAGAGGTACACTATATCTATCCACCACATGTGTAACATAGGAATAAATCTTTGGTAAAAGATGTTTATGAATCTTTTTGTAAAGAATTTTGTATTTCAAAGTTAAGGACTAATACAGTGTATCAAACTGGGTATAAAAGATACAAAAAATACTATTATTGGCCTGATGAATGGGATAGAGAGACATGCATGGGAGAGTATATATATATATATATATATATATATATATATATATATATATATATATATATATAATACAGCATGTTACAAGGGATCATAACAGTATGACCAAAGTCACAAAGAACACAAATGACAAATGAATTGGCTACTTATACCTGAGTTGGTTTAGGAAGGCTTCATGGAGTTAGGCCTAAAGATGAGGAAGGATGTGCCAGGCCAGAAAGGAAATTGGATTGAAATTAGAAAAAAAGCAAAAGCAAGGGCATAACAAATCTAAAGAAACATGAGATGTTGGAGAGTCTCAAATAATCTCAAATAATTCTGTGTAATGAGCATGAAAAGTATGTAGGGGACAAAATAGAAACAAAACTAAATATGAAAGATTTTTAGATACTATAAAACATTTAGATTTTATTCTATAATTGTATGAAGCCATTAAAGTATTTTATCCAGGAGTATGACACTATTCAAGCCACATTAATAATAATAATGATAACAACAATAATAACAACAGCTATGTAGCGTTTAAAGAGTAATGGGGGAAAACGGAGGTAGATAATTTGGTTCAACCTTACAACAGATAGCACATAATATAATTTGAGCTAATTCCATTTTGCATAATCCCAGTTTACCATTAAAGGCTCACTAGAAAACCCTAAAAACAAAGTCTTCTTTAATACATAGTCTTCTATACACATGCTCCTCTGTTTAGACATTTTTACATATAGTATTATGATCTATTTAAAAGAGAAGTAGCAAGGTTCTAATTCATAAACAAAAACATAATTTATGAATTTAAAGTTTCACTGAGCTAGACAAAAGGAGGCAATACTGAAATGGTGCTCAAGAAATGTCCTGAGGCAGAGGGGATGAAAATGAACAAGGAAACACCTTACATTTTCAGTTTTTGTATTTGCTACTGGTGACAGGACTACGGGGAGTACAGCAAAATCATTTCAGCAAAACGGCAACTGCAAGTTCCTTGACCCTTGGAGGAAAATTACTTCAGAAGAGTCATTTCACAGATTGCTAATTCCTCTATACCAGTCTGTCAGCTAAAGGACAGATCTTTCACTGCAACAGTCTGCTTCCACTATGACAACCCATTTGTGGGGCTTTGCAAGCTGTTCACCTGAAAATAAAAGTCAAGCTAATTTGGACTTGCCTGAATTTCTTTACATTCCTAAGCAACTCAAAAGACAGATACTAAGAAACATTAGGTACAAAAAATAGAAGTATTCCTATCCCCAAAATTATATTGCCTAAACATCTAGAATTTAGTGAGATTCTTGAGTGTTTATTTAAACAGACAGTTCTATGAGAGAGTATGGAAATAGAGATTCTTTCTGTGGAATCATAAAAGAATGAATACTAAACTCAAATCCCTTCTGATATCAAACTTTTCAATAAAACCCAGGGTCAGGTTAATTTAGAACAAAGTTGAATTGGAAAAAAATAAAAGGTCAGTAAGGCCCTGGACAACTGTGAACATTTTATGGAGGACATTCTTTTGAAAGCTATTGTACTAGGACCTTCCACATTCTCCCCTCCAAGGCACCTATGCAGCCTTAATTTTCTGATTGAATCTAATAGCAAGAAACACACAGAATTATCTTTCATGGTTCTTTACTACTTGTAAAGAACAAGCTTCATTTAGCTCAAGATACAGATCATTTTTGTTTTTATTTTCTTAAAATGATTGGAATATACAGGGTTTTGAAAAGTAAGAGTAAAGTCCTAGACAAAATATGTTGGCAAGTGCAATGTCCTTAACACTGTTGTTTTATGACCCTCTAAAATGGGCAAATTAATATTTTCCAATTGTGAATTAAACTGTGATACACAAATTTGCTCATGTAAGTGATCATCAACTTTGAAATAATCTTTCTTCCATTAAGAACACAATGAAAGATTAATATATGTCACATTAGGACACATGAAATACTGAATTAAACTAACTTTGAATAGATCATCTTTGTCTATGCTAATCAGAACCATAATATAATTTTACTGGTATAAGCCCCAAAACTCATTACAAAGAAGCTGATACATTTCACACAAAAAAATTTAAAAGAACAGACAAGTAACTTATTACTGAATCTCTTAAATGTAATTCCATTCATAATCTGAGTCAATATTGTCTTCTCCCAGAAAAGCAGATTTTTACAAAGTGTAAAAATTGATGCTTTTAAATAAAGTTCATATTTCCTCTGAAATCTACTGGGATATCTTAAAATATTTTTTTTCCTTTCAACTTTTGGGAATATTGAAGATACAAAATAAGAATTGACTTATCATAGTCAATGCTTAGGAAGTTTACCTCCAGTCTAAGGATAAACAATGCTTGTTCTCAATTTAAGTACTGAAATTCAAATAGGAAAAAAAATCCAAGTAGATGCAAAGGACGAATGCCTTTGAGGTCATAAGTATGAGTCACTGGTCTTAATGCGACACTCTGGTTCAATAACAAAGAAGATCTAATGAAGAAAAACAAGAAAATTGATGAATAAGAGTTCCTTAAAAGATAACAACTTCAGATCCAGAAAAAAACTATTTTGCCCTGCTAGTAGTTAAGTAGTAGAAGAAAATATTATTTGAGCCTAGCTCCTCCATAAAGGAAAAGGAACTTGAAACACATTATGGAAATCCAAACCCAACATTTATTGATAGATATAAATGACTCTTAATGATGAGAGAAGAGCACATTTCAAACACATCCATAAATTATCTAATTGTTCATCTCTAGAGTTCCATTTCTAGCCAAGAATATATGTTTAATACATACAATCCAAGATTATTTAGCTAGTAAGACTTCTATTCAAATTGTCTATGATTTGAAGCAAATGCTATACTCCAATTGACTGAATAATCTTCTTTTAATAAGACTAAATTAACCAGAATAGAAAAATAAGTCCAGTTTTACTCCCCTCCATCCTTGCAGAGAAGCAATATTAACATCTCCTCAACTTCAATTAAGAAGACTTAAGGAATTTTAAGGAACTGGTACATACCACCACTCAGATGGTAGAAGAAAGAGACAGCATTTCTAGATGAAGCATAGAGAGATGGCTAAGCACATATACAGCTTTCCTATTTTATTTCTTTGAGCTTCAATTTCCTTCCCAATAAAATCAAGATAATAATAGCTATAGTACAGTTGTATGAGGATTAGTGATAATGCATGTAAAGCCCTTAACACTCAACAAGTTTTTTTTTAACAGCACCTTATTTTTTCATGTTCCATTCTTAACAGTGTACTCTGTATATATGCTATACAAATGCAAACCTATGCACATATTAAACAGCAAAAGTCAAAGAAAGAAACTTATGGTTTCCATATAGTTTATCCAGAAAGACTAAAGAGAGTTCCCATAAAGACAATATTATCATATTACCATTACCAGTTTTCCCTGAACACTCATCAGATAAGGAAATAAGGAAACACCTTATTTTAGATCAAGGGTCAGCAAACTTCAACTGTAAAAAGCCAATTAATAAATATTTAGGTTTGGCAGACCATATCATTTCTGTCACAACTACATAACTGTTGTCATTGTAGCAAGAAAGCAGCCACAGAGAATACCTAACAAATGGGTATGGCTGTGTTCAAATAAAACTTTTATGGGACTTCACTGGTGGTCCAGTGGTTAAGAATCCGCCTTCCAATGCAAGCGACCTGGGTTCAATCCCTGGTTGGGGAACTAAGATCCCACATACCGCAGGGCAACTAAGCCTGCACGCTCTAGAGCCCGTGCACCACAACGAGAGAGAAGCCTGTGCGATGCAACTAGAGAAGCCCAGGTGCCGCAATGAAAGATCCCACATGCTGCAATGAAAATCCCATATGCTGCAACTAAGACCCGATGCAGCCAAATAATAATAGAATTAAATTAAAAAAAAATTTTTATTACAAAAACAGGTGGCAAGCTGGATTTAGCCATCAGGCCATAGTTCACCAACCCCTGGGTTAGATCACTCTGATCTTAAGTATCCTTGAAAATTATAGGTAGTACACAGTCTGGTTAAAAGCTTACAAACAAGGGTCTTTGATTTCTGCATCACCTCCATATGACTTGATTTTCTTTCTCATATATCAAGACGAGTGGCAATAGGCCACAGCCAGGAAACTCAAACTGGAAATGGGGTCTGAATGACAGTTCTACGTCTAAAACCAAATCAGATTGTCTGGCTGGACAGAGGTCTAAATCAGAAAGTGAGAACATGAGAGAGCTTTCAAGGTCCCGTAGTCTGGGCTTCAAGCTTTTCAGACAACAAAGGGAAATATATTTTACACTGTGACCCAGCATATATCGATACATACATACATGCATGCAAATAGTCAAATATACAGTATGTGTGAACACAAATACATTTATTCACTCAATCATTTATTATCTCCAACTATGGGCCACTAGTCGGGTGCTCTTTCTGTAAGTGAAAAAAAATTAAGAGTAATTGCGTGAATCAGGGAAGTATTGGGTTGGCCAAAAAGTTCATTCAGGTTTTTCCATAACTAACTTTTTGGCCAACCCAATAGACATGAGAAAAAGAAAACAGGATGGCAATCCTCTGTTTCCAAAACACACAAGCATATGTCCATTGTGGGAGGGTACCCAGAAGACAGATGTAAGCAATCCAAGTCTCTATGCCTAATTTTCAGGTCTCAGGTACAAGCTGAGGTCCAAAAATAAGCCTTTGAGACCTGGGCAGCCCTGACAGTACATATGTGACTTCATCCAGCCTCATTATGGAGCTAATGGATGATTACATGCCAAACAGCCATAGAAATGATTTCACAGATGAAAAGAGGAACATATTAATAAAAAGTACCTCATACTAGAAAAAATTAAAATTTCCCAGAGTTACAGAGAAAGAAAGTGTCAGAGTCAGGATCTGAACCCAGGTACTACATAGCTTCTTTACTCTTGACCATGACATTAAATGGCTCCTCAAATGAAGTGTGATTAGACATCTTCAGAATCATACAGTACAGCTCCCTTCGATCAGCATAACCTCAAGCTATTGCTCAACAAAGGGAGCACTACCCATCTCACCCAGGTGATAGTACGGGGTGCTGCATCCTTTGTGGACAAAATGTAGTAACCTTTCAACCATATTACATGTCAAAGTCTCCTAGACTTGACGCCAGCAATAGGAAAGGTTCTTTATTGGACAGAGCTATAAAAGCCAGGCTGATTAACTCGTAACTTCAGCAAAGAATTGTATTTCAACACAGTGACTTAAGGCTAAGAATGTATATGATCGTAGCACTGTCCTATCACTCTTACTTGGCAACCTTCACTTTCACATCATCTCCCCTAAAACACGTATAAACAAGTGGCTTTTCTATCTTTAAAAACATTAAAATAAATCAAAAGCAATTTTGTTCTGGCAATTTTTGCAGTAGCCCTGACATGAATCCTAGGATAAGAAACCAGGTGTTTTTGCAAAGATCATTAATGTATTTACCCAAGTTTCTTTTCCTATTTTTCATCATTTTTTTCTATTCCAGTAAAATCTCATCTATTTTGTCTAGCGTTAGATACACAATCTAGAGAAACCCATTGAACAAAGTAATAGAGAGTAAATGTACTGAAAAATAAAATTCACAACTGAAACCATATTTACATTTTGGTAAAACTGGAAACCATCCAAGCTCACATTTAAACATTTCTTTGTTTTGTTTTCTTTCTCATGGAGGGATTCCTGGGGGGCTCCACTTCACCCATATCAGACACATTCTGGCTTATTTCAGCAGTTGCTCCTGACTCAGCTCAAGCATGATGGGTGATGGATCATTTTTCATTTATGAAGGGAGTTCTGCAAAATGCTGAAGCCATGTAAAACAGAATTCCATAACCCAACCTCCTAGAGGAAGGGCAAAGATCTGCCTTGAGGTTTTGAATTCAAAATTTTATAGCAGGTTGGCAAAGGAATCAAATATGCTCAGCTACATTTTAAGAAGTTCAACAGTTCGGTTTTGTAAGACTGAAATACACTTCGAAAAAAATAACTAATTTAGTTAATTAAAATGCATCTTTAAAGTAAAAAGAAAAAATTATTTTTTCATTGATATGAAGCCCCTTTCCTATTGAAATGTTTCTAGACTTGGTGTAATATAGAAGGTATACAGGTCAATGTTTGGGTTTCCACAGTTCTTAAAATATATTCTTAAGAGTAAAGACAGTTCTTTCTGCCATTTTCTTTATTCAGGAAAAAAAAGCTGGACATTATCATTTCTATCAGTATATTAACTACTGATTTCAGATGTAGTAACCAGTTCTTTCATTCTAAGCATCATTTAAGCAGTCAGTTTGGCCTTTTACCAAGTCCACAGCAAAGAAGCCACTCACCCAAACACAAGGAAATCCTTACATTAATATTGAGTGATGTTAGAGACCTTGTTGTCAGAGATCTCTACCCCCTTTCTCATAAAGGAAGTAATCGGGGCTTTAACTAATGTTTTGGTGAGACTTTTACTAGCCTTTAAAAACTTCAACTTCTGAGCAAGTCAGTGTTGAAGGCTGAATTATAACTTTCTCTGCTCAAATTTCCTTTCTCAGGACAGTGCATATGGTTACCATTTAGTGGAATCACCACATAAAATAAAGATCCCTCAACCAGCAAAAACCAATGCTCAACACAGACATTTAAGTGATATGTAAGTCAACAGTCAGTCTAATCTAATGAAGAGAGTCATAATTGGGAGAATGATGAATAAGGTATTACACAGGGCCTCACTGAGTGAGATTCAGATCTGGCTGTATCCTCATTTTCTCATTTCAATACCAAAAAAACCCAACCAATTTGGCTCCACTTCCCCATTTCTACTTCTACCTACTACACAGGAATGCTGTGCCAATTAATTTTAAAAATCTCTCCAAAATACCCCATGGTTAGTAAAGCTACATGCTATGCACATTTAGGCATCAAGTTTGGGTTTTAGTTCGGAAAACATCTAGGTGAGATCCTTATTATTGTTTCATATTTACATGACATTTTTAAAGTAGTATGACCAAAATTTGAAGGATTAGAAAACAGAAAATGAGCTTACAACAATATCCCATCATTCCTGAGCCTTTGTAAAAAGATAAAGCAGCTCATATGATAAAAAAATTCAGTTATATGTCAGAAATTCATGCCACCACTGACTCTACTCCCTAGCAGAACTCCTAAAATATAAACTACAATTCAACTATTCTTACATAATAAAAATATTTTAAAGATGTTGACTCTGCCTGAAATAGAATTTCATGTGAAATTCAAAAATATAAAAAAATGCTTCAGTGCAGAAAAGAGGTCTGGACCTGGAAGAATAATTTCGTACAGATAAGTTAACTTTCTTTTGTTGCAAACTCCATGCATATCAGCGGCTCTTGGCTCCCAAGAATAGTAGGTATAAAACTGTCTACAGACTTGAAATATCCTTTCTCATCAAATTTGGATGATTGACTGAAAGCACTATATCCCATTTATTTAACATACTTACTTTAATCTTCCCTCCAGGTTTTGCTCTAAAACATAATGACCGACTTTAAATCCATTGAACTGTACAGTTTACAGATAAAAGGCAAACACATTTCTTCAGAATGAACCATGAAAACCTGGAAATCTTTTATTTTCAAATATGAGGGGTGAGAAGCTGGCACACAGATTTGAATAATAGATTAAAAGCAGTTAACAGTATGGAGATAGCATTTGAAGTATGGTATCAGCTGTGCAGCAGGACAGCTTTCCTGCCTCACTTCTCACCTCAAGTCATAGCTTGTATTTTGAAACTGTCAAAGCTCTAAAAATAGATAAAATAAAAGACATTATTACAGTGCAAATATGACAAGCCTATCCTAGCAAATAATTAGTAAAAACAAATTGCCCCTAATTAATGTCTTAGTAAACCTAAGTTTACCATCCTCACTATTCGAGTAAAGGCAAATTGTAACAAAAGTGAGCATTTTTGTTCATATAATTTGCAAAACTTTAAAGATTAATAATATCTAGTGTTAACAGTACACAGGGTAACAACAGGAGAGCAAAAGGCACTTTTGGCTTGTGGGGGGGGAATTTGGTTTTTAATCACTTGCCTTTCAAACCAGCAATAAGACTTCTCGAAATCTACCCTACATAAATGTTCACATACGTGCAGTCCTCAGTCCTATAAATACAAGCTAGGCCAACCCATTTCCAAAAAAAGAAAAAGCAAAACAAATTATGTATGGGTCTTCTCAATAGCATCCAAAGACAAGAACTACCTTCAAGCTTGAAGGACACTTATAGCAAAATTATTCACAAATAAAATCACAAACTTTGTACTAATGAGCACCAGGTAAGGTATTTTAATACTTAATTCACATGAGAAATGTAAATATTCAACACTATAGATTCATGAAGATAAAGATAAAGCATATATTAAGAGGCAATATAGAATCTACAATTATTTGGTAAATGTTAAGACAATAAAAAGATGCAAAGATAGAGGTAAAAAAAATGTTGAATCAAACGCACAAATGGGAAGAAGAACATGTCATAGGAGATCAGTGATATGAAAGTATCCCTCCATAGCCACCAATTCTTTCAACTGGATATTTAACCAGATTGGGAAAACAAAGAAAAACTGCTTATGAGAAGTAACAGTCTATGATAAACCATTCAAGATAAGACTGATTACAGCAACAGCATCGTCATTCCAAAATAAAATTATCTAAAAGAATGGCTTTGAGTATAACTTCCTAGTATTCTCCTGACATCTAATAATATAATGCAGTTCCTTTCCACTTATCACTTCAGTAAGTTCAGGCCTCATCTGAAGGTACAACCAGAATGAAAATTAGATTACGGCATAATAGAGAGCTAAACATGTCTAAAGCTTTTCTGATGCTACTTTATCTGCAAAGGATGGGTTAATATCTTTGTCAGAGAATGCATACATATATGTATTTCCATATGAAATGCTTGGATTATGATTATGACTATCTGGCTACTACTTATTATTTAATTCAAAACGTTTCTAAGAATCGGATATTAGTAAAATAAAACCTATTTCTAGAAAAGCACTTTCAATTAGTAGAATATAACTCAATCAATTAGTGAAATCACATGTTAACCTTATTAGAGGAAATAGGAAAATACCTTCCAACTTCAAGTACCTTCCTAACCCCTCCTCTTATCTCTCAATTTTGCATTTAATTTTAGACTACAAGTTAGATGTTAACATAGATTTTAGTTTGATCAAGATGATGCATGGAGGAAGTAGAACTGGAGGAACTGAGACATGAAAATCATGGTTTAGAGCAAGCAGTCAGCTGATATTCCAAGTAGTTGTATTTGACTAAGATTCTTTCAGGAAATGCTCTATGGAGTGGGTAGTAACAGGGAGAAGGGCTGTTGGGTTACAGAAACTAGGTGACAGAGACACAGAGGAATGAAAGCATCTTTTGGGGAAGAAACAGAAGAGACTTGGGAGGGGTGGGAGTGGGGGAGCTGTGCTATAGACTAAGAGCGTGAAGGGTCCAAGGGGGTGGAGGGTAGGGGGCAGAGACCACTAAGGTGAGGCCTAGATGGATATGACAATGAAGTCTGTAGCTGACTCAATCTAAGTGACAAAGTCATAATTCAGGTATAAGTGGCCAACCACTCATGATACCATGAATCGTATGAAGTTGCATCTCTTTAAGAACTGCCCACATATACACAGAAGTTTTTAAGACAAGTAAGAGGCATTCAGATTCTTGTTCAGCAGGTTTTAACCTCCAACCTGTTAAGGACTGCCACACGAAAGGGAAATGTGTGAGGCTAGGAATGTTCTCCTTGCTGCGATCAGGTCTACAAGCAAATATCATCCCCCAAGATGAGCATAATCCATTTAAAGGATTCTGCAGTCCACCCCTACCCCACCCCTCAGTAGTCCATAAAAGGGATTGGCTATGCTTCATATTAGGATTTGTTTTTCATGTATGTGAAGCATCTTGTAACACAGACCAAAAGACTTATTTTTGCTGTGGGGATACTGGCTAAAACATGGTCATATTTTCAAGAAAAATTATTTCTACCAAAACATTAAAAGTCATTAAAAGCTAGTGACTTGTTATGTGGCCTTGCCCCAGGCTGTGGCAATGTCTACAAAATGCAGTCTTGAACTGGGTTATCTGTAATTTCTTTAAAGACCACAAAAGCTTAATGAGTGAAAGACTATTGAATCTGACTCAATGGCATTAATTACACCTCCAAGGGTGAAGTGAGAATTGTGTGAGTCAAAGAATAAAATTTTATAGTACTATAAAAACCTGGTGTAGAAGGCGCAGGGAAAGGGAACTGCAAAGTAAGTAATTGAAGGCAGGAGAGTTGACTTCCTGCCCAATCACTAACTTGGCTGAGCCTTCAGTGGTAAAACTTTCTTCCCAGACTTAAATTTATAATCACAATAACAACCACAGCTTCCAAAGAAAACCAATGAACACACTCCTCGTCTTAAACATTTAAGACACAAAGTAAATCTCTCTAAGGACACAGTGTGTCTGGCATAGCTTTTTTTTTTTTTCCCCCAAATCTCAATGTTACCATGGAGAAAAGGCAGACCTAAACCAGTCAACATGATTGTACACATTATACACCAGAACATATAAACACGTATTTTCATAGAGAGAAAGGAGATTTTTCAAGTTTCCACTCCAAAATTGAGAGCAGCTTTATTTCAATCCTATGATCAATACTATTCTCTACATATTGACAGCTTCAAGCAGACATAAGTAATAGGAAATTACAATATGTACCATTTGGTATGTATTTTTGCAATTACAATTTTTAGATGCATTAGAATTCACAAATAAAACTCAGAAAGGCTTTATGTTTCTCAGAGGGGATTAATGAAAATATTTGATAAGAATACAAACAAAGTGTAAAGCCAAGAGTTATTTTTCACATGAAAAAAATATTTAACACAGTTCACAGCACATAGTAAGCACTAAATATCAGGTTTGTTTTTTTTTAATTAAAAATAATCACATATATTCCCACCAACCAGAGATAATCAGTGCAAACATTTTGGTGTGTATTTCTGTCTAGGCTTTCCCACATTATATTATCTTACTGCTTATTGTTAAGATTTAGGAAAGCTACCACTTTCCTAAAATTTATAGTACCCAGCCATTTTGCCAATGCTGTAAATCTAATAATGTTACAATTCACGCTACCAGGACTCCAAAGTATAAATTCATAATGTCTATATAATGCTACTTTTGTTCTCCTTTGTGTGTTTGTGTATGTATAATTATTTAAATCCACAGGAATTTCTAAAATAATATTTATAATGGTGATATTGAACAGATGTTAATTTCTTAGTGCTCTTCCTCTTAGCTGGCATGTTAACTTTTTTGGTAGATTACTCTCTCTCTGTACTCACCTTCAATGCTACTACCAAAAGGGGATATTCTTTATATCTTTATATTCTTTATATATATATAGGATATTATTTATACAGAAGTATAAATGTGTTAGAAGTAGTAAAAGAAACATATGTCACTATAGTAGAGATGAAAACTGCACCAGCAGCAACAGCAATAATTGCAGCTAACTATGCTGAGTGGCTACTATGGACAAGGTACTATTCTAAACACTTTATGTGAAGTAATTCATTTAATCCTCACAGTAACTTAAAAAAGTGGGTACTATCAGTACTTCCATTTTGTAGATGAAGAAGCTAAGGTAAGCTTAGTTTACCTGAACTTCAGTTATTAGTTCGAGGTCACATTGCTAGTAAGGCACCAATCCAGGATCCAAATCCAAGCAAAGTTGACATTTCTGAACTTTCTTCAAATGGATGGGAATAAGCATTTCAAAGGGAAGAGTAGCATCAAACTTGAGGAGAAAAGCCAACAAGCAAGCCAGGTATCACCAAATCAAAATGCAGACTAAACAAGCAGCCGCAACCTATAGGCCAGATAACAGTCAATCCTACAAATGCAGGAAAAATCTCTAGAGAAATAAGATACATTTTTGCACAAACTATGACCAATTACAAGAGGTCCCTTAGGAAAAGCAGATTTCATGCTCCAAACACTCCCATGTAGTCAAGTAATGGCTTCCTCTCGGCCTAAGAATCTCATAGACTTCTCAAACCATGAATTTTAAGTAAGCTATTGGCACGAATTCTTTCACCTCCTTCTTCATTTCTTCTCTTCTCTTGGAGAGGGGGAAGGAGGCATAGTCTCATTTTAGCAGCTGTGACTCAGCTGTCTACTCTCCATGCCCACACCAGGAATTTGGACATCCCTTCAGAGATGCCATTTACAAGTGAGAAACTGTTGGGAGAGCAAAGGTACATGCCTCTTTCAGCTAGCATCTCTTTTGTGTAATAAATATTTTTAACCCAGTTTATTTCAGCATCTACAACCCATGTATTTCTTTAGTAGTAGACGACATTTAATTTACTAGAGCTAGCTATTTGAGGATGGTGACTGTATTTAAGCCTGCCTACATACCACTAAAGCAGGACAGGCAGTGACATTCTAACCTGACTCCTGACAGAGCTCAAAGCAATCCCATAAGGAAAAAGAAACTAAACATCAGGGATATCTGCCAAGTGTCAATCTGCATGGAGTGCTGTTTATTTAGACCAGTGTATTAAAAGAACATTAATTTTTCCCTTACCTCAATGAAGTCCACCCTAGTTTTCTAGGAAAATGCAGGGCTCCACTTATTTTAAATGCACATTTATTTAAAATCAAAGAATTTGGGAACTCCCTGTCCGTCCAGTGGTCAAGACCCCACGCTCTCACCGCTGAGGGCCCGGGTGTGATCCCTGGTTGAGGAACGAAGATCCCACAAGACACACAGCATGGCCAAAAATTAAGAATAAATTAAAGGTAAATAAATGAAATAAAATTAAAGAACTTGAGAATGCGAGAAGCTGCAAAAGATCCTCAAGCTCACTGAGTACAATTCTCCACCCAGTACAGGAATGTCCTCTAGAGTCTCAGGACAGATGGCCTCTCTGCATCTGCTTGGATATTTTCACATCCAAGGCAAGGACCTCTGTGGTATCAATGGTATTGCACCATGATGGCTTTGAACTCACTTAACAATTCCAATGGAATGGTATGACACTTTTGAGAAATTTTATCTTCCCAAAGACTACAGCCTATTGTGTGTAATAGAACCATTAAACTTCAGAATTGGAAAAGACTTTAATGGTCATTTAAGCATAGGTCACATTTTGTTTAACCTTGACCACGATTTAGTTAAGTAGGAGGTCTACAGGTGTATATATGTGAAGCTTAGCCTATAATGATCACTGTATGAGGACTGCCCTCTCTTACTGAGTCAACTTTTCAAAACGAAGCTTCATTTCTGTTGACTTTTTCATATTCAAACTGAAGTCTATTTCTTAATTTTTCTCTTTCCATCCTATTGAATTGACCTTACAACCCTGATCCAAAAAAAAAAAAAGAGACTAATAAAAATTAATAGGTACATAAAGTAAGCAGAAACTACAGTACTGAGATTCTGATGAGTCCATGGGTCACAACTTGGGGAAAAAAGAAACTGGATCTGTCCAGCCTTTAAGAGAAACTGCACGTGGAGAAAAAAATTCTATGTGATACTTCCCAAACTCTAAGGCACAAGACTGTTTGTACTAAATACATTTGTAATATTATGTAAAATGAATGCTCATAGAAAAAGACTACATTTTATCCAACTCCTGGTATGTAAGTATCAGAACGAAAAGGGACATCAAGATTTTACCTTAATCAGCTCCCTACCTCCAGGCAGGAAAGGTATCCCAGCCTCCTTTTACACTGGGGACTCTCTAAGGTTAACTGACTTTCCCAGACTCAGTAAATGATGAAAGAGACACTCTGTCCCAGGATCCCTTTCTCCTTGTCCAGCAATTCTTTTTCCTCTATTACACACTGTCCTCCAGTGTTTATCGTTCAGCTTTATCAGCCAATTTAATTTTTAAAATATTTTTTTTGCCAGTGCACACAAATGAAATTGCCTCAGAATGGAAGATTTTTTTAGATAGCAGATATTGTATATCATTCACCTATTTTTTTCTTAAATGAATCAAACAGAAGAGAAGTTGGATTGCTTTGCCACTAACTATTTTCAAAACTTAATTTTCTGGAGATTAGTTCTTTCACTGCCTTGTCCCAGTTAATCTATTGTAATAAAGCCATCTGTAAGCTTTTCTAAATGTGGTTTAGAATATGAGAAACCAAACAGTTCAAAACAAAGATCAACTTTTGAAAAAAGAAAGAAACTTAAGTATTTTTTGTAAATCACATATTATGTGTCAGATACTGTAGGTAATACTACCGTTTAAAATTTACAAACATTTTAAAATTTTTATATAATTAATTGAATATTTACAAATATTAACTTCCAGATTTTTTCATTTAATATGAATACTTAATTTCATTTAATAACTACAAACAGAGTCAGTGAAAATGTTCTCATTTTCAGAAAATGAAACTGAACGGATCCAGTTTCTTTTTTTTCTCCAAGTTGTGACCCATGGGGCATCAGAATCTCAGTACTGTAGTTTCTGCTTCCTTTAGGGACCTATTAACTTTTATGAGTCTTTTTTTTTTTTTTAAGTTCAGAAAACTGAGATACAGAACAGTTCATCAATTTGGCCAAGGTCCTATAACTATTAATTGGTAAACTGAAACCTGTATCTTTTTCAAAAGCTTGTATACTTTTCAATCCATGTGAAAAACAAAAGCAACTGGGGTCTTGATGACATACAGGAGAATGAGGAAACAGCAGTAACTGTTCATAAGCACACAGTCTAGATTAGGTGTTAGTAAAGCAGGTAATCAGTTTTTCTTTGATAAAATTTCTTTAATTTCTGCTCACTTGCTCCCATGATTCAAGGGTCAGCACAAACTGGAAGAGCTATTCTCTGCATGTCTCCTTCCAAATCTCCTCCTCAACAACCTTAGAATTCTCCAATGCTAAGGCTTCTATGTGAAAAATTTTAAAAAGAGATTTTTCTCTAAGAATTTTGCTTTTTATTCTTGAGAAAAACCTGGATGAGGCATCATATAAAAACTTAATTTGTGCTTAATGCCACAAGACAATTGCCACAATGGAAGAAAGCTTTTCCTTTCAATAAATAATATTTTATTATTTTAATAAACACACAAAAAGGTATTCATATTTCAGTAGTGAATAAGGCTCCATTTGAGATGTACAGTAGTGAGGAAAAAAAACATTATTTTCACAAATCACTCTCACAAACCACTTTGGCAGAGATGACTCTTGAGGATAATTTCCAATTGTCAAGTCCCCTTCTCAATTCTGAGAGAACAGACTTGAGCTAAGGAGTTGCACCTGAACACAAGAGGCAGCAGAAGAGCCTTGTAGAAGATAATGTCATGAAAAAAAAAAACCCATAACCCAACAATTGTTACAATTACAGTAACATTAAGTCCCCATCTATGAGAGACTGGATTTTGTTCCCTCAATCACAGTACGCTGTGTGAACATAGCTAGGTACATGAAACATAGAAAGGTTTTAATAAAAACTGTTGCAAATAATTGAAAATATAAGATGAAAAACCTTATTATTATATGTATGATTTTTAAAAAGCTTGGTTAAGTTTGTGATGGCTGGGATTAAATGTTTGGGGCTGATAACATCTTCTCAGGTAATATCAGAGCTCAATGAATCTAATTACCAGTAAAGAATTCAAATCAATAAACACTAATTGAAGTACCAGTAGTACCAGTACAGCATTACATAATGGCCTAAGTGGCTGCCATAAAGGGAGCGGGAGAAATATAAGTAAGCGATTACAATATGAGAAATATACAGCATATGTATAGCAACAGGAGAATTAATAAACACTATACTTGGGTAGGTAGTTAACAAAGATATCACAGAAAATCTGACATATAAACTAAGTTTTGAAGGAAGAATGAAGACCGCCAGACAAAGAAAACAGCAGGTGCAAAAATAAGGATGACTAAAATCGGATTAACTTTGTTGGGGGAGTGTCAGGTTTAAAGAGGGATCCTAAGAGAAGAGCTGGAGAGGTAAACAATGCTCAGTAACCTCAGGCATTGTATGTCATGCCAAGTATCCCAGGCTTACCTTATTATTGACAGACAGCAGTGAAACGTTTGTTTTAAAAAGACCAGGCTGGCAGTAGTGCAAAGGACAGATTGTAGAGGGCCACCCACAAGGGAGAAAGACAAGATGTGAGGAAGTGATTGCAATAGTCTGGGTGAGAGTTGGTGAAGGTCTGAACTAACCAAGGTTTAAAACCAGATCTACTGTTACTGAAACGGAGCCAGACACTATGGTCCTTCCCCCCATGTCCTCAGCCTGCCTCTTGTCTGTGGAAAAACTGTAGCCAAAGAATAAGTTTAGTCAGAGAAGTGGGAAAATGCAGAAGCAAATAATAATAGTTCACTCATTAACCAAGTCAAGGACCTTTAGTTCCCCCTCACAGGCTATAGATAATATTCTGAGCCATATCCTGTGAGCTGTCTTATAGATACTGAAACTCCCACCAGGTGGAAAAAGTTAACTACATGATGGCCAGACTGTAGCCATGACATAAACTGCCACAGTTCCGAGAACTGGCCTCAAAGAAATGGGAACAAACCGACCCTGGAACTGAAGATTAATCGTACTTAAAACAATCCAGATGACTCTGGTCAGACCACCACAGGACCAATTTCAAGATGACGGTCAGAGCTGACTGTGCTGTTTCTGCATGCAGCCCCCTCCCTCCATCTATAACAACCCTTGCCCCCTGGTTGTCAGTGGGGGGGAGTCGGCCTTCAGACAGGAGTCCACATCCCACCCCCGAGGCCGGCATCCAAAATAAAGCAAACATTCCTTTCCACCAGCTTTGCCTCTTTATTGGCTTTTGAGCGGCAAGCAGCCGGACCCCACTTTCAGTTACATTACTACAGTAGAATACACATATTTTCATTTTTGCAATTGATTGAGGAAAATAATTTAAAACTATAAATTGATAGGCATTATTTTTTAAATAAAAAGCTTACATATTCAATGTATCTTGGCTTTCCTTTAGAATTAAAATGAGAGGACGAGGGCTTCCCTGGTGGCGCAGTGGTTGAGAGTCCGCCTGCCAATGCAGGGGACACAGGTTCGTGCCCTGGTCCGGTCCCACATGCCGCGGAGCGGCTGGGCCCGTGAGCCATGGCCGCTGGGCCTGCGCGTCCGGAGCCTGCACGTCAGGAGCCTGCGCGTCCGGAGCCTGCTCGTCAGGAGCCTGCGCGTCTGGAGCCTGCGCTCCGCGACGGGGTGGGTGAGGCACGGCAGTGAGAGGCCCGCGTACCGCAAAAAGAAAAAAAGAGAGGACGATGCATGGATACACAAAAACATACCTATGCATCCATAAACACATGCATGCAAAAAAAGATGGAAAGGATAGGTCAAAAAAAATTGCTATATTTCTTTCAGACTAGTGGGGTTACAAGCTTCTATTTTCTAAATTCCTTAGTATGAATTCCTTTATCTTAAAGATTTTACAGATTTATTCTTTTCACTCTCTAAACTAATTTAAAGAAACATTTTAAAACAAATGAGAACGTTCTCATCATTCAGTAGATATTTACTAAGGACAAATCATATGTTTACATATGTCATAATATGTGTATAAATCCTGTGAAGCAGAAAATTTTATTTAAAATTCATATTTTCTCTTATTTTTGTATATACTCTGATATGCAATGAAAAAATAATTCCATTTTTTCCCCTCAGTTTAATGTTTATATTTTCAGAAAACAAACTACTTAGGTTTAAAACGTGTCCAGGATTAAAGATGTGGTATGTGTGAGGGGTAAGAGACCCTAGGAGTTAAAATACTAAAATGAGCGAGCCATTCTGAAGGTCGTACATAGGAAAACAACAGAGGGTTAACTCTAATTTCAAAATTGCTCTATAGCAGCCGCATAGCGCAGGGAGATCAGCTCTCGGTGCTTTGTGACCACCTAGAGGGGTGGGATAGGGAGGGTGGGAGGGAGACGCAAGAGGGAGGGGATATGGGGATATATGTATATGTATAGCTGATTCACTTTGTTATACAGCAGAAACTAACACAACATTGTAAAGCAACTGTACTCCAATAAAGATGTTAAAAAAATTGCTCTATAGATAACACAATTCTCCCTGCAACCTTACACAAGGATAAGCCATTAAATATCAGTACCTCCAAAGAGAAGTTTATATACTGTTTTACATAGAAAAAATATAATGGTTAATAATGCAAATTCAAAACTATTATATTAGAAAGCATGAGAATCATTTAATAATGCTAACAGGCACAGATCACTTTAATACAAGAAAACTAATTTGTTGGTGTACCATTAGATGTTCTTTCTGAATCTAACGTTATTATAAATCACTCCAACTTCATCAACAAACAAATATTTAATAATTAGGCAATAACACTGAAGCTTCCATCTTGATTTGCTTAATAACATTTTCTTTGATGACAGCAGTATTTTTGTCACGCAGTCCCTCTTCCTTACTTTTCTCATTCCTAACAATATTGTCATGAATTCAGAGTTCCCCTTTCCTCCCTTAGGAACAAACTGCATCATAGTAAATATCATTTACCTGAGGTGTGAAAAAGCAAAAAGAACATGGCCCTTTTCATCTCTAATTCCCAGAGACATTCTCAGCAACTCCTCTCCCACTCTTCACAGTCTTGGGTAATGCACTGCATTACTTCCTACCCATATCCATGAGATGAAAAGGAAAGTAAAAAGGGATCAGGTGCAAGTGGCTATGCTTTTTGATTAAGGTTTTTATAAAAAACATGCAAGATAAATGCTACCATTCCAGAAGACACTGTATCTTGTCACAAAAAATAATTAAAATGCATTTTTACCAATACTACCTTTAATGAATTCTATTTATTATAAAGTAATGACCATTTAAAATCCATTAGGTGCCATTTTCTTAACATAGTTATAGTTCCTTCAAACTCTCCCCTCAAAATTCCAAATATTCCAAATGAAGTTTTTTCCTTTAGGAAAAAAATGTAGTTTGAACCAGAGACCACAGTCCTTATTAAACATTTTGCTGCATGTCCTGAAGCATGCACCACAAGCATATGTCTATGGCACCCATGTCTTGCAAACGTGTCCCTTGGGAAACAGCCTGTCTCCTCCTCAGTATCAGAACACTACTAAAGAGCAGCAGCAGGTAACTTACCTGACACATCACAGTTCTTACCAAATTTTAAAAGTTGAACAGAGTGTCTGTGACTTTTAATCAAACCACCTTTTTGTCTACACCATTCTCTTTTCCCATCCCTATTTTTTTTTAACTGAAGTATAGTTGATTTACAATGTTGTGCTAGTTTCTGGTGTACAGCAAAGTGATTCAGTTTCTTTTTCATATTCTTTTTTTTGTTTTGTTTTTTTGGGTTTTTGTCTGCACTGTGCAGCTTGCAGGATCTCAGTTCTCCCACCAGAGACTGAACCCAGGCCATGGCAATGAAAGCCTGGAATCCTAACCACTAAGCCACCAGGGGACTCCCCTTTTTCATATTCTTTTTCATTATAGGTTATTACAAGATACTGAATATACTTCCCTGTGCTATACTGTAGGACCTTGTTGTTTATATATTTTATATATAGTAGTTCATATCTGCTAATCCCAAACTCTTATTTTATCCCTCCCCCCTTTCCCCTTTGGTAACCATAAGTTTATTTTCTATGTCTGTTGAGTCTCTTTCCATTTTGTAAATAAAAGTTCATTTTTATCATATTTTAGATTCCACATATAAGTGATATCATATGAAATTTGTCTTTGTCTGACTTACTTCACTTAGTATGATAATCTCTAGGTGCATCCATGTTGCTACACATAGCATTATTTCATTCTTTTTTATGGCTGAGTAATATTCCATTGTGTAAATGTACCACACCTTCTTTATCCATTCATCTGTCGATGGACATTTAGGTTGCTTCCATGTCTTGGCTATTGTAAATAGTGCTGCTATGAACACTGGAGTGCAGGTATCTTTTCAAATTAGAGTTTTCTCTGGATATACACCCAGGAGAGGACTTGCTGAGTCATATGGTAACTGTGTTTTTAGTTTTTTAAGGAACCTCCATGCTGTTCTTCATAGTGGCTGTACCAGTTTACATTCCCACCAACAGTGTAGGAGGGTTCCCTTTCCTCCACACCCTCTCCAGTGTTTATTGTTTGTGGACTTTTTAATGATGGTCATTCTGACCTATGTGAGGTGATACCTACTGCAGTTTTGATTTACATTTCTCTAATAATTAGCAGTGTTGAGCATCTTTTCATGTGACTACTGACTATCTGGATGTCTTCTCTGGAGAAATATTTTTCTAGGTTTTCGCCCATTTTTTGGATTAGGTTGTTTGTTTTTTTGTTATTGAGTTGTATGAGCTGTTTGTGTATTTTGGAAATTAAGCCCTTGTCAGTTGCATCATTTGTAAACATTTTCTCCCAGTCCATAGGTTGTCTTTTCATTTTGTTTATGGTTTCCTTTGCTGTACAAAAGCTTGTTTGATTAGGTCCCATTTGTTTATTTTTGCTTTTATTTCTATTACCTTGGGAGACTGGCCTAAGAAAACATTGGTACAATTTATGTCAGAGAATGTTTTGTCTATGTTCTCTTCTAGGAGTTTTATGGTATCCTGTCTTATATTTAAGTCTTTAAGCCATTTTGAGTTTATTTTTGTGTATGGTGTGAGGGAATGTTCTAACTTCATTGATTTACATGCTGTTGTCCAGGCTTCGCAACACCACTTGCCAAAGAGACTCTCTTTTCTCCATTCTTGCCTCCTTTGTTGAAGATTAATTGACCATAGGTGTGTGGGTTTATTTCTGAGCTCTCTATTATGTTCCACTGATCCATATGTCTGTTTTGTGCCAATACCATGCTGTTTTGATTACTGTAGCTTTTTAGTATTATCTGCAATCTAAGAGGGTTATGCTTCCAGCTTTGTTCTTTTCCCTCAGGGTTGCTTTGGCAATTCTGGGTCTTTTGTGATTCCATATAAACTTTAGGATTATTTGTTCTAGTTCTGTGAAAAATGTCATGTATAATTTGATAGGGATCACATTAAATCTGTAGATTGCTTTGGGTAGTATGGCCATTTTAACAATATTGATTCTTCCAATCCAAGAGCATGGGTTCCTATCCCTATTTTTGACGCCTCCCCCTGCTCACTAATACTACACTCCAGTGATTCCCTCTAGCTCTGTAAAGCACTCTATTATGTCACCATCCACAACACTTCCTCAATATACTCAGTCAATTACATAAAGCCTTTGTTCTTCTTTCCTTCTGAAATTCTTATCAGGGCTTCATGGAGACATCTCCAAATGTCTACAAATAACTACTAGTATCCAATAACCCCAAGTAAATTATAAATAGTAGCACCAGGGTACTTTTTTGATCTTACTACATGAAGCTCAGAAAACATTTGGGAGTAAAAAACATTTGGGAGAAAGGGGCTATTACTTGAAACATAGGGATCTATTCAGTTTGTGTATTACAGACCAAGAAAGGAAGAAAATGCAGACCAAAAGGAGTAGATGTGGCTTTTAGCTGCCTCTTTCAAACAATGGAAAGTAGAAGAACAGGTCATTGGAATTCAATAGGAAATAGACCTGAGAACATGCTGAAGACTTTAAATTTCCAACAAACTTGCTGCCTTGGGCACCCCTCCCTACCAGTGCTGAAGAACCAGGCAAGAACAATTCTGGGATTGAAAAGGATCACATGTTCTTTGTGTTTTCAACAAAAAGCTGTTAAGCAAAAATGGTGAGAAAAACATCCGTTCATCTAAAATCTTCCCTACAGAAAAGAAAGTACCAAAGGATCCAAAAGTGTGCTTCCAAGATTCCCAAGATCAACACTTTCCTCTTGTGGAAACTCAGGAGGTTGGTTTAGCTAGGTATGAAATCCTTCACAGTAGATGCTTAGTAAGGAAGCCCAGTTAATACACAGCAAATGAATAATCATGCATAACACTGAACATGTATAAGATCTACTTTGTCGTGAGTTTATGCCAATACATTTCCAAACACTGTTCATGTTTACTCACTCTACTTTGCCTATTGCTTAAAATATTGCTGTTTGTTCTCCCTAAAAAAGGAAAGGGCTTTGATGTCTTTGGCTATAATAAAGTCTACAGAGAAAAACAGTCATCCCAAATGACTAACTCAAATTGAAAGATAAAAATATAACTTGTCCAATGAGGTTGGAATTCTGGGAATGGTCTTTTTTCCTACACATAATGAAAGTAATCATTAAAATAAATATAAAGCTATAACTTTGCACAAATTTGCCTGAAAGTCTTCCTAGTAAAAAGCTAAAATGTATTATCTTTTTCCTTCTTCGATCTGTGAATCAACTGTTGTTTTAAATCAATAACTGTTTAATTACCACCTACTAAATCCAAGACCCTACACTAGATAAGTGGCTCCTGCTTTGATGAATGAGACCTTGCAGCAGCCCTCAGACAGCTTAGGGTTGCATGGAGAAGCCTGGACAAGGATACAAAACAACAACACAGAGTGATCTGTGGTAATTACAACAGAAAGCACAAGCAAAATTATGTAACTGCTTAGAAGAAAGCAGGAACACTTTCACATTTGCCACTTATGGTCAGGATTTTATGGAAAGGACAGCACCAAGACTAAGCCTTAAAAGATTCAGCCAACTAGCACTGAAAGGAGTATATTCAGACTGTGAACAGCATAGGACAGAAACAGTGTGTGCAGCTTTTATTTGAATGAGATGAAGACAAATTAAATGGTTGTTCTTAGTATAAATCATCCTCAACTCCAGAGAAAATGATAAAATCCAATTTTGGTGTTCAGAAGAGACTTTCTTTGCCCAGGTGAGATATCCTATCTTCCTGCCTCAACAGATCCTCTGCCTCTCTCAAACTCGCCCTTCCTACATCAGCTTCTAGTCGCTTGTATATACAAATTCATTCATTCTCAGATTATTTTAAACCAATATTCATGAAACCAGCAAGTTTATTTTTCCCACTTGTCATTTTTAAACAAATAAAAGTTTACTCTATTTTAGTATATTAACCAGTAAAGAAAACTATTAAAATATTTTGTCTTAACAATTATTAAAGCAACAAAGGGTTTTTTTTGGGGGGGGGGAATCTCACCAAATAAAATAAAGTTGGGGAATATAATTTTTGAGTTTATTAGTTTGGAAAGGTGGGAGTACATGGGGGTATAAAAACAGAAAAGGGGGACTGGTTGTCAGAAATAGTCCCATTAGTATGTATGTATGTATGTATGTATGTATGTATGTATGTATGTATGTATTTATTTATGGCATTGGGTCTTCGTGGCTGTGTGCAGGCTTTTCTCTAGTTGTGGCAAGAGGGGCTACTCTTCATTGCGGTGCACAGCTTCCCATTGCGGTGGCTTCT
Source organism: Mesoplodon densirostris (assembly GCF_025265405.1). Lineage (NCBI taxonomy): Eukaryota > Metazoa > Chordata > Mammalia > Artiodactyla > Ziphiidae > Mesoplodon > Mesoplodon densirostris. The sequence continues at coordinate 34,633,978 of NC_082672.1, read as the reverse complement.
TGTCGTGGAGCACGGGCTCTAGGCACGCAGGCTTCAGTAGTTGTGGCACACGGGCTCAGTAGTTGTGGTGCACGGGCTTCGTTGCTCCACGGCATCTGGGATCTTCCTGGACCAAGGATCGAACCCATGCCCTCTGCATTGGCTGGCGGATCCTTAACCATTGCGGCACCAAGGAAGTCCTCCATTAGTATTTAAAAAGAACACTGGTGTTTGTGGCAGAAGATATTAGTCAGTTTTTTTCCCCTTTTTAGATGAAAGGATAAAAAAAGTGGATTCTCACTTTTTTAATGTAAATAAGGTAAGAGTGGGGAAATAAGTATTTATTGTTTGGTTGGGTGTTTTTTTTTTTTTATCTTTTTTTTTTTTAATCAAATAGAACACTCTTCTGAGAGAGATTCTAAACTTCTTGAATAGTGAGAACAAGATTTTTTACAAAGCATTCGAGACTATCTTGAATACTCACGCTTCCAGAGTTACAATCCATTTCAGGAAGGAAGGACTCAGTAACTAAACAAGATAGCACCTCTCTGCTTCCCACCCCACACAATATACCCAGAATGAGTTGCTAAACAGTAGAATTAGTCAGTATTGTTCTTTTCAGCTGGAATCACAAAGATCTTCACACAAAAAGCAGAGAGTGAGAGGTTGATTATAATGACAGAATTATCATCAAATAATATTTCTTCAAGCTCCACAATAAAACTGAGAAGCTAAAATTCTGTTCTTAAAATCCTTCTGGTATAAAATGGGCCTGGGTTTGGTTACCGTTTTGGCAGGCCTGTAAGAACACCTTACTCTTGTAAACTAACAATTCATGATTCATGAGGCAAGATCCATTTAAACAAAAAAAACACACATTGCTAAGCAACATACAAAGGCTCACCCACCTCAGAGCCCAGGCCAGCAACCAGGAGCCAACAGAGCTGCTTTGTACCTCTATTCCGAGTTCCCCCTGCCTGCAACCCCTTTTTCATATTGTAGATTTCCTAAGTGTGCTGATAAAAGGTTAGGTTAGATTTTCCATCATGCATTATTTTTCCCCATGCACACATTTTTAATGTTATTTAAGCTATGAATTTAATGTTGTAGTTCTTGTGTGTGTGCATACGTGTGTGTATAAATTTATTTTGATACCTTATAATCATTCTAAAATAAAAATCCACTCCTCTCCACTTTTTCCCAACAAATACAACTCTCTTTCTGTGAAAGATCTGAAGTACCACAAAACTGTCTTATACTCTGGAAAACAAAACACGTGCCACTAGGATAATTCATACAGATACAATTACCAGTAATTTATTCAGTAAATTTCATATCAAGTACCATATGCAAGTCATTATTTTTGCCATGGCCACACATGGGATTTTTGCACAGCACATATCTGTAGGTCCTACAACAGCCTCACTCCAAATCAACATGGTTATTCAGGGAACTGTAATGCCAGTTCCTCTGACCATTCCCTTTACCACAGTGAATTGGCACAAGGGTGGAACCAAACCCAAAACATCAGAATTCCCTGCCTGGAATTTTGGACCTGCTTAAGACTGACTCCACTAATAGAAATTAGGATATAAAATTTAAGAACTCTCAACGGTTGTACTACTGTGTTGAAAAAAAGTGTTCCTCAAAGAAAGAAAAATGAAGCCAACACACAAAGAAATAGAGAAATGAAATGAAGGTGGCACCCTGAGGGGTTCTGTGTCCTGGTTCTACTTGTTCCAGAGGTCAGACTGCATGCTTGACCTCCCTATGACTTGTTTATTATTCAGTTTTTCCTTGGACTTCATTAGATCCCCATGTAGTTTTCTAATACATTTCTTTTCCCGCTCAAACCATCAGATCTTTGTCTACAACCAAACGATTCTTAACTAACAAAATGTTGGTCCCATTCATTATAGCATGGGAGAATGCTTTTTTCCCAAAGATCTCAAAATAGTTTATAACGTATCACAGATGTTTTTAAAAAAATAAACTGAGCATTTCTGATCTTTAGAAATGTTAAAAAACTGAGGTTAAAAACTTTAAGTGACTAACATACTAACCTGGGCAGTCAGTGGTATACATGATGTGCTAAAATAAAAATCCTCAAAATTACTCTCTGTGTTCCCTAATCTCTGCGGTTCAAATTCAGACTAGCATACAGTCATCTTAAAACAATTTCAGCTCTCTCTGGCAGTTAAAAACCCTCTGATGAGTAAAGTTGGGTGTGTTCTTTTCTGAGCACCTAAGATCAAATTAAAATGTCTGGCCGAAAAACCTTGGGAAGTCCAGATTTTCTGATTTAAAAAGAGGAAACTGAATTTTTCCTCTTGCTTTTTTTAATGAGGATGTGACCATTGGTTAGTAATAACAGCTCTGTGACTAACGATAAATAAAAACTATTTTCAGATTCTTCTCATGACCTAGGAAGACTATCAATCTAAAAATTCTAAAAGGAAAAAGAAAAGCTTAACATTTTATAAAGTGACTAAACTCCATGAAACTAGTATGGACAAGTTCTGGGACTTTAATAGTTTTTGTTGTTGTTTCATTGAGGTGGCGGGGACAGGGGAGTAAGAGAAGAAAAAAAATACAATCATGAGTTTCATGACATTAACATTTATGCCAGTATATAGAGTCAAACAATATATTTCGGAGCAATGTAAGAATTATATATTTAAACCTTATGTCTTTTCATAATAATTTGCTGGATCGATATTTCTGTTTGGGCGGGAGGGTGGGTGTTTTCTCTTTAATAAACATTTCTTGAGTTCTTCAGACTGTAAGAATAGAATGTATAGCGGTGAACATATATTTTAATTTATTTAATCTTAAGGAAAAATAACAGATTAAATTACTCTGAAGAGAACTATAGCAAATAAAATGTGGTACAAACTTTTTCTTTTTCCAGCAAGAGAGTAAAGATCTTCTGAAGGGAAAGAATGGCTACCACTGAAAAATCACTTTGAGAAGGGAAGTTTAAGCCTGTTTATCTTATCAAATTAATATCCAGAAGACTGAGGGTAAGGTCCACACCTCTCAAAAATGCAGCATTTAACCTCAAGGCACACCATTCACAGTGGCTGGATAAAATAGGGCTTAGAAAGTAAATACGTAAGTGATACCTGTGGAAGTTCAGAAGGATTCCCTCCCTTTAACTAACAGCTTGAAAAAGCCTATGGCAAAAATCCCGAGGTAATTCTGGTTCTGATGCTCAGTCACTCCTTTTCTCTCAATCAAATCTGCACTTCCTTTGGCCCAAACGACTGGAGGAGACTCTTCTGGTATCCTCTCTCTTCCAAAGAGGAGTAGAGAACATTGAAACCCCGTGGGGCTCCTGGGTACAAATCCTTTCTGTGTCCCCTACTTCTTGTTTGTAGGAAATAGGCTTCATTCAGCCTTCTTGACCTTCCCTGAGTTCTGAAGGGTAGATTCTAACAGCTGTTAATCAGGGAAGGGCGGGAATGCAGAAACAAGGAAGGAGCAGTCAAGAAACAATAGTGCAGCCTTGGGGCAGGGCCCTGGTTCCTCCTCAAGGAATATATATCACAATATCTTTGAGTTCTTCTGCAGAACCAAGGCCCCCACCCAGGTGGAGGATGGCAACTTCAAGCTGAGGGCAAGATTCCTGGAACACCCCCTGCTACCTCACCACCAACCAATCAGAAGAAAGCCACACACCCTACAGCCCTCACTACAAATTCTGCCTATAAAAACGTTTCCCAAAATCCATCAGGAAGTTCAGGGTTTTTGAGCACGAGCCATCCATTCTCCTTGCTTGGCCCTGCAATAATGCAAGGCCCTGTGGCCCTTGGCCCTGTCAAGGATACATTTCCCCCTCATGGCCTCCAAAGTGCATTGGTATTTATCAATTCCAGGCCCAGTTCAAACATCAACTCATTTTTAAAGCTCTTCTTGAGGTCCCTCATTGGAAGAAATACCTCCCAGAGAACATTGATTCTACTTTTCTTTCATTATCTACCACCTTCTATTTTCTATTAAAGCTACTTTTCTAGTATTTTATTCAATCTTTATAATCCCTTTGAAAGCAGCATCTGGGCCTTATTCACCTTTTTATTCTTCTCAGCACCCAAGAATGGGTTTTGATTATTTCTTAAGTGAAAAATTCAAATGTAGCCTAATCCTTATAACTTCTTATAACTCCCTATGACCCTTATCACACACCATGCTCCATCGAATGCTTTCTGCTTTGAGAAAATGAATAAAAAGAGTTGGCACTTTCAATATTCACTACATCTTTAAAATTATATGGGAACAAAATCTAACATTTTCAAAAGAAACAGTTGTAGTTTTAAAGTTTTACTGAACATTTTGTCACTTTATCTTGTCATTTGTAACTAAAAAGGCTTTATAACCCATGTTTGGGGGGAGGAGGTGAAAACAAAAGAAAAGCATCTGTTCCTGAATAAGATAACCTTAAAAAGCCATTCTTTCTTGATTTACCTGAAATTAAATACACAATGTTCCAATTTCAAATTAGAACTGTCAAGGAAATGTTTTTCTTTTTTTTAATAAACTGAAAACACTCTGAAGATTTCAGAGCTTTGACTTTTTCAGGTATTCATCAACTTCAACCTTCCATAGGGAGTCCTCCACTTAGCCAGCATTGCAACTGCCAAAGCACAAGTTCTCCTTTCAAAACATAAAACACCGGGCCTCCCTGGTGGCGCAGTGGTTAAGAGTCCGCCTGCCGATGCAGGGGATACGGGTTCGTGCCCCGGTCTGGGAGGATCCCATATGCCGTGGAGCGGCTGGGCCCGTGAGCCATGGCCGCTGGGCCTGCGCATCCGGAGCCTGTGCTCCGCAACGGGAGAGGCCACAACAGTGAGAGGCCCACATACCGCAAAAAGGAAAAAAAAAAAAAAAAAACACCAATAAGTTGAAAGATTATGACCATCCTTAAATGTATTTCCCCATGATGTGTTCTAATGTGCATCAGTACTGAAGAGGCATGTGTTAAGGGTATAGAGCTAGCACTGACTGTATTAATAATAACAATTATTGCCACTCATGATGTGCCAGAGAATGCTTATGTGTTTTACATGCATTATCTCATTTAACCCTCCCCACAGCTCTATGAAGAAAGCACTATCATTATCTCCACAGATAAGAAAACCTAGGGGGGTGTTACATAATTCACCCAAGTTCACACAGCTTGGACACTAAGGATAGTTCCGGGACTTTAGCCCAGGTAATCTGACTCCAGAGCTCAAACTCTTAGCCACCATCCTCTCCTACTTGCCTTCTATAAAGCACACAAGAAATACTCTGCAATTACATTCAGTGGTTGGAGAGCCACTCCTCTCAACCAGCACACTTCCTGCCATTACTGACAGTCTGAAGGTACGTCAAGATACTGGAAAATAATGTCTGTACTCCTTCATAGACAAGTGAAATGTGTTCTCTAGGAAAATGACAGCATAAAAGACAAACATGATTTTCAAAATTTTTCATGATTTAATTATTTTTAGATTAAAGATTTAATTAATTTATTAATTACCTCTGTGTTCCTCAAAGTAAAATTTAAAAAAATTTGTCAGTTCCCAGATGACTGCCACACCAGAATCAGTCCTTTCTCCTTAACCTCTCCCTCCAGCAGCCTCCCCACTTCCAGTACCAACCACCACCAGCTAGCGAGACAATAAACAATAAAACATTTAGAACTGTCCTTTCCATATACAGTGAAATAAGGAATCATATAAGAATCTGTAGGCACTGTGGACTGATGAATCTTCTTCCTAAGGATTCACTTGCACTGAGTCTATTCAACAACTGAAGCTGCTTGGAATTCTAGAGCAGGACTACCCTATCACTGAGCATCATACCCCTAGGCTAGAGGAAAGCCATCCTAGCACTCTAAAGACGCACATCCATAGTAGACCACTAAAGAGATCTTAGGCCTAACTATCTATACAAACTTCCAGCTTGTTCTGTAAATATTTATTAAATGCCAGGCACTGTTCTGAGCATTCCGAAAACAAGACACAATGAAATATTCAGAGTCTACATTCCACAAGCAATGACAGATAAATTCGGGAATGTAATGCAGAACAGTAGTGGGGATGCACACCTCCCGTAGGAGGAGCTGTGATGAGTGGATGAAGGATTCCAGTGTGAAGATTTGTGGTGAAGAGTCATTCCAGGCAGAGCAAACATCAAGTACAAAATGCCTAGGTAGAAGCAATCTTTCAGGAACCACCAGGTGGTCCACCAGGTAATAAACCTATGACTTCAAATTGACTGCTATATTATTCCAAGCAACTGAGCTAATTACCAATATCAAAATCTATTTGGATTCCTGATAAAAATATTCATATTCCCTGATCCTATCCTACTAATTAAAAAATAATCTGGAAATAAGACCCTAAAACCTACCATTTTAACAGCAAGGGCTAGACTATGGTGAAACAAAGGTAACAGCACCACTTCCAAAGTGAGAGCAAAAAAAAGTCTGACAACTAAAAACATCCCTATCCAACTCATCTGTAAAACATATCCCCTTACAATGTATTCCAATGCATTCTAGTGATGAGACACAGGGGCAGAGAAATGTTCTAAAGTAAGAGGCATCACTGTGAATAAATAAATATAAATACAAATATATAAATGTGTATATCTATCTATCTATCTATATACACACACTAGAGGCCCTTCTAGAAGTTTGCCTTAGTGATTCAGAATGTAAACTTACTCTACACAACGCAGTGTATATTATTAATTGTATGACTTCTGTCTTGAAAGACTTAAAGTAATTAAGATCAAATACAATTGAGAACATCCACTATGATGAGGTACGTTTGCATAATTTTCAATGCTGTATAAAGTTAATTTTAAATTATGGGTGTTGTTTTAATTTGTTAATTCACGTCTAAGGTATTTTAGTCATAAACAATCAGAATTCAATCCACAATAGTTTGTAAGAGATTTTACATGTGATTCCAATGATGAAAAGGTTACTTGTAGGAATAATGGAATCACCTTGATAAATGAAAGGGAAATTGGGTATGTTTTCATAATATGAGCAATTTAAGTGAAGAAACCTTGATTTGAAAATAGTAGACTCTACCATCTGAGTTTAGCAATGACTTAAGAAAGAAAAAGAAAAAAGCTGCAAAAAAACTCTCTGGAGACAGCTTAATACAGCTTTGATAGGAGACAAAAGAGGAGAAAGCCTAGTTCTGTACTTGTCAGCCACTTAGTCTCCTCATTGAAAGTAAAAAAGGTAAAATAGGGGGCTTCCCTGGTGGCGCAGTGGTTGAGAGTCCGCCTGCCGATGCAGGGGACACGGGTTCGTGCCCCGGTCCGGGAGGATCCCACATGCCGCGGAGCGGCTGGGCCCATGAGCCATGGCTGCTGAGCCTGTGCGTCCGGAGCCTGTCCGTCCGGAGCCTGTGCTCCACAATGGGAGAGGCCACAACAGTGAGAGGCCCTAGTACACACACAAAAAAGAAAAAAAAAAAAAAAACCACAAGTGTCTATTATACCTAAAACATATTTTGAAAAACAATACAAACTGTCTTGTGAGCTACGCATTCTGAAAAATGTTTCATTTAATAAATAAGAGAACAGATTCCAATCTCTCCAACTCAACTAGTAGTCAAGGCTGATGATACCAGAATAAAATCATTTTTTAAAATATGCTTTTAAACTGATCACATGCTACAAATAATGTCAAGAGCATTATCAACTGAAAGGCAGTCCTCACTGTGAACTGGAGAAGCTCAAGACATGCTTATCTTAAACTATTAAATAGTCTAGCATCCTACTGGATCTAACTGCTTGTTTTTCTTTCTTTTTTAATGAAGCAAGAGTCTCTTATAAAACCTCATTTAAGTGCACAGTAAAACTTAACGTGAGATCTCCTTTTAAATCACGGATACCAACAGTAAAACTGTTTCCTTATAAAGCCAAGGGAAATACCCAAATGAATAAGACTTGGCCTAAGGACAGGGTAGAGATATCGTGGTACCCTGACATTTTCATTAAAAAAATTTACTGTTTTCCACCCCCTATCTTTGTAGAAATAGGAGGAAAATGTATTAAGTATTTTCTTACCTTTGATACAGGAAGAAAGGGAGGGAGGAAGGGAAAAGGGAGGGAGGGAGGGGAAGGTGAGGAGGTGGAGGTACGGGGAAGGGGAGAGAGGATAAAGTGTTGAAAACATAGCCCCTTACAGTTGTATGTAATATAATTTGTTAGAATTGTCATAAACCACCACAGATCACATTTATAACTACTATTTTCAAAGGATTTTGTTTTTAAAACCTCAAACAGAAATTCAAAAATCCCACTGAAAAATTTTTGAATTTCCCACAGAAATTCAAAAATCCTCACTTACATAACAGGTAAATTGTGATAATGTATTATTGTATGCATACCCTGCTATATTTTAAATAGGATTCAGTTTCAAAGGGAAAAAAAAACTGCTGACATAAACTAAACTTTTTAGGAATTATTACTGTAATATATAAAATCAAAGTGTGCCTTTGGTGCATTTGAAAATGCAATAACGTAATTGAGAGCAGTTCTTAGAGACAAAGGGCTAAACAAATGTGAGCTATTATTATTGTAGAACTATGGCTATGTAGCAATTTAACATGCTTTATATAAAATTGTAGAACCTATCCATTACAAACCATAAGATTATCAGCTCTCATCTGAACCATACAAAAATATGCCTATGTTCCTAGTTTCCTCCCAAGATGAAACTATTTAAGGTGGGTCATCAATTCAAGATTTCCAAAGTTGAACTAATATTCTCACAAAGGGCTCAGTTGTGTCATTTGACCAAAAGCATGAAACATGAGATTAGTCTAAACCAATGTTACCTCTAGCGTATAGGTATGTTGTGGTTCACAGATACACACACACACACACACACACACACACACTCAAACACACACACATACATATCAATGTAGTTTATTCATATTTTTGCTTTTATATTTTTGCTATAAACTTTTATTTAGTATTTATCTTGTTACTTTAAATTTTCTTTCCTTAATACTTTCCTTAATCAAAGTATTCATTTAGCTGATTTTGTAATTTTATTTTATTCTGAGTTTAATATTTTAAATATTTTATCTTTTAAGTATTTAAGTATTTTATCTTTTATTCTTTAATTATTCAATTTCCATAGCATTTTCTAATTTTTTTTTTTTTGTGGAAATTTCTAAGAAACTCTCACCCTCTTTTGAATAGATAATGAGGAAGGCACAAGAGCAGAGCAGATAGTCACAGGAACACAATCCATAAGCCATAATAGAGAAGACAGAAGGACAACTTTCTTTTGAGAAGTTCCATATAGAGCCACCCACAACCCAAGTCAGAGATCTCCCAGGCAATCCTGGAGAATTTGATCCCAACTCTCATTAGCAAGTAGCGGCTGACACACCTATTTTTTAATCCATTTAGACAACAGCCTAGGAACCACACAGGTAAAATCACTCCTTCAGAAGGATGACAAACTAGCCTACAAAACAGCCCAGATGAATTGAAGTGACAATATTGCATTAAACGATAATATAATATTATATTATCCTCACCACCTCTCTGAGGAGACAGGTAGATATACTAAAACCCACCGTCTCTGTGCAGTTACAGGATGTGGCTTCTTCTCCTGAGCAAACCAGCCAGGATAGACAAGAAGGCATACAGGGCTTTGCCAATAAGGTGTTTTACTTAGTTTCAAAACTACTTGTACTAAAGAGTAAGGAGATACTTCTGAACCTCCCTTCCACCTTTTTTGGAGACATGTACAATACAGAGGGCAGAAGAGCAAAGTTGTCAGCAACAGTAGGGTAGATTTACCACTTAATAGCTATGTGACCTTGACCAAACTGCTTCAACTCCTGAAATCTCAGTTTATTTACTTGCTATATGAGTCAGGCATAGAACTTGACATATAAATACATACATCGAAGTATTAAATGAGGTTGTGCACATGGAGTATGAATGACCCTTCAAAAACTCAGTAAACGTTATCTAATTTATTTTTATATATGTATACGTATAGCTGATTCACTTTGTTATAAAGCAGAAACTAACACACCATTGTAAAGCAATTATACTCCAATAAAGATGTTAAAAAAAATAAAATACAAGTTTAAGAAAATTTATTTTTAAAAAATCAAATTCAAAGTACTAGAATCTCTCTTATGCTGGTCCATTCCAAGATAAACTTGAATAAATAGAATTATTTCACTTCAAGGAAGGAATTTAAATATTCTTCATGTGTAAACCTCATGTGTCTTTATTATACAAAATTTTTAAATGCCTATGGTTGAAATTCTCCCGAATAGATTCCACAGTTGTCTAAAACAATTCCAAAGTTTAAAACTTCCAAAAGCTTGGCTTGCAATGGCCATTATGACCGGGTCTAATATTCTGAGTCCTACAAATGCGTAATTAAATAGCTTCTCCTAAAAATCAACTGGACTTTTGAGGATGAAATAGTTTGACTGAAGGTATAAGGTACATTTATCACCAATAATGATAATTAAATTTATTTTCTTGATGTAGAAATGATCTCAACATAACTATCCAATGGCTTGGGTCTGAATTTACTATAGCACCCAGGAAGAGGCTGGGCAAAGACCAAGAGTCATACAGAACAGCCTGGGTCAGCTGATGAAAGTAGAAGAAAATGATAGTTTTCTATCTTGCTAGTGGGTGATTTTAAAGCAGTTCCTTATCTGTTACTTGAAAGAAATGCCGACCCAAACAATGATTAGAGACTATTCTCAAGGTACAAGTCACAAAGAGTTGATGGATCAAGGGCAGGAGAGCAATCATGACTATTTGTGAAGTAAACCCCTTTTGTATTGTCATAGCTTGGCCAGTATGTGAAGCTGGACAAAAACTGTCAGAAGAGCCAGTACTGAGAAATTAGACTGTAAACAACCTGCCTTTCTAGTCATCCAATCGAGCTCTCACGTAACCAGAAATAAACATTTTGGCATTAGGACTGAATGTAGTTTAAGAAGAGAAGCCAACTAATTGGTTTGCCAAAATGAAAAAAACAAAAGATAAAAAATAAGACAATATAAAAGGCAAGAATTAGACTTCTTACAAGTTTTGGAGAGTCACAGGTAGAGTAACAAAGAATAACCTCCTAGGCGATATACCAAAAAATCATTTGTAAGTTACTCTTTAAGGTTTCAACCAACATTTTTCCAAATCATTTAAAACAATGCTTACTTTCCCAGGATAGCCCCCTAAAGATTGGTAGGCAGTTTAAATCCAGTTTTAAAGTATAGTTTTGAAATTCTGCATTTAAATTAGAAAATGACAGAAAATAATAAAGTAGCAATACTAGCAATTAAAATGGTAAAATAATCCAACTGAAGAAGGAATCTTTCAAAATATATCTATCTCACCTGCTGGAGCTTAAAGAAAAGGAAATTTGAAAATTTGTGGAGGAGGCATATTTGGAGATACATAAAGTTTCTGAAGACAACTTTTGACAATTTTGCTCACTTTAGAAATTGTTGCAAAGCTACTTTCTCTAAAGCACCTTTTCTCTTCCATGCTTTGAGTATATACTGACACTAATTTCATCAATTGAAATTATTTATGGCACATAAATGAAAGGGCACAGTGGCAGCTAAATAATAAAAGCTAACAATCAGTGGGTAACTTTTTGCATAAAATGACGTGCTGAGAACTTTACATACATCATTTTAGTTTAGCCTCAAAACAACCCTGTAAGGTAGGTATTATTTTCCCCATTTTACAGAAAGCAAAGACACAGAGTACAAGCTAACTTGCCCAAGACCACCAGGTAGGAAGAGGAATTAAAAACCCAGGCAGTCACACTCTACAGCCTTAACCTTAATGCTATATTGCTTTTGTGAAAGATTCTCCTAAAATTTAGCTGGCCAAATGTGGAAGAGAGAAAAGAATGGAGATAAAGAAGTTCTTGCTAGAAAGAAATTGAATGAGATAAAATTAAATGAGGTGAGTGGAGAAATTATGAAGGCACACCCAAAAGCAACAGTACAGGCAATGCTGTTCCCTGTTGGGTGGTGCCATAGGGATATAGCACAAGGGCCCTGAGGAGAGTGAATGAGTGGAACCTATTGATAAAACAGACATTTCCTACCACTGGCCAGAAGGCGTCGCTATTCCTAGAAGTACTGGGTTCAATGGAATGTGTATGTTGAAGCTGATTCACTGTATAAACCACTTCACAGCACAGGGGATTCAAAAGAGAGGCTTGTCTCTGAGTGACCCCCACTGACATTTCCACCTCTGCTTAGGAGTGAAGGAATAAATGAAGACTTGGCATGCCACCTTTAAATGGCTGCCAACCCCTGGCTCTTCACTCTATCTACCCTTAACACACACATTAACACTCTAAATCAAAATGATTCTTCTACTCCAAGTTTCTTCTTTGAAATGGCAATTGCCAGAAGGGATTTCTCTAAGAAGAATGTGCTTTATCACTGCTGGGGCCCAGAGAAGTTTGAATTAAGGAAACAGCTGGCTGCTTGCCGCAGGCAGGGAATAGAGAAGAGAGAACCAGTCAGCCTTCATCCCTCTACCTCTGTCCAACTAACTACTTCTAGCTCTCATCTGCCTTTATCTTACCTCCTTTGATTTGGGGATCAAATCAAAGAGCTGTAGCCCCACCTCCGATGCAATGCATTATCAACTTACAAAGAGACATAAATAGCCAACAAGGGCTGCCCCCAGTGCCAAGTTAGGCTGAGAAAAGCCTAAAGAGAAGGGAGATAAGGCTCTAAAGCTGAAATGTGAACATGTTACCAAATACAAGTACCACCTCTTAAGCTCTAAGTGATCAGCTAGCTGCTTTTGAACTAATTATCAAATAATGGCTAGCATTTATAGAGCTCCTACTCTATGCCAGGCATACAATAAACACCTCCAATCTTCGCATCAACTCTGGGAGGTAGCTTTTGCTTCCCCACTGAAACTAAAGTTCAAAGACAAATACTTAAACATGACCATATAATTAGGAAGTTATGGGTCCGTATTCCAATCAGATCTCCAAATCTTATGTTCTTCCCATTACACAATGATGTATTTATAATACAAGGAGCACACCAAGATTTGCTTACCAAGTTCTTAGCAGCAATCAAGGAATTACTTTTAATTTTAATTCTCATTTTAAAAATGAGAAACATTTCTTAAGAGATCAAGAGTCCAATAAATGGTGATAAAGTTCTTTACTAAACGTGAATTGACTACTTAAAAGAGAAACAACAGCTGAGCAATTATGCATCTTTCACCTCTCCTCCTACTTCATAATATTTTACAATTAAATTACCAAAGGGCATGGGGAGGTGGTTATGAAGGAACAAAGTAGATAAACATCTTTTTCTATAAAACTACAAATTAAATGGCACCAAAACTGTCTGATTCACCAGTGAATTCACACAGCCATAAATAAATTCTGCCCATGGCAAGTGTACATTATATTTTTTAATAAAAGAATAATTAAGAAAAATGAAAAACTGTTCACACTGATATAATTTGAAACAATCAGCCTTAGTACATAGGGTTAATTCAACTGTGAAAGAATTATAGTAGGTTTACAATAACAGAATCTCCTTTAACATATTATCTTCATGATTTCTAGTATGATTTCAGGATTCTAAAATCTATGCTTTAGGGTAAGGAGAAAGCATGGGGAAAAAAAGGCCAAACGCCAAAGAGTAAAGTCTACAATGAATGACAGGGTCTAGGGCCCTGCAAATGATTACATGCTATTCCTAATTAGTCTTCCAAATGTTTGAGAATTAGCTTGTTGAAAGTGAAAATTCATTGCAACCAGACTTCTAAACGTTAAGGTTCCCAGAGTAGATAATTAAATATATTTGGCCTGTAATATACCTCAACCATGTGCTAATTCAAAGCTTTGCTTTAAAACTTGGTTCTGAATCTGATTTAAATTCTGATTCACACAAGAAGCAGGAGAGGGATAAGGAAGAAGAATGTCCCCATCCTACCTTTTGCTTTGCTTGGAGTTAGTTGGCTGTACACAAAATTTCAAAGTAATTTAAACTAGCCTTTGGCATCCTTTTACCTCCATTTTCTTGAAAAGCTCCTACTACCTAATTTTGAGATCTCCCAGGGGCTGCAAGATGTCCCCAATTGTAGGGAATGGGGGGGGGTCTCCTGCCTCACCTGAGGACTGAATGCTAGGCAATTGCCACATTCCTCCTTCCTTCCTAATCAAAACTTTTCCCTCACCTCAGGGCAACTCATTTCAAGTAAGTGTTAAGAAGGAAACAATGTAATTAAGTTATTTCATACTAAAGTATTGTTTTTTAAATTAAATTTAAGGGCTTCCTTGGTGGTGCAGCAGTTAGGAATCTGCCTGCCAATGCAGGGGACCCGGGTTCAAGCCCTTGTCCCATATGCCGTGGAGCAACTAAGCCCGTGTGCCACAACTACTGAGCCTGCGCTCTGGAGGCTGCAAGCCACAACTACTGAGCACGTGTGCCACAACTACTGAAGCCCGCACGTCTAGAGCCCGTGCTCCGCAACGAGAAGCCACCGCAAAAAGAAGCCACCACAACAAGAAGCCCGCGCACCACAACAAAGAGTAGCCCCCACTGGCCGCAACTAGAGAAAGCCTGCGCTCAGCAACAAAGACTCAACTCAGCCAAAAATTAATTTCAAAAATTAAATTTAAAATAGATAATATACTTGCATGTTTCAAAATTTTTTTTAAATTGAAAAGAATATAGTGAAAATTTCCCCTTCCACAGGTAACTGCAACCATTTATCTTCTGGATTCTTGCTAAGTTTTTTTTATATTCATGTATGTGTGTATGCAAGTAAATGGGAATACATTTTATTTTCTCCCTTATTTAATAGAAAAGCCAGCAAATTATACATGTTGTTGGGTATCCTTAAATTTTTTTTTTTTATCTTTAATAAAATGTCTTGAAGACCTTTCCATATCGGTATTTAAAGGACTGCCTCATTCGTTTTTCAACAGCTGGGGAGTATTCCGCTGTATAAATGGACAAATTGATTTAAGTAGTTCCCTATTGGTAGGCATTTAGTTGCTTTCAATCTTTCCTTATTAAAAACATACTGCATGAACATCTTGTACATAGATATTTTTAATAAATTCCCAGGGGAGGTGTTATTGGATATACCCATCTGTATTTGATGGGCATTGCTAAATTATCCTCTATGGTGTGTGTTCCAACTTACACACCAAACAACAACATGTAAGAGAATGCCTGTTTCCAAAACCTTTGCCAACACAGCATTATCCAATTTCTGGACATCTGTCAATCTGATAGGTGAAAAATTAGCATTTCTCTATAATTTTAGTTTGCATTTCTTTATTATGAGGGTAATTGAGCATCTTTTTGTCTATTTAAAAGTTTGTATTTCTTTTTCTATAAACAGTTTATTCACATCCTACCTACAATAGGAACTTTGGGTAGCCACGTAAACCCCTGAAAAGCATTTGATGTTTTTTTAAGTAGACTTAATTATCCACATTAGCCCTTAAGTGGTGCTATTTCAGAAAATATGAAAATGTGAAATGAAAACTTCAGGCAGTGCAGGGAGAACATATGATTGGGAAGAAGTAATCAACAAAGAGCTAGGTCAGCCTGGCCTAGGTGTTCTGAAGTTCTCTTTTATGAATAAGAAAACCAAAGATTAGAAAATTAAGTCAATTGATTAAAAGCACTTGTTTTCTTGCTTGTGAGGACCAGAGTTCACACTCAAAGCTCCTCTTCCTAAGGCCAGTCCTGGCCTCCCTATATTAAGGCACTTATCTTTCTCCTCTAGACAACCCAGAAGAGCACTAATCTATGTTAGCTTGGGAGTCAGACAAAACTGTCTTCCATAAAGAAAGGCAAAATAATAAATGTATAACCCAATTGCTTCAAAAAAAAAAAATTAACAGGACAGATTCACTAATATTGCCTTCCTAAAAGGTAATCACAGTTTAGTAATTTAAGCAGACATGTATAAGGTGGTTACACATGAAAGCTAGGCAGCTAGTGTTATTCACTATTACAGTAAAAAGAAAAGGTTAAGAAAGCACAAATGGTCTGTACCATCATCCTAAAAAGAAGCCAGCAGAAAAGAAAGCCGAGAAACAGTTCAGAGGAAACCACAGCCACCACTAACACTCAGTAGCTACTCACATGTAAAGAACATGCGTAACTAACCCTTCAGAGTCCTCAGACTTCCAAATCCAGACCAACCAAGGAAACATCAAAAGTCAAATCTCAGGTACTAAAAAGATATTTGAATAAATATCAAAAAAGACAAAGATGAATACTAGTGGATATGTCCTTAATATACTTTATAATACTATTATGTTAGTTACAATTCTGAATAGAGATGCAGATTTGTAAAAAGTTTAAATATGCAAAAGTTAGTTCTGGAACCCTAAATAAATGAAACAGGTGGATTTTCCTCACTGAATTCTCTCTTCCCTGCCAGATAAAATGCTTCTAGCCTTACTGCCATAGTCACCTCACTTTTCTGTACACTGTCTACCCCCTTTTGTAACTGTCTCTTCCATTACTTTATCTGTCGTTTATCTCTTTCTTTCCTTCAACATCGGTGGGACCAGAGTGTACGAGGAATATAAAGTCTAACCTCCTATCCCCTCCTTTTCTCAGGCCCCACAAATCACCTCAATTAAACTACATTCCAAGTAAATAAACATTTGCTTGCTATCAAATGCAACTTCATAACAAGCCCTTTGGCCTCCTGCCCACAACCCATGGCCACCCATAAGCCTCTCCCTTGTAGAAAACTGAGCTACCAGTGCCCATAAAACATACCTACTTGTTTCTAACCCCAGGTTCTTGTCCCCTAACAACCACCTATGTCATTTCTCCTATGCAGTAATGAGATTCCAAGGAATAAAAGTATGTCTTCATACATACACGGCAAAAAAATATATTCAAACTAAAGTTGTACCAAAATGGTAGGGCAGTCTCCACTATGTCCTGAGTAGAATAACTGAGGACAGTCACAGGCATACGAAGGGTTAACCGAGAGTGCTAATTCATGCGTTTCCATGGCTCTAATTAGTATAGCCAGTACATTAATACAGTATCTGTGAAGTATCGAGTGATCAGGAGCCTTAATGACTAATTGAGAAGAAAAATCAAGATTTACTGTAAAAGCAATTCAAATTCTGAGAGCATTGGTGAATAGCACACAAATGTGTACTTATAGCAGAATTGTAAAGCTCAAAACTTTACAAGTTGGTTGCAATTTTAAAATAAATCTGGCAAATCAAGTTATAATAACATTATAACATAGCAAGAGAGGCTACATTTCACAAAGAAATAAATATGAGAAACAAATAGATTAACGTCTTTAAAATGGTGGCAGAGAAAAACATTCTGGTCATTCTAAAACAAATAATAACAACAAGATAATTTATACTTTCTTTTAATAAGCTCAGTCTAAGTCATGGATAAGTACCACAGTTGAGTTAAACACAGAAGTCTTTAATGATTCCATTCACCACGTACCTGTAGAAGGGAGAGATAAGAAGATAAGAGAGGAGGAGTGAGGAAGATTGGAAAAGAAGAAAGGAAGGAGGCGATAAGGGCAGAGTAGACAGAGTACATAGGTAAGGGAGAAGGGAAGGGAGGAAAAGGGGAGAAGGAGAGGAGGAGGGAAAAAGAAAAGTAAAAGGATCATAATTACAATTTAAAGATAACATACTCTGTGAAGAATGGATTTGAGGGAACTCTAAATAAATTAGGGAGCAAATATAGTAGTCTCAGTGGCATAGACTAAAATGGTGAGGATGGGGTAAATGTAATAAAGTAGAAAGGGGACTTCCCTGGCAGCACGGTGGTTAAGAATCCACCTGCCAAGGCCGGGGACACAGTTCGATCCCTGGTCCGGGAAGCTCCCACATGCCGTGGAGCAACTAAGCCCGTGTGCCACCAACTACTGAGCCTGTGTGCCACAACAACTGAAGCCTGTGTGCCTAGAGCCCGTGCGCCACAACTATTGAGCCCACGCACCTAGAGCCCATGCTGTGCAACAAGAGAAGCCACCCAATGAGAAGCCCACTCGCCGCAACTAGTGAAAGCTAGTGCATAGCAAGGAAGACTCAATGCAGCCAAAAAAAAAAAAAAAGAAAAGAAAGAAAGAAGAAAGATCTGATAATAGACTAAATAGCGCTTAATGCTTGAAGGCAAGGCAGGAGGGAGAGGGAGAGATTCAGACTGACTTCCAGGTTTCTGATAGTAACCACTGAGTCAAGGCTGGCAGAGAGGGATGGAAGAAGAAAACAGATTTGTACAGGAATTCAATTATTTCAATTTATTATGACTAGGAAATAACCAAATGGAGACATGGAATGAGTGAAAGGAAGGTCCTGGAGCTAGACAGAGACATCTCCTTGACCAAACTTTATACAGGCTCCTCTGAGTCCTTTTCTTGACTAGGCCCTATGTTTGCCCCCATGTTTGCCAGACCTGCACAGCCCAATCTTAGCAAAAATCCTGCACCCACCCTGGAAATCTGATCAACCTCAATCAAATTCCTCATCTTCCACCATTTCCCCTCATGATATCTCATCACCCTGGCCTGCCTTCAGCAAGAATCCTGCTAAGGAGGTTCAACTAGAATCCCCCCCTTACACCTGATGTTTCCTCTTAGTAATTTTCCACCCACTGACACCCACCCTACTCCTTGGCTATGAATCCCCACTTGTCCATGCTGTATTCAAATGAAGCCCTGTTATATACTAAGGTCTCTATTTCCCTGTTGCAATAGTTCCTGAATAAAATCTGTTTTTATCACTTTAACTACTGTCCAATTCTGGTTTTAACAGGCTCAGAAGAGAGGTCAGGACTGGAGTTATAAATTTAGGGTAATGAATGGGTTTATTGATGGTACTAGTAACTCTAGGATTAAATGATGATCAAGAAGAGAATATAGAATAAAAAAGAGAAGGCCACTATGAAGCCCCAAGGACATCAAACTAAAATTGAAATTTGAAGAGATAATGGATTTCCCAGTTTGAGCTAAGCAGATGGGGCTAGAAAGGTAGGAGAAAAAACAGAGAATGAGATAATGAAAAACACAGGAAATAGCTTTCGAAGGAGCTTGTTGATAAAAGAGTATCGTCCAAGTACTATCCATTCAAAGAACAAGAGAATTTCTTCCAAAGCCAGGACTTTCACATACCACTTAAATGGGCATTTAATTATTGACAGAAAAAACAAGAACTTAAACCTCAACTCTTCATGTATAAAAGAATACTTTACTGGGCTGCTAAGAAAATTTATATATAGATATATATGGGCATTTAATTACTGACAGAAAAAACAAGAACTTGAGCCCCAACTCTTCATGTATAAAGAATACTTCACTGGGCTGCTAAGAAAATTTATATATAGATACATATATATATATATAATATGTGTGTATATACAATGTATATATAATTTCTGGCACATACTGATGTTCAAAAATGAAAGTTCTTTTCTATTAAAAATTGAAAGGCTGAGAACAAGAATGCATTAAATGAATATAGATCTATTTACGTTATACATTTTTTTCTTTCTACCATGTGGTCAACTTGTAGGAACCAAGCAAGGGCAATAGGTATGTAACATTTAAATATCTTGATTTTTTTTTAATGAAAATATGCCAGTTTTGTTTTCTTTTTTTTGGCCACACAGCTCGGCATGTGGGATCTTAGTTCCCCAACCTGGGTTGGAACCCATGTCCTCTGCTGTGGAAGTGTGGAGTCTTAACCACTAGAGGTGCCAGGAAAGTCCCTTGATTTTTTTAAATGTTTTGAAATTTTTGGTTTTGCCTTAGGAATATATACTGATGTTTATATTATCAGTACAATTCTACAGTCCCGGTGAGAAAAACCAAAACCAAATTAATAAGATTGTCTACTTTGAGAGAGTTCCCCAAATAATAATTGTTAGATGGGTAATACACTGTCCACAAATGCTGAATTCTTTGCCTCTCTTCCTCTGTGTTTTCGAAATTGAACAGCAGTTAACCTTTGGTACAGTTGCCAGAAACCTCCATGTGTAGATGGGCCTAACATGTCCCATCTTGTTGAGGTTAAGACTGGGCCCATTTTCTTTGCTTAGAAACCTAGGCTGGCCTCTCACCAAAAAGACATGTTAACTGAAGGATCAGAACAGAAAACAAAACAAAACAAAAAACCTCGCAGATTTCTCTATGTAATGGTGATGAACTCATGTACGACTTTGCAACCTGTGACTTCTCACTAATGTCCTGAGATGTCTGGCTGGGTAAAAGATTTCCAGATAAACAAGAGAAAGCCTAAGAAACCTCTTACAGAAAACTCCCTCAATTAGCAATCACCTTCATTTAGGAACAGCACCTCCACTACGCCAGCTGCAGGGGAAATTAATTAAATTTAATAGAAGCCACGGGGGAAGTAATTAAATTTAATAGAAGTCATGGATTCCAAATGAAGATAAACTGTATTTGTAATCAGACCTACTGTGTCACTTACTCATTCCCCGGTTCGTAAAAGATTGAGCCAAACCGCCTTCCACAGGAACATCAAGTTACCTGGAATCACTCCCTCATTCTCACTTCAAAACGTAAAATGATTGATGCAATATGCTATGGAAAGCATCCCTAATTCTTTTTTTTTTTTTTGAAGCTCTTTTTTTCAAAATAAAAAAAATCTGCACCACCGTAACATGTCAATTATGTGTAAAAGAGCAGATCTGAATAGCACAGAAGCCATAGCACAGATAAGAACTAATGAAAGGTTGGCATGTTTGCTTTGGGAAGGAAAACTAGCGGCCCATTCATCTAAATGCAGTTATGTTTCAATTTAACTAAATTACAAGGTTCAAAATTAGCAATGCTTCAAGCGCTCCAGGCTACCGTTCCCACCAGAACACTTCATCTTTAATACCTGCTCCAGCTTGCAAATCAAACTAAGGAAACAGTAGGGGAATAGTCTCAAAACACCTTTTTAACAAAGGCCTTTTCTAACAACTACAATCTTATGGTTTTTTACCCCTCAGAAAATCTAAAGCTTAAATGAGACAAAGCTAAGTAATAATCGATCCTTTTTTTTTCACTGTATGTTCTATGCCTAGTTATTTAAATACTTATCTTACTTATGACGATCAAGTGTAAGCTTCTTATGGACAAAGATAATTTCAGTTTCCAGTTTCTTACCTCTAGAATACTTAGCACAGCACTGTGTACACAGTGTGGGATTAGAAAATATTTATTATCCCACTTTAACGGAAAACAGTTGGATAGCATTACTCTCTACGAAATCATTACCAACACTAGTTTGAGCAGACAAGCTTCTCTTGGTTAGTAGCACGGGGCTAGGCAAGAATGCCAATATTTCCACCTAACCTGGGAAACAAGAAAGAAGTCTATTTTGGAGTTATTTTGAGGTCTAACTGCTATGTGATTTGTTAAAGTAGTTTAAGACAAAATAATAATTGCTAGCATATAACAAGCATCTACCATATGTCAGGCACCATGCTAAGCACTGTATGTAGATTATCTCATTAAATGCTCACTAAAACCCAAGGAGTTAACTACTATGTTTACTCTCATTACAGATGAAGAAAATACAGTTTAGAGGAGTTACATAACTGATTTAAGAACCTAATAGCTGGGGCTTCCCTGGTGGCGCAGTGGTTGAGACTCCGCCTGCCGATTTAGGGGACACGGGCTCGTGCCCCGGTCTGGGAAGTTCCCACATGCCGCGGAGCGGCTGGGCCCGTGAGCCATGGCCGCTGAGCCTGCGCGTCTGGAGCCTGTGCCCCGCAACGGAAGAGGCCACAACAGCGAGAGGCCCGCGTACCCCACACACACAAAAAAAAGAACCTAATAGCTAATTAGTGATGGGATTAGGGTTTGAACCAGGCTTAACCTGTTAGGGGTGCTTGAAGGTAGTGGAAAAACCTTGGCCATTTTCCAGTGCACAGAATCAAGACCATGTTCTTTAATGATAAGAAATATGCACAATGCAAAAGCAAAGCCTCTCTCTCTTTTTTTCTTTTTTAAATTTATTTATTTATTTATTTACTTACTTACTTATTTTATTTTTGGCTGCGTTGGGTCCTCACTACACTCGGGTTTCTTTTACTTGCCTCAAGCGGAGACTACTCTTCTTTGCGGTACGTGGGCTTCTCATTGCAGTGGCTTCTCTTGTTGCAGAGCACGGGCTCTAGGCGCACGGGCTTCAGTAGCTGTGGCACGCAGGCTCAGTAGTTGTGGCGCATGGGCTTAGTTACTCCGCGGCATGTGGGATCTTCCCGGATCAGGGCTCGAACCTGTGTCCCCTACATTGGCAGGCAGATTCTTAGCCACTGCGCCACCAGGGAAGCCCCAAAGTCTCTCTTTTTATTTAGAAATATTGGTGTCATGTACGTAAGAAAATATTCCATGACTTACTGAGCATTTTTCTTTACGTTTTAGCAAACACAGATGTCTTATTGATCTGGCCAGCCACTGGCCATGTTAGATGCCCTTCTGTGTATTTCACCTTCACAGTACTTATTACTATATTATACTGAAATTATGTGACTCTCCCACTAGACTGTGACCCAGTTAATAATAAGGACCAGGCCATTCATGCCAGCAACATTAGGGTCTGCCACATAATATATGCTACAGATGTTTCATAAACTTTTTGTGGACTAAACTAAGAACTATTAATTTTTTTAATAACCTTGGTTCTAGAGTCCTAGAGAATCAATAAATGATTCCTATTTATAATTATTACATCATTTGAGTACATATAATTCCAGTTGGTCACCTGTTCTGCAAAGACTTTTCTGGTCTTTTCGTTTCACATACTCCCTTCTCCATAAAATTAAACTCTGAGCCCCCCGTATCTATTCCTATTATAGACCTCATAACACTTTTTCCTCACTTACATTCCCCACTGTCTCCCTCTGTTAAACTATAAAGACCTTATTATCTTGCTCCTCTTTTATCTTTAGCCCCCAGCACAGAGCATGGCATACATAAGGCACTAAATAATTATTGGAAATAAATTATTTATGTATGTGCCTCTTTAAGATGCTAGCTCTTTGCCATCAGGAGTCAAAGATGTTTTACTCTGTATGTTTGGAGTAGGGTAGGGGCAAGAAATTACACATATCATTTACAACTTCAACTGTAATCATTAACCTAGGGCAAAAAAATATTAACCAAGTACAACATTTAAAAGTGGTACCCTGACAAAATATTTTGCCATTTGTCAGTAGGAAAGACCACATCAATTCTTGTGCGTTCCTTTCTTATGACATTCCAGTTTTACAAATTGTGTTTAAATGTTTGTACTGAGTAATTTTTAAACATAAACATGCATATGCATCAGGAGGGGGCGTCACAAAATTGCATACTGCACATAGTTGAAAACAGGCTCCTGTAAAACATTTTTAAAAACCTATTCCTTGGGGGCTTCCCTGGTGGTGCAATGGTTGAGAGTCTGCCTGCCGATATAGGGGACATGGGTTCGTGCCCCGGTCTGGGAAGATCCCACATGCCGCGGAGCGGCTGGGCCCGTGAGCCATGGCCGCTGAGCCTGCGCGTCCGGAGCCTATGCTCCGCAACGGGAGAGGTCACTGTTAAAACTATTCCTTTATCTATGTAACTTTGCATTATTTAAAACACAGACTAATATCTATATTTTATTATTTCATTAGAATTTACTATTTTGGTCTTTCCTGGTATTTGGTATCAACCTATGGAACTGTTTTAAGTTCTTGTATAACTTGAAAAGAAAACGCAGGGCTTCCCTGGTGGCGCAGTGGTTAAGAATCCGCCTGCCAATGCAGGGGACATGAGTTCGAGCCCTGGTTCGGGAAGATCTCACATGCCGTGGAGCGACTAAGCCTGTGCGCCACAACTACAGAGCCTGTGGTCTAGAGCCCACAAGCCACAACTACTGAGCCCGCGTGCCACAACTACTGCAGCCCATGTGCCTAGAGCCCGTGCTGTGCTCTGCAACAAGCCACCACAATGAGAAGCCCACGCACTACAATGAAGAGTAGCCCCCACTTGCCACAACTAGAGAAAGCCCACATGCAGCAACAAAGACCCTATGCAGCCAAAAATAAATATATAAATAGATTTATTTTTTAAAAAAGAAGAAAATGCATTATAAGCATTATTATTGTTAGAAGGACACTTCTCTCATGGTTCTAACTAATACTTTAGTGTTGCTTTTTTCCCCACAAGGGAAAGCTGAAAGAAAAGGGGTGGGGGGCGGGAAACAGAAAGACAATACAATCTCTGCTCCCCAAGTTTAAAAAAAAATGGTTTTTTTCCCCAGTGTGAAATTTTTTAAATTGTTAACCAAAATTAGGAATAAATATTTAATACTTGTGTGTAGATTAGACCCTATGTGAATGCAGTAACTGAAGAGTCAAACACCCTTAACTTATTACCCTTGACTTATTATAAGACTGAGATATGGGGTGAACTAGCCACTCTTTTCATAAAGCACTGTTTTTTACTTGAATGAATAACTGAAGACAACCTATTCAGAATTGGGTATGACTAACATTTTCAGGAAAAAGAGCAAGTGAGCCTGTCACTTCAAGGAAAATAACTGACAGTGTCTGTTGCCAATGATAAAAACTGAACTTTTAAGTGAAAATTAATATCTTGAAAATTTTATCCACCATCCTGAGCCTGACAGCTTTCCAACACTTAAACCATCTTCTGATATTAAGAAATGTTATTGTTTGATTACACACATAATGAAATACGTCCACATCCAGAAGATCTGTACAACTAGTGAACTGATATTTTCCAATTGACCAATGCATGATGTTACAAATCATGCATAGATAAAGATCTACACAAAGAACAAAAATACCAACATATTTTACTGTAACAAAGTACAAAATGTTCACTGTAATGGTTTCGATTCTTTGTTGAAACTAACTTTTATGAAATTACAATCTGTAGAGTTTTAGTGCAGTATCAAAGAAGAACATCTTCTAAGTCTATTAAAATACACCTCCCTTTTCTTTCATATATTCCACCAAAAGAACATATTACAAGAGACTGAATGCAGAAACATACAAAAACCTAGCTGTCTTCTAATAAACTAGAAATTAAAGAGAATTGTAGGGGCTTCCCTGGTGGCGTAGTGCTTAAGAATCTGCCTGCCAATGCAGGGGACACGGGTTCAAGCCCTGGTCCGGAAAGATGCTGCAGAACAACTAAGCCTGTGCACCACAACTACTGAGCCTGCGCTCTAGAGCCCACGAGTCACAACTACTGAGCCCACATGCCACAAGTAGAAACAGGGCCACAACAGGGCTCTGTGCAACTAGAGCCCTGCTCCACAACAAGAAAAGCCACCTCAATGAGGCCTGTGCACTGTAACTAAGAGTAGCCCCTGCTCGCAGCAACGAGAGAAAGCCCACACGCAGCAACGAAGAACCAATGCAGCCAAAAAAAATAGATTAAAATAAAATAAAATAAAAATAAAGAGAACTGTAAAATATGTAGAGAAATGCCAGCCTTCTCACTAAATTTTTTGTTCCAGAAATGTAGGGTTTTTTTCCCACAAAAATATGTTTTATGTTAACATGTAATGGATTTTTTAATTATTATTTCTTAAACTTCTCAGTTTTAATTTCTTACATGGTATATGGTATATATCATTAGACATAACCTACATAAACAAAAGTTCTTTTGTGTCCCCAATAATTTTTAAAATCATAAATGGATCCTTATGGGTCCAAAAAGTTTAAGAACCACTGACCTAAACTAAAGGCTCATTAACTACTTTATAACATAATTCTCCAATAGGATTTTTACCAACCCCTTAATAAAATTAAGATACACTTTTCCTATGCACACAACAGAGCCTATAAAATGCTAAGCACTATGTTAATTCCTCAGGATACAAGATGAAAGTGCTTAGTTCTTGCCCTCAAGTTGCTTACAGTCTCACAAGGAGATGTCCTCGTCATCCCAGGACTGTTTGGGTACCGGACATGTGGCAGCTTGAAACCATGCTCAAAGTCAGCATCACTGTTCTGCCAGTTCAGAATGCAGAATGCTTCTTACCAGTTCAAGTTGCCACTACTAATTTCTGCTTATCATATTTCCTGTGGTTTTTGTTTGTTTTGGTCTCCCTTCACTTTTTCTGGATTTTCCAACTCTCATATAAAAGGTCCCATTCATTCATTCATTCATTCATTTATTTATGCGGTACGCGGACCTCTCACTGCTGTGACGTCTCCCGTTGCGGAGCACAGGCTCCGGACGCGCAGGCTCAGCGGCCATGGCTGATGGGCCCAGCCGCTCCGCGGCATGTGGGATCTTCCCGCATCGGGGCACGAACCCGTGTCCCCTGCATCGACAGGCAGATTCTCAACCACTGCGCCACCAGGGAAGGCGCCCCCCCCCACACACACACACACACCCACACACTCACCTTTTAAATAAGCAAGGCCTGCCACCTGAGTCTTCCCTCCTTTTCACTTAAAGTATGCAAAAGTGCGTTTGGTATAACCTTCAAATCACTTTTTTCCCCACCAAGTTAATTTGTTGCTGGTTACTCTTTACTGCCAAAGGTATTGTAGGGATTCACTGTATCCTCTTTATAAGCTTAAAGATTTTAAAAACTTTAGATAAGGTAAAATTATGTACTTCTAAAACCTAAGCTTTAATCACTGGAGAAAATAATACAAGCATACTTTCTAAAGTTTAAATTCCACATCTACAATGAGACAAGCCACAGAAGAGTAAGATGCAACAAGATCTCTTTTGAGGGCTCATTTCCAAATAATGAGCAACACCTACTGAAAAACCACAGCAAAATTCTAAGATGGTCATGATTAGTCAACACCTTATTCCTTCACTGTTCAACACTAGGGAGTAACTAAAAAAATGTAAACAGGCTACAGAGATATGAACAAGTTCTGACATTGAGAAAGTTAACTGGATCACACTCTCTAAAATTCACGTTGTTCATTGCTAGGTAGGTCTCCTGTACTGGCTGAGAAACAACCTTAAATGGCTTCTGGAAAGGTTATATGCTGCTCTCCAAACCACTCTTAATTCCTATTAACTCTTCGTCTACCTTGTCAGCATAAGGTAGTTAAGAATAAACCCTGTGCAGAGGAGCCTTGGTTCAAAGTTCACTGTGTGACACTGAACACTTAACTTCCTTAAGCCTACTTCCTCAGACATACAGAAGGACTAAACACAGCTAACCTGCAGACTTTATGATTGAAAGATATCATAAAGGTAAGTAACCACATTGTAACCATTCAAAAAATGCTACTTATAATGGTCTAATAAAATTCCAATCATCATATACAACTATACATATGACCATTTTTCTGTGGCATAATCTGAAGGTTAAAAACGCAGAGTCATTCCATTTCTTTGCCACAGAATAAAAGTAAAAGAAATCCACACAAAGGATAGGATGGGATTAAACATAGGAAATATCCCACTCTGACAGGAGCAGAGAACCGGGATCCACTGCACAGGCTCTGGGTCTCCCAGCTGCCTGCACCTATCAGCCCCAGCCCCACCCTTTGCTAATCCCATGACTTTAGACAAGTAGATACATTTCAGCTTCCAGTTCCTCCTCCACTGCATGAAGAATTAGATTCTCTACATGAGGTTTTGAGGGTCAAATGGGCTAATGATTGTAAAGGGCTAAGCATAAAGCTGGGCACAGAATAAGCCTGGAAGAAATGTTAGCTAGCATATTATTATTTTGAGGTTGCCTTGAGAGTGCTTCCTCTATGGTTCATTTACTTTAGTTTGTAATTTAACAGAAATAAACAAGCAACTCCCAGAACACACCTACATAAGTTGCTTTGAATGAAGTCCATATGCTGTGATAAAGTTTGGCAAAAGAATATTATCATGTAGTAAAAACAATAGCTATCTTGTAAATTTGCTTTTATAATAAGCAATAAGACTTTGGGATTTGAGATACATCCAAGATCTAGATTGGTGCTTCTCGATCCTAGCTGCACATAAGAATCATCTGGAGAAATTTTTAAAACTATGAGGCACGCTGAGGATCCAACTTAGCCTACTGAAAACTGATACATAAGAGAATTGTCCCACCTTCTCATTATGAACTGTATTTCAAGGTAACCAAATAGCCCTAGTGGATTAAAAAAAAGTTCTTCTATAGAAAATATTTCTAGATAATATATGGAGAAGGAACGATATAATCAGGAAATCTCCATTTTGCAACCCTAAATGGAATAAGGCAATGGTCATCAATGAATGACAAATGAATCATTAGGTATAAGGTTGATGAGAAATCCTATAATAGAACAATTAGGCTTTTACCACCTGAAGCCACTGGTCAATCTTACCACCGCTAAATGTGAGGCAATCAGTCCTTATATTCCTTGAGATATGGTGCAGTAGACGAACTTCAGGGGGAAGAGGTTAATAGGAAAGGAGGAGGGGTTTGAGGAGAGGAGGAGAGGGAAAACAGAAGAGGAAAGGGAAGAGAAAGAGAGAGAGAAAAGGGAGAAGAGGAAAAAGAGGTAAGAGTAAAGGCATGAAGAAGAACGAGGAAACAGGAATAAGGGAGGGCAGGAAGGAGGGCAGGATACGAAGAGTAAGTGGGGAAGGAGACGGAAGCAAAAAAGAGGGTATGATGGAAGCAGAGAAGGGAAAGGAGATAAACAGACAAAAAGTTCCTGACTCTAGCTGATCCTGAAACTCACCATGTTCTTGTCCCTCAGTAACTAGGCACCCCAATGTCCTTATAATGGTTTTTGTTTCTTTGTTCAAAATAGCCAGTGCCAATTCTATTACTTACAATCTTCAGGGCTCTGAATACAAGTAGAATTTAGAGAACAGAAGAGGGATCTACTTTATTCCTGTCTTAAAACACTGGAATAGTCAATTACAGGGACTATTTCAGATTAATTCTAGATAGATATTCCAAATGACAAAACACTAGGAAACAAATGCAATCAGTAACTTAAACACATTCTAAAATAATCCGATCCAATGAGCATAAATTTGAATAGTAACAAGAACTTAATGAAAATTTTAAATGACCACAAAGAAAATTAAAAAGCAGAAAATCTGCCAAAGAAAAACACATTCCCTGCATACTTCATAATAAGGAAGGAAGGAAGGAAGGAAGGAAAGGGAGGGAAGGAGGGAGGGAGGGATGAATGAAGGGGAAAAACACAGGTTCAGATGCTGTTAAACAAACTTTGATGATAATTCAAAAATGATTGTCTAAACAGTATATATTAATGTATTGATAATAAAATGCCTCAAATGACACAGGTTCCGGACCAGGCTCTGGCTAACCAGCCATGTTGTCCTGAAGAAATCATTTTACTGTTCTCCTTTCACATCAAATTGACTAGTCTGAAAACCAAGGGTTCTTGTGAGTATTAAATATAATGCTGTATATGAAAGCCTTTTACAAAGAACTGATCTCTATGTAGAAAATATCAGAGTAATTTAGAAGGTAATTAATAGCCTAAAGAAGACTGAAGATAGAGTACTAATGTAAAATGAACTATTCTAGTAAGTAACTCAGAAGCTTAGTTTTTTCGGCTCCTAACTGATAGGCTAATTATATGTATCAGAAAAATAATAAAAATTAATTTCTACAAAATTATTTTATGATTTAGACTTTGTTAATTCAAACACGTGTTGCCCACAATTCTTAAATTAGTAAGTTTTTACTGCAATGCTATTAAGCTGCATGGAAAAAAATTAAATGATCCCAAAATGGGTATATTTGCTCATTTGAAATCTCATTAAAATTCTTATCATTAAGGACACTCATTTTCTTTTTAGCCTCATGCCAATTCTCTGCTTCTGTGACCTTGAAAGCAGGGATACTGCAGGTAGGAAACTACCATTCCCACTTAAGCTCTCACTACAGTGAGACTTTCTCAGAATTTGGAAACAAGCTCACCTTCCAATACTGAAAACAATAAAAATTAACAACAATAAAACAAAAAAAAAATCAGAAAGCAGCATATCCCACCTTAAAAAAAAATCTATCAATCTGGATATGAGCCCAATGGCAAGTGCCCTGACTCCAGAATCAGATTCAAATCCCAGCTCCTCACTTATCCCAGGATGTGATTTGAGACCAGTTACTGCATGCTTCTCTACCTCTTTTTCCCACTCTGTCATACAGGAAAGCAAGAGTAGTTATCGCCTAGGGTTATTAAAACAATCTGAATGTGATCACGCACATAAAGAACTTAGTACAATGTCAGGTACAGAGTAAACCTTTGACATACATTGGCAGTCATCGTCGCAGAGTCCCAGAGTGTATTCTTAGGAAAGTTAGAACATGATACATAAGTGAACTCTTACAAGTTTACTCACACTCTATTGTCTGAAGTAATAATTAAAGCAAGGGCGAAGATATGCAAGCCATTTTAGGGGAAGAAAAGAACATAATTATTGGTTGTTGTGTGAATCAGGATTCTCCGAAGAAACAGAACCAATAGAAGTACATAATATAATATATATTATATATATTACACATAAATAACTAATTGCATAATATTATACATATGTATATACATACATATGTATACACACACTTATTATAGGAATTGCCTCACAAGATTATGGAGGTCAGGAAGTCCCATGATCTGCCATCTGCAAGCTGGAGAACCAGGAAAGCCAGTGGTATAATTCTGTTTGAGTTTGAAGGCCTGAGAAGAGGGAGGCCAATGGTGTAAGTCCTGGGCTGAGTGGGAATATAATAGGGGCAGGGGTGGGAGCACAGCTGTTAGCTCAACCGTTACCGGGGGACCGTTATCGTGCAACTGTTATCGTGCGACAGCGCGTGACCATTAGCATGCAACCGTTAGTGCTGCGGTTAGAGGTCCTGCTCCATCAATACGCAGCCTTCGCAGTGGTCCTCGAGGCTGAGAGTGCAGCGAGAGGCGGATGGAGGCAGCCTTCTCACCAGCGCCCCTCCAGGCCCTCTGGCCTCCGGGCCCGGGGACATGCTGAGGGCTGTGTCCCGCAGAGCTCCAGAGTCCTCTTCACTGCCACCCACTGGCCAGGCCCAGGCCTTGAAGCAGCAGAGAACCTCTCCCCCAGCGCTACCTCCGTGACCTAATGGTGGTGGCAGTCTCCATGGGTCACAGTGCATGGAGGCCTCAGCAGTTGGAGTGTACAGACACTGCCATCGAGGTAAGAGCTTCAACCAGCTTCAGTCTCTCCGTTCAAGTTTCAAAACTTGGTCCAGCTTAGATCAGCCATCTACCCCTAGGAGGTGGCCAGAGGTTAGGGTTAAGGTGCAAGGACACTGCAGATCACTAGTTCAGGTCCACCTCTGTGGCTGGGACTGTTCTCAAAGAAGGGCAATTGCTGTGAGCTGGGGGTTCACCTAATTGGTGTTTGCTACATGTATTCCTATTGATCCTATACAAATGATTCTCTCCGGTTTAAATGAAAACCCTGGGAGCTGGGTGGGTCGTGGGCACCTGGCTCCCTCAGTGATGACAGCTTGGCAGGGTCTGAGGACCTGGCCCCAAGGGCACCACCGGCTGAGATCTGCCTCTTCAGCGGGGCCTGGGCACCGGTGGGAGGATCCAGACTGGGTGCTGGACAAACACTCCCGGTCAGGGTAACCGGCCCACGCAAGGACCCCTCCTCTTAGCCAGGGCCTGGACCTTGCAGAGTGAAAGCTAAGCCTTGGGACCTTGCCCCTTCTTGTCAGAACAGAGAATAACATTTGTTTTGGTTGAGGTTTACAGGAACCTCGTGACCTGACCTCAAGAACAAAGGATCTGACACCAAGAAGCTTGTAAAAAACTAACCATGCCCCTCCCTCACCTTTCTTATAAAAGGGCTTTGCTGAAAGCTTTCGGGGAGTTCGGGGTTTTTTAAGGCATGAGCTGCCCGTCTCCTTGCATGGCCCTGCAAGAAACCTTTCTCCACTCCAAATTCCGACGTTTTGGTATTGTTTGGCCTCACTGTGCATCCGGCACACGGACTTGCGTTCGATAACAGGAGGCTCAAGAAGCAGGAGCTTCAATGTCCGAGAGCAGAAGATGGATGTCTCAGCTCAACCAGAGAGCAAATTCGCACTTCCTGTGGCTTTTTGTTCTAGTCAAACCCTCAGAGGATTGGATGATGCTCACCAGCATTGGTGAGGGTGATCTTCTTTACTCAGTCTATCAATTCAAACGCTAAATCTCATGTGGAAACACCCTCACAGATACACACAGAAATGTTTTGCCAGCTGTCTGGGCATACCCTTAGCCCAGTCAAGTACACATATAAAATTAGCCATCACAGCGGCAGTGGTGTTTGTCCAGTACAGTTCAGAGTGAGAAGACTCTTTCATCCTAGAGATGGTTAGCAGGTAACTGCACAGCAATGTACAGAGACAATTTATACAGCAACCAAAATACTCTGAACACCTAATTCACCAAGTTCCAGCACTGGTTCACCTAGAAACCATCTAATCTATAATGCTATCTCTTTCATGGACTTGGTCATCAAAAGAAATTAATAGAGAGACAGAATCAGGAAATTACCTCCAATTATACATCATAAGTCAGTTTCTTTTCAGTTTGCTTATGATGAATCAGTCTCCTAAAAACAGATTAAACCAAAATTTTAAACCTGCAAAACTCAAATTCCAGCAGTCGAATGGAGTGACATCGCCAAGGTTCTGAAAATCTGTATACCCTGACGATCCATGAGATCACATCTATTTTTCAACAAACAAAGTACCCACTGCCAGACACAGAGTATAAAGACATGGTCCCTGCCTTCACTATATAGTCAGACAGGGCAAAAGCCCAAACAAACTTGAATATGAGGCCAGCCTTATGACAAATTACACACAAAGGGCTATGGAACAGAGAAATGTCAGAAATAACTTTAGATTCAATAGAGAAGTTTGTTCATAGTGATCAAATCTAATTGTTTCCCCTGAGAGTTAGCAATTAAGAATGGGCAGAACTCGTATCTGGAATAAGTAGTAGAATACTAAATATTCTTCAATGGAGCACAAAATGACACAAGAAGGAAGGCAAAGTACCACCAAATCTTTGAAACTAAGCCATCCATACAGTGAGGAGGATCATCTATAATTATGATATCCTAAACCAAAGACGAAGAGAGTATATAATTTAAGGCTGAGCTACCACATATTGACAGTTTATATACATTACTTAAAGAAAAGTAAGATGGTTCTGGACCTTTACTATTCTGTACTACTGACAACTGCCTGAGTTTCTAGTTTTCTAAGTTTCTGAGTGAACATTAAATCAGATGCAAATTCTTACTTGCAAATGTCACACAGAGAGTAAATGCCCTTCATTATGGCTTTGTATACATAGAAAGATAGAAGAGTATTCATATACATTATGTATAGTTTTATACTTTCCTCTTTAAAAGTACACTTACTTTTTTATAATTTTTTTTTTTTTTTGGCTGCATTGGGTCTTTGTTGCTATGTGTGGGCTTCCTCTAGTTGCGGCGAGCAGGGGCTACTCTTCGTTTCAGTGTGCAGGCTTCTCATTGCCTTGGCTTCTCTTGTTGTGGAGCACGGGCTCTAGGAGCGCGGTCTTTAGTAGCTGTGGCGCACGGGCTCAGTAGTTGTGGCTCGCGGCTCTAGCGCGCAGGCTCAGTAGTCGTGGCGCATGGGCTTTGTTGCTCTGAAGCATGTGGGATCTTCCCGGACGAGGGCTTGAAGCCATGTCCCCTGCATTGGCAAGGGGATTCTTAACCACTGCACCACCAGGGAAGTCCCACTTACATTTTTTAAAAGCTTAAAATTATTTCCCAAAGATATTTAATTCTCTTTCTTAAAGACCTGGGCTTCAATAAGAACTCCCAATCCACCCCTGTAATCCAGATTCTATTTGGTCCTGCAGTGAAGTCAAATGTGAGATCCTGACATTAATTTGTTGCCATGGAAATAATTGAGATGTCAATGTTTCTGCATTATGACTGTACCATAGGAGCAGATGGGCTCCTTTGCAAATATCTCTCTAATAATTAACCAAAGTGTCAGGTATTATTTTAAATTTACATTATTATAAAAATTTGAGTTTAAGATCAATTTGAACAGAATACAACTAATTTCAACTTCTGAATTTTTACTGAGGAAAACGTTCAAATTATACAAACAGAAGGGCTTGCTATAGTCTTTTTATCCATTTCAGTGTTTTCTTGCTTGTTGCATCAGTTTTGTGCTGTGTAAAAATATAAATAACCACGTTCAGAATAAACCAAATTTGACAAAAGCAAACTATTTCACATAGAGAAGTGGTGACAATGTTAGATGATGAAGATACACACTCAGTCCTTGAACGTCTTTCAACCATCTATTGAAAATATTTTCCTTCTGAAGAATACTGCACTTGGTTAAGTAACTCATACAACTAATCATTTACAATATACTTTTGCTACAAAAATGTTTGTGGGGTCCTCTATTTGCCACTGTCCTATGAACTTCTTCCAGAAAATTGGTTACTTGATATAAAGACCAAATTTGTTTCTGAATCCTCCACAGTACTTAGCCATATCTCCTGGACTAAGCTGAATTCACTTACAGAGAATATTTCTAAATGTAACAAGGGTTAATATACTTAAATAAAATAGGCTGAGAGATTATGTATATGTACACGTATATACATACATGCCTAAACCATGAAGTATGAAACCATCACTCTCCTAATCTTTAGGAGATATTGTCATTCGGGACTTCCCTGGTGGCACAGTGGTTAAGAATCTGCCTGCTACAATGAGATACCATCTCACACCGGTGAGAATGGCCATCATCAAAAAATCTACAAACAATAAATGTTGGAGAGGGTGTGGAGAAAAGGGAACCCTCTTGCACTGTTGCTGGGAATGTACATTGATATAGCCACTATGGAGAACAGTATGAAGGTTCCTTAAAAAACTAAAAATAGAACTACCATACAACCCAGCATTCCCAGTACAGGGCATATACCCTGAGAAAACCACAATTCAAAAAGAGTCATGTACCACAATGCTCATTGCAGCTCTATTTACAATAGCCAGGTCATGGAAGCAACCTAAGTGTCCATCGACAGATGAATGGATAAAGAAGATGTGGCACATATATACAATGGAATATTACTCAGCCATAAAAATAAATGAAACTGAGTTATTTGTAGTGAGGTGGATGGACCTAGAGTCTGTCATACAGAGTGAGGTAAGTCAGAAAGAGAAAAACAAATACCGTATGCTAACACATATATATGGAATCTTAAAAAAAAAAAAAAATGGTCATGAAGAACCTAGAGGCAAGATGGGAATAAAGACGCAGACCTACCAGAGAAAGGACTTGAGGACACAGGGAGGGGGAAGGGTAAGCTGGGACAAAGTGAGAGAGTGGCATGGACATATATACACTACCAAATGTAAAACAGATAACTAGTGGGAAGCAGCCGCATAGCACAGGGAGATCAGCTCGGTGCTTTGTGACCACCTAGAGGGGTGGGATAGGGAGGGTGGGAGGGAGGGAGATGCAAGAGGGAAGAGATATGGAGATATATATATATGTATAACTGATTCACTTTGTTATAAAGCAGAAACTAACACACCATTGTAAAGCAATTATACTCCAATAAAGATGTTAAAAAAAAAAAAAAGAATCTGCCTGCCAATGCAGGGGACACAGGTTCGAGCCCTGGTCCAGGAAGATCCCACATGCCACAGAGTAACTAAGACCGTGTGCCACAACTACTGAGCCCACATGCCACAACTACTGAAACCCATGCGCCTAGAGCCCATGTTCCACAAGAGTAGCCACCGCAGTGAGAAGCCCGCACACTGCAACGAAGAGTAGCCTCCACTCACCGCAACTAGAGAAAGACCGCACGCAGCAACGAAGACCCAGTGCAGCCATAAATAAATAAATAAAGAAAGAAAGAAAGAAAGAAAGAAAGAAAGAAAGAAAGAAAGAAAAAGATATTGTCGTTTGGAACCTCTTACTCTACCACCCACAGTGAGCTCTTTTTATCCAAACATGAAAACGTTGCTCTTCCCCACTGTGGGCTAATTACACCATCTGTGTAGCCACAGCATTATTGATGTTACTCCTTAACATTTCCACATGTGTTGCCCTCAAACACCTTGTACTGTCAAATGTACAAGCGGCAGACAAGTGCCCGATTCCTATTCACAACTTTCTCTGCTGGGGCAAAACTATGCAGAAATATGGGCAGATTTCCGGCCATTTCACCTGAATCTAATGGTGCGAGTTGTAAAGATAAACAATGACAACAACAAAATCAATCCCCTTCCCTCATCAAAACTAAAAATTGGAAAAGATGTAAATGTTTTGGGGAACAGATGGAAACAAAGCCAGGAAAGGGAGGAGAGATGAAGAGTAACTCATCTGACGGGCATTGCTTATCCTTGAAATTAAGCCAACCAGTTTATCGTCTTTATTATAAAATAAAGACAAAATAAAGTTAATAAAAAGCTACAAATCTCCTCACAGATTAGGAGTATGCAGCCACACACCTGCAAGATAGATAGATAGATAACTCTATACAAAGAAATTTAAAATACAACCTCAGAAAAGATCATAAACACACTAGATATCTTAGTGTTGACTAGAAATAAATGGTTATCTCATTTAAATTATTCACAATAAAAAAAACACACAACTTGAAAGAACCAGAGCATTTTTAAATGTAATCTTTTGTTAAACACATGAAAGAAATCCATTATATTAATCTTCTCCTTACTGTTCCCTACGCTCATCTCTATCACCAGTAAAAAGGCAAACACATATTGATCAGTAACTTTTCTCATGGCCATTAAATAATAAACATATTCCTTTGATTATTAAAGCCCACTGAATTTTGAAAATACATGCATTTATTTTAAAATTATATGCATATAAAAATCTATCCTCATAGCTTGAAAGCTGGTATATCTAAGGATGGGTACTATGGGTTAAATTTATCAGGAGTGTATTATAAAGGAAGAAAGAGGATGCTAAGTGTGGTGGGATCTTTGGTAGACTCCTCATCTGGAAAGTCATTATCTCTATGTTCCTTAAAGTTTTAATATCCAATAAATCAAAACATCTCCTTGTCGTTAGATTATCACACTAATATGCCCAGTTTCTACAAAAGTCAGGACACGGTACCAAAACATGGCAAAGTTCACTGCCCACTGTTACAATGGAAAAAAGAAAAAAGGAAAGGAAACCCACAGCCATCAGGGCACCTTTTCCCACCTCACTAAGTTCCATTTTGGAGGCAAATGATACAGGCCTCACACCATCTGAGTGCTTTCTATGGACTCTGAAAAGATGACTTTGAAACCTTTGTACCCAGAGCTGCTATTAAAAAACAACCTGACACCCACAGCAACAACAGAGTCATTTGGACCAGTGAAAAAACAAAGGCCCTCAGGCTGGCCCCTCCCTCTACGGACTACAAGAAGCTGCTAGCATAGGCATATCTCAGAGAGATACCAAGAGTTCGGTTCCAGACCACTGTGATCAAGTAAACATTGCAGTAAAGCAAGTCACACAAATTTTTTGGTTTCCCAGTGCTTATAAAAGTTATGTATACACCAAACTGTAGTCTATTAAGTATGCGTAGCATTGTCTAAAAAAATATACATATCTTAATTTAAAAATACTTTATTGCTAAAAAATTCTAACCAATATCTAAGTCTTCAGCAAGTCATAATAGTAAAAATCAGATATTAATGATCACAGATCACCATAACAAATATAATAATGAAAAAGTTTGAAATATCGCAAGAATTACCAAAAATGTAACACAGAGACACAAAGTAAGCAAACACTGTTGGAAAAATGGCACTGACAGACTTGCTCAACACAAAGTTTCCACAAACCTTCAGTTTGTAAAAAATGCACTATCTGTGAAGCAAAATAAGGCAAAGCACAATAAAATGAGGTGTGCCTATAGTCTGTTACTATAGTTCTTTAAGTCCCTCCAAGTGCTAAACCTTCATGGACTACCATTTCTAATAAATAAGGCAATAATGGTGTTTATCTATCAAAATAACAACATTACATTGAAGATAACAGTAATGTCTCAGTCTATTTGGGATGCTATAACAAAATACCGAGACTGCGTGGCTTATAAACAACAGAAATTTCTTTCTCACAGTCTTGGAGGCTAGGAAGTTCAAGATCAAGACACTAGCAGATCTGGTGTCTGGTGAGAACCCACTTCCTCGTTCATAGGTGGTTGTCTTTTCCTTGTGTCCTCATATGACAGAGGTGGGCAAGGGAGCTGTCTGGGAACTCTTTTATAAGGGCACTAAACCCATTCACAAGAGTTCCACCCCCATGACCTAATAATAGCTCCAAAGACCCTACCTCTCAATACCATCACGCTGGGGATTAGGTTTCAACATATAAATTTTAGGATGACACCAATATTCAGTCGATAGCAAATAGTCTATAATTAAAGGGAAAAGACGCAAAGAGACAGAGTCATAATACATCACTGATTATTTATTTGTTATATGGCCCAACTGTGGCTTGAAAACCATGAAGAACATCCTTTTCCTTCCAAAAGAAGCAATCATTAAGGACGATTATAGTTGAAAATTTGGGGGTTCCTTGCTCATTAAGCTACTGGCACAATTCAGGTGATTATAATATTCTTCACTTAGGAGAAACAAAGCACACCTAATGTAGTGGAGACACAATTGCAGCTGATGGAAAAGATGCAAGAAAAAAGCTTCTCCATTAAAGATGCTGAACTTCTGTAAGAAATGATAAAACAGTCAAACTTTAATTTCTCCACTTTTTTCTCACTTAAGGTCAAATGGATGAAAGGGGCAGGTAGCATCTGTCAAAATTTATATTAGTTTTATAACTGTTTACTTACATATTTATTTTGAAGGTTAGAAAAGTAAGCACCTCAAAATGGAGGACAGATATAAAATAATTAACATTTATAGGTATAAATATAAAAATAATATTTTCTTAAGATATTACAACTTGCAGTCATCTTTAAAGGAAAATGGTGAAAGAAAAAACTGCAGGTTGAAAGGAATTGTTTAAAAAATACTCTTTCAGACTAATCATTTTTCATTTTTTATAATGGACCAATTTAATCAAAATATTTCTCTTCAGCACACAGACCCATGTATTGTCCAGAACTGTTAGGAAAAAATATTTATGCACTTGTAGTATAAAATAGATATGTGTAACCATCTTGGAAGAAAAGATTTTTTTTCCCTTTTGTCACTCTTTTTTTATATATAAGAAATCCAGATGTCCTAATGAAAAGCTACAATTCATCAGACGTTGAAACATCATGTAGATATAAGGAATAAATAAAAGCTATAAGAATGCATTAAAATGATACTTAAATACATTTGCCTAACAAGTCCCCTGAGGGGGAAAACTGCATTAAAATAACTATTCTGCACACACACCAATTTTAAAAATGGATTGTAACTGCTTACAAAAGTTCCAACACATATCGACCTATTTTTTCCTTTTTTAAGACAAAAGCACCTGACCACTAACATTAAAAAGAACATACACTTAATTTCTAGGAAGGCTAAATTGATTAATAAAGAATAAGGAAAATTTGCCCTAAGAAGCAGAAAAAGGAAAGCGAAGTACCAAAAAGACCAACCTCATGACAGTATGATGTGATGAGAATGATCTAGTGTTAACAGCTTTATTGAGATATAATTCGCATACCACAAAATTCATCCTGTTAAAGTATACAATTCAGTGGTTTTTTTAGTATATTCAGAGTTGCCCAACAATCACCACTATGTAATTTTACATCTCTTCTCTCCGAAAAAAAACCCAATACCTACCAGTAGCCATTACTCACAACAACTTCCCCCCTCCCTTAGGTAACCACTGATCTACTTTGTCTCTAGAGATTTACCTATTTTACACACTACATATAAGTGAACTCATTTAATATACTTTCTATTATGATTGGCTTCTTTCACTTAGCATAATGTTTTTAAGGTCCATCCATGTGGTAGCATGTATCAGTACTCCACGGCTCATTATTGCTAAATAATCAATCTAACTTTCTTTTTTTTAATTGGGGTATAGTTGCTTTACAATGTGTTAGCTTCTGCTGTACTGTGAAGTGAATCAGCTATATGTATACATATATCCCCTTTTTTTTTGGATTTCCTTCCCATTTAAGTCACCACAGAGCACTGAGTTGAGTTCTCTGTGCTACCAGCAGGTTCTCAGTAGTTATCTATTTTACACATAATAGTGTATATATGTCAATCCCAATATCCCAATTCACCCCACTCCCTCTTTCCCCTCTTGGTGTCCATATGTTTGTTCTCTATGTCTGTGTCTCTATTTGTGCTCTGCAAATAGGTTCATCT
The DNA here is from genome assembly GCF_025265405.1 of Mesoplodon densirostris. NCBI lineage: Eukaryota > Metazoa > Chordata > Mammalia > Artiodactyla > Ziphiidae > Mesoplodon > Mesoplodon densirostris. Next base: position 34,593,646 of record NC_082672.1, on the reverse strand, counting down.
GCACCATTTTTCTAGATTCCACATATATGCACTAATATACTGTATTTGTTTTTCTCTTTCTGACGTACTTCACTCTGTATGACGGTCTCTAGGTCCATCCACATCTCTACAAATGACCCAGTTTCGTTCCTTTTAATGGCTGAGTAATATTCCATTGTATATATGTGCCACATCTTCTTTATCCATTCATCTGTCGATGGGCACTTAGGTTTCTTCCATGTCCTGGCTATTGTAAATAGTGCTTCAATGAACATTGGGGTGTATGTGTCTTTTTGAATTTGGTTTTCTCAGGGTATAAGCCCAGTAGTGGGATTGCTGGGTCATATGGTAGTTCTATTTTTAGTTTTTTAAGGAATTATACTTAACTATACTGTAACAGAACAGTAACTATACTGTTCTCCATAGTGGCTGTATCAATTTACATTCCCACCAACAGTGCAAGAGGGTTTCCTTTTCTCCACACCCTCTTCAGCATTTATTGTTTGTAAAGATAGTTTCAGGAAATTTGCCATTTTTCTAATTTCTGACCTCTGAGAATATTGGGACGGGGGCAATGAGAATAAAACAGGAAGGAAGGTGTCTGAAGAGGATTAGTAAAAAAAATCAGTAGAAGGATCTAGAGAAGCACTTTCCAATAGACATATAATTAAACCCATAGACGTAACTCTAAATTTTCTAGTTAGCTGCACTTTATAAAGTAAAAATCATGACATTAATTTTAATATTTTATTTAATGTAATATATACAAAGTATTACCACTTCAATATGTGATCAATATAAAAATGAAAATATTTTCCACTCTTTTCTTCAAAACATATCCACTATGTAACGTACATTTATCTCAGATCTCAATTTCGACTAGCCACATTTTAAGAGCTCAAAAGATACATGTGGCTAGTTGCTACCATTTGGACAGGACAGATTTAGAGAGTAACAGGAGAGGGACAGCAGAGAAAAAAGAGAATAATTAGAAACAATGAGAAATGAAGAACATAAAGTGTAAACAGAGTTGAGAATGGAAGACTATTGGGGAAAAAAAAAAAACAGATATATTGTAATTCTAAATGAAACATTTTTTGAGTCCTACATCTATAGTACTTACCACAGTGTATGACACATGGGAGAATTAACCGACTAACTGGGTTACTGGGGAGACTATAAAGGCAATATATGCCTGTCCTTGATAAAATATCACCAAGAAAGAGAGAGAAACATTTTTTAAAACTCTAAGTTAGGGCTTCCCTGGTGGCGCAGTGGTTGAGTCCACCTGCCGATGCAGGAGACACGGGTTCGTGCCCTGGTCCGGGAAGATCCCACATGCCGCGGAGTGGCTGGGCCCGTGAGCCATGGCCGCTGAGCCTGCGCGTCCGGAGCCTGTGCTCCGCAACGGAGAGGCCACAACAGTGAGAGGCCCACGTACCGCAAAAAAAAAAAAAAAAAAAAAAAAAAAAAACCTCTAAGTTAGAAAGTGATACCCCCTATATGACAAATGCAGATAAAGTGACTGGAAATGGTTTAGAGGTGATGGAATTTATTCACAACTGGAAGAATCCAGCACTACCCTTCCAAGTTTGCCCTATCCTCACTCTGTGCTCTTTTACGCTTGAATTGCCTGTATTAGAACAGTTGAAAATTAAAAGCCTGCTTGATGTTAGTGTACTCATCACCCAGTAACCTCTAGCATGTGATTCCCAGGGTTAGTAACCAGTGTAAGATTTGGAGCTCTGCTTACTTACATATGCGTCATGTCTGTGATGTGCATTCTCTTCTTCAAACTACTAAAGCCTCAATTTACCTATAAACTATAACTTCATACCATATGTAGCCAACATCCACCAGCCACTCTAAGAATTCTTGTTGGTATGTAGTTCTACATCATTAGTATTATACCTTAAGTCGTTTTATATACAACAAATTTACACTTTAATTTTAAATAATGTGCCCTTCTAGATAACTACAACATAAAATTAAGGTAGCTATTAGCAAAATTTGAAACATCTTAATTCAAATTTTGTTATAATTTCTACAAAATCATTCGGCCTTCTCTAGAAAAGTCAAACTTTACTTTTAAATAAATGATTTCACCTTTGAACTCCATGACAAACTTAGAGATAAACTAAATTATGCCTGGTATGCAAGCACCTATTCATTATTGCATAATATAGGCAAAAAGCCAAATTAAAATCAACACAAAAGCTTCCTGTATCTTTATATAGATAAACAGTTGCTTCAACTGTGAAATCATTTGGAAAATCACAAACAATTATTAAGTCAGAGGGGCAGTCTAACCTCTAGATGGAAAGAAAATGCTAAGCCACAAACTAGATAAATACTGGCATAGAAGCCAAAGTAAATTCCTTAAAATCCTCAGAACTTTTGAGAAACAGAGGCATGCATTAATAGCCCAAAATATCCATTTGTGTGAGCTGCCTTAGTAGACGTTAAAGAAAGCTAAAAGTTAATTTGTATAAAATCAACAAGGCAGATCTCTGAAATCTAAAAAAAAAAAAAAAAAAAAAAAAAAGCTGTACTGATATAACTCTAAATCCAAAGCAATAACTTAGCAGTCTTTGAACATCCCCTTATGTATTTCACAAAGAGCCCTTCAGAAACTTTGTTTTAGTTAAAACAACAACGACAGCTACCCAATGGCTCCAGCACAGTCCCCAGCCAGTAAGCAACTTTAACACCAGCATGATCAACTCTTCCAACTCATGACAAAAGAGGAAATTCAAACAAAAATACCAATATTTTTTTAATTTAGAAATAAAGTCATTGAGGTTTGTTTCTTTTTTTTTTAAGATAACAACAACATGACAAAACTATTGCTGGTCTACAGGAATGGTAATAACAGGTCACACGAGCTATGGATGTAAAGATTAAATACAACTTATTCTCTCTTTCTCTTGGGTTTGATTTTTATGCTGAAAAGCGGTTTGAGAATTTGCCATGGGCAGCCCTACACTACTCTTATGTATTAAAAGGCTTTGTCCAAAGCAAATATGACCGTCAGTAAAACAAATAAAATTTATATTTTCCATCGAAAGCAGTTTGATAACTTAAGTGCATTGAGGGTGAAAGAATGGCTGAGATGCACAATGGGGGTCAGGGAGAGGTAATGAATGATCGTGCTCAACTTAAAAATAAGTCTCCCAACACTGTCATGAATTGAAGTGCAATCATAATAAAAAAAGATTATGAAAAAGCCTTTTTATTAAACAATTACTATCAAGCAGCTTATTTTTCAAAAAAGGGTAAACATAACTGTACAATATTTGTAATTAGTTTTGAAAATCCATATTTTAAATTCAAATTCCATTTGTTACTATTGTGAGGGTATAAATAGCACAGTTTCAAAACTGTTTTTTTTAATGAAATTTAAACTGAAAGACTAACAGCATAATCTGTGGAAAGACAACCACTATTATAAAATATTTGGGTTCTAAGTACAATGAAATCCATTCATATGCCATGTTTCAAAGAAAACTGTAAACATACTGAAAATGTTTTATTGATAATACTGTAACACAATAAGTTGCAAAGGTGAAGTTTGTTTCTGGGCACTAGTTCACTATTAACAGTTGTCAGGGCCAACTACATAATTTGACCAAAGCAAAATGAAAATGCAGGATCCTTGTTCAAAAACCAGGAAATATTTCTTTTATCCTTCTTTCTTTCACAGTGTCTCAATATTTCATAATATTTTTTATTTGCTGTTTAACGTCAAGCTCTCTTAGATGTGGGAATACTCATGGGGTGATTACAGCTCCTCAAATGTGTGTGGGCCCCTTTACTGTAACTTAATAAGCAGGAGGCACACACTAGGTTCAACCCTCCCTGCACCAGCACCCAAGCTCCCTTCACGGGCAGAGGGTGAAGAATCACTGGACTGGGTGGGACAGAAGAGCACGTGGCCAAGAACCCAACCCATGGGGACAAGAGAGCAATGGGAGGTGGACCACATGTGAGCTGAGGGCCCAAGCCTCACTTAATCTCCTGCTCCATTGTCCCATGGGGCTCCATTTACAAAACTCAAATCAAAGATAAAATTAATACGAATTTCAAGACAGCAATCTCAGGGCATTAAACCCCAAGTGTGTGCCCTCTTCTGAATTTGAGGCCCTGTGTGACTGCCCATGAAGCAAGCCCTGACAACTGTGATTCAGATGAAGTGAAACAACTACTGAACTCTTCTTTGTAGCAGCTACTGCCGCTTTACTTGATTCAAGCTGTCTTCATAACATCTACCTCCAAGTCTTTGTCAATGCTACAATTACAAATAGTAGGAATCTAACAAGAAGAAAAATACACTGGCTATACAATATCTTACCTATTAATTCATGTGTCAGACAATCCATACAAACTGCAAGTCGGTCCTGACATTTAAAGAAGACAATGGTATAGGCAAGAATGGCAAGTATACCAACAAATAGGGGGTTTTTTTACCTAAAAAATAAAACAATTACAGTTGAAAAGTTTTCTATGCATAATGTACAAGACTCCTACTGGCCCTAGGTTAAGAGCTGGTGGTAGCTGCATTTCAAGCCTTTGAAATATATAAAATGACTAGAAATTTTTACATTTTTGAAAATCTTTGAAATGCAAAGTGATTAGAAACATGGGAGAGAATTAGTTTCCTTCCTAATAACCAGGGCGGGGAAGAGCAGCTATGGTCAGATATACAGACATTTTTTAAATAAATCATTTTGAACTGGGGATGGGAAAAAACTAATAATGACTTTGCTAGTACAGAGGAAAGGGAGTATGGCTCATTCTAACAAACAAACAACTGAATATGAGATTAAAATGAATCAGCTAGAAAAGGTAGGGTATACTTAAAAGTAATGCACACAGTACTTTCTTTGAGCCAAGGTATTTCCTATACATAAAATTTAAATAAAACTAAGAGAATAAAATTACACAGATGAAATGTACCCTCAAATAATGTTGGGAGACTAAAGTTGTGAATGAACTAAGACTCCTGAGAGATACTAAAAGTAACAAAAGATGCTTTTACTATTATATTTTGGACAAGAGGAACAAAGAAAAGTTATGTTCATATCAGGGCAAATAGTGCATTGTTAACAATGGCAAATCCTATTTTGGTTTTGAGAGGGTAAGTTAAATGAAGGAGGAAAAGAAGAAGAAAGTAAACCCTGCATACAGATGAGAATTCTATAAACTAGCAAATGACCACTTCTGGCAAGTTTAAGTATCCATTCCCAGAAGAATTACAACCCACCATAAGAAATCGTGCCATTGACTCCACTTTGACTAAAGTCAACAGGTGACTTACACATCACCCATGCAATGCACATTTTTCAGCCTTCACTATTCTTGATATTTCGGCAGAATTCAATACTGATGACCACTCCATCCTCTTCACATTCTTGCTTTCCATGATGTGTAGCTACTATTTCTTCCAACTTTTCTGGCCACTCCTAGGTTTTCTTTGCAGATTCACTGTCCCCTCATTGGCTATTAAATGTTGGAATCTCTTATCAGTATCAATAGCTTCAATTACAAGCTAAAGCAGATATCTCATAAAGTTCTCTAATCCAAACATCTCCTTTGCACCCTAGACCTATATATCCAATTGCCTAAGTTGATCTCTCAACTTGTCTGTCATAAAGACATTTTTGACATATCCATATCTAAGCTTATAATCTACATCCCCATCCTCACCCTCAAACGTGGTCCTCTTCCAGGGCTCCCTCTCTCAGTAAATACTACCTCCTATCATCCAGATTTACCCAGAAAAAAACAGGATACAATCTTGACTCCACCTTCTCTCTCATCCCCCATTCAAACCATCACCGAATCTTGAGATTTTACCTTCTAACTTTCTCTCAAGTCCATCCCCTTCTTTCCATATCCTCCAAGACAACCAAGTTACCAACTTCTCTCACCCCTATAATTAGAGGTTTCAACTCCTTTTTCTGTACCATTCCTACCTGTTTCCATTCTGCTTTCTATATTGTAGCCAAAATGATCTTCTGAAACAGAAATGCAATTTTATCACCACCATTACCACTCCTTTTTTCAACCCTTGAATGACTTCCTATTGTCCACCCTTAATCTGAGCATCACCTTCCTCTTCATCTTCATCTCACTCAACACATTCTCCCACTCTGTACTCTGTGGATTCCAGCACCTTCAGTCACACAATCTTTGTAAATGCTGTTCCCTCAAACTAGAACACTTTGCCCTCCAATTCATCTCTCTTTACTTTATTTATATTTGTCCCTCAAATCACAACTCACCTTTTGGGGGAAGCTTTTCCAGATACTCATAGCAGCATGTATCTTAATATTGTATATCTTAATTAATATGTATCTTCTTCATTAGACTATAAACTCCATGAGGTCAAGGACTAAGTTTGCTTATATTTGGTATCCTCAACCTACCATCTGGCATAGTATCAGGTAATTATTAGACACTCAAGTCCTTGTCAAATAAATAAAGACTGTTCTAATTTGAGAAATCTTACTTGATAATCTTTTTTATTGGTGATTGAGTCATCAGGACAAATTAATTTGGGAGTCACACTTTCTACAAATATTAACAAGTTGATATTCCTATGTTTACTAAATATATATGCAAAACACACAGAACATTGGACAAATTTCAGTCTGGCAGCATCACACAAATCTTGAATTCCAAGGTTTTAGTTAAGTATACTCTTCCGCAGGAGTTTATTAGGACCCTCATTTAACTGTCAACACCACCGCTGGACATTTCTTATTATATAAAGTGTATTTTCAAGTAATGTAATTTGTCTCTATTTAGACTGACTCATTTTTTTCAGTGCTCGACTTCATATCACTGTTCAACCTATTATCTCTGACATAAAATTTTATAACTAAAAACTTCTTCTGGAATCGGTTTAAAGAAAAGGATTTCCTAACAAACCCACCAGTAGTTTCACGACTTCCAGGGACAGCATCCAAACCTCCTCACTGGCCATTCATTTATAGACATGTCCACCTCCCGTGCCCGGGCACAAAGAAACATATTGCTACTAGTTCTATCTTCTCCTACCTCCCACCTAACTAGTGTTTGTCACGTTCCTTTAATCAGATATTTCTCCAACCCTTTTTTTTAGAGTTGCAATGCATCTATCTCAATCAGAAATAATTTTCTAAAATCTGTGTACCAAACAGAAATACTGCCTCAGGCTGGGGAGATTCAATATACACATTAAACACCTTTTCCCCAAAAAAGTCTTAATGTATCTGATTTCATCACCACAACGTAAGTTCCTTTCTCACAGAAGCTCCCTTTGATAAATACATCTCACAACTTTGAAACAAGGTAGCCTGTTGATAGCAATGATAAATGTACTTTTCACAGTTGTAGCAAAATAAGATCACAATATCCATGGCAAGATTAACAAAACTAGACCAGTATCTAACCTTGAAAAAATAGAAATGACCGCTATAAATGAGTGCTTTCCTCCATTTATTTTATCTACCTAGAAAGCATATATTAAGCCATCTATCAAGAAACAAAAGGTTATCTTGTGTGTTTAGCTGTAGATATATGCCAAGGGAAGTTGTTGTACAAATTATCAGGGTAAGAATCCGCAGGAAGAGAGCTGAGTTGCTCAACTCCCAGTAACTTGAAAATACCTCCAAAATAATTTATATCCTGACCTGGAAAGCCACTTCGAATCCAGTAAAACAAAATGCTGGCCATTTCTTATATTGTTGTTATTTATTAACACCCTAGAGTACCTTTAAGGAAATGCCCTAACATAAGGGTTGAGGATATGGGAGAAACAGGAACATTAAACAATCAAATAAGTCTGTATCTGTGCCTCCAAACAAATAAGCATTTAGGTGATTCTAGTCACATTTTTATTTTAACATGAGTACTTAGGTTAACACTTGTGATGGAATAATGACCCCCCAAAATGTCTATATTTTATTAATCTCTGGAAACCATGAATATGTTAGATTATGTGACAAAGAGGAGTTAAGGTTGCAGATGGAATTAAGGTTGCTAATCAGCTGGCTTTGAGACAAGGAGATTATCCTGAATTACCTGGTAAACCCAATGTAATCATTATTGTCCTTACATGTGGAAGAGGAAGCAGAAGAAGAGAACCAGAGAGACAGCACTGTGGCAAGTGTGTGGCCTGACCATGCTGACTTTAAAAACAGAGAAAGGGGACAGGAGCCAAGGAAGGTAGGTGACCTCTAGAAGCTGCAAAAGGCAAGGAAATGGATCCCTGCCTAAAGCTTCCAGAAGAAATCCAGACCTGTCTTGATTTTAGCCCAGTGAGACCCCATCTGCCCTCTGACCTCCAAAAATATAAATGAATACATTTTTGTCATTTTAAGCCACTTTGTTGCAGCAACCATAGAAAACTAATACAATAAAAACTTTAAAACTAACAAAATATTTGATACATTCTGTTATTCCTAAGCATAATGGTAAACTAACCACCCCATGTAGTTAAAAAACAAAAACTCATGGTCGGGGCTTCCCTGGTGGCGCAGTGGTTGAGAGTCCGCCTGCCGATGCAGGGGACACGGGTTCGTGCCCCGATCCCGGAAGATCCCACATGCCGCGGAGCGGCTGGGCCCGCGAGCCATGGCCGCGGAGCCTGTGCTCCGCAACGGGAGAGGCCACAGCAGTGAGAGGCCCGCGTACAGAAAAAAAAAAAAAAAAAAAAAAAAAACTCATGGTCTACTTCGGGCCTCACTAAAACCATTAGTTAAGTTACTTCTCCTTGGGCCTCAGTGTCCTTATTTTTCATATAATGGAGTTTGTTGGAATGTTCTTAAGATTCCTTTGATCTCTAAAGTTCTTTGTTTCCCGGTTTCAAGAATGCTAATTATGTTGTTTGAATCTTGTTTTCTTTTCTATGAAATCATTTTGTTAACCTCTAATGAGCTTTATAACAAAAATAATCATGTTAAAGTAAATCTAAGTTAACAGAATTATTCATTGTAACCTACTGTTTTTTATTTAGGCCTCTAACAATTTCTTTGTTTTATTATGTCACTTCTCTCATCTTTCAAAAAGACCAAGTTCAAGCAAAAGAATGCTTCAGTTAGGACTTTCAGGCACCTTTTTTCATTGTTATTATCTTAGAAGAGGCAAGGCAGGAAAAAAATATCAATGAAGAATCAGTGAAGAATTTTGCTTTTAAATAATTATTAACATACAGACCTTCACAGGTTCAATAACGCATTATCTAGAGAAGAAACAATATCTCCTTTTTTAATGTCTAAAAGCCTTTCCTGTAAACTATTACAAGTCCTGGTTATATTGCTTAATATCCACAGTTTTAAAAAACTACTCATTTTCACTATACTTAACCATGCAGTGAATTTCTTTCTCTTAAAAAGGCGAGTGTGCCACAAAAGTGAAAAGCAACCAGATTAGGAGAGTTAAAGCCACATTACATTAAGGGCTAACTTAAGTCTCCTTTAAGTTGGAGAGTCAAAATATCGTATCGTTAGAATCCGTGATAGTGCCTTCAACAAACACTACTGAAGGACAACATTTAAAAACAAATTTTATGCAACAATGTTCTCTTGGCTTTAAATGAATTCAGTATGCCTGAGAGTAGCTAACTCAATTGAGGCCAGTAGATGAAAACAGAGAGTACGTATATATGCAACATTTTCCCAACCACTAACACAAATATGCCTAATTATAAAGGTATTTGCAGAATATCCAGTTTTCTGATAATTATGTGATTTTATGTGTGTGTATTTGGAAGCAAGAAATGGGGCAGGAAATGCATAGGGAAAAGAAAAATGAACAGGGCAGAGGATTCTAGATATTACGGAATATAAGCAGAAAAGGATGGGACAATCCTGTTCCAGAAGAAAAACAGTGATGATTAAAAAAAAGAGTCGTGGAACCACGACAGAGAACAGGACAGTGGTTTCCAGGGACTGATGGGGGTGGTGGGGAGGGAGGAAATGGGGAGGTGTTGGTCAAAGCATACACACTTTCAGTTATGAGTAAGTTCTATGGATGTAATGTACAGCATGGTGATAATGTATAGTTAATAATACTGCATTGTTCACTTGAAATTTGCTAAGAGACTAGATCTTAAGTGTTATCAGCGCATACAACAAACATGGTAACTTATGTGAGATAGTGAATGTATTAACTTGATTGTGGTAATCATTTCACAGTGTGTATGTATATTAAATCATCACATCATACATATTTTTAAAATAAAATAAACACTGTTTTACATGCAACAAAAAAGGACAGCTGTCAAGAAGAGTTTGGTGCAAATGGGGCGATAGAGATGGGATAGGGACTATATTAGTGGGGAAAAGAGAGGTCTTAAAGGGAAACAATTACCAGTAAGTGAAAAATGGAAATCAGAAATGCACTTAACAGATACAAAACAATCTCCAACACACACACACACACACACACACACACACCCCAAAAGCAGGCCAATCAATACAGAGAAAGTAGCCTGACTGTGAAATGGACCAGGCTAATGGACTCACAGTTGAACCACATTCCTTCCTATTTTTAATCACAAGCTAGAGGTCCAGCAGGTATATGTGAGTGTGTGTGAGGTTAACACTGGATATTTTCATATTGCAGTTTGGGGGCTGGGTTTCAAATGCTTTGAACATAGTTGTGCTGATTATGGTTTCTCTACAATGATTTTAACAGAGTTAAGATATAAGAATATATCAGAAGCAAATCCATGTGTTACCTTATGAGAAGGAGGTGAAAAGTAGAGGAAGCGAGGAAGAAGACTAAAAACAGGCCAACAACAGAAACAAAAAGGGTGAGGAGGGGGATGGGGAGAGAGAGCAGGAAAGGGAGACTGAGACTGGGACGAGGGTAAGGAAGGCAGAGCAAAAGCAGAAGCAACGCCTCCACATCTTGCTTTCTCCCCAAGGCTTTGTCCCTCAAGACAGCATAAAAGCCACGTGAAATCAGGAGGTTCTGCTGAGCCTTTGTTCTTAATTCTGTTGTTTTTTTTTTCCCTCATGAATTCTGCCTATTTTATTTGAATAGTCCCCCAGAAGCCTGGTTTTGTAGCTTCTGTTTATTCACATGGTTCTGTATGTCACAGATGGTGCACCACAGCCAAACACAGGGAGTGGCTGTGTGTGTGTGTGTGTGTCCATGTGTGTTGACTGTTACTTTTGTTTTTTGCTTCCCTACCTCCTTTCAGTATCGGGAACTCTGTTGATTTGCTTTTACCTTTTTATTTTGAAATAACTTCAAACTTACAGAAAAGTTGCAAGAATGATACAAAGAACTCCTGTATATCCTTTACTAACCAAATTCACCGGTTTTCAACATTTTGTCACACTTGTTTTCTCTTTCCATATATTTAATATTTATTCTATATAACTGTATACAATTTAGTTATGTTTCCTAAACAATTAGACAGTAGGTTGCATACAACATGTCCCTTACCCCCCAGTATTTCCATGGTGTATATTTCCAAACCACAAGAATACTCTCTTAGGTAACCACAATACTGTTATCACATTCAGAAACTTTAACATTGATACAATATGACTACATAATATAGGGTCCAGCAAACCCTTGAGCCAAACCTGACCTACAAGTGATTTTGTAAATAAAATTGTACTGGAACCCAGCCATGCCCATTCTTTTCTGTTTTGTCCATGGCAACAATGTGAACAACAGCAGAGTTGGGTAGTTGTTTCAAGAGAGACAGTATGGCCTGCGAAGCCTAAAAATTTTACTATTTGATCTTTTACAGAAAAAAAAAGTGTTGCTTATCCCTGATATAATTCATGCTTCATGTTCCATTGTCAGTTGTCTCAATAATGTCTTTTTACCTATATTTCCCAGTCTAGGATTCAATCCAGGAACATACATTGCATTTAATTTTCACATCTCTCTTCCTCCTTTAATCCAAAACAATCCCTCAGCTTTTCTTTGTCTTTAATGACATTGTCATTTTGAAGAAGTCAAGCCAGGTGTTTCTTAGAATATTCCTCTATTTGGGTTTATCTGATGTTTCCTCATGATTAGATTCAGCTAATGCACTTGTTGTCAGAACACTACAAAAATAATTTTGTGTTCTTCTTATGGCATCATACCCAGGTGCATATGATATCTGTGTGCCCCTCCTTAATGATGCTAATTTTGATGTTCTGTTTCTCCACTATATAAGTACTCTTATCTGTAGTGATGCTTCAAGACCAGGTAAACATTCTACCCTCCATCAAACTTGTTTTGCCCCCAATTTAACATCCACTAATGATTCTTTCCCAAGTCAATTTTTACTGATAGATGCAAAATGGTAATTTCTTAATTTGTTTGTAATATCACAGAATCCAAGATGGTATCAGTTTATGATCAGAAATTAGATGTTCAGAAATATTAAATGACTCATCTGTTGCTAGTTATTTTTCAAGGAGCTCTTAGAGAATTTTAGAACTTCTAAAACTCTTAGTTTTTGATGGTCCTAAAGTCTCTCAGGCTCCAGAATACCAATTCAGGCAAATGTTCTCAACATTCAAATAATCAGAATCCCTTGCTCATCAGCACACAAAACTGATCTTGTAAAGTTCCCACTTATATTATACAAAACCTAACCTGTGAATTACCAGTTATGTTTAAAAGCTATATTTTTTAACTTCTACTGTTTTCACTCAAAAATGAACAGTGATTTCTGTAGTACAAAGTAGAAAAGAGACATCCAAGACAAAATAACACCAAAAAACCTCTAACATTTTGTGTAATCTCAATTGTGTGTCTGTGCATAAATCATTCCTTTCCACTTAACCTACCAGGGCCACAGGGTTCAATTACCATTGTCTTGGGCTTGAGGAATTAGGGTACAAAGTTTAGGGACTATATTAGTTTATTAAGGCTGCCCTAACAAAATACCATAGACTTGTGGCTGAAAAGAACAGAAGCTTATTTTCTCACAATTCTGGAGGTAGAAGTCCAAGATCAAGGATTTGGCAGATTCTGTTCTTAAAAGGCCTCTCTCCTTGGCTTACACATGGCCACCTTCTCACTGTGTCCTCACATGGTCTTCCCGCTGTATTTGTCTATGCCCTAATTTCTTCTTCTTCTTTCTTTCTTTTCTTCCTAACCTCTTCTTATGAGGACACCAATTGCATTGTATTAAGGCCCACTCATAATCTCATTTTACCTTAGTACCTCTTTAAAGGCTTTATCTCCAAATACAGTCACATTCTGAGATACTGAGAGTTGGGACTTCAACACATGAATTTTGGAGGTTCACAATTCAACCATAACTGCAACCAATAATGAGGTTCTATTTAAGATATCTGCCACTGATATTCTAGGTGGCACTAAACCGTACCTATTTATTGTATACTTGGGTCTTCTAATTCAAAGTGGGACCAGGATGGCAAAAAAAAAACTCTGAAAGTCATGTTGTGGGAGGAACCTGAATATGTATTTGAAAGAGAGATGACACAGGGGGGGATGATGGCTGTCATCTAATAGATGAAGGGTTGTCATATGGAAGATACATTAGACATTGACTTGTCTGGAGTCATTCGCAAATGTTTGAACTATGACCGGGAAACAATACATTTTTCAATGGAAAAAATAATCTTTCCAACTTACCTGACACTAGAAGGAAAATCAGTGACCTCAGAAGACAGAGTAAATGTTTAGAATAAACTGTGAATTGAAAGAATGGTAAGGAGTTGGTAAAATGAGGCTGTATATTTGTATTTGTATATTCCTTTTCTCAAATCAAACTTTAAGACAAAAGGCTTTCAAATGGCTGTCTATCAAAATTTAAGTTTTCTGAACTTCTGCAACAACTGAAAACTCATGATTGCCTGAGGCTGGAGCAAGAAGTGAAGAATCTTCATACCAATGCTCAGTGTCATTATATTTTTCTCTGGAGCAAAAACCGTTTTCTCTACCGTAAACGGTCAACTACACAAGGACAGAAAAGGACACCTCCAAAAAAAAAAAAAAAGATCATATATGAGTGTTGCAAACACACTTAAAAATGCCTAATAACTCAACTAAAGCTGAAGCCATACAATGTACCTAATATTTTAAGAACCATTAGTAGTTATCATATACCAGCTCTCAGACCAAGAACTACTGCCTTTCCACACTAGTTTTATACCATAAAATTTAAAACAATCACCTTTATAGGAAGTGGCAAGGCAGGCCACACACACAAGTGTATGAAGATATAAAATGAGTACATCCTCTCTCCATCCACTTTGGATTTCAAACCCTGCCTTTATGAGAAGCTAAGAAGTTAGAAGCATCATAGCATAGTTTTTACAGACAGTGGGTTTAGCGTCAGGCTCCCTGGGCCGGATTCGGGCCCTGTCATTATCAGCTATGGGACCCTGGGCCAGGTACTTAAAACTCTCTGTGTCTGTTTCCTAGTTTGTAAAATGGAGATAATATGGGTTAGTAAGTACCTCATTTACTTGCTGTGAGGATTATACAAGATAATATATTTAAAGGGTACCTCATACATAGAAACCATTTAAACGGAAAAGCTATATTCCTTTGGCCATAGGGAAGCAGTGAACGTTTAAGAAAGGACTCACATGATCAGATTTTTGTGTCAGACAAATCACTTTGAGAGCACAGTGAAAGATGGATTGGTTAGAGGAGGTTATCTATGAAGCCAAGGCAGGAGAGCAGATAAGGAGGCTACTGCAATAGTCCAGGAAGGATATTTTGAGGGTCTTCGAAAAAGCAGTTGCAATAAGCAGGAGGTGCAGGTATGGGAAAATGTAAAGAGACAGTAGACGTTTTGGTGTAAGGAAGGAAAGAGAAAGAATCAGTTTGGTAACTGTAACTCTGAAGGACTGGTATGAAGCATGCTTGAGAGCAAATGGTACAGCTGCTTATAAATATGTTGAGTTTAAGATAAACACTCCTGAGCATCCCAGTGGGTTATTGCCTTAAATAGATCTGAAGCATAGAGGTAAGGACTGAGCTGGGATACCATTTTGGGTGAGAGTCAATCATATTTCACTGACGAGAAAACATTTTAAATTTCTTTTAGAGAAGAAACAGATGGCACTTCCTAATAAAGAGGGGGTTTACAGCCACATCCTAGTACCATGTTCAGTGTTAAGTATTTCTGTACAGTATTTCATACTTACATCAAAGTCGTTCCATCAACATTGCATCAATTCTTCAAAATTAGCACCGGTTTTGACAAACAGATCAAAAGACTAGAAAAGATGTTTTCCCAACTTAGGTTTTCTGTTATGTTTCATTCATTATTTCGATCTGTCATTCCCCAAAGAGGGCACGCATAGTGCAGATTTAATTCTGCTGTCCATGAACTACACCTCCCAATGGCAATCCTTATGTTCACCAGCATCATTTCCTCTCACACCAAAAAGCAATCTTGTTTGTATTGGGGTCATGTAAACAGAACCTCAAAAACATCTCACGTAGTATCCTGTTTGTGAATATGTCCAGCATGTCCTGTGCACTGGGGAGCATCCTTTTTGTCTGAGGTCAACTCATCCAAAACTATGTAAGCAGTATTGTCAGGTAGGTGTTAATCTTTGGATTAAATATGTATAAATAATACACTAGAAAATCATAAAGTTAATTTAATAAAGCAGGTTTGGTTTAATAAGTGTATAAAATATGTAGATTTTGTTTTATTTCAACACTCTCTTTACTATGATTTGGTAGACTTTTTAAATAATTTAGTTTCACTCATGGCTAAAAAATCATAATTTCATTTTGATTTGATTCAGCAAATTACTGCATATTTTTCAGGTTTATGGTTTATTACTTAAGTCCTGGAAACCTGCAAATAATGAATGAGGAAGTTAGACCATGCGATTTAAGGTCTAGATGATGATAAATGTCAACAAACATGGGTTCTTTCTAAACTGCTTTTTAAAAAAATCAATCTTGAAATTGAAAAAAAAATCAAATTTTACTAGGTTGTTAGTTACCACCAATATGTAAAATAAGAACGCTTCCATGTGTTTGGTTTTCCAAACACTTAATAAAAAGGCAATAAAAAGTTAAAACGTGATTTTAAAAAGAAACAGAACAGTCAAGAATGCCACATAGAATAAAAATGTTTATCCATTTTGGTGTGAAATTACCCTGCATTAAATGTTAGAAAAAGTAACACACTTATTGACAAATAAAGCAAGCCAATTTTATTTCAGAAAGCTAAAAAATTCTATTAAAAAAATACACACAGTTACACTTAGGAATCTCTTGCAGACATATTATAGCTGAGAGAGAGAGAAAAAAAAGAAAAAGTTAATACCATTATTTTCATGGTTATAGTCAACATTTACCATGAAGCTGCAATCTCTGTTTTGTAACCTATAAACTCTTAAAGCTAAACTTCAAGAGGAGTAACCACCATAAATCAACTAATATTATTTTAAAAACACTAAAAAAATGAACACACTTACCTAGTGCTTTCTAAAACACTCAGAGAAGAAAAACTTTTGTGTAAAAAAGCAGCCGATATTTGTGATGTAAACTTGGCACATATAGGACATATTCAAATATACAAGTTAAATACTGCCTTTTTTTTTCCTTTCAGAATACAGCAAAGTTGATGATAATAAAGCTCTTATTCAAAAACCACCCTCATTTCATAGGTCTGAGGGAAGAAGCAGAGATCAACTCTGAGACATTAATAGCTCCACTCTCTGCCATCATTCTCCATATGCCATTGCCACTATCATTAAATTAGAGAAAGAATGGGGCATTACATGTAAAGGGATGTGTTGATGCTATTTAAATAAAAGTAAATGAAAGAAGGGGCAAGGCATTCCTCCCAACTTGGAACTAATGAATGCAGGCAATCTTTGGAGACACTGTTTTGATATCAATCCTCAATGAAACAAAGATCAAAGAGTTTAAGAACCGGCACAATTTTGCTTGTGGTTCATGGATTCCTTCCCACCTTGCCCACATCTCTCCTCCCCATGCCTTTGTTTTCAGATAGCGATAACAGCATATAAATAAGAACTTCACTTCTTCCTTCCTCACTGGATCCAGTCCAGTGCCATTATTGTGTCTGAGCTTTGGTGGCTGCAATGGGATGCATGCACCGGTCAGAGGCAAATACTTGTAGTGGTTTATTCTCCCTCCCTGTGAACTGCCTCCTACTTGAAGTACTGCTGGGTACTTTTTTTTTTTTTGGTACGTGGGCCTCTCACTGTTGTGGCCTCTCCTGTTGCGGAGCACAGGCTCTGGACGCGCAGGCTCAGCGGCCATGGCTCACAGGCCCAGCCGCTCTGTGGCATGTGGGATCCTCCCGGACCGGGGCACAAACCCGTGTCCCCTGCATCGGCAGGCGCACTCTCAACCACTGCGCCACCAGGGAAGCCCTGCTGGGTACTTTTATTTACTTATGCTGGGACTGCTCTCACGTGCCTTTGGTCACCTATCGCCTCTGGAAAGTGGAATACATGTTTTCAGGGAAACCGAACATGACCTTTATTTTGACGAAGGCAAACAAAATAATGCTGCAAAACAAGAGTGTGGATACAGGCCATTTTGCGTTTTTAGGATGCTTTTGTCACTCTAGGAAAGAGATGATCTCACATACATGTGGGGTTTTGTTTGTTTGTTTTTCAGCAAAAGGAAAGATAATCGTGCCTTGGGTTTCTGTTACTTAGCAGAACATTTTCATAGTTCTGCCCACATGAAAGAAAAGAAGTATTATAGCTAGAAAAAAATTAGTCAAACAATTATCTTAAAAGTTTTGTTAATTTGCAGACAAATTAAGAAGTACATTCAGGGACTTCCCTGGCAGTCCAGTGGTTAAGACTGCACACTTCCACTGCAGGGGACACGGGGTTGATCCCTGGTCCGGGAACTAAGATCCCGAATGTCTTGCGGTGAGGCCAAAAAAAAAAAAAAGAAAAAAGAAGTGCATTCAGTTCTAGGATAAGATATACTGTTCAGAATAAAATTTCTAGGATTCACAAGTCAGCAGCCATTTCCTACAGCACTTCCTCTTCCTGGACTAACGGGTGAGTTGAGCATTTACCATCCTCCAGGGTTAATCTTCATCACCCAAGGTAGTGGGGTACCCAATCCTTCCAAGAAGGTTACAGAGAAAGCCACATATTCTCAGTGGGTAGAAGGGTGGTACTGAGGCTGGGGTGAAGCCTCAGCGAATACTGACTATACCAGAGTGGACCTGGTATGGTTCTAGATGGAAAAAAAACACAACTGCTCAGTGACCAGCCCATCTGAGATCCAGGAGACTTCTGGTCCTGCCACAATGTTAGTGTTGTACTCAATACTCCAGATGTTCACTAGTGCTTTACTTCCCCAGGCTCAATAAAATGTATGGCTCCAGTGCCAAGTTAGTGAAACTAATTAGATGTCTCAGATGGGGAAAAAAAAATATGCATTTTACTTCTGAAATGATTACAACAATGAAAATTAGCTGGGGGGAGGGAGGAAGACAGTAATCTTTGCCATTCTCGGGTAGATGTTACCTACTATAAATCCTCCTTCAGGGCTTCCCTGGTGGCGCAGTGGTTGAGAGTCTGCCTGCCAATGCAGGGGACGTGGGTTCGTGCCCCGGTCCGGGAAGATCCCACATGCCACGGAGCGGCTGGGCCCGTGAGCCATGGCCGCTGAGCCTGCGCATCCGGAGCCTGTGCTCCGCAACGGGAGAGGCCACAACAGTGAAAGGCCCGGGTACCGCAAAAAAAAAAAAAAAAAAAATCCTCCTGCAAGTTCTTATTTACAAGCTAAACAGCATCATAAAGTCCTGTATTGACTCAATCCCACTGTCCAAATTCCACTGTAACAAAATCCATCTGAACTCACACATAGCGTTTACAGATGGGGGTGATCAAACAAAGCTGGCCCAGGGCCTCTTTGTAGTAAACAGATTGGGAGGCGGTATACTTTTAATCTCAATAGTTATGGAAGAGGATATGTCACACACAGGTTTCCTCTCTCTGCCTTCCTGCAAAGGATATGCTTTGTTTGAGTAAAGGGTAGTGCAGTTTAGGTAGGATATGAAAAAGGAATGATTAGAAAGGATTGTAATTGCTCACTGAAGACAGACTTAAAGGGGGGAAAAACGTTTTTCTTCTCTCTTGGCACACTAAATAGAGTGTCTTGAATCTTACTTCATAATGTTTATTTTCCTACTTATTAGAATTTCCATATTCTGTCCTGTGGTTAAAATAGGGAGTCTATTCTTATAATTTCTACTTCTTCCATAAAATTCTTTCTTACACTTTAATATTCTGGAAATAGTACAAGGAGACTACCCGAGGTCACTTACTGTCTCAAAACCAAACTCAGTGGCTTTCTCAACCTCTCGGGTCCCCTTGGCCTTCTCTCATTTCTCTAATTTATTATTGGCCTTAACTTCCACACCACTGGCTATAAATTACATGAAGGATTTTCCCCCATCTTCCCTCCAACCTTAGGCCCATGCTCTTTTCTTCTTCCCATTTCTTCCTCAATGAGCTCATTCATTTCAGTTCTGAAGACAGTCTGTGGCTGACACCCAGGAGCCATCACCAGGCCTGACCTCTCTCATTCCTCTTTCACTCTGGTACTTCCAGATGCCTGCAGGACATCTCACTCAGATGTCAACTAACATTTGACATGTGAAAACCTGAGCTCATCTTCTTACCCCCAACAGTAAGCAAGTGTTCGCAAATTTCCCATAACTGTCAACAATGTTCACTCAGTCCTCCCAATCCCCTAGGCTCCAAAATGTAGAGTTATTTTTGACTCTTTCCCTCTTCTTCATCCTCAACCTTCCAACTCATCTGCAAACTCTGCCATTTCTTCCTCTACCATATCTCCCGGATCTCTCCTTTCCTCTTCATTCTTAAATGTCATTCCAGCCCAAGCCCTTACCCCTCACACATAAATTAATGTCTCTAGCTCATCCACCCACCTTCATTTTCTTCTTCTATAACTGAATTGTCAGAATCACCTTTACCAAATACCGAGGACACCTGACAGATCAGTCTAACACCCTTATTTTCCTGATGAAAAACAAAAGCTCAAAGAGGTGAAGTAACTTCCCATGTTTACATATATATCAATGGTTGGGAGATGGAGTTAAGGCTACAGAACACAGGGTTCATGACTTCCAGTCTGGTGTTCTACCCACTGTATCAGGACACTTCCCCACATCACATCAACCACCATGGCCAAGGCCGACTCTGAGTCTTAATGCATCACACTATAGAAGGCCTAAAATCTTACACTGGTCCATTCAAGCCCTTAAACATACTTTCACTGTTTCTCCAAACTCATTTCTCATTACTCATCATTATACCCCTCTTCTCTAAGTCACTCTTTTTGTTATGCTCATACCAACATAACTTTTAACCCCACTGCTGAGTGTACATACAATACCCTGCAAAGGCAATCCTCTATTTTTGACCCATGCTTGAGTCCTGACAACAGTTTTAAGATAAATATGGGACTCAATTAGTTTTGCATTTCCAATTCCAATTTCAAAGAGCAAAAAAATTATTTAAGAGCCCTAATTGCACCTTATCTTTTGGAGTAATTTTGAAAATGCATTTTCATCTCATATGAATTCTTTAACTTCGTTCTACCACAAAAACTAAATATACAGCCAATTACTTAAGCTCAATTGTTAACTGGTCACTTGCCTTACCTCATATACCAATGGTTTTGTCAAGATTTAGAACATGAAATCCTTTATCTTTTTAAAATTTTGCAATTTTGCATACCAAATGTTTTGTATTTATACTGCTTTATAGTGTTGGATGCTTACAACCTACAACAATTGCTGAGGGGCTAACCAGTCCAGACCTTGAGTCAGTGGGCTGACATAAGATGAATGAATGGAGACTCACTTTCTAAGTGATGATGTGATTCATTATTTTTCTATTTCCGCATGCAACATCTGCAATATTGTACTGCAAAGACTGTGGTATCAAGGCCCCCTTTATTAAAAAAAAAAACCCTTTCACACCTTTTTCTCTTCCAGTTCTAAATCTATCTCCACCCTTCTTGATCAGATTCAAACATCATTCCTCAGTTACCTCATATTTTTGATCATGTTATATCCCTCCAGTTCATTTGTTTTAAACTGTAATACTGTTAACTTAGTGTGAGCTGGTCTTCAGTTTCTACCAAGAATTTTTATAAACAGACATTTCAAGAGTTGTCAACAAGATTTACATACTTAAAGGAACCAGGTCTTACAGGTCTTTTACCTCTTCCAGGACTATATAGCATACTATTTTCCAGAAGACAAGCATTCTGTAAAGGCTTGCTAACTAACTCAAGAGTGGTTCTAAAATGGACCAACTGGCTGCTGTGCATTTTCTTCTCAGAATATAATTTTGTTCTAATTGAATCACTGTCAAAAAAGTAAAATACATAAAAATAAATGAATGAATACATAAATCCTGTTGCATGGATTTCAGGCATTAATACAAATTAGCAGTTTACAGGGATTCTTATATGTTGTTGTTTGTCTGCCTGTTTTTAACCCTCACTCCTAGTGACAGAAAGCATCTTCTTGCTGTATTCAAACAAGAAACGTGACTGAAGAGTCCTAATAAGACCTGGATAATATTGAACAATATTCCCCAGCCCTCTGAAGAAAGTACCAAGTGAAATAGCCAGAGCTATAATATCCACCCCAGCCTATAAGTGAAACCAAAAACATATTCCTTGTGGTCTGGCAGTATCTATATTTTCTCATCATTCATATTACACTGCACTGTGTTTGTTTTTAGCCACAATGTATGGCTTAAACTACTCTGAAATGGGAACAGACTGAAGGAAAATCTGGACTATCAATGATGTGTGATCATAGTGATGAGAAGTTAGAGGAGAAGGAGGTGGAGAAAGAAAAGAAAAACTAAAAAGAGAGACCTGTTTAAAATAAAAGGTATATTTCAGAAGAGACCAATAGAAACACAGTAGGAGATAGGCTCAACAGAAATGCTAAAAGTGTACTGGCAATGTGGACATTTTCAGATACTGAGTGGTTACATCACAGTAATAAAGAACAGCCAAATCACAGAAAAGCAGTATCTTCTCAAAAGCCACTGATGTGGGGCTTCCCTGGTGGCGCAGTGGTTGAGAATTGCCTGCCAATGCAGGAGGCACAGGTTCGAGCCCTGGTCCGGGAAGATCCCACATGCCGTGGACCAACTAAGCCCGTGCGCCACAACTACTGAGCCTGCGCTCTAGAGCCTGTGAGCCACAACTACTGAGCCCGAGTGTCACAACTACTGAAGCCCGTGTGCCTAGATCCCACACACTGCAACAAGAGAAGCCACCACAATTAGAAGCCTGCGCACCGCAACAAAGA
The DNA here is from genome assembly GCF_025265405.1 of Mesoplodon densirostris. Classification (NCBI taxonomy): domain Eukaryota; kingdom Metazoa; phylum Chordata; class Mammalia; order Artiodactyla; family Ziphiidae; genus Mesoplodon; species Mesoplodon densirostris. Next base: position 34,571,358 of record NC_082672.1, on the reverse strand, counting down.
GTAGCCCCCACTCACCACAAATAGAGAAAGTCCGCGCAGCAACGAAGACCCAACACAGCCATAAATAAATAAATAAATAAATAAATAAATTTAATTAAAAAAAAAAAAAGCCACTGATGTGCCCCTTCAGTTAGTCAGTCAGTGAACAGTTTCTGCTACCGGTGGGCAAACAAAAACAGAAAAAGCTGGGTACGAGAGAATACAGAGAATTCCCTACTGTTTGCAATCAACAAGACACCGATTGTTCTTGGTTGAATGGCTTATTCTGGGAATTCTTCTGACAGGAGAGATCAGATAGCATCTGTCTCTTACAAGTAAAGGCTTAAGCCAATGAACAGTTCTCATTATCCCAGACAACAATAAATGAAGTCAGAGCAAGGAGGAACCAGGTGGTATCCTGCTCATAAAACCACTTGATGCATCGACATCACGTTTTTTTCCTAACTGAGCCAACTTAGGGCTAACTTCCCTAGATGCAAGATTCTTGATAAAATAAAACTTTACTAATCTGAATATCTATTATTAAGTATTTAGACATGGGCACTTAATAGCGCAGTAATACCACCAATACTAGGCTCAGTAATTTTTCTATTTATTCATTTTTAATGCTTGAGCAATACATTACCTTATCAAGGCCTACAAGAAAGGGATTTTTTTTCTACCAACATATTTTATAGTATTGACTCATTTACATCTTATTTTCCACTACTCTGAGTGTTTAAAAACAAAAAAGTAGCCTTTCATAGAAGTAATATAATTCAAAATTAATAATTCTGATTTTTCACTTCCTTTTCTTTCTCATCTTCTTTTCCTCATATATTATGAACAAGTGTAGTTTAAGTATAGTAATATTGAGCCTGACTCTCTTTCTGAGTAACTATTTATTCATAAAGATGAACAAGGGAACAGAAGACAACATAATAATGGAAATCTAATGTAGTAAAGGAACCCACACATTTCCCTCATGTACAGCTCGTGGATGCTATGCTGTGCATTCAATGTCATTTTGCATGCAATCATGGCTATCACTTGATATGAAGTCTTAAGTAAAATCTCTATAGTCTATCATCAGATAGTGCCTACAACTAGTTTAGAATTATACTGTAATTAAAGTGAAACTCTAATTAAAAGTACTAGGCTAATGCAATATGAAATGTCCTTGATCGTCACAGACCAATTATGTTTCGGTTTGCCATTGTCTTCTGGTATGTATAGATTATATCTTTTCATAAAAATAACGGAACACAGATTTGATAATGACATCCTGGGCAGGATGTCCTGGTAATTTCCAGAGTCAGTCATTTCTTTTTCAATTTATTTTCTCCTCTTCATGGTTTTGTTATATATCCCCAATGTCCCTGGATTCCTCAGAAACATACCCTGACTAGTGACCAAAGTGTCCTTCAAATATAGGAACTGATGATACACATATTACAATGGCCATAATGGCCACATTTATCAAATCAAAAAAAAAAAAGCTGTTTTTTTTCATGTGGTATTCATGGGCTTATCCATCACCCTTGGTCTTAAATTATTTCCAAGACAGTATAAAACAGGTTTAATAAGCAGTAATCTTTTATCAAAGCTAGATTTTCCCAAGAATAGTGGGTTTCAGTTCCACTAATTCTACTTTCTACTTCCTTTTATAGAAGCCTTAACAGTAAATGCTTAGCAACATTCTTACACTCCTAAGAGTAAAATTAAAATCTAAATCTTCTTAAAAAGTAATGCTTTCTACTGGTTGTTTTAATCCTGTTTATAATCTTAACTACATTTTCAAGTGAATTATTAACCATCAATAAACATCTATCTCCAAGTTTTAACAAGTTAAACAATCCAATACCAGCTTCAACAAACTTGAGTAAAACTGAATCTGTGATACTAATTTCACTGTTGTTGAGCCAGTTATCAAATGATAAGACTATTTGTTCCCAGGGTCAGAAGTAAACTAGGGAAGAAAATATTTCCTGAGTAATCCTTTATAAAGTAAACTTTTAAAATGCAAATAAGTCATTTGTAAATGACTTTTGGTAATGCTCTATTTAAAAAACAAAATGTTAAGAAAATACTGAGTTATACTTCAGTAATGCAGAAAGAGGCAACGGAAAATTATCCCCATCTATATTTTTTCTACAAATAGTGTCCTCAAAAATAAATTTATTTAGCAGAGTTTGTTCAAATCAAATCACGTTTTAAAACTCAATCGTTCCTTCCTTTCAGGAAATACAGATCAGGGCTTCCCTGGTGGCACAGTGGTTAAGAATCTGCCTGCCAATGCAGGGGACACGGGTTCAAGCCCTGGTCCGGGAAGATGCCACATGCCTCAGAGCAACTAAGCCTGTGCGCCACAGTGACTGAGCCTGCTCTCTAGAGCACGCGAGCCACAACTACTGAAGCCCACATGCCACAACTAATGAAGCCCGTGTGCCTAGAGCCCGTGCTCTGCAACAAGAGAAGCCACCGCAATGAGAAGGCCACTCACCGCAACTGGAGAAAGCCTGCACACAGCAACGAAGACCCAACGCAGCCAAAAATAAATAAAAATAAATAAATTAAAAAAAAAAAAACAAATCAAATCCACAACCCTAACTGCTGTAATTTCAATTTGCTTCAAAACACACACTAACCCCATAAAAATTAAATTTCCATTTTAGCTAGCAGACAATCTCAACAGGATGTTCATAGGATTCAAAGCATTAGAATGAAGTCTCTGAACCCACAATAAAAATGATCTACATATAACAACCTCAATTATGTGAAGTTTTAATGCTACCCACAAATAAATACAAGCTATATAATTATAATTCAACTATACGATTAGGAAAATTATCAGAAGTACCTAGTAGTATTCTTTGGCTTTGTTGCAATCAACCCATGATGACATTTTAAAAAATAATGGCATTCTAAATACAGAACAATTGTTTATAATAGCACACATTACAGATTTATTGTCAGGTTCTAGGCAAGAAACCAGTGCTTGTGCTATTAAGTCTTCACTCAGTTATGCCACCATCAAATTTCTAACAATTCCCTTCACTGGAGGAAAAATAAAGTGGAAAGGAGAAAACTTGCCTAACACCCGATGCTAATGTGATCTTATAAAGATCAGTATCATTAAAATGCTTTATCTAACAATTCATTCGTTGAAAATGCATACAGGGACTTCCCTGGTGGTGCAGTGGTTAAGGATCTGCCTGCCAATGCAGGGGACACGGGTTTGAGCCCTGGTCCGGGAAGATCTCACATGCCGCGGAGCAACTAGGCCCGTGAGCCACAACTACTGAGCCTGCGCTCTAGAGCCGGTGAGCCACAACTACTGAAGCCACGCGCCTAGAGCCTGTGCTCCACAACAAGAGAAGCCACCGCAATGAGAAGCATGCACACCGCAATGAAGCATAGCCCCCGCTGTCTGCAACTAGAAAAAGCCCGCATGCAGCAACGAAGACCAAATGCAACCAAAAATAAATAAAATAAATTAAAAAAAGAAAATACATACAGATGATTATACTTAATACCGTACTGAACACTGCAATATGTTAAGAGAGTAGATCTCAGGTACACCCATTACACACACAAAAAATGGCAACTATTGAGGAAATGACATGCTAATTAGTTTGATTGTAGTAGTCATTTCACTATGTATTATGTGTATCAAATCATCATGTTGTACACCTTAAATACAGAGTCCCGTTCGTGGAAAAGACACACAGAGATAACTCATGTGTGTTGCTATAATAAATAAAATGAAGTGAAGCAAAAGAAGGAGGAAAAGGCAAGAAAAGAAAAGGGAACTATTTGGGCTACAGTTGCTGTCACAGGGATGCTAGTGAACAAAGGGAAATACCATGTATTGATAGCAATCGGAAGGAGATCTTCCACGGGGACCAAGATTGGATGTAATAGCCACAGAGAGGATGTAGAAGCAGAGGAGGAAAGCTGACAGGGTCCAAGAAGAAACAGAATGGTGCTCCTGCTAGAAACATGTTATTAAAGAACAAGTTAACAATAATCAGAAAAGCAAGAATGCAAAATACCTTCTAGGAATGAAGAATAATCAGCAGTTGAGTGTTAAACATACTTTGAAGAAAATCTAGCTAACAGTTTTTCATTTAATCTTTATAATAGAGGCTTTTTTATCCCCATGTTGGACCAAGGAGAAGTCAAACAATGGTTTAACTAATGTAACTTTAGATAGCGACTGGCAGAGGATTTGTATTCAGTTTTATTTTGTCTCCAGAGTCCATGCTCTTTCATTATTCTGAATTCTGTGACAAAAATCATTAAGTGCCTGCCCCCCAACTGTAACACTGCTGTAGCACACATTTGGTTTTCTCTCTAAAGCCAACATTTCTTTGGGAACAGAGAATACCTAATGTGAATAAGGACTCTGTCAGACTATTAGAATTTAAGCATTCTAAAAATTTAATACTTGTCTCATATCTATATTCTCTTTATCAATAATCTTTATCTTCCAAATAACTGTGAACCACGTGTACCCAAAAAAGGGAAAGGAGTTATGTAAGGATCCTGCCTATAAGAGAAAAGATACTCCCAGGGGTAATGAAACCAGTTACAAGTCAGCAAAGAAAAATTCCCTAGATTAGGCAAATTCTAATGATTTCAAAGGAAGCATATATTTCTCATAATTAACTTACATCCTATGTGCCAGATACAGTGCTAAGTATTCTACATGCATTATACCATTCTAAGATAGGTACCATTGTTAGCCCCATCTAGATTAGTGAATTGAGAATTTAATATTTGCTCAAGGTGATGCACTTAATAGGTGATGTAGATAAAATATGAGTCACAATGGGAGAGACTGGATACACTAAATGTTAGCTAGGGATTTATTCCAATAATACATGAGTAAATTGATAAAGGACTGAAATAGGGTGAAAGCAATAAAAATTATAAGGAAGGGAGAGATCATATGGTCTAAACAAAAACTACACAGGATTTGATAAGTAATTAAAAACAGAACATATTAAAATGTGTTAATTTTTAGAAATTACAATAAACAAAGCTGGTGCAATTATCGGTAAATGGTGGAAACATATATTGCTATTGTCAATACAAATGTGGAATATCCATTCAGGAATCCAATATGGAATTAAACATTTTAAAAGAGTCTTATCTGGGCTTCCCCGGTGGTGCAGTGGTTGAGAGTCCGCCTGCTGATGCAGCGGACACGGGTTCGTGCCCCGGTCTGAGAAGATCCCACATGCCACGGAGCAGCTAGGCCCGTGAGCCATGGCGGCTGAGCCTGCGCGTCGGGAGCCTGTGCTCCGCAACAGGAGAGGCCACAACAGTGAGAGGCCCACGTACCGCAAAAAAATAAATAAATAAAATAGTCTCATCTTTTTTTTCAATAATCAAGCGTTTAGAAATTAACCCAGGGCTTCCCTGGTGGCGCAGTGGTTGAGAGTCCGCCTGCCGATGCAGGGGACGCGGGTTCGTGCCCCGGTCTGGGAGGATCCCACGTGCTGCGGAGCGGCTGGGCCCGTGAGCCATGGCCACTGAGCCTGTGCGTCCGGAGCCTGTGCTCCGCAATGGGAGAGGCCACAACATTGAGAGGCCTGCATACCGCAAAAAAAAAAAAAAAAAAAAAAAAAAAAGATAGAAATTAACCCAGGGAACACTACTAAAAATGTACAAAGTTCCTTGTTATTTTTCATTGAAAAAAACATTTTTAAGGCGTGAAAAGAAACCTAAATACTTAACATAGGTTAAATGACAAATTATAGTAAGAATTCATGTATCATACAGGTTTTTCTGACAAATACAAAGAAAATATTTAGGGGAAAAAATGCGTTATCAGATGTATTAACTGGGAAAAAAAAACTTAAAACAAAATTGTATCCGTGCTGTGATTATAACTATTGACAATAATTTATGCATTAAAAAAGAGATAGGGCCTCCCTGGTGGCGCAGTGGTTAAGAGTCCGCCTGCCGATGCAGGGGATACGGGTTCGTGCCCCGGTCTGGGAGGATCCCATATGCCGCGGAGCGGCTGGGCCCGTGAGCCATGGCCGCTGGGCCTGCGCATCCGGAGCCTGTGCTCCGCAACGGGAGAGGCCACAACAGTGAGAGGCCCGCATACCGAAAAAAGAAAAAAAAAAAAAAAAAAGAGATAAAACATGAACACAGACGGCTTCCCTGGTGGCAGAGTGGTTAAGGATCCGCCTGCAATGCAGGGGACACGGGTTTGAGCCCTGGTCCACGAAGACCCCACATGCCACGGAGCAATTAAGCCCGTGCACCACAACTACTGAGCCTGCGCTCTAGAGCCCACGAGCCACAACTACTGAAGCCCGCAGGCCTAGAGCCCGTGTTCCACAACAAGAGAAGCCACCACAATGAGAAGCCCGTGCACCGCAATGAAGAGTAGCCCCCACTTGCTGCAACTAGAGAAAGCCCGCGTGCAGCAATAGACCCAAGTCGGCCATAAACAAACAAACAAACAAACAAACAAATAAATAAATTTTAAAAGAAATATGAACACAGAAAAAAACAATTTGATTATGAGTTTGGTCATAAGTGACAGAAAGTGAACTCAAATTAGCTTAGGCAAAAGGAGAAATGTATTGACTTGTGGGATCAAAGGAAGTGTTGAATAATAAACCATAAGATATGCAACGAAAAAGCTAGTTCTCATAAATAGTTGAGTTAAAAAACAAAATTCAACTGGTAAATTTTAAAGATCTTATTGACTTTATTCAACAATTCACAGATCAGCAGCACCCAATCTAGCAGATAGGTAGCAGCTCCAAGCTGCTGTACGAAATGAAAGACTTTCATAGTTCCTAGCAAGAACAAAGAATATTAGGCTAGAAAGTGGAATGGTTATTGCAATGTTACTTTCCTTAGGGCCTATTAGGCAGATTACCTAATTAGAGCTGATCAGGTGATTCCTGATTGACTGGTTTAAGATTCCACTTCTGGGAGATAAAACTGTAATTAAATCTTGGTTTGGTGACCTGAGGCTTAGAATAAGCAACTCCATTTGGAGCCTGTTGCCTTGGTTTTAATAGTCGGAACCAGGGATTTTTACCAGGGTGGGAAATCTTCAGTTCCTCTAATACTCTTCTACTGCTTTCTCCACAAGGCAGGAAAGATGGATGCTATGAGCTCTAAGATTTTAAATCTTACAAATTCACCACCTGTTAGCAAATGACTTTCTTGTCTCACTTTAAGAAATCCTAGGGTAAGATGCTTATCTTCCTAATGTGTCTCAGCTATCCACCTCTGGATAAAGGACACCCTGACTAAAAGTTCCTCCAAGACTGCATACAATGAGGAGGTGTACTTTCACAACGCAAAATCTGGATGCTGCTCTCAGAATGCAGAACAGATGCTGGGCATCCACAAACCACAGTTGCCTACTCTAGGACCCAAAATAATATAATATTTGGAACCTAAATAACAGCACATAATTATCCTTGAAACAAGGGTTCCACCTCACCTTCCATGTTGAGCACCGTGATACTGTGATTTATAATATGAAATGTATGTTGGTCTTCAGTCCTATTTCTAGCACAGAGCTCCTAAAACACTTGGCATTTCCTAAGTGAAAAGAGCAATAAAGGTCTTGATATTCATAACAAATCCCTTTCAACCACACCTGAGTTCATGTTAATGCGATGACCTTTGAAAAGTACCTAGAGAAGGGGGCTGGTTGCCAGGGGGAACCCATCACGTGATTGGAGGGTTGGAACTTTTCAGTCCCACCCCCTCACAACACAAAACACCTCTGGGGAGGGAAGAGCGGCTGGAGGTTAACTCTATGGCCAAGGGCCAATTATTTAATCAATCTTGCCTCTGTAATGAAGCCTCCATAAAAACCCAAAAGAACTGGGTTCAGAGAGCTGCTGGGTTGGTGAAAACATGAAGATTTGGTGGGAGTGGGGTGCCTGGAGAGGGCATGGAAGCCCTGAGCCCTTTCCCTATCCCTTGCCATGTGCATCTCTTCCATCTGGCTGTTCCTGAATTATATCCTTTTTTAATAAACCAGTGATCTAGTAAGTAAAATGTTTCTCTGAGTTCTGTAGCCACTCTAGCAAATTAATTAAAGCCAAGGAGGACGCTGTGGGAACCACCGATCGATAGTCTATCAGAAGCACAGGTGACAACCTGGACTTGCGACTGGCATCTGAAGGAGGAGGGAGAGCCTTACAGGGCTGAGCCCTTAACCTGTGGAGTCTGATGTTATCTCCAGGTAAACAGTGTCAGAACTTAGTTAATTGCTTGGTGGTGTTGAAAAAAGAAAAAAAAAACGCACATTGGCATTGGTGTATCAGAGGCCTGTTAGATAATTCCATGTTAAAATTGCTAGAATGCAGAGGAAAAAAAAAAAGAACTATTTACAGTTAGTTTTGCCAGTAAGTAGCCCAGATTTAGCATTTCTGGGAGTGAGTATTGAGGGAATGTCATTCAGGAAGAAAATCGTTATACTTACATTGTTACAGTGGTATTGAAGTTTTTCAATAAATAAATTTAAATGTCATTTAATTCTTTAAAATCTGATTAGAATTCTGAAAACTGAATTTCATCTATAATGAAACATGCAATAATTACTTTCTTTCCTCTTTCACTGGCAAATAAAATGGTTTAAAATTAGACCAAGCTTAGTGACATAAAAAAAAAAATTTGCATTGACATAAAGTCATTGATCTCTAATGAGAAAGAAAATCTACTGTATATGAAAATAATTTCTTTTTCTCATAAATTACATCCTTTTATTTGTATTGTGACTAGGCTTCAGAAAAGAGCATACTTAAAAAAAAAACAATTCATGTGATTCTCTAATATACTTTCCACAAATCATAAGCCTAGTGTTTTGAAAATATTTCCACAGCAACCAATTTCAGTGACATAAATTGAGGAGGGTACATTCAGGTATTAAATAAGGTAACTATTTTATAAAGACAAGTATCTTATTTTGAAAATAAAATATATTTTCTACTGAAATTATACACAGAAATACAGAGATAACAAAGTGATTCCATGATAGAAAAAAAACACTTCATAAATCATTCTAAGGCAGTTTATGTTTAAAGTTTCACACTTAAAGTAAAGCATAATACCTTCTCTTGTTTCTTCCAATCTATCATAATAAAAAGTGAAGTGATATTAACATGATTTCAGAAACTAAACTATGCTTATCATGTAATAGTCAATCATATAAAATTAAGTAAAATATAAAATCTTAACATTAATCACTACAGTATAATTATTTTCATCTGTGTCTAAATATCTGTATCAAATTTTATTTATATGAAAGGCACCTGACAAAGTACATAAAGTAGTCTCCCTTTACTTACATCTTAAAAGAAAGATCAGGACAAGAGTCCAAGTATTCGTTTATACGTTTTGCTTTCCTATACAACCTACACATTTGCAAATGCATGGGAAATGGTTAATAAGCTCAGAAATAATTATTTCCCAGACCAATCCCAATGTAGCTATGTATGTAATCCATTCTGTATGAATTTTCAGGCAATATCCCACAGTGTACCTACCCTCAATGGTCACAGCATTTTTACAACTGCACCATTTCTTTAGGTCTAATGAGGTATAAGTAAATATCTACCAAAAACACTATCATATTTTAAAGACCATTTTAAAACATACAACATATTAAGCGTACTTTAAAATAATTAAAAAGCGCTCAATCCATCAGTTAGACCAGTCTTGGGCATTAACATGGACACTTTTTTTTTTTTTATAAATTTATTTATTTATTTATTTTTGGCTGTGCTGGGTCTTCATTGCTATGTGCGGTCTTTCTCTAGTTGGGGCGAGCGGGGGCTACTCTTCATTGCGGTGTGCAGGCTTCTCATTGCGGTGGCTTCTCTTGTTGTGGAGCACGGGCTCTAGGCGCACGGGCTTCAGTAGTTGTGGCACTCGGGCTCAACAGTTGTGGCTCGCGGGCTCTAGAGCACAGGCTCAGTAGTTGTGGTGCAGGGGCTTAGTTGTTCCGAGGCATGTGGGATCTTCCTGGACCAGGGCTCGAACCCATGTCCCCTGCATTGGCAGGCGGATTCTTAACCACTGCACCACCAGGGAAGTCCCAACATGGACACTTTAATTCTAACAAATTTTCTTCTAATTTCTCCCTTTCCCTCTTCCTGTCCTTTCCCAGAAATTCCTTTCCAAAAGATGGCAATCAGGGATATACTACGAAAGCATCCTGTAACAGAAATAATGAGACTAATGCTGGGAAAAAATGAAGGTGAGTTTTACTATCATTTGAGAAGTTAATGCATGACAAGAAAAATTTCAACAGTGTTTGCTGACCCTGCTCATTCTGAACCATGAAATTGTTTGAGCCACGCAAATTACTAACCATAATAAAAATAAGGGATTCTACAGATATATCATTCCTATACAGTACAGCCCAAAGTGAACACACCATGGATACTGTGTACTAGAAAGCAAAGAGGTGGGCAGAGGAAAGGAGGGAAGGGAAAATGCCAGAGGCAGTGTGTAGTCACACAACCCAGGCCCACATGAGAACCAGTACAGCGTAGTGGTTAACAACATTGATTAAATAATCACACTTTCCAGGTGTGATTCCTGACTTGGTCATTTTCTAGCTGTATGACCTTGATCCAGTTGCTTAATATCTCCGTGCCTCCATTTCCTCATATGCAGAATTGTGGGGGGGGGGGTGCGGGGAGAGGATCACAATTCAGTTCCTAAGAGTGTATAACAATAATACCTACCCTCAGATGATGTAGTGAAGATTAAATGTGTTAATTTACATAAGGTGTCTGGCACATGGGAAGTGCTATATAAGTGCTCACTATTAGGCTAAGTTCCATTAAATTTATATTTCTAACAAGTACCCACAAATCACAGCATCAGGTGGATGAAAACAGACATTAGTAATCTGTCTTTAAAATGTCTTGTATGGGAATGGTGATATCTTTGGGGAAAATGTAGGACACATTTGCTGGAAACATTTATCTCAATTCAAAACCAGGGTGGTTAATATAGAAATGTTAGTAGTTCCTAACCAGGAGCAAAACCAATATATAGGTTTGATTTTCTCACATTCCCAGTGGGACACAAAGGCTTTTTGTGTCTCAGGATTATGTACTGATAAAGAATGTGGAAAGAATGTTTATGAGGAAGCAGACAAAAGCAGCCTGGCTCCCCTGTATCCACACTCAACAGCTGTACTGTAGTTTGAGTTATACCAATAATTTCCAATTATTTTACCTGAGGTCAATTCCCAAGCTGGAAAACAGTGATGAGAACGTCGGATTAATTTAGACAGACTCAAGTACTCATACGAACACCAAAATCTACCACCAACTTAAATATTAGGCTTACGTTAATATATAATTTTTTATCTTGTTACTTTTTCAATCGCCCTTCATGATCCTGGTCAGGGCTCTGTGTACCACAAACATGACGGGTGCAGAAGAAAATGGCTGATAGCAGAAAGGACAAGGGTAGCAAAAATTACCACAAGCAAAGGATGCTAAAAGCTAAGCGAGGCTGCTAGGTAACTAAGAACCCAAGCATTAAGGCAGAAGAGTTCTAGGTGATGAAGCTTCCCCTGGGAATTGATTCACCAATGTTCCTAATTTTTTAAATGAATTTAACATAATCTTCTAATTGTGGAAGTCTGATCCTATCGCTCCCCTGCCTAAAACCCTTCAATATCATCAGGTTGTCTCCAAGATAAAGTCGACACCCTGTGGCACAAGACCCAAGGGTTTTCCAATCTAGCCCCAACAAATTGCCACATTCGCCTCTAGTGTCTTCAAGGACACCAGTATCAGTTCTTACTGCTTTCTTTCTGGGCCCTTCACAGGCTACTCTCTCTACCTAGAAAATCCTCCTTGGCTGTCTCTTACCCTTCTCATTCCTGCACGTCTTTAGATCTCAAAGCTGCTATCACTTACTAGGTAAACTCCATCCAACCACCCCCAATTCAGTAATCTGGCTCTTCAGTGTGTTCCCACAATGCCAAAACCTAACACTATTACAGAATTTATCATACTGGTACACTGTAAATATGTAAGCCACTCCCCTGTTCTTCATCTGGAAACTCCAAGGGTAAGACTTAACACAACTGTTCCCTCCTCTGTGCTGCTTTTCTCGACTTTTCCAGGGAGAGCCAGTTTTTCCCCAGTCTGTCCTCTCTCAGCATTTCATTCCTAAGTGAGTTAGAACGTTTCTCAACAAGTCCATTTCTCTCAACAGACTGAAGTTCCTGGAGGGCAAAGTCTAAACAGACCCCAACACAGTGCCTAGCATACAATCATGGCTTAACACATTTGCTGTTACTAACTGGCTATTCATGAATTTGCTTGAGGTTTTGCAGACTAGGTCTTATGCTGAAGTTCATCGTGACCAGTTTTTTAAAAGCATATAATAATTTAATTAAATCAAGTGTTATGTTAAATAATAAAATAGGCTACATTCTGGTAAGTTTTGACAAAGATTTTCTCTTCAAAATACATCTCTTACAATTCGTATTATTATACTTCAGACAAGACTTAGGAAGTTTTCTGACCAGCCAGAATTACAGTGTGTAAATAAAGAACAGCTTTGAAACCACTGCCCAACAGCTGGAGGACTCAGTAGGAGCCCCAAAGTAAGAAAACACTTGTTTCCTGGGGGTTAAAAGCTGAGCCAAACACAATGGTACAACAGAAACAACAAAACAAGAAAAAAACGTTTACAGGATTTATCTTGACTCTTTGGGAAAGAAAATAAAATATTACAAGCCTTCAATCGAAGGGGCACCATGCCATCATGCAATCCAAAAGCATTTTAAAGTCTGCCCATGATGTTTTCCAGTAAACATTTCCGAAAGAGACTGAAACTTGATTTATGTGCATGAAAGGGAATTAGAGTGTACCTCCTACACTTTACAATTCACATTAAAATTGTCATAATGCCCTCAAAGTATGTGGGGAAAAATAAAAGTTGAACTCCTATTTTTCTGACTTTAGTAAGCAGCCAAATGGTTAAATCTTTGCTATTTTCAAAAAAAAAAGAAAAAAAAGAAAAAAAAAAGATTCTCAGTTCTTGTATGTGTCCATTTTCTAAGACAAGTCATTAAAGAAAGCAATTTTTTTAAAGTGTTCTTCCTTCCTCCATATCTTATTACACACCAACTCCATGCAATCTAAAAGAAACTGTGTATATATGTAAGGGTTGGGGCATACATATACAGACATATGTATTTATATATACTCTAAAGAAGAGAAAGGTAACAGGGGAAGAACATCAAAAAGAGGAAAGGTTATCACTCAAGGAAGCTAAAGTATAAAGGAGAGAGAATCAATACAGAAAGGTGCCCAAGGATAAGGAGCCAGTTGTTTGGAACTGAAATGGGTAATTTTCAATGACTAAGTTTTCAACAGACACATACGTACATATATTTACACATATCCCTTAAACCACAGTAGAAAGAGAAACAATTTTGAAAAGTAAGAATATTCAGTCATGATGCCTAAAATAGAATCAAGCAGGGGAAAAGTAACATGCAAATTTGTTTTTAAATTCTTAGGGAGGCAAAGGTCCAAAACACCCACCTTTCATGTTCTCTATCTTGGTAAATGTTACAGTTTAAACCAGGTGCTAGGCAGCATCTCTCATCCTTCCCTCTAAATCCCCACAAATCTATCAGTAAGCTCTATCGTTCTTACCTTCAAAATACCTCTCTTACCTGTCCGTTCTCTCACCCTACCCTCATCCAGACCACTATCATCCCTGAGATTACCAGGATGTCCTCCTAACTGGTCTCCCCCAAATCCACATGGCCTTATCCAAACCATTTTTCACACTGTTCTCAGAGTGATCCTTATAAAATGAAAATCAGATGATGTCTTTCGCCCACTTTGGTTCCCCTTTTTCCTTATAACAAAATCCTCACAATTACTTATAGCCAAGCTCCTCTTCACAGTCTCCTCTCCAACCACGGTCGGTTTTTGTCAGTTGCTACAAAATACCACCTTGTCTCCAGTCTTCATGCCTTCATGCAGGCTGTGCTCTTTGCTTGGTATCTTCTGCCCAGCTTTCTTCAAGTCAAGAATTCCTGTTCGGGCTTCCCTGTTGGCACAGTGGTTGAGAATCTGCCTGCTAATGCAGGGGACATGGGTTCGAGCCCTGGTCTGGGAGGATCCCACACGCCGCAGAGCAACTAGGCCTGTGAGCCACAACTACTGAGCCTGCGCGTCTGGAGCCCGTGCTCTGCAACAAGAGAGGCCGCGATAGTGAGAGGCCCGCGCACCGCAATGAAGAGTGGCCCCTGCTTGCCACAACTAGAGAAAGCCCTCGCACAGAAACGAAGACCCAACACAGCAAAAATTAATTAATTAATTAATAAAAAAATAAAGTTATTAAACAAACAAAAAAAAAGAATTCCTGTTCACTCTTGGGTTCTCAATGACTTCAAGGCAAGGGTAATCTTCCTGAGAGAACTTCTCCTTATATTTCTCCCTACATTTCTTTATAGAACTTTACAACCTTATCATTACTTAATTATGTATAAGTATCTGTTTAACATCAGTCTACCCTAGACTTTAAGGACCATGAGGAAAGGTCCATGATGTAAGAGACCATATGCTATATGGCATATATGGCATTTCTAACCACACTTAACCATATATGGCCTAATGAGGAAGTCTGATCTTAGATTACAGCAATGTGATAGCTGGAAAAAAACAATTTCTTAAATCTTGAGGTTGAAAAGTAGGTTAGACAGAGAGGGAGCTAGTCGGGCTTCCCTGGTGCTGCAGTGGTTGGGAGTCCCCCTGCCGATGAAGGGGACACGGGTTCGTGCCCTGGTTCGGGAAGATCCCACATGCCGCGGAGCGGCTGGGCCCGTGAGCCATGGCCGCTGAGCCTGTGCGTCCGGAGCCTGCGCTCTGCAACAGGAGAGGCCACAACAGTGAGAGGCCCGCGTAACACAAAAAAAAAAAAAAAAAGAAAAAGAGAGGAAGCTAGTCATAAAATCCTGTCCTGCAGTAAAGTGAAAAACAAATAATATTAATTATAAAATTCTTCCTATGATTGTTATATACTTCATCTAGTAAGGGATTTATCATATACTTTATATCTTGACAGTTTCTATCTAAATGCTATACATATAGTAGAATTTAATAAATGACTATTTTTAATATAAAATATTAAGTCAAAATGAAATAACTTTAATTTAGGATCTGGGATTTTGAGACGAGGTCCAGATGTAATCTGTGCATGGCCTTGTCCTAGAAGATCCTAAAGACAGCAATATTTAAAATAAGGTCACTTCCTTTAGCTTGACCATTAATAACAACATACACAGCCTTTAAAAATATTATCATCGGGCTTCCCTGGTGGCACAGTGGTTGAGAGTCCGCCTGCCGATGCAGGAGACACGGGTTCGTGCCCCGGTCCGGGAAGATCCCACATGCCATGGAGCGGCTGGGCCTGTGAGCCATGGCCGCTGAGCCTGAGCGTCTCGAGCCTGTGCTCCGCAATGGGAGAGGCCACAACAGTGAGAGGCCCGCGTACCGAAAAAAAAAAAAAAATTATCATCCAGTGAAATTCATTATCTTCTAAACAAACAAACATTGTATAAACCAACTCTGCTTCTAAATAAATGTTACACAAGGTATGATAATGAACTAATGATGATGTGATGTGACATTTTCAGGTGCGGTTTGTGGAACTGCTCTCATTTTATGATAAAATTCTTTACAAACAGAAAAGAGGATAGTTTTCCCTCAGAAATTTTTACTCAAAATATGTTTATAATGCTTGGCATCACAGTAAACTAAAGAAGGCCAGAGGGCCTCTGGAATCAGTAAAACATAACAGGTAACAAACATTAGATTACTTATAAACTAAAAGGGATAATATCCGAAAAGGATAACAAAATAACCCTATGCCATAACTCTTCCACACACACAACAGCATGGGACTAATCACTTATAAAACTGCCTTATGGTAATTGTCAACATTGGAGATGCCTGTATTCTACACTGCCAGCAGTGAAGTAAATTTTCACTTCAGAGGTATAAAATAAACATTCAAGTGCTAATCAGTAACAGAACACTAATCTTAATATAATAGTTTTAAGCTGCCAAGGAATGAGGGCATGAATAACGTTAAACTCTTTTTAAATATTTTTAACTTAATTATCCCTGGCTATACGCTGAAAAAATAAAACTTTTAACACAAAGTAGACAGAAATAAAATTAACTCCAAATACTTGAGATTTTTATCTTGCTTTGAAATGAGTAAATGTAAAATTTCACACTTAACCAAAAATGAGAGTCGTACACTTAAATACTTTGGCTTTCTTGTTTTGACTGAATCCTTCCCATTTCCCCTCCTTTATTTCTCATTATTCCATCACTCTTACACATTCTCTCCCAGTATTAATTCATGCATATTTTGAGAAGCCCTGTGCTCTTAGTTTAGATCCAAAGTTTAAGTGATTATCACTTATCAGAAGGGTTTTTTCCCCTCCCTTTCTGTCAGATCTAACACAAAAACAGTAAAATCTCATTAATTGAAGGTGGTGTGAGGTGATGCTATGAATCATTTTAAATTTTGAATTGCTGAATACTTTAAAAGAAAAAAATTTTTTTACTTCGAAGTACTGTTTCTAACAGTAAGTGTTTTATAACATGTTGACTAACATTAAGTCCTCTAGAGGATTTTTCTCATGAATAGGTATGGGTGCTTTGCTATTAGCATACTGTTTATATCTGAAGTGTGAAAAAGTAAAACAATTAGTTCTCTTAGGAACTGTAAATAAATCCCCTGAAACTGTAGTTATCTTATTTCCTTAACACTTTTTTTTCTCAAGTTGTTAAAAAGATAAAGCACAGCCACACTTGCATTCGAAGGATGCTAACTTCCAATCTAAGGACAATTCCGGAAGGCCTGTCCCTCCCTGCAGGGGCCCAGGAATCCACATTTGGGGTATCTCTTTGAGAAATCTCAGCACTTGGAGTATGGGGGCTCTTCCTGACCACTTAAACTAACCACCTCCCTCCAACCCACTCATGAGACATTTACTCAGCTCAATAAACAACACTTGGCAAAGAGCCTGCCTCTACTTAATTTGCATCCCAATATCCTCCCGTGCTTTTAGTTAAGACTAGACTCAGGAGCTGTTGGAGAAGAGAGGCATCAATGCTCCTCTGTCCAGATAACTGCCTGTTCCTCTAAATGTTGAGAATCTGTTTAATGACGATAACATTCTAACTCCAAGCCTCTGAATGTATACTGAATTATGAGTTTATTCCATACTGACATACAAAGTGCAAAATATGCATGTTTTTATCATTATATCCTGAAATTAGGCCACAGAATAAATACGGAGTAAAAACATACCAGATGGCCACATAGATAGAAAGATAGATGACTGGGGGGAGAGAGAGAGAAAGAGAAAGAGTGAAAGAGAAAAGAAAGAGACAGAGACAGAAGGAGAGGAGACAGGCAGTAGACAACTAGCTACTTTACTGGCTACTTGTATTTATTAAAATACCTCCACTCAAAAGTTTTATAATCAATTGGAGGTTTTATGTTTGCTTCCTGTTCCACTGCTGTTGTTTTTCTATACATCTTGGATATCTTTTTATTTAGAACTTTTTAGATGTTCCACTGAATATCACCATTGGTATTTCAAATTTTTGTTGAAAATCAAGTTTTATTTACACAGTGTTATCTTTCTTTTAAAACCAAGATGCGGGTTTATTTGAAGACAAATGTAGATAATGAGCTTGTACAGGTGTGTCCAAAGTACATTTGCCTTCTGTTGTTTTGTAAAGAGTATCACCAAAATAGGAAAAGTAAATATAAATAAAAATCATAGCTACTTTATTCACAACATCTTGTCATAGACAAGAAACAAAAACTATTAAAAGTGCTCGACAGGAATGATCTCTACTCTTGAAACAACGAATTGGAGACTTCTGAGTTTGAAAAGTACTTTAAGAGGCACTTAAATCCGACCATCTCTAGTCAAACCTGGTAGTCAATGAAGCCTCTGAAGAGGCAGAGAGCAAGTTATTGTACTGCTAATACCTTATTTTGTGTATAGCTCCTTTAAGGTTAGAAGAGCATATTTACATCAATTACCTTACTTGATCCTTACAAGCCTGTAAAGAGTTAGGGTGGTGGTGGTAGTAGCATTCTCCCCAATGGAGGGTAAGGAAAGAGGCCTGGGTAAGTTAAATCAGTAATTTGCCAAATTAAGCAAAACCTGTGCTCTTTGTAATCTGCTAGAAGTGCCACAACATAATAGCTAAAGAATGACCTTGGAGTTTATAAACTGTTGACTTTGGACACATCACAGACCTAGGATTACTTCATAAGATTGTAGCAAGCATTATGTGAAAAAAAGTGTAGAGGCTTTCCCACTTTTTTGGTCAGAGCCACAGAGAAAAATTCATCTCACATTGTGACTGAGTACACAGAAACATAAAGATAAATAAATCTATGTAATAAAGACCAAAGTTTCAAGAAACAATACTTCTATGAGATACATGCTTATTTTTATTATTGCTGTTATTAATATATATTCTTCTATTTCATTTTTTTAAAAAATGGTTGCTACCAACTAAATTGAATTTGGTACCCACAAAATGGGTGGTCACGTGCATTTTGAAACTACTGAGCTGAGGCTTATAAAATTCTTAGCTCAGTGCTGGACCCAGTAAACCCTAAAATGTTAGTTACTGAAAATAATACTTCTAAAAATAAACGTCGGGCTTCCCTGGTGGCGCAGTGGTTGAGAGTCCGCCTGTCGATGCAGGGGACACGGGTTTGTGCCCAGGTCGGGGAAGATCCCACATGCCGCGGAGCGGCTGGGCCCGTGAGCCATGGCCACTGAGCCTGCGTGTCCGGAGCCTGTGCTCCGCAACGGGAGAGGCCACAACAGTGAGAGGCCCGCGTACAGCAAAAAAAAAAAAAAAAAGTAAACGTCATCATAGGTTAGTGGACATAAAACATTAAAAAGGATATTTTTTTGCCCTTGAAATGACAGTCTAGACATTACATGTAAACAACCCAGAGGAATATACACTAATGGCTTCAGTTACTGACACAGAATCAGGTAAAATCCTGATGCTCAGGTAAAATCATTGTTGTGTCATGTCATCAGGCTTCAGTGAAAAAGTGGCTAAATATAGTGAGAAATGAATTACAGATCTTTATCAGGCCCTGCTGAATAAACAGTGTTGAGATACAAAATAATGCAACGTGGAAGTTGTCTCTCAAAAACAGATGCTCTAAAATGGGTGGTCCCAGCTAATACAATCATGTGATTAACTCAGAATGGGGGTGGGGGGAGTCTTTCATTTCAATCACTGTGACCACTCTTGGTAAGCTTTCCAGCCTTATGAATTACAATATACCTAGCATAATTAAATCTTTGATTATACAGCTAATTCAGTCATCTTTGTGAATATCAATTAATTGCTAGAGTATTCTAGGCATAAAGATAAGAGATTGAGTTTAAAGTCTACTGATCCCAGGTCACACAGTAGAAATTGATTTTATAAAGTAAATCCCTGAGAGTTTATATGAACATATGCCTCTTTTCTATAACCACGTAAGCACAGAAAACAGAAGTTTCAATTACATACTACAGGCATAACTTGTTTTACTGCACTTCGCTTTACTACACTTTGCAGATATTGAGTTTTTTACAACTTGAAGGTCTGTGACAACCCTGTGCTGAGCAAGTCTTTCAGCACCATTTTTCCAACAGTATTTACGTACTTCGTGTCGCTGTGTCACATTTTGGTACTTCTCACAATATTTCAAATTTTTTCATTATTATTATACTTGTTACGGTGATCTGTGATCAATGACCTTTGATGTTACTACCACAACTCACTGAAGGCTCAGAGAATGGTTAGCGTTTTTATAGCAATCAAGTATTTTTTAATTAAGGTATGTACACTGTTTCTTAGACATACTGCTATTGCACACTTAAGAGACTCCAGTATAGTGCAAACATAAGTTTTATATGCACTGGGAAACCAAAAATTTCGTGTGACTCTCTATTTCGAAGTTCACTTATTGCAGCGGTTTGGAACCAAACACACATCTCTGAGGTATGCCTGTACACGTTTTGTTAATACTGAGTAATAGTTGTCTCTTTTTTCCCACTTAGTTTCTTCAAGAATGGGAGACCACTAATTGAGAAGAATTAAAATCTATATTTTGTTTTGATTAGATTGGAAACATTTTGTTATGGAATTAGTTTCAAATTGTAAAGTTTGGAATGCTTCCAATTTCTTGAAATTGTCTTATATGAGGGAAGACAGATTTTCCCCAGATATGAGATGAAAGATTTTGTATTAGATATACAGAGAGAAATCCATTTTGCCAAAATAAGTCACTTGGGCACTGTCAGCACTTTGTCATATTGCAAAACTCAATGAACACATACATACACACACACATACACACCCTCCTATCAAAAAGAAAAAAACACACATACACAACATATTCACTATCTGCCAATTTCAAAAAAAAAATCTTGCAATATACTCTAAAATATGCATATCTTACTTTTAGACACTAACTTCTTTGTGGGCAGAGCCTAAAAAAGGCATACGGGCATGCACAGGAATTTTCATTTAGCAGGTTTAACCTATAGGACATTTTTTAGAACATGGAATATTCTTGCCTTATAGAAATAAATATAAAAGAGCATGTGTTAAAGCAAACATTTCACTTGTATTTGACACTGGTAGAGATTAAATAATGAAAAAAAAATGTTTAAATCAAGTAAAAGAACCGAAGTAACTTTAGCTATCAACTGCATAATTCAGTGTATTGTCCATAATAATATAAAAATTTTTATATTATTTATAAAATTATTTATATTTTATAATATTAAATATTATTAAACCAAGACCTCAAATAAATTTAAGATAAGAACTATATGCTTTACATAAAAAAGGTAGATTTTGTAGGTGTTAATTTCATATGCATCAAGAAAAAAATCCACCAAAGCAATGTAAAGCAGAATGTGATGCAAATACATTCACTGTCACTGACATTTATTCTCCAAATATTTCTGAATACACAAATGCTGGGTGGGCCACAAGCAGTGTGTTATTACCAGGATTATATAATAATTTTTGTGCTATATTGGCTGGAAACCCACTACCTACTGTGTAATATTCTGGCAAAGATGGTGCTTAGCATGAAAATGCACATAGTTCAAAGGCAATGACAAGCTTACTCTTTAAGCAGACTTAGCAGGGCTCTACGTTAACTGTCCTTAAGGAGAGCCTGACTACTGACACCAACAACTTCCACCAAAGACGTTCACCCTGGGCAGTGAGGAAACTTGAGTTAAACAGAAACACAGTCTTCTTGGGACTTTTCCCGAGATTAGGCTCTACAGTGGATGCTCCAAAGCCTCTGACATCAGCATTTTATATCACTGAAACTAAACCTTGTTGATAACCGAATCCTCACTAATGGGTTTCAATATGGACTTAGTCTTTCTCACACTAAACTCTGCTGTTCGGAAAGAGTGTTCTAGAAAAGCCCCATAATTAAAGAGGACTCCGTCACTGGGCCCCTCACACCCATATCCAAGATTATAATGCACCGCGTGGTACGCTTGAGCAAGCCTATACCAGCACCTGACAGTCAGTTATTAAAATTTTCAGCAATTTTGTGAGCCAGCTGTTAATCACAGCCATTAAAAAATAAATTATAAAAACTTACATTTGAATAAATTATATTTAAAACAGAGGTATTAACTCAAAACTCTTCACTTCCTAATTATTTTACTATTACTATATTTATGTTTTGAGGTTATTTCCTTCTCTTGTGTCTGTATGGTGCAAATACTATACTGTGGTGTGCTACCATGCACCTCTTCCCAACTCTGTGTCAGTGACGTTGGTAATCTGAAATCAGCCATAGGCAGGAGTATTTACATGGTGGAAATTGGCAAATGCTAAAACTTGAATTTCGGTGGGTTCTTTTTTTTTTTTTTTTTTGAGAGTTGATTATTAAACATTTACCACCATCACCATTACTTCCTCATTTTTCCATGAGCATTGTGTGCCTGTTCTTGGGAATTCTGCCATGGTTGGCATTCTGATCCAGAAAGGCCTAACTAATCACCCCCCGAGTGAGTGTCCTTTGCCCATGTCCTGATGGTCCTTGCCCCATGTCTCTCTCATTCAGAGTACCCCCCTACTCTGAATTATACCTTATATATTTCTAGATCCCAACTAGTCTGTGAGGTCCTTGAGTATAGGAACTTAGTCAACCTTTTCATCTTTTTGCCCTCTGGGCTAAACACACTGCTTGGCACAAAATGGACAATCAAGAGGCCACTAGCTCACCAGCCTCTAACAGGGATCTTAAGCTATCATATGAATGCACATAACAATGCTGCCTGCCCCAACAAGGTATTGCTAAAAGGAAAGTGCTAATAATTTAGACTGGTATCTCCTACTTTAACAAGCTCAAAAGAATATTATATTTGACATGCTGTCATTAAAGTTTAAGTCTATTGCCATAATGTACAGAATAGATACATCCTTTTTGTCATTGCTCACATAAAAGACAACACTTGGTGTAGCCATAATCCCAACAACAATAGATGCGGGTGTCAACAACTATAAGTCTCCACCTCAAAGGAAAACTCTGACTGCTTTCAGGCATTGGCACCTGAAAAAATAAATGCTGATATGACATCCTGCCCCTCCTTTCTCTCCTCCTCTTTACTTGACTATCTTTGAAAGCAACATGAAACACTCTTAATAAAATTACATGCTTTTCTAAAATGTGTCGGCAACCAGGGAAGCTTGTGGTGTAATTATGAATGAGTGATGGGGTTGGATAGAGTGCTTCTATCT
The DNA here is from genome assembly GCF_025265405.1 of Mesoplodon densirostris. Classification (NCBI taxonomy): domain Eukaryota; kingdom Metazoa; phylum Chordata; class Mammalia; order Artiodactyla; family Ziphiidae; genus Mesoplodon; species Mesoplodon densirostris. The sequence goes on along the minus strand of NC_082672.1, from coordinate 34,548,496 downwards.
ATTACTGTCCTGACTGCAAACTGTAAGCAAACTGTGAAGAGACCAGGAAAGATCTTAAATAGATACTTCACTGAACAGCATGTACTTGTGGGAAACCCAAAGCACTGCCCTATGGATTCCTGCACCTAAGCTAAAGAAGTGAACAACAGCCCTCAAAGCAATTCCCAGGCCTCACCTAGGATCTGCATTCCTGATAAGAGTGTGCCGGACGGTCCAGTGGTTAAGACTCTGTGCTTCCAATATAGGGGGCGCAGGTTCGATCCCTGGTCGAGGAACTACAATCCCACATGCCAAGCATCCAAAAAAACAAACAAAAAAACCCCCCAAGATTCCTTATCAAATCCTCCTGGGTGAGGACACATAGTTTTCAAGGGCAAGAGCCCACTGTGTCCCCCTTTGCCTGCCAAGCAATAAAGCTATCTTTTTCTACTTCACCCAAAACTCCGTCTCCAAGATTTGATTTGGCACCGGTACACAGAGAAGCTGAGCTTTCAGCATCAGGGGGAGGGGCCCAACAGTGCCCAAGATGGATTTCTATAGGAAGGCTGAAGTCTTAGAGTCAGAATTAACTTGACTTAAGGAAAATAAATTTAGCAAACTAAGATTCATACCCAATATATTTGATTGTGTAGCTCCCTCTTTCTTATCTCTCCTCTCTTAAAAGTGGATTACTGGGGCTTCCCTGGTATCACAGTGGTTAAGAATCTGCCTGCCAATGCAGCAGGCATGGTCCTGGTCCAGGAAGATCCCACATGTCGCAGAGCAATTAAGCCTGTGTGCCACAACTACTGACCCTGCGCTCTAGAGCCCACGAGCCACAACTACCGAGCCCGCGCACCTAGAGCCCATGCTCTGCAACAAGAGAAGCCACGGCAATGAGAAGCCCGCACACCACAACAAAGAGTAGCCCCCACTCGCCGCAACTAGAGAAAGCCCGAGCACAGCAACGAAGACCCAACGCAGCCAAAAATAAAAATAAATAAATTCATATTTTAAAAAGTGGATTATCATTTGTATAAGCTATAATATATATGTACATATTTTCCCCATATACGCCCTCTCCTCACACACTCATAGCCTCCCCTACTCTCCACATCCCACACAAGCGTGGTGTGTTTGTTACAATCGACGAACCACATTGACTCGTCATTATCACCCAAAGGCCATCTTTACTCTTGATGTACATTCTATGGGTTTTGACAAATGTATAATGACATGTATCCACCACTGCAGTATCATACAGAATTGTCTCACTGCCTTAAAGCTCCTCTGTGCTCTGCCTGTTCACCCCTCCCCTCCCCCACTGCCCCACAACCATTCATCTTTTTACTATTTCCATAGTTTTACCTTTTCCAGAATGTTATATAGTTGGAATTATACAGTATGTAGACTTTCAGATTGACTCCTTTCACTTCGTAATATGCATGTCTTTTCACGGTTTTATAGCTCATTTCTTTTTAGTGCTAAATAAATATCTCATTGTCTAAATGTACCCACGTTTATTTATCCATTCACCTACTGAAGAACATCTTGGTTGCTTCAAGTCTTGGCATTATGAATAAAGATGTTATAAACATCCAAAGGAAAAAAAAAAAAAAAGAATGGACCAGGAAAGGTCACAATCCACTCTCAAAATCTAAGACTTTGCCTTAAGAGCAAGGAGTCAGAGCACCTGGTCCTTCAAGAGATATCTGCAGCTGGTTGTGGGCTTGTCCAATTCCCTCATGCAAAAAGACTGGAAGCCACAGTCTGAACCACACTAACCAGAACTTACAGTTCCTGTATAGATTATTATATTTAAGTATACGGCCTATTATACATAGGTCTGTCATTCTCAGTATTTTTCTGATTCAATATCCCTTATGTTTGTTATGAAATATATAAGGATCAGTCGGCTTTCCAAATAACTGGGTCATGATTCTGGAGCAGAGAACAAACAGTCAAGGTACACATCCTCTTTTTTGAATGGATCTATACTTAAGATTACATGTGCTGGGACTTCCCTGGTGGCTCAGTGGTTAAGAATCCTCCTGCCAATGCAGGGGACACAGGTTCGAGCCCTGGTCGGGGAAGATCCCACATGCCGTGGAGTGGCTGGGCCCCTGTGCCACAAGTACTGAGCCTGCACTCTAGAGCCCACGAGCCACAACCACTGAGCCCACGTGCCACAACTACTAAAGCCCACGCACCTGGAGCCAGTGCTCCGTAGCAAGAGAAGCCAGTGCAGTGAGAAGCCCACGCACGGCAATGAGGAGTGCCCCACCCCGTCGCAACTTGGAAAAGCCCGCGCGCAGCAAGGAAGACCCAACGCAGCCAAAAATAAATTATTAATTAATTTAAAAAAAAACTCACTTAAGATTACATGTGCCACAGAAGTTTTGTTTTGTTTTTTACCTTAATAAATTTATTTTATTTATTTATTTTTGGCTGCATTGGGTCTTCATTGTTGTGCATGGGCTTTCTCTAGTTGCGGCAAGTGGGGGGCTACTCCTTGTTGCGGTAGGCGGGCTTCTCATTGCGGTGGCTTCTCTTGTTGCGGAGCAGGGGCTCTAGGCGCGTGGGCTTCAGTAGTTGTGGCTCACGGGCTCAGTAGTTGTGGCTTGCGGGCTCTAGCACACAGGCTCAGTAGTTGTGGCACACGGGTTTAGTTGCTCCACTGCATGTGGGATCTTCCCGGACCAGGGCTCAAACCCATGTCCCCTGCATTGTCAGGCGGATTCTTAACCACTGTGCCACCAGGGAAAGCCCAGAAGTTTGTTTTTTAATGCTCCTTTTTATTAAGGCATGAACCTGGTCATACAGTGTACCAAAATGACAACATTTTAAGAAACTTACTTTGTAAATGGAGAGGAGCTTATGAAGACACCTTCTACCACCAGAATCACAAAGACCCATGTCAGTAGGAGCATCCAGTGAGGATACAAAATTGCATTATTATGGTAAACTGAATATTATAAGAGCACTTAGTTCTGCAAGATTCAAGCCTGCAGTACAAATAGCTTCTCTGATTAAAAAAAAAAACTGACAAGAATGTTTAATTATATCTGGAGAGCAACCATTTTCACAGATATAACCCATGGAAAAGGGAAGTTTATTTCAATTAAAACTAGAAGAGATGCAGTAAGAAGGTGAAAGAGAACAAGAAATCCAAAGCTTGAACTGGACATGAAATCCTTGTTCAAGTTTAGAAGGCTTTCCTCTGCAGTGACTGGCCAAAGGGCAACTGTGCAAGTGCGCTAACAGGTGTCAGAAGTTCAACCAGCCCCAGGCTCCATACAGCAGGACTCTAAAAGGGCTTTACCCTGTTGATAATGGCTTGAAAAAGCCTGGGGGTTTAAACGGATTTGAAACTATGTAGGCTAAGGAGGACTAAACATCAATAAAAAGAAAAAGAAAACAAAAAAAAAACGTTATCTAAAATTCATAGGTAAATGGCTATTCTAAATGCCAGTAATGCATTTACTTACCACGTGTCAAATGCAAATGAAGCAGTACAGATATCCTTTTCTATATCCTTTAATTAAACAACATTCTTTAGGAGCTAAGAAGCCTCCCTATCTCTGCTTAATTCTAATAATCTCATTTCTAAATCGGAGTGTTGCTCCTAGACAAGACACTAGTCTCACTGGGATGGACACTTCTTGAAGTGGTATAGACCACACTTAACTTTCTGGTCAATTCTCATTTTAATCTTATTCCTGAATTATTTCATATTTTAACTGAGATTACACCTCTCCAGGGGGTAAGCTGTTTCACCAATGTCCCAAATTTCCCACCTCCTGCAAGCTACCTAAAAAATGTTAAATGCATTTTCCACAGATTGTTTTAGGTATTTTACACCAAAAACTTGAACACATTCACTCTAGCTCCCCCACCCATCACTTGATAGCGTTTTTTGGTTTGTTTTGTTTTTGTCGTTCTAAGATTCGGATTCCTAGGAATCAGTGTAAATTTGCCTATTGTTTTCATAAACACTGAATTATATTCTTTATAGTGCTTGCTGTGGTCTTTGTTAACCGGCAGATGAGTTGATCTATTTCAGGCATCCTGTTATCTATTCTCTGCTGGTATTATTTTAAAGTAAAAGATAATGCAGTCAGAAATTTTAAAAGATAACAGCATGGGATCAGGATATTCTGCAAACATTGTTTAATTTAGTCCAGTAATAATGATGATGATGGCCTCTCACCTTCTGAGACGGCCCACATTCTGTCTATGGAGTGTGTCTCTCTAAATAAATCCACTTCTTACCTACCACTTTGTCTCTCACTGAATTCTTTCTGTGATGAGACATCAAGAACCTGAGCTTCGGGCCTCCCTGGTGGCGCAGTGGTTGAGAGTCCGCCTGCCGATGCAGGGGACACGGGTTCGTGCCCCGATCCCGGAGGATCCCACATGCCGCGGAGCGGCTGGGCCCGCGAGCCATGGCCGCGGAGCCTGTGTGTCCGGAGCCTGTGCTCCGCAACGGGAGAGGCCACAGCAGTGAGAGGCCCACGTACAGCAAAAAAAAAAAAAAAAAAAAAAAAAAAAGAACCTGAGCTTCATTAAGTCCTGAGACCAGGAACTAAGGCCCCCCACCCAGGTGGAGGATGTTAACTTCAGGCTGAGCACAAGATTCCTGGAACACCGCACTGTTACCTCACCACCAGCCAATCAGAAGAAAGTCATGCACCTTGCAGCCCTCACCCCAAATTTTGCCTATAAAAACTTCTCCCTGAAAACCATCAAGGAGTTCGGGGTTTTGAGCATGAACCCCAAGGCCAACTGCCCATTCTCCTTGCTTGGCCCTGCAATAAACATTTCTCTGCTCAAAAACAAAAAGATGATGATAATAATAAAAACTAAAGTGGATGAATTTTATTAGTGTGCCAGGCACTCTTTTAAGCACTTTAACTCAGTATGCCTCAAAACAAACATCTGAGATAGGTACTTGAATCATCCCATTTTACCAGATGTGGAAACTGAAGGAATGTGGTTGGGTCACATAGCAAGGAAATGTCGGAACCAGTATTCACACTCTGGCAGTCAGGTTCTAAAGTCTGTGATATTAAATATTATGCTATATATTCTGACTGTCCTTTGCTTAAATATGAAATGGGCATAAAATGTTAGTGACTCGACTAAAACAGTTTTCTAAATTTCTACTTTTGAAGCTTGGGTCTTTGTAATTTGGCAATTTTGATTTTGCTTCAAAAAAATTTACACATTTCCAAAATTACTTTTCTCCTTAATTCACCCACTGCAAGTCCTGTGGGCCTCCTTTAATACAGATGTTCAGAATCTCCATTTCCTAGTAGGGCAATAGGTGTATTGAAATGACAGTACTGTTGCTCCCCTTAAAAATGATTGACCCAGGCGCCAGGAATAGAATTTGCTCCGCTTCCAGGATGCAGGTGCAAGGGCAGTTTGGGGGATGGTCAAGGTCCACTCTCATTCCCAGCTGCCTCTCCGGATCCCCTCCCTAGTGCCTGCCCACTACTCAGGACAACACGCCCCCCTGAAGCAGTAGAGAGGAGACAGGTCAGAGTCGAGGCACCAGCGGCCATTGATAAGCAGCTGCAGGCACAGCCAGTATGAATCTGCGGCCCAAAATCCAGGGCCTCTGAGCAAGAAGGTTGAGGCTGTGAGGACATATTTACATACACTGTCCGCTGTGAGGATGCCTCCCCACCTTCCTCATCCTGCCTCAAAAGGGAGAAAAAGTGAGCTTCCAGCAAACAAACGTGCTCTCTCCTCTGCCCGACTTGTTTACACTTCCGATTAGTCAACTTTGGGGAATTTCCACTTGGCGGAATTTTACTATCACTGCAGCATAACTCTGCATATTTCTTTTTTGGTAAGCTTCTAGTTTTTTATGTGTAGACTCAAGGATATGGAAAGACTGCTGACACACTGCACTGTGGACCCACAAATTGTGAGAGACAGACTTCGGCTTTGAGACTTGCCAAGCCACAGGGGTAAGGCCAGTCACAAAACAGATCCAGGCTTCACCCGTGAGTTGCTAAATGAGGAGCTATGCGAAGGTTACCACAGCTTAATTGTCACAAAAGTCATATCTGTGCCCACCAGCATGCCACAGTACTGACACATAGTAGACGCTCAAAGAACTGTGGAGTGGAAGAGTAAATAAATCGATGCGAACCTTAAAATCGTGCTCTCACCAATTAGGCAAACCAGCTCAGAAAGCAAGAGCATTTTTTTCTCTCTTCATGAAAATATTCAAGAAGAAAAACTATACACACAACTTGCTATATATGAGCACAGTCCTTAAAACACATGTTCAAAAATTATCAGTATAAATATTTTATAATCACATAATCTTTATTAACCTATCTGGCGAAAGTACAAAAAATGTTTTGGAACACAAGAGAGTAAAACTTACATGCATATATGAAACTTACATATACATATATACCTTACATATATATATGAAAACTTACATAAGAGTAAGACTTACGGATATGTGAAAATGGGGGCTCAGTTTTATGACACATAACAAAATTACTCATTGTTCACAAGAATCTTACTGACTCTTCTTTTCCATACCACTTTCCCCAAAAGCTTAGATATGCAAACAACTTAGATGGCAATGCATAAACTTAGATATGCAAATATACAAAGCATCTATTGTTTTCATTTCCATTCTTCACCATGTATTTTGTGCCTTCAACACAATAATTTCTTTATTATCCAAGTTTCTATTCCCTCCCCCAAAATTTACATTTTTATGGTACTTTCCAATCAGAAAAATACTTTCACATATATTACTCATTTGACCTTTAAAAGTGTCCTATTGAGTAACTAGAGAAGCTATTAAAATGACTCTTCATTGTAATATTCCCATTTTAGTGATAAGGAAATCAAGGTCAAGTAGAAAGGAATTACTCCAAATCTCAGAGCCTGAAAGTGACAGAGCTAAGAGTGGGACACAGTCTTACAGAAGCCCAATGCTCTCTGCACTAAAATGCTCTGTACACAGACCTCCAAAGAATCCAAAGAATCCTTCTGCTCTCTCTGAAGCAGATCGCTGCTAAATCCTTCACCTCATATACTCCCTAAGTACTTAAATACAAATTTAGATAAAGAGGCAAAAATGGATCAAGACTATACAGCACTCTGCTTCAAACAAGCAGGGTGTTAGGCAAATTATTACAAACTTCACCATTCAGGAGTCACAGACATCACACCTGATGAAGGTATAATAAGGGGTAAAAAAAGAGTCACAGAGAAAACAGGCAACACAGAGAAGAAAATAATAATTCATTAAGTTCTTTAAGATAACAAAGGTGTGTGAAAGCAAACCTCCAGTGACAGAAGGAAGCATGCTGAACAAACAGCAGTCAACAACCTTCCTCCCTAACCACTGCCTTCACCAGCTAAGTGCCAGGCCAGCTGCTCTGGCCAGAGAAGGGAGGACACTCTAGTCTAAATTGGCACAGCCACATTTGGGCGCCTGATCCTCAGGCACAGCCAGGGGCAGGCCACCTATCTAACTCAGGCCCAGGAGATAAATCTCTCACCGTGAGAGGGGGAGGCTAGGCAAACAGCTGCTACTTCTCTGCACTTCATTCATTATTCAGTACCTTCTCACAGCAACTCTGTCTAACATCCCATGTTTTCAGATATGCATTATAAAGTCAGGCAGCAAGAGGTGAGAAGATCAAAACTATAAACAAGTTCACCTTCACCTCCTGAGTTTTTCAAAATTTGTTTCCAAAGTGAAGAGTTAACTAGGTTTTATTTCTCTGTGTCAATTAGCATCATTTACTATGGTAGTTTACCCTTTGGCATCTATTAAAAACACACAAATGCATACATGCAAACACCTGTTCACGCACATATATATGTAAATAAATCCTGCAGGATAACTGAAAAAAACAAGCAATTACCTAAAATGGTCTCTTTCTGGGAATTCCCTGGTGGTCCAGTGGTTAGGACCCTGAGCTTCCATTGCAGGGGGCACGGGTTCGATCCCTGGTCAGGGAACTAAGATCCTGCAAGCCACACGGCAAGGCCAAAAATAAATAAATAAATAAAATGATCTCTTTCATTCACAGACACACAACTTATTATCACCTCATACTTGGAATACTATTCTAATCAAAGCCAGTCAAGTCAAGTTTGCCTTTGGAAACACTGGTTTTAGAACTTCAGAGTACAAACTAAAATAATTTTTTAAAACCTTAAATAATAACTATCTATATAAATAACCACTAAGCAAAAACAATGCATATGTTTTAATAACACTGACCAAATAAATCAAAATCTCAAGTTTGACCTCAAGTTCTTTCAAGCTATATGACTTTGGGCAAGTTACAGCAAATTACGAGGCATTTGTTTCAAAGGTCCCTTTAACACTCAAAATTCTGTCAAATTTTAATGTTGGACTTATTCAATACTGAGGCAAAGAGAATACAACCATGAAAATAATAAAATGCATGCTTTAAAGAGGGCTTAAAGACCAAAAAAGAAACACTCCCTAAATGATGAACAGCTGATCTGCAATGCACACAACAAACCTGCCACAATCTGCCGGCCTCCTTCCTCTCTTCCTCCTTCACCTCCTTCCCCTTAGAGACAGGGTCAGACCACCGTGTCTTCCTGATGTTACCACCTCATGGTCCGGAGCAGGGAACTATCTGCTCCACCTATCTTTTCCCCACCACCTCCTTTCACCCCCGCTCAGAAGGATTATAAATATACACACAGGTGCACCCCTCTCTGCTTTCACTGCTCACGACTTATTTAATTCTATCTCAAGTAACCACACTGTGGTTTGGCTGCTTTTCCAGAACCTATCCCTCTATCTGTTGACAACTGATAGTTTCATCCACAGTCCCCTCGTCCCCATCAGTCCACATGACCTGGTTGGAGGATCTAGGGCTGAACCCAGAATGCTAGTAAACTAAGCCAATCAGCCTACTTCCCCTCAGGAGCTGGAGATATGATTCACCGAATCCGAGGCCAGTGAACCGCAGGGCCTTTTCAGGTGCCCAGCACATAGTGCACATTTTCTTAAAGGACCAGAATCTGGAAGCTGCCGAAAGCACCTGGCCTCTACAAGAAGCCTAAGACCGAAGTTCTGGAGCACACCAAAGCTAAGTTGAGCAGGCAGAGAAAGGTCACATCCCAGTGGAAATATGTGAACTCCTAAGTAAGGCTCCACCTGAACTGTTAGTTAGGAGAGACAATAAATTCCCCTTTTGTTGCAACCAGTCTAGGCTGCATTTTCTGCCACTAAGTAACCAAAAAACTGTCTTATTGCTACATCTGTGTATATATTCAATAATGAATCTTGGCTCTACTAGTTCCTCACACTGTCACCTGAGGCAAGTTAATACTTAACCTCTCTAGGCCACAGGTTGCAAAATGGAAATGATGCTCATCTTAAAGGATTTTAAATTACGTAAAACACCGATCATAAGGCCTGGCAGGTTGTAGGCACCCAGTAAATGGCAGTTCCTATTGTTGTCTGGGCAACTGCTTTTTGCTCTGTCCTCTCTAATGTGTGAGGGAATAAATGAACCTAATTTTTGCTGACAAGAATACAAGTAGAATTAGTACAAACAGCAAGAATTTGGTGTAAAACTAGAAAAGGTAACAAAGCAGAGACTTTAGACTTTAAAGTTCTTCAAGATGTATGGAAGTACCTTTGAGAGTTTCTCTCCATCACTAAGTTCTCTAACACTGATCTGTCCACAATTAAACCTCTTCCTTTGAACACTAATGTCTAAATCAAGTAAATGTGGAAGTCCCTGATTTGTATTCATTAATCCAGTGACTATAGTTTGTGTATTTAAAACAATACAGGTTAAGCAGACTTTCACTTATAGTATCAAACATGTAGAGAATTCTGCTGTGCACTGCCCCAAACTCCATCTCCTGATATCACAATACAACCATTATGGGTTAATATTAATTTATATCTCTTGTTTTTCATTAATTTCTGCCATAACCATGTCATTATGCCAGTATTTTCTGAGTCGCTAGTGAATGGCAAAAACAAATAGAGCAATCGTGATTTAATCAGAGACTTCACTGTTCAAACAGCCAGCAAAAGTAGACACATTTAGAAGAGTAAATGGATAACAAAACACACTTACAGGCTCGTTAATAAGAAGGCAATTAGGTCTTCTGGGAAAATTCATTTTCTCAAAGAATGCTAAAGCAAGCTACAAAATGCAAGTAAAATTGTGTTTTGATATGAACAGTGTGCACTGTCTATTACATCATAATTTTTCTCTGGAGAAAACTGACAAGAATCTCTGTTCTTAAATATGAGCACAACGGATAGTAAAAAGAACACCAGTGATAGTTAATGCATTCTACCTAACTCCCATTCATTAAATTTGTCCTATAAATGAGCTCCTTATTACAAAAATCCTTAAAATACACTTAGAAGAGAAAGAGAAATATAAAACAAGAAACTGCAGTTACTACTTAAAAAGAGAGGGAGGGCTTCCCTGGTGGCACAATGGTTGAGAGTCCGCCTGCCGATGCAGGGGACACAGGTTCGTGCCCCGGTCTGGGAAGATCCCACATGCCGCGGAGCGGCTGGGCCCCATGAGCCATGGCCGCTGAGCCTGCGCGTCCGGAGCCTGTGCTCCGCAACGGGAGAGGCCACAACAGTGAGAGGCCCGTGTACTGCAAAAAAAAAAAGAGGAAATTATCGTTTTCCATATCAACATGTCAATATGCAAAGTAAAAATGATTGGCATATATCATGTTTGGTTCCTCAGATAATATGTTTACCTTTAAATATTCTTATATAATACGTTCACAATTAAAAGTATTTAGCCTTATTTTTATTCTCTCATGAAATATTTTTTTCAAAATTGTCTGAGTATTCTTTTTTAAAAAAACCTGAACAGTATTGTTGTTTTGATGCATCTGGGGTGTTAAATTATAATTCAGTAAATACTGATCAAAAATATAATTCCAGGGAAATTTGTTTCATGTTATAATTAATCCTTTCACAGTACTCTTACAACTCTACAGTAAAGAGCAAGTGGCAAATCTTTTCAAGCTGATCTTTCTTTGTCCTAGAGCAGTGTTTCTCAAAAATTAAATGTTCAAGCAAATCACCTGGGGATTTTATTAAAATGCAGATTCTGAGTCAGTAGGTCTGGGGTGGGCTCTGATATGTGATCACAAGATCATTGCAAGTTCCCAGGTGATGCTGATCCTGCTGGTCCATGGACCATAATTCAAGTAGCAAAATTCTAGGGCATCTTACCATTGATGAATCCAATGACCATGAAGCAATCAGCCATCAACCTTTAAATGGGCAGTGAGGGCATTAGAAAGTCTTCCTCTCTCTACTCTTGAATTTGCCGGACGACCTAAGTCGAATCACATCAAGGAGCTGTGGCCAGTCTGCCACTTAAGCAGCTGCTAGCACCCTACCGTCCAACAAGGACTAGGGGAATTTCTGTAGTTGATCAGCTGCTGCCCTGGACTGGGTTTGGACAATCAGCCTACAAGCAGCTGGTTAAGGCACAGGCTGCATTTGGATGAGTTTATATAAATAGATACCAATCTATTGGAATTAGGTTTCTTATTTTCTCCTTTAAAGTATAGTACAGTGCGGTATATTATATACTATATAGTTCATAATTTTCCATTTCAGTTTCTTCATCTATGAAATTGACAAAATAATTATCTACTTTCAATACTCTATCTAGAATATAAGTATAGGAGTTTGAGCCCATCTGTAGATATCCTTGGTTTCCCTCTCACTCGAACCTTTGGACAATGACGTTCTATCATTGTTAAGATATGCGTGTGTGTGAATACACATATTTACATCTTTCAATTTTCTCAACAAAATAAATGCTAACAGTAACTCTAGACACTATTTTATTTGGATTTGTTTCTGAGTTCTTCTTTTGAAAATAATTCCTAGAATGACACCTGTAAAAGGATTCAGCGAGCACTGCTCTGTTCATCATTTTTATTAACAGAGCTCTATCTACAATCATATAAAGTGGAAACATGGATTATTTCATTCAGGACCACTTAATTTGCTCCTAAAACAATTGTAAGTGACAAAATAAGCCACTTGTAATTTTTATGGATTACCAACACACAGAGGAGAATGCCAAAAAACTCAACCAGAGTTAAGTAGGGAAATGGCAATGTTCCACAACAGGATGGATGTGATTCTTACATCCCAAGCCCAGTGTTTCCCAGAAGCTCAACAATCTGCAAAACCACACAAAACTTTTTTAATTATCTAAGTTCAGTTTTTATTACTAAAATACTAACTACAACTCAAAAGAATTCCCATAAGAATACTGCAGGAAAATAAACATACCTTTCCCAACAGAATTTTCATGGAATTAATAAAACCTTTTATGTGGAGCTATGTTTAAGAGCATTTCTCATAAAAACACAATTTCCACTAAGACGGAATTTGAAGTTTGTAAACCATCTACCTCCAGACTTCTCATTGACATCACACATTCAAACATAACTTTTAAAGTTTTCCAAAGCCCAGATGTATGTATGTCACTATCTCAAAATAACAGGCAATGTGGCACTCAATTTTTTTTCTAACCCCATTTACAAAAAGGAACTCATGGGCTTCCCTGGTGGCGCAGAGGTTGAGAGTCCGCCTGCCGATGCAGGGGACACGGGTCGTTCCCCGGTCCGGGAAGATCCCACATGCCGCGGAGCAGCTGGGCCCGTGAGCCATGGCCGCTGAGCCTGCGTGTCCAGAACCTGTTCTCCGCAACGGGAGAGGCCACAACAGTGAAAGGCCCGCGTACCGCAAAAAAAAAAAAAAAAAAAAAAAAAAAAAGGAACTCAAAGTCTCTCTTCCATTGAGAGATATATAAGCACAAACACTCTGTGTCATTAAAAGATTATTTCATGGATTTACAAGTTTATTTCTACCTTCAATTGAAATAAAAATTAGCTTGATTGATGTACTTACTTTGTTATCAAATACCCATTTAAGACATCATGAATTGACAAAATACCATTATTCAGAACTATGACAAACAGCATGAGTTCTGATGAAAGAAAAACAAGTCATGTTCAAAAGCAATTATAACGTTTTTAGGCAAAAAGAAACACCATTTGATAAAGGAACACAAACCAGACACATATGATCAAAGGGTAAAGTCTGAGAGGAATACACAGAAGGAAGTTTTTACATCCACAGAATAAGAAATGAATGTGTTTGGGCAAAGGCAAAGGCTGATTCCAATAAACAAATCAAAAATAGGGCTTTTTTCCCTCTTTAGAAAATTAAAGATCAAACACACACACACAGATACACACACACGCACACACACGATCCCAGTGTTTTGTTTTGTCTTTAAGAACAATCTGTAAACTCCCCTGATGTTTCCTGCTCTCAGTCTTCCAACAATCCTCTTCCTGCCCTCCGTGAAGAGCAAGGAGGGGAAATAGGAAGAGCGCAAGGCAGAGGAGGACAGCATTTTCCATGCCTCAGAGAAGCAGATCCATATTTAGCATGACTTACACCGTCTTTAACACCATCTTGAGCAGACCTAGAACACAGCACTTCAAAAGCATTAGTAGGCAACAACCTAGTTTCTCTATATAGGACCGTATCACATGAATTAAATGTTTGATAAAGGCCATAAAAACATGTAGTAAACCATCACTGCCTAAAATATGAGATTAGGCGGGAGGACTGGCGTTTGCTCTGGTTAATGGTTGAGTCATATTTCCAGTTTCTAAGAACATGATCAGCACCAAAAGATATTTGGTGAAAACAGAAAGGCTGTGATTTTGTGTATCTGCACGTGGGGCTTTGTTGTTGCTAGAGGGGAGTGGGAAGGAGTGTGGGAGAGGGGCAGAATGGCAGAGGGGTTGATTTATTTTTCAAATTCACATTTATGAATACAAAGAGAAGAGCTGTCAGCAGCACACATGCCAAAGCCCAAATAGCAGCCAGACCTGCCTCTCTTCCCGTCTGGGTTGGCCAGACACAAAACGACATCTTGCAATGTAGGAAAATCAACAGAGTCAGTTATATGGAGACTGGTGAAAGAAATACCAGTCCCAGAAATGTCTGGTTACATATTATTAATAGTTTAGAACTTGGAGTTTTAATGAATTGAGGGATCGAGAGATTCTGGCCAATCAAAACCAGAAAACCGACAGGCAAACCTTTAAAAAGCTGTCTCTCTGATGTATCTTCCCAGCAGAGATAATAAGTATAAGAGAAATTTAACTCACATACAGAGACAGCAAAGAGTGAGACACTGGGCAAGTGGCATTGCTTAGATGAGTTGCAAGGTTCTAAGGGATCAAGTAAGTAAACGCTTACAGTGTGACATGCCAGGAACTATATCCAAGGCAGGATCTGGAGTTGCATTTCCAGGCTCACATCATACTAGAGAGACAATAGTCCCTCTCTAGGTCACTGATAAGGCTGCATCTAAAAAGCCACACATTTTTCTCCCACTGAGATGAAAAGGGTGAACAGCCAATAGTTAAACAGACAGCTAAAGAAATCGACTAAAAATAAATTTCTTCTATAGTTTGAATACTATGAATGTTAATAGTGACTCTTCCACAGGTTCAGCTCAAGTAAGGATTTACAGAAGGTAAAAAAAAAAAAAGTTAAAGGATAATTTCTCTCAATGTGCTGATAAAATTATGGTCTGGCCAATCTAGGATGTTTATGTTTAACAACAATTAAATGAATGAATGGCTGAGTGACACACACACACACACACAAATACACACACACACAAACACACCCACTCCTGAACAGTCTGTGCTTACTAGGACAGACTGGGGGAGCAAGAAAAGACTGAAGTCAAGGCACTTAGCTACTTTAATATACGATGATTACACCCCAGATAGCTGTATAATGTTTGACAATATACAGTTCCAGCTCATTTAAACTATTTCACACCATCCTCATAAAAAGCATGAGGAAAGGTCAGAACAGGTATTATTATCCCCATTTTACAGATGAGAAAGCTGAGTCTCCAGGTACCTCATCTATGACTGATTTTGTCAGTCATCTGAGTCCTAATACAAAAAACTTTCTCACATTATATCAAGAGATGGCAACTACACAACCCAGTAAATAAACTTCAGCACATCCTTGTGCTTCTATGCCTCAATTTCCCCAGATGTAACACAGATATGACACATTTTTTTAAGTGTTAAGTGAGCCATCAAACTGAAAGAATGTAAGTTGAGATTTATAAGAAGCTCTGGAAGTTCAGGTTTTCAAAAGGCTCACCATGTAGCATTTTTACACCTTAACCCCAAAAGCTAAGAAAAAATTCAAAGTGATGAAAATGTTCCTAAACTGTGGTTTAAACAAAGCAGACTGGATGAGTACATGATATATCAAAGATCCAACAATCTGCAGTCTTTCAAGTTTTGCTTTTGAGGCTCACCATGTTAGCAAGCACACAATAATATCTAAAAGTGGAAAATGGTCTAATAAGTGTGATTTTTAAAACATACTTTAAAGTTCTGAACATATATTTGTTTTACACTTTTAAAGCATTTTTATTTAAATTTCTCAAAAGAAATAAAAGTTCATCATTTAAAGTAGAATGTAAGAAAAAAACGCAAGAAAGAATACACCTCCAATCTCTGACCCTGTGTCTTTGCAACAAATCTGACTGCCATAAAATCTGATGACAGAAGAATAACAAATGACTTAGGTGAAGCAGAAAATGGAAATTTTTACAAAACAAACGTTTACCTTATGGAGAAAGGCAGATCCACAATCTGAACTGTGGAAATAAAAGACATTCATTTCTGGGCATATATACAAATCCTGAATGGCAAAATTTTGAGATACAGTCCTGCCACAATTGCATTTGTTAGGACTGCACATTCTTTCACTTAACTATAAAATAAAGTCGAATGTTTTGCTTTGTCAAAAAAGAAAAGCCAGGCTTATTTAGTTAAATTACTTGGAACTGCATGTCTAAGAACATAACTGTTCATTAGAGATATCTGAACTCCAGGGATCAGAAAAGCTCATCTGTACATTCCGCTGGAGGAAATTTAATATTTACTTGGTCATTAAAGGGTAAATAACATTTGAAAAGAGAAAAAGAAAAGTTTCTTTACAGATGAAAATATATCCATCAGTTGTTGAGACATTAAATAGTTGCAAATTTTGAATACATGTAAGTTTAATCATGCAACTGGTAGAATTCCAACTTTCAATTAACAAACTACATGCCTTTTCAAGCGTAGGCTCTCCGTGCATTGACAAACACTGTGCAGAAATCAATACCCACTCCAACTTGCCTGCATGTAATGTTTTACATCAAGCACGCTTCCAGTACCAACGGGCATTATATGTCAGACATGCTTGCAGTAATGCTTACTCCAGAAAGAATTAAAATTAGGCTTTCGGATCATTCATTGCACATAGCTGTTGTCCTCTGTATACATCGCCCGTATACGTAACTTTTCGTGTACTCGCTGCATTTCATAACCTGCCTGAGTGCACAGCACATGCTGCCATCTGAATTTGTTATCTACCTCCTTTTACAGAGTTCTAAAGGGGTGAAAGAGAACGGAAGGGAAATAAACATTACTCCGGAAAACAACAATTTGAGTTTACTTCCAGGAAACCAGGCAGCCACAACAACGAGAGAAACTGACAGTGCAAAGTTCGTCCGTTCTCCGCGTCCTGTGGCCTCAGCCAGGAGCGCGGCTGTCGCTTCCCCCGTCTTGTCCAGCAGCCCTCGGCCACCTCTGCGTCTCCATCTGCACCGCGAATCAAGGAAGCAGATGCGCTCGCCAGCCAAGCAGAGCTGGGTGGGCTGGCCAGAAAAGTTGTCTGGACTGGCGGGAGGCAGACGATCGCCCGGGAGCCTGCTCCCCAGCGTCCACCTGGTGAAACTTCAGAGCCCCCAGAGGAGAGAACGAAAGAAGCAACCGCCAGGAAGGGTCACAGAACTGGAAGGGAATGGAGGACGGCACTGGGAGAAATGGGGTTTCACGGACTTCTCTAAGCGGTTTTACTAGGACCCAAAGGGCTAACTGGCGAGACCGCACCGGATGCCTTCACTTGGGTTCTCTGGGCGGGCGGCAGTCGTTTGTAGCCCCCATCACGCAGGCCGGCTCCGGGAGGAGATGGGCCAGCTTCGCGGTGGCTCTGCCGGAGAAGCGGGCTCCCCTACCGCGGGTAAGGCTTCCCGGACCCGGCGCCCAGACCTCGCTGCCCAGGACGGCTCTGCGTGGATCCTTAGAATCATGTTTCAAAACATCTTACAGGCTCCGCCAACACACACACGGAACCTACTCCGCGCAGCGCCCTAACCCACAGGGCAAACCCAGGAGCAGCCCAACGCTGGAGGAGGCGACAAGGACTGGGGGAGGGACGGGGAAGTAGTTAGACAATAGTCAGGAGAGGTTATTCCCGGGACAAAAAGCACCTGGCAAAGCGCGCCGAGGTCACTCCCTTCGAGTCTCCACCTTTCTGACAATGGCTTCCCCGGGAAATTTTTTTTTGGAACGCTCTAGCGGCGGAGAGCAACAAGCCCGCACTACAAGCAAGAGAGTAGCAGTCCCCAGAGTCGTAACTACTTTTTCCTTCTCTCTTCCTCGGCGCGGTGCAGCCGGCGCCGGACGCCGAGGCTCCCAGTTTCCCAAGAAAAGAACTGTCTCGCGCACTCCCGCACAGCCCTGCCCGCCTGCGCCCGGAGCGATCCTCCGCCAGGAACAATGGGTCGCGACGAGGGAACTTACCTGCCCCCGTGGCGCCCAGCCCGGTGCCCCGCGTCCCAGCCGGCACGAAGTCTGGGGACATCTCTCCCTCTGCCCGGTACCCCCCACCCCGGGTCGCGAAAGCTTCCCCCAAACCCTTGCCCCCCGGCCCTAGAGAGGAGCCGGCTCCACCCCTGGCGAGCCCCGGGTCGGGGGCATTCGTCGGAGCTCCGGACGCCTCCTCGGCCACTCACCTGCGGAGAACTGGCCTTGGGCCGACCCCAGGAGAGGCCAAGGGGAGAGGAGCAAGAGTGCCACAAAAGCAGGCAGCGCCGCCGCCGCTGTATCCATGTCGACTTTGGGAGAAGTTTCAAGCCGCTTTGCAAAGAGCTGCCGGGGGGTATCGCAGCGAAATCCACAGCTGAGGGGTCGGCCGGCCCCGGCGGGGTGAGGGCGGGGAGTGGACAGCCTCCCGCCCGCACTTTTTCCTGCTCCGCGGTCGCCAAACTACCTCTGGGGCGCCAGCGTCGCCCGAGTCGCCGGCCGGCCGCGGCAGCAGCTCTCCATGCTCGGCAGAGGCTCTCCTGTTAGTCAAGAGTTACTTTGCTCTGGGAGGGGTAGGGGCGGAGCCGGGGGTGACGTCGCCCCGCGGGCTCCGGGCGCTTCTGAGGAATGCAGGCTCGGGCGCGGCGCCGCTGCCGCCGCCGCCGCCGCCGCCGCCTCCTGCCGGAGAGACGCGCGCCAACCCCGGCCGCGCGCCCCGCGCTCCGCGCTGCCTTTGTTCGCCGCCCGGGCCCAGCCGCCCGCCGCCGCTCGGGGGCAGCGGGCGCGAAAGGGGACCCGCGCCGTTGTCTGCCCTGTTTCAGAATCGCAGTTTGAAAAGCGAGAGTTGGGTAAGCAGTGTGGCCGGACCCCAGAGGATGAACGCAGAGAAACCCCGCCGCCCAAGCAGAGGCGCCCCGGGGTTCTGTCCCCAAGGCGGAGGTCCTACCGTATCGGTGGCCGATAGGAAGAAGGGGGAGTGTAGAAGCGCCCAGAGGAAACACCCACCTGCATCGCAAATTCTCTGTTCCCTATTCGTGTAATAAGGAATGAGACACCCCACCCCCGTAGAAAACTTATTGTTCCTTCTTCATATAAAAATAAAACTTGAACCAAAATAAATGTTCAGTAACTTCCCAGTGTGAACAGCTGGCATGTCTCCTTTTTGGTTTGTCATTTGCCGAATATTTGGATTTACTCTTTGCTTCACTGACTTTGCTTGTAGTTCTAAAACCTTCCGGCCTCTTTCTACTTCCCTCCGGAAGAACCTAACAACTGCATCAAGGCTTATAATCCTTGCCTTTCACGAGGGTATGCTGGGGTAGGAAAGGCTTTTTGTTTTGATTTTAATATCTAAGAGATATTTAAGACATAAGTATCTAACAAAAGAACTTTACACGAACAATGAAAACAGCAACAAATGATTTCATCCGGAGGAAAATAATGCTATATTATGACAGTAAAGTATTTTACAGTTTGCTGATTCTTCAGAAGCTTGAAGTGGTTTCACCATATGCCACATTTATAATACTTGCTTCTGTGAAAAGACTGTATAGTGCATACTTTATTCATTTTTGTAAAATAGCGAATAAAATAGATGTGGTCACAGTAGAATGAACAATTTTTATTCAGAATTTTGGTGTCATATATACAATTCCTAGAACAATGGAATCTTTTGACTGACATCTGTCAGTTACTCAGACATCTTTAGCTTTTGTAAATCACGGACAATGTGACATTCAATTTAATATATTCACACAATTTACCAGGACACATATCCCTTTATTCAGATTAAGTATACGCTATTAAAGACCAGGTTTATGATAGAACTCGTTATATATATACACACACATATATATATACCAATCAGCAAGGAAAATACTTCTTTAAAAATTTGATAAGAATAGACGCTTGATTAAACGTAACTGGCAGTCTTATAGCTGGTTCATTGGCACACTGACTAGCTCAGCACTTGTCAATTCAATTCAGCAATAAGTTCATTCTTCCTTAGGGTGCAATGTAGATTATTTTTTAAGTCATTAACCTATAACTGTTAGTACATCACTGTTCCTATTTCTTTGATTGAAGAATATTCCTAAATCCTAGGTAGCAAAAAACTGAAGGACATATATTTTCCTTTTAAAGGACTTAGCAGAACTTTGTAAAACTTAGCAATAATATGTCTCAGGAAAAACAAACACCCCTCCTCCCCCATCCATATCCTAATTAATCTGTTCTATTCCTGACAGGGAGTTCATGACTTGGTAGGTTTATTTGTTTAAACACACAGAAAGCTTGTTTAAAAATTGACACACAGTGCCAGGACAAAGTGCGCACAGTTCTAGCTTGCCCATTCCTTGGGTCAACTGACAGAAGATTCATCTCACTTTCTCCATTCAGGAAGTAATAACAATACCAAGTAATGTTTACAGAGTGCTTACAATGTGCTAGGCACTGGTTTAAAATACATAATGTCTCGCTGAGACATTAAGATACACAAAGTCTCCTTGAGTTAAGACAACAATCCTATGACATCAGTACAGTTATTACTCTCATTTGACAAATGAGGAAACAAAGTTAAAGATTAAGTAATTTGTCCAACAGCACATATATGGGTAAGAAGTGGGGGAGGGGAAACAAAGAGGGACAAGGAAATCCTCAAATGGAGTCAGCAAACTAGCAAGGATGTCTTCTCACTAAAAATCAAAGCAATGCAACAAAACTTTTGGACAAGTAAATCAGTACTTTTGTCCTTAGTTGTCACTAATGCTGGCCACAATACCTAATGCTGGCCATGGTATATTGAAATCATTTGAGTAGAGAATATGTGTCTTTCACATAGTACTCGGCAAATATTAGGAATTTACTAGGTCTTTGTTAATTTGAAAGAATGGATGAATGTATCAATCAAACAATAGAAGTGTAAATTTGATATAACAAAAAAATTGTCAACATGTGTTCAAAAAATCACTAAAATGTTTGTATTCTCTAATTCTCTATTCTAAGGAAATAATCCAAAATATGGGAAGTGTTATAGACACAAAGATATTTATCACTTACAAAAGGGAAAACTGGAAATAATACAAAAGTCCAACCATAGGCAGATTCATGAGCATTATCTGGATTGAATATCTCACAGCCACTAGAAATGAAGGTATTAAAAAAAGAGTAAGCTGCAAAGTGGGAAGATGTTTCTGATAAAATGTTGGGCTAAAAAAAAAAAGATCAGAAGACAATACAGATACATCTTCAGTTTGGAAAGACGAAAACGTTCTGGAGATGGATGGTGGTGATGGTTGCACAACAATGTAAAAGTAAATAATGCCATGGAACCGTATACTTAAAAATGGTTAAAGTGGTAATTTTTATGTTATGCATGTTTTACTACATTTAAATAATCGGAAGATGAGGTCAACATATACTATGATTACAAATAAGAAAAGAAAAAAGGCTGAAAAAAACCCCCGATAAACCATAATATTGATATAATTAGAAGTAAAATGTAGAATAGTAACATTTTATAACTGTCTTTCCCTATTTTCCTACTGTTTTTGGTATGTGGTTATAGTACATCTTTTTAAAGAAGACAGGTTTGTAGTCTGATTGATTGCAGATTTACCAAGAAATAACTTCAGTCAAAAATTTAGATCTACATTTGGCAGAATGTTTTCTGTAGAATCCCAGTTCTATCAAAATTTAGCAAGTAAAATTGGAAAATAGGGTCTTCAGATCAAATTAGCTTTAACTCTAGATTGAGCAAAGTTAAACAGGTTCCCTTAATATAGCTGGCTTCTTTACTGCAGAACTTTTCTTTTTTTCTTGTTTTTGTTCTTTTTTGTTTTTTGTTTTTTGTTTTTTTGGATTTGGCAACAATTTATTGGATATGATACCAAATGTACAGGCAGCAATAAAAATAGACAGATTGGACTTCGTGAAAATGTTAAAAATTTGTGCATTAAAAGGCACTATCGGCATGGCCGCTGAGCCTGCGCGTCCGGAGCCTGCGCGTCCGGAGCCTGTGCTCCGCAACGGGGGAGGCCACAACAGTGAGAGGCCCGCATACCGCAAAAAAATAAATAAATAAAAATAAAAAAATAAAAGGCACTATCAAGAGAGTAGAAAGGCAGCCAACAAAATGGGAGAAAATATTGGCAAATCATTTGTCTGAAACAGATTTAATAGGCGGAATAGAGAATTCCAAAAATTCATGAATGACAACAACAATAAGCAACCTGATTCAAAAATGGGCAAAGGGATTGAACAGAGATTTCTCCAAAGAAGGTATAAAAATGGCCAACAGGGCCTCCCTGGTGGCGCAAGTGGTTGAGAGTCCGCCTGCCGATGCAGGGGATACGGGTTCGTGCCCCGGTCTGGGAGGATCCCATATGCCGCGGAGCGGCTGGGCCCGTGAGCCATGGCCGCTGAGCCTGCGCGTCCGGAGCCTGTGCTCCGCAACGGGGGAGGCCGCAACAGTGAGAGGCCCGCATACCGCAAAAAATAAATAAATAAATAAATAAATAAAAATAAAAATGGCCAACAAACACATGAATAGATGCTCAAATCACTCATCACTAAGGAAATGCAAATCAAGCCACAATGAGATACCACCTCATATTCAACTACTATCAAAAAAGACTACTATCAAAAAACAGAAAATAGGGCTTCCCTGCTGGCACAGTGGTTGAGAGTCTGCCTGCTGATGCAGGGGACATGGGTTTGTGCCCTGGTCCGGGAAGATCCTGCATGCTGCAGAGTGGCTGGGCCCGTGAGCCATGGCCGCTGAGCCTGCGCGTCCGGAGCCCGTGCTCCGCAATGGGAGAGGCCACAGCAGTGAGAGGCCCGTGTACAGCAAAAAAAAAAAAAAAAAAAAAAAAAAAAAAGAAAAAGAAAAACAACAACAACAACAAAAAAAAAACGAAAATAAAAAAATAATAACAGAAAATGGGAAGGTCCTGGGGAAAATAGGATCCATTTTGTGCACTGTTGGTAGGAATGTAAAAAGGTAAGCCGCCGTGGAAAACAGTATAGTAGCTCCTGAAAAACTTAAAAATAGAACTACCAAGTGACTCAGCAATTCCACCTCTGAGTATATTTACTCAGAAAATAACTGAAACTATGATCTGGAAAATATAGTTTTGCACCACTGTTCATAGCAGCATTATTCACGATGACTAAAGTATGGAAGCAATGCAAGTGTGAATCAACAGATGAAGGGGTAAGCAAAATGTGGTAAATACATGCAATGGAATATCACTCATCCTTAAAAGGAAGACAGTTTGGACATGTACTATCCATACAACATGGATGAAACTTGAGGACATTATACTAAGTGAAATAAGCGAGTCACAAAAACACATATACTGTATGATTACACTTATGTGAGGGCTTTAGAGTAGTCAAAATTATAGAGACAAATAGAATGGTGGTTGCCAAGGGCAGGGGCAAGAGGGAATAGTAAATTTTATGTTATGTGTGTTTTACCACAAGAACTGAAAAAAATATGACATGTATACATAATTCTAGATTAAAATGAAAATGGTTACTATCTCTTCCCTATCTTCACTGCACTCTAGATCTCTGGTGTCTATATACATATGCAGTGTATATATTCAATAACTACTGTTGAAATAATAAAGTTTGGATTAATTTCTAGTTGTTTAATAGAGATAACTAGGCATATTTTGTGCATTTTCTCTTCAAACACATCTGGTTAATGCTCATCAAAGTAATACTACCGGTAGTAAATTTTTGAAAATAAACTCACCTATTCTGTAGAAAGATGAAATTATTTAAAGTCAAACAGTCTGTCTTGTTTACTAGTCTTTTGTATCTGTATCCTTTTAAAAATGTACAAATACATTTTGCAAAATAAAATGTGCCTACTATTTTTCAAAAAGGAGAGTAGACTTTTCTTTCCAAAACAAAAAAACAGGTAAGGGTCACTGATTAACATAAAATAATGAAGAGTAATAAGTCAAAATTATTTTAAATTAAATTGAAGGTCACTTTAAAGGCAACATTAATTCAACAGATACTTATTGATGTTTTTTTTTATAACAAATTTAATCAGTTATACATATACATATGTTTCCATATCCCCTCCCTTTTGCGTCTCCCTCCCACCCTCCCTATCCCACCCCTCCAGGTGGTCACAAAGCGCCAAGCTGATCTCCCTGTGCTATGCGGCTGCTTCCCACTAGCTATCTACCTTACGTTTGGTAGTGTATATATGTCCATGCTGCTCTTTCACTTTGTCACAGCTTACCCTTCCCCCTCCCCATATCCTCAAGTCCATTCTCTAGTAGGTCTGTGTCTTTATTCCTGTCTTACCCCTAGGTTCTTCATGACATTTTTTTTCTTAAATTCCATATATATGTGTCAGCATACAGTATTTGTCTTTCTCTTTCTTACTTCACTCTGTATGACAGACTCTAGGTCCATCCACCTCATTACAAATAGCTCAATTTCATTTCTTTTTATGGCTGAGTAATATTCCATTGTATATATGTGCCACATCTTCTTTATCCATTCATCCGATGATGGACACTTAGGTTGCTTCCATCTCCGGGCTATTGTAAATAGGGATGCTATGAACATTTTGGTACATGTCTCTTTTTGAATTATGGTTTTCTCAGGGTATATGCCCAGTAGTGGGATTGCTGGGTCATATGTCAGTTCTATTTGTAGTTTTTTAAGGAACCTCCACACCGTTCTCCACAGCGGCTGTACCAATTCACATTCCCACCAGCAGTGCAAGAGTGTTCCCTTTTTTCCACACCCTCTCCAGCATTTATTGTTTGTAGATTTTTTGATGATGGCCATTCTGACTGGTGTGAGATGATATCTCATTGTAGCTTTGACTTGCACTTCTCTAATGAGTAAAGATGTTGAGCATCCTTTCATGTGTTTGTTGGCAGTCTGTATGTCTTCTGTGGAGAAATGTCCATTCAGGTCTTCTGCCCATTTTTGGATTGGGTTGTCTGTTTTTTTATTATTGAGCTGCATGAGCTGCTTATAAATTTTGGAGATTAATCCTTTGTCAGTTGCTTCATTTGCAAATATTTTCTCCCATTCTGAGGGTTGTCTTTTGGTCTTGTTTATGGTTTCCTTTGCTGTGCAAAAGCTTTTAAGTTTCATTAGGTCCCATGTGTTTATTTTTGTCTTTATTTCCATTTCTCTAGGAGGTGGGTCAAAAAGGATCTTGCTGTGATTTATGTCATAGAGTGTTCTGTCTATGTTTTCCTCTAAGAGTTTGATAGTGTCTGGCCTTACATTTAGGTCTTTAATCCATTTTGAGCTTATTTTTGTGTATGGTGTTAGGGAGTGATCTAATCTCATACTTTTACATGTCCCTATCCAGTTTTCCCAGCACCACTTATTGAAGAGACTGTCCTTTCTCCACTGTACATTCCTGCCTCCTTTATCAAAGATAAGGTGACCATATGTCCGTGGGTTTAACTCTGGGCTTTCTATCCTGTTCCATTGATCTATCTTTCTGTTTTTGTGCCAGTACCATACTGTCTTGATTACTGTAGCTTTGTAGTATAGTCTGAAGTCAGGGAGCCTGATTCCTCCAGCTCCATTTTTCGTTCTCAAGATTGCTTTGGCTATTCGGGGTCTTTTGTGTTTCCATACAAATTGTGAAATTTTTTGTTCTAGTTCTGTGAAAAATGCCAGTGGTAGTTTGATAGGGATTGCATTGAATCTGTAGATTGCTTTGGGTAGTAGAGTCATTTTCACAATGTTGATTCTTCCAATCCAAGAACATGGTACATCTCTCCATCTATTTGTATCATCCTTAATTTCTTTCATCAGTGTCTTATAATTTTCTGCATACAGGTCTTTTGTCTCCTTAGGTAGGTTTATTCCTAGATATTTTATTCTTTTTGTTGCAGTGGTTAATGGGAGTGTTTCCTTGATTTCACTTTCAGATTTTTCATCATTAGTGTACAGGAATGCCAGAGATTTCTGTGCATTAATTTTGTATCCTGCAACTTTACCAAATTCATTGATTAGCTCTAGTAGTTTTCTGGTAGCATCTTTAGGATTCTCTATGTATAGTATCATGTCATCTGCAAACAGTGACAGCTTTACTTCTTCTTTTCCAATTTGGATTCCTTTTATTTCCTTTTCTTCTCGGATTGCTGTGGCTAAAATTTCCAAAACTAGGTTGAATAAGAGTGGTGAGAGTGGGCAACGTTGTCTTGTTCCTGATCTTAGTGGAAATGGTTTCAGTTTTTCACCATTGAGGACGATGCTGGCTGTGGGTTTGTCATATATGGCCTTTATTATGTTGAGGAAAGTTCCCTCTATGCCTACTTTCTTGAGGGTTTTTATCATAAATGGGTGTTGAATTTTGTCGAAAGCTTTCTCTGCATCTATTGAGATGATCATATGGTTTTTCTCCTTCAATTTGTTAATATGGTGTATCACGTTGATTGATTTGCGTATATTGAAGAATCCTTGCATTCCTGGAATAAACCCCACTTGATCATGGTGTATGATCCGTTTAATGTGCTGTTGGATTCTGTTTGCTAGTATTTTGTTGAGGATTTTTGCATCTATGTTCATCAATGATATTGGCCTGTAGTTTTCTTTCTTTGTGACATCCTTGTCTGGTTTTGGTATCAAGGTGATGGTGGCCTCGTAGAATGAGTTTGGGAGTGTTCCTCCCTCTGCTATATTTTGGAAGAGTTTCAGAAGATAGGTGTTAGCTCTTCTCTAAATGCTTGATAGAATTCGCCTGTGAAGCCATCTGGTCCTGGGCTTTTGTTTGTTGGAAGATTTTTTATCACAGTTTCAATTTCAGTGCTTGTGATTGGTCTGTTCATATTTTCTATTTCTTCCTGATTCAGTCTTGACAGGTTGTGCACTTCTAAGAATTTGTGCATTTCTTCCAGGTTGTCCATTTTATTGGCATAGAGTTGCTTATAGTAATCTCTCATGATCTTTTGTATTTCTGCAGTGTCAGTTGTTACTTCTCCTTTTTCATTTCTAATTCTATTGATTTGAGTCTTCTTCCTTTTTTTCTTGATGAGTCTGGCTAATGGTTTATCAATTTTGTTTATCTCCTCAAAGAACCAGCTTTTAGTTTTATTGATCTTTGCTATCGTTTCCTTCATTTCTTTTTCATTTATTTCTGACCTGATTTTTATGATTTCTTTCCTTCTGCTAACTTTGGGATGTTTTTGTTCTTCTTTCTCTAATTGCTTTAGGTGCAAGGTTAGGTTGTTTATTCGAGATGTTTCCTGTTTCTTAAGGTGGGATTATATTGCTATAAACTTCCCTCTTAGAACTGCTTTTGCTGCATCCCATAGTTTTGGGTCATCGTGTTTTCGTTGTCATTTGTGTCTAGGTATTTTTTGATTTCCTCTTTGATTTCTTCAGTGATCTCTTGGTTATTTAGTAGTATATTGTTTAGCCTCCATGTGTTTGTATTTTTTACAGATCTTTTCCTGTAATTGATATCTAGTCTCATATCATTGTGGTCGGAAAAGATACTTGATACAATTTCAATTTTCTTAAATTTACCAAGGCTTGATTTGTGACCCAAGATATGATCTATCCTGGAGAATGTTCCATGAGCACTTGAGAAAAATGTGTATTCTGTTGTTTTTGGATGGAATGTCCTATAAATATCAATTAAGTGCATCTTCTTTAATGTATCATTTAAAGCTTGTGTTTCCTTATTTATTTTCATTTTGGATGATCTGTTCATTGGTGAAAGTGGGGTGTTAAAGTCCCCTACTATGATTGTGTTACTGTCGATTTCTCCTTTTATGGCTGTTAGTATTTGCCTTATGTATTGAGGTGCTCCTATGTTGGGTGCATAAATATTTACAATTGTTATATCTTCTTCTTGGATCGATCCCTTGATCATTATGTAGTGTCCTTCTTTGTCTCTTCTAGTGGTCTTTATTTTAAAGTCTATTTTGTCTGATATGAGAATTGCTACTCCAGCTTTCTTTTGGTTTCCATTTGCATGGAATATCTTTTTCCATCCCCTTACTTTCAGTCTGTATGTGTCTCTAGGTCTGAAGTGGGTCTCTTGTAGACAGCATATATATGGGTCTTGTTTTTGTATCCATTCAGCCAATCTGTATCTTTTGGTGGGAGCATTTAGTCCATTTACATTTAAGGTAATTATCGATATGTATGTTCCTATTCCCATTTTCTTAATTGTTTTGGGTTCGTTATTGTAGGTCTTTTCCTTCTGTTGTGTTTCTTGCCTAGAGAAGTTCCTTTAGCATTTGTTGTAAAGCTGGTTTGGTGGTGCTGAACTCTCTCAGCTTTTGCTTGTCTGTAAACGTTTTAATTTCTCCATCAAATCTGAATGAGATCCTTGCTGGGTAGAGTAATCTTGGTTGCAGGTTTTTCTCCTTCATCACTTTAATTATGTCCTGCCACCCCCTTCTGGCTTGTAGAGTTTCTGCTGAGAGATCAGCTGTTATCCTGATGGGGATTCCCTTGTGTGTTATTTGTTGTTTTTGCCTTGCTGCTTTTAATATGATTTGTGTTTAATTTTTGACAGTTTGATTAATATGTGTCTTGGCGTATTTCTCCTTGGATTTATTCTGTATGGGACTCTCTGTGCCTCCTGGACTTGATTAACTATTTCCTTTCCCATATTAGGGAAGTTTTCAACTAAAACCTCTTCAAATATTTTCTCAGTCCCTTTCTTTTTCTCTTCTTCTTCTGGAACCCCTATAATTCGAATGTTGGTGCATTTAATGTTGTCCCAGAGGTCTCTGAGACTGTCCTCTGTTCTTTTCATTCTTTTTTCTTTATTTTGCTCTGCATCAGTTATTTCCACTATTTTATCTTCCACCTCACTTATCCGTTCTTCTGCCTCAGTTATTCTGCTATTGATCCCATCTCGAGTATTTTTTATTTCATGTATTGTGTTTTTAATCAATGCTTGATTCATCTTTAGTTCTTCTAGGTCCTTGTTAACTGTTTCTTGCATTTTGTCTATTCTATTTCCAAGATTTTGGATCTGGGAAATAGAATCTTGGATCATCTTTACCATCATTATTCTGAATTCTTTTTCAGGTAGACTGCCTATTACCTCTTCATTTGTTAGGTCTGGTGGGTTTTTATTTTGCTCCTTCTCCTGCTGTGTGTTTTTCTGTCTTCTCATTTTGCTTATGTTACTGTGTTTGGGGTCTCCTTTTTGCAGGCTGCAGGTTCGTAGTTCCCGTTGTTTTTGGTGTCTGTCCCCAGTGGCTAAGGTTGGTTTAGTGGGTTGTGTAGGCTTCCTGGTGGAGGGGACTAGTGCCTGTGTTCTGGTGGATGAGGCTGGATGTTGTCTTTCTGGTGGGCAGGTCCACGTCTCGTGGTGTGTTTTGGGGTGTCTGCAGACTTTTTATGATTTTAGGCCACCTCTCTGCTAATGGGTGGCGTTGTGTTCCTGTCTTGCTAGTTGTTTGGCATAGGGTGTCCAGCACTGTAGCTTGCTGGTCGTTGAGTGAAGCTGGGTGCTGGTGTTGAGATGGAGATCTCTGGAAGATTTTTGCCGTTTGATATGATGTGGAGCTGGGAGGTCTCTTGTGGACCAGTGTCCTGAAGTTGGCTCTCCCACCTCAGAGGCACAGCACTGACTCCGGGCTCCTCAATTTGGGATGATATGTTGTCTATTCATGTATTCCACAGATGCAGGGTACATCAAGTTGATTGTGGAGCTTTAATCCGCTGCTTCTGAGGCTGCTGGGAGAGGTTTCCCTTTCTCTTCTTTGTTCTCACAGCTCCTGGGTCTCAGCTTTGGATTTGGCCCCGCCTCTGCGTGTAGGTCGCCGGAGGGCGTCTGTTTTTCGCTCAGACAGGACAGGGTTAAAGGAGCAGCCTCTTCGGGGACTCTGGCTCACTCAGGCTGGGTGGGAGGGAGGGGCACGGAGTGCGGGGCGAGCCTGCAGCGGCAGAGGTCGGCGTGACGTTGCACCAGCCCGAGGCGCGCCGTGCGTTCTCCCAGGGAAGCCGCCCCTGGATCCCGGGACCCCGGCAGTGGCGGGCTGCACAGGCTCCCGGAAGGGCGGTGTGGAAAGTGACCTGCGCTCACACACAGGCTTCTTGGCGGCGGCAGCAGCAGCCCCAGCGTCCCACGCCCGTCACTGGGCTCCGCGCTTTCAGTCGTTACTCGCGCCCGTCTGTGGAGCCCCTTTAAGCAGCGCTCTTAATCCCCTCTCCTCGCGCACCAGGAAACCAAGAGGGAAGAAAAAGTCTCTTGCCTCTTCGGCAGCTCCAGAGTTTTCCCGGACTCCCTCCCGGCTAGCTGTGGCACATTAGCCCCCTTCAGGCTGAGTTCTCGCCGCCAGCCCCAGTCCTCTCCCTGCGCTCTGACCGAAGCCCGAGCCTCAGCTTCCAGCGCTGCGCGCCCCGGTGGGCGAGCAGACAAGCCTCTCTGGCTGGTGAGTGCCGCTCGGCACCGATCCTCTGTGTGGGGATCTCTCCGCTTTGCCCTACCCAGGTATGTGGGGAGTTTCTTGCCTTTTGGGAGGTCTGGGGTCTTCTGCCAGCGTTCAGTAGGTGTTCTGTAGGAGTTGTTTCACGTGTAGCTGTATTTCTGGTGTATCCGTGGGGAGGAAGGTGATCTCCGCGTCTTACTCTTCCGCCATCTTACCCGGAAGTCGATCACTGCAGAACTTTTCAATGGTTACCAGTATGGTATTGTGCAAAGTGAATCTGTTGGAGCTGAGGAAAAGAATACATTGTTTCTCAAAGTTTTGGACAATAGAACTCTTTAAAAGAGAAGTATTTCTCAGGATTAGGGTTCCAGGGAACAGAATTTGGGAATCACTGCTTTAAGCAGCATTTAACATCTCTGTGTCTCAATTTCTTTCATATGAAACTGAGACTTATCTAACAGATTTTTCAGAGGACTAAATGAAATATAGTATATTTTAATATGTATTTTTGTAAAGATGTAAATTTAGTTATAGGTATAGATATGAAAGGGCCCGGATGATATTAACTGCTGAGTAAATGTTCTTTTCTTGTTCCACTGAAGGATTATGTACAAATATGTACCCAGCAAAAGCAAGGTTTTATTTACCCACTGAGAGACCATGAGTGTACCCACAGCATGTATTTATAAGCAATTAGATAATATTCTCAGTTTGTTAATAACAACTGATTGCTTATATTATGCTTTTCAGTTTGTAATGTGTTTTCAGCCACATGATCTCAATCTATCCTCGCTCCAGCCCTGCGAAGTAGGCAGGGCAGGTAGCATTATTAACTTTCACTTAACTGATAAGGAAACCCAAGTTTAGAGGCATTAAAATACTTGGCCAAAATTTGACGCTGGTCAATAGCAAAGCTGTCACTCTGAACTGCATATTCTGATTCTGAATTTCATTTTCCCCCATTCCCCCAATATCTATGTACCTAAGTCTCATCTCTAAAAACGTTCATTTGAATTAGTTGTCAAAATTCTCAATGCCAATTCATCAGATAGAGCTTCTTAGGCTGGTGGATGGAAATGAGGTTCTGTTTTCTCTCTGAAAGCAGAAAAAACAAAACCAAACAAACAAAAAACTAAAAGCACTTCCTCACAGTCATAGCCTTGCATGGGTATGTATGTTGTCAGTGGAGTCCTCCAGGAAGGGAGGGGCAGAGAATTTCTGACAATAAAGCCCTTGAACAGAACAGGGACTTCCAGAAAAAAAAAAAAAAAAAGTGTTATGCCTTTGAAAGCTTTGTTCTGGATGAGTGTTGGAGACTGTAGGGCAAAGCCCATTGATCCCAGGAGTAGTGCTGGAACCTGGCCAGTTACTACTGAGATCTTGACACCAGAGCATCCAGAAACAAATGGAATTGTGATAGCTATGTCCTTATAAGTCTCTAAGGAAATCCTCCTCTCTGTATGCTCTTAGGAAATTTTGGATCAAATGGAAAGAAACGCACTGTATGCAAACCCAGAGTTATTTTGTGAGTCCCTTAAACCCTTTAAAATATCCATAACTGAAGATTAGTTTAGAAAACACTAGTTAAGATAATGCATGATCCAAAGGTTTTATCCAGGGAAGGGAAAAAAAAAAAATGTGAGCAGCTTGAGAGCTCAGTGTTGTCAATTTGGAAGAGCAATTTGCCTACAGCTGGATATAATTAACAAGCATGGGTCAAAAAGGAAGCCAATCATAAAAGTGTGAATTGGATTGAGGAGGAGGGATGGGACAGTGACAGTCACTTCCAGATCTGGTATACTCTGACTTCAGAGTCTCTCCCCATTTTCAAAAAGCCTAGTCTAATGATGTTAATAAAAGATTAAGGGAAAAAATGTTTGGTCTTCATGATACCTTAGTATGTGTTTGATAAATCACTTTTTCTGGGGTACTATATGGTACCTATATGGTATCTACTATATGGTATCTATATGGTATCTTATTCACCCTTTATACTA
This sequence comes from Mesoplodon densirostris, assembly GCF_025265405.1. NCBI lineage: Eukaryota > Metazoa > Chordata > Mammalia > Artiodactyla > Ziphiidae > Mesoplodon > Mesoplodon densirostris. The sequence continues at coordinate 34,516,383 of NC_082672.1, read as the reverse complement.
GTGGGCAATTTCCACACCAAAAAAAGTATATTTTTCCCTGGCTCACTATTAAGAAAAAAGGCATAAAGCGCACCAGCTATACAGCATCCCATTGAATCCTGTTTGAATTATTTTGTTCTGAATAGACAAATTATCCTGGGGTATTTTTTTGTTTTTTATTTTAGTAAAACCCAAGAAAGAGGATAACTCTTAAAACTAATTAAATACATCATGTATTTAATAATACATTTTGCAGGGTTAAAAGCTTGTATGCAGAGTTGCAGCCTGAGGAGAATTAATACAGCTGAATGAGAAATTCTCTAGTGATCATGTTCCTTCCTTCCTCCCACTTACTTCGGAGGGGCGGGGGCTGGCTTCACATATGGAACCCTGTGGATCTTGCCATCTTTCTTCTTTGCTTATTCTGGTCTTGAGACAGAATGAAATAGAATTCTGAACACAGAATGTGGTGCTTCCAAAGCTCTAGAGATTTTTCTAAGCCTCCAAATGTTCTCCAATAAAATCCTCCCTACACTGTTGGTGCTGCCACCACATTCATAACCAGGGGAAGTCAGACAAGAAAATGAACCATTAAAACCTACACACAAACATAGGGGCTCATTTCAGTGCTGAAGTCCTCTTTAACCAAAGCAAAGAACTCATTTTGCCACTTGCAAGCATTTATTAAGTGTACAACACGCTGCTAGTTACTCTATGGGAGAGACAGGATAGCAGTTTACATTTGAGATTAACAGACAAAAAAAAAATAAGAGAAAACAAATCATGCGTGTGTGGGTGTGCATGTGTGTATGTGTGATATATAATATATTCAAAATGTGAAGAAATAGATACCAAAATATTAGGTCCTGATGAAGTGCAGTAGGAGGGAAAAGCTTTTGGGGATGACCAGTTTTAAGCTGTATCTTGAAGAAAGTGATAGTTGTGACTGGCAGGGGGAAAAAAGGCATGAGATGTAAACTACTTTTTTGAGCTTGAACTTCCTTGAACAGGCTTTCTGTGAAGTAGTTTTCTCAAAATGTGCCTCTCATTGACTGCAATACCTGTCTATCCTGGAAGTAAGCTCTCATTTCGTTGTTGAACGTTTTTAAATCACCTGAGAAGTTCTGTCAGAAGGCATATAAAATACCTTTATGTCATAACATCCGTTTATATGCTTTTAAAGCTTCACAACTGCCTAAACTAAATAAACTCAGAGTTCATTAGGAAATAGCCGTACAAGCACAGTGGAGTATTAAAATCACATGTAATTTCTTTGGGGCCATAATGAAAGTCAATTAGCTCTTCACTTGTTGACAACTACAGCTGATATAAGCTAATGGTCCACTGATCTCAGCAGAAAGTCAAAGGATGACAAACTACAATAGTCTGGGAAAAGAATCAGAGGCTGAGTTGATGAAAACCTAGTTTTATTTCAGTTTCTGCATAATGTAAAATGGTCAGTTAACTAATTTTTATAAGCTTTAGAGAAGCTTGGTGGTCAATGGGAATGTACATGGAAATAATAATATTAGCTAATTAAAAAAAACACTTTATGTGGGGTTGGTAGGCAGAATAATGACAAGCTCCCACCCTCCCCCAAAAATCCCTGGAACCTGTGAATATGTGAATATATTCCTTTACATGGCAAATGAGACTTCACAGATATGATTAAGTTAAGGATCTTGAGATGGCAATATTATCTTGGAATATCTGGATGGGCCCAATGTAATCCACAGGGTCCTTATAAGAGAGAAGCAATAGAATAAGGGAGAAAAAAATGGAAGGATGGAAGCAGAGATGAGAGATGAGATAATGCTACACTGCTAGCTTTCAAGATGGAGAAGGGGGCCAGGAGCCAAGGAATGCAGGTGGCTTTTAGAAGCTGGGAAAGTCAAGTGAATAGATTCTCCTCTAGAGCCTCCATGTGGAATGCAGCCCTACTAACAGCTTCATTTTAGTCCACTGAAATCCACTTCTCTGACCTCCGGAACTGTAAGATAATAAATTTGTATAATTTTTAGCTACTAAGTTTGTAATAATTTGTTACAGCATCAATAGTAAGCTTAATACACATGGGTTATCTCATTTGATCCTTCAAGTTATTATACCCACTTTACAAGCTCAAATGAAAAATAGAAAACTGGTGCTCAAGTAGATTAAGCAATTTGCTTAAGTGGTGAGCTAAAGCACAAATCCAGGCACTCTGACTCTACAGTCTGCAGTGTTAAGAAATATGCCATTTCAAAACACTCACTTTGACCACAATGAGTTATCTCCTCACACCTGTCAGAATGGCTATTATCAAAAAGACAAGAAATAATAAATGTCGATGAGGATGTGAAGAAATGGGAACCCTTGTATACTGTTAGTGGGGACATGAATTGGTGCAGCCACTATAGAAAACAGTATGGAGTTTCCTCCAAAAAATTAAAAATAGAACTACCATATATCCAGCAATTCCACTCTAGGGTATTTTTCCAAAGAAAACAAAAACTCTAGTTAGCAAAGATATAGGCGCCCCTATGCTCATTGTAGCATTATTTACAATAACCAAGATATGGAAGTACCTAAGTGGACATCAATAGTTGAACTCAATAAAGAAGATGTGGTATATATATATATATACAATGGAATATTACTCAGCCATAAAAAGAATGAAACCTTGCCATTTGTGACAAAAAATGGATTAGACCTAGATAGACCTAGAGGACATTATGCTAAATGAAATAAGTCAGACAAAGACAAATACTATATGATTTCACTTATATGTACAATGGAATCTAAAAAACAAAACAAATGAACAAACAACAAAACAGAAACAGACTCATAGCTATAGTGAACAAACAGGTGGTTGCCAGAGGGGATGGGAGTGTAGGATGAGTGAAATAGGTGAGGGAAATTAAGAAGTACAAACTTCAAAATGAGTCATGGGGTGAAATGTACAGTGTGGGGAATATAGTCAATAATAATGTAATATCTTTGTATGGTGACAGATGGTAACTAGAATTATCGTGGTGATCATTTTGAAATGTACAGAAATATCAAACCCCACTACATTGTGCAAAAGGAACTAACATAGTGTTAGTTATACTTCAAAACAAACAAACGCATAGAAAAAAAAGACCAGATTTGGGCTTCCCTGGTGGCACAGTGGTTGAGAGTCCGCCTGCCAATGCAGGGGACACAGGTTTGTGCCCCGGTCCGGGAAGATCCCACATGCCGCGGAGCGGCTGGGCCCGTGAGCCATGGCCACTGAGCCTGCATGTCCAGAGCCTGTGCTCCGCAACGGGAGAGGCCACAACATTGAGAGGCCCGCATAAAAAAAAAAAAAAAAGATCAGATTTGTGATTGCCAGAGGAGGGGCACAGGGCATTGGATGAAGGTGGTCAAAAGGTACAAACTTCCATATATAAGATAAATAAGTACTAGGGATGTAATGTACAACATTATTAATATAATTAACACTGCTGTATGTTATATATGAAAGTTATTAAGAGAGTAAATCCTGAGTTCTCATCACAAGGAAAAAATATTTTTTCTTTTTCTTTTATTTGTATCTATATGAGATGATGGATATTCACTAACCTTATTGTGGTCATCATATGATGTATGTAACTCAAATCATTATACTGTACACCTTAAATTTATACAGTCTGTATGTCAACATATTCAATAAACCTGGAAAAAAATAAAGTAAACTTTCCTCCAAATTAAAATCTCCCGCTAATTTTGAATGGTAAAAATATATTGAAATACCATACAAAAGTTCATTTGTGATGGAAAATTTATAAAATTTTAAAAGTGTAGTTGTAAGTTTCTGTATTTGCAATGAATCCATTTCTTAACCTTCTGTTACAAATCCTTTACTATAAATGCTAGCAATCACATTTTGGTTTGGTATAACTATATTCTTTAGTCAGAGGAACACATAAACTAGGAAATAGCCTTTATAACAGTTATCTTGAAGATTAACCATCATTTACATTTGGTATGTTTCCTGTGGTAACTTCCACTGTATTGTCTTCTATAGATTATAACCTATTGAAAGAGCTGAGACTATATTTCCTCTATGTTCTACAAGGCCCACAGCCCATGTCATCATAACCACTTGCTTGAATCTTTTTTACGTGAATCAGTTGGTCATTAATTCTAGGGATCATTGTCTCCTCAGAAATCAAATTTTTGTTTCATTGGTGCATAGGCTGTCACTCTAATTTGGTGGAAGTCAAGGATTGTGTATTGTTTATCATTGTATCTCCACCCATAAAATAATTACTATCACATAGTTGTTCAATTAATGATAGTTGAGGAATGAATGAATGGATGCATGGTATTGAGGAATGAATGAATGGATGGATGGATGAATGAAAAGACTTTTCAAGGTCAAATGGCTTTATAGTCTGGCAGGAAAAGATGTAGAATTCTGAGATAATGAAAGAACAAACCCCTGAAGAGAAGGTTTAAGAACAAAAGAACAGAATAAGAAAATATTAACTCCTATGGCCATTGGAGTTTAAAACTATTATTCTGATGCAAGATATTGAAGCTCATTTTTTCCTTTATTTTATTTCTAATACATTTTTGTTTACAGCAATATTGATCAAGAATGCAGACATATTCGTTTATTTCTTTTTGTGTTCTTCCTGCTAATGAAATATTTTCTTTTGTGCATAACAAACAGCTGTCAACATCACTTATCTGCACCCAGAGATACTGAAGGTTTAGGTTTACAACTCATCATATGATAGTCAGAACTCAGTTCCTGCTGCAGCAATGAGAGCTGTGATTCTAAATCCAAGGCATCCTGGGTAAAGTGAGATTGCACCCTAAAACAGTTTAGGGCTGTTTAATTCATCTTAGATCTGAGTGTTTGAGGATTTTGTCCCTTTCTAGATAGCTTCAAGAAAGGAAAGGTAAGTTCATACCTCATATTCAGAATGTTGTCTTTCCATTGTAAAATATCTCAGTAAACAAATCGTAATCAGGTTGATAGCGTAGGATCCAGTTACTGGTTATACACCCTTAATTAGGGTGGTGTGACTCAGACATCTCTCCTGTCAGCCTGTCCTACACAACCTGATTTTTTCTTCATTTATTTAATAAATATTCACTGTGTGCCTCACAGTGCTGGGTACTATTCTGCTTAAACACCAGGGTGCAAAGTAGGCAAAAATCTCTGCACTGTATTTATATTCTAACAGAGGGAGATGGATGATAAACAAGTAAAATATATAGATGGCCAAGAAATAACTGCCATCATTACAACTGATATTGTGATATCTCAAAAATGTCACAAACATAGATAATTTTATTGTATTTTGCATTTGAAACCAAGCCTGGGTTCAAGTCACTTTGGTAATAATGTTAGCAAAAGTAAAATTTTTACTCAGTATAAGAAAAGATTGTATGAGTAAGAGCTAACATTTTTTTTCTTTGAAACCTTTTTTTTATATATTTTATGAATAATTGTGTAACTATCTGGGTTTCCTTTTTTACTTTGGCTGCTGGGAAACTCAGAGCTAAATTTGTGGTCATTATTTAGCAATTATGTACAATTTATTGGTCTACATTTTTATATACTCAATTTCCAGTGGTCTCATTTTACTCTTCTACCCTGGTTTTCCTTTTACCTTGATACATTTACTTATTTATATTTTAGTGTATTGGTTTTATTTTTGTAAACCAAAAGCTAAGTCTCCCAATAAATAAGCAAAACTACCCCAGGAGAATGGGTACTTAAGTTTTGTAGATCTATAGCATAACTCAAGATGTTCTACCTTCCTGCTTTGTAAACCTTTTTAGATGAAAATTGCCAAGTCACAGAAAGTTAAAGTGCCCTAAGATATAACAGTACATCCTCAAGCATATGCTAATTAACCCCTTGTCAGGGTGAATGGTGCCAGGAATGGTATCTACATAAGGAAAGGCTACTGGTTAAAATGTAACCTAAGTTCATTCATCTCTAAATCACAGAATTCTAGTAGCTTTTAAGTTTCTATCTCCTCTATGTGACATTCTGCCAGTTATCCTTGGATTTTGGTGAGAGAAAGGGATTAGGATGACCTGCCAGGTCTTCCAAATTCTTAACAAAACCATCAAGAAAAATAAATCTTGGTACAGAATCTATAAATCGTAGCAAATAGACATGTTTGAGGGGACTAGGTAAGACACTAGAAATGTCTTTACATTATTGCAACCTACTCCTGCATTAAAAAGAAAGTATGTGATTCAGATCCAAAGGTATGATTTCTCAATGAAGAAAAATTACACCTGAGTTGGCAAGTGACAAGACACATCGCAGAACTATTTTGTCCGGTAGTAATACAGCTGCTGATCAGTTTACTAAGGAGCCCAGGGGTAGATTAATTATTTAGCAGTGGAATAACTTGAAAAGTTGGCCCTAACTACTTCAATACAAGTTGGAACACAAGGGCTTCCCTGGTGGCGCAGTGGTTGAGAGTCCGCCTGCCGATGCAGGGAACACGGGTTCGTGCCCTGGTCCGAGAAGATCCCACATGCCGCGGAGCGGCTAGGCCCGTGAGCCATGGTCCCTGAGCCTGCGTGTCCGGAGCCTGTGCTCCGCAACGGGAGAGGCCACAACAGTGAGAGGCCTGTGTACCAAAAAACAATAATAATAATAAAAATTTTAAAAATTGAAACACGAGACTCTGCTAAAGTCTCAGCAGTAATCAGAGAAAATGCAAGTGAATTTGAAACTAGGTTTTGCAATTGGTCTATCATCTCCATCTCCCTTTTCTTCCTCTTAACCTTCTACCTCCGTTTCCAACTCCAGCTCATCCAATTACCTCCACTCCCCCGCAACCACCACCCCCTGCCCACCGGCCACCCCATACACCCACTTCATGCTAATCAATACCTTCCTAATAGGGCAATTTCTCTCTGCATCTTTCCCTCCCTCCTTCCCCTCCCTTTCTTTCTACTGATATATTTAATGCTCTCTACCGGGCATTGAAGGGTAAGGAGGTAGCGCACAGGGTCCAATACCTCCAAGAGCTTAAGCTACCATCTAATGGTGAGTGTGGGGACTTGGAGGGTGACATGTGGAAAAGAATTAGGAGTAAAGGCAAAAATGATAGGCACAACTGAGGTACAAACAACCGGCTGTGAAAACACAGATAGAGAAGCAATTAATTTCTGTCATTTTCTAAGCAAGGATGGGTGACAAAATATCTTCACTCTGCTTATTCCCCTCCCATCTGTTTCTCTCACTTTTTATGGGGACAATTTGGGATCTGGGTTGTCTGTTTCCGCTACTGAAATGTGAAACTGGAGGATGAAATTTATTCTGATGTCAACCATAGAAGAGGCTGTATTTAATTTAATATCGTGAAAGAGCAGTTTGGTGACCAAATCTCTATGAGGAACAGTGATCCTAGGTTTCCGTTGCCAGTTTCTGCTTTAGGACCTGCAATACTAGTTGTTTGAGCCATATTTCCTCATTTCTTCCTCTCCCTCCAACTTCCCAATGCCTTCCTAGGATTTCCCAGTGTTTTGCATTACTAGTTCCTTGTACCAGACTATTCTAGTTGCTGCGTACTTCAAGTACAGATCAGACTATGTAACAGGACAGCCTGGTTGCCTATGTGTTATGAATTATAGACACTCTCCAGAGTCACTTTGTCCAAAATGCCATCATTTTACTTGTCTTATCAAGCACTCAAATGTTCCTGTGAGGGTAGAGTAGAAGTTCTATCAGTCATTTATACCACAGTTTGAATTATTTTATCATATGCTTTTCCCCTAAACATCTAGCGGTCATGAGCTACCTTCGGGAGGCTAATTCACTCATTCAGGCTCTATTTATTTAGCATCCTATTTCAGGTTAACTTGTTACAAAACTGGAGAAGACTTGTCTGACTCATATGCCAGTTGGGAAAAGAAACACACCACAACATTAATAAATGAAAACTGTAAGGAACAACCACCAGTGCTGCCTTGGGAACTGGGTATAGGCTTCAGAGAGAGGATCACAGATTTGAGGTAAATCTTGAGGTTTAAGTTGGAGTTAACCAGAGCTAGGGAAGGAGGGAAGAATTTGGAATCCTAAACATTTTAAAACAGGGAGGTTTGGCGTAAAGGCCAGGATAGAGACTTTAAGCAGCCAGGAATAGCGAAAGACAGTGGGTAGCGGAGAAGACATAGATTCAGAATTTGGGAGAAAATGTCAAAAGGGAGATGGGGACAGGGGAAGATCATAAGACAGTCTGTGACTATTTTAGACTTTTGTTATTGAGAGTTTGTTTTAAGAGGCAAAGCAACAAGGCAGTTGGGATTCCACTAGTAGGATAATTTGGAAGGAATTAAAATATGAATAATGGAACTGACAGTACATGAATCATGAACATTCCTTTTAATCAACCCTTCTCCCAGTCACCTAGGATCTTCATTGTTTGTTATACAGAAACATGCTGAAAAGCACAGGAGTCCTTAACTAACTGATTGCAAGTACTCTAAACTTCCAGGAATCCATTTCTTCATATTTCACAGGAAATCACAGGAAAAGATAATCCTTAAGATCGATTTTAGTTTTAAAGGCTATGATTATTTTTAGGTCTCAGAAGAATTGTGTTTTGTATAGCACTACCTTCCTACTAGGAACATAAGCACTACCAGAACATTGACATCAAAGAACTCAGGAGTTTACTATTTTAAATTTTTAAAATAACTTATTTCCTCATTACAAAAAATAATATACACCCATGACAGAAAAATTAGAAAGAAGAAAACTTGTAAAATGTCACAACTCCTACCCACTTAGACACAACCATGGTTGCTACTTGGTGTATAACCTTACTAAGAACACTACTATTTCATGTAAGACCATATTAAATTAATGGTGAATCAATCTCTACTAGAAAAAGCTGTTTGCTTCTCCTAGAGTTGAGAGATTTTTACACAAATTACTATTGAGCATTTCATGGGGTTCAACAAATCCAGGCAGATTTCATTCTCCCTAGAAACTCAATCAATCTACATTAAGTAAAAACTAATAGAATTACAACTCCATACAATGTCTTCCCTATGATTTCAGATTAATGCTTCCTTAAAGTGTTTCAAGGAACACACTAAAACATTAACAGGAGGTGTGATTTATGGGTACATGTACCATGTACCATAGAAAGCACAAGGTACTTTCTATGGGTTGTGTTTAAACCTCACAATAATACAATAGGGCAGGTATTTTGATCCCAGTTTTGTAGATAAGATTTCAGAGACTTGGAGAGGTTAATTGACTTTATAACGGACATATTGTAGTAAAGAGCTGAGCCAAGATTTGGACCCCAAACTGCCTTGTGTCAAATGCCATCTTCTTACCATAACACCAGCATTCATCAAACTCTTTTCCAAATGATACAAGTGTCTGGTGAGAAAATAAGACTGTTCCCTGAAAAAGGGCTTTATCACCAACTGTGCTTGAAAAACATCACACCGCAGGCAAGAAACATATTTAACTTAATTTAATGCTCAGTTCCTTATTATTTGAACACTACACATATGTTTTTCACTAACAGACTTTCAGCCACATCACCCTAGAGAACAAGGAGAGTAATAATGAATGAGGAAACCCAGGCTTTTCCCTATTCAGTACAATTTAAACAACCACTGCCTACTAGCAACATTTTATCCAAGTTTAGGGAACCCTTGAATAATAGAGTATAAAAATATCAACGGTTATTATTTTCTTTTTAGTTTCAACTACAAACAGAAATGGATTTATCAAAGTTAATGAACCTTAATCTATAAAGCCTCTTACATTGACCCCTTCCAAAACCATGGGAAGTCCCTAACAAGGTGCACATATCACCATAAGCTTTTTGTAAAATTTGTGGAAGATAAAAGTTATTATATGTGCAATTGGTTAAGATTTTGTCTCTTTCCTCTTCATCTTTCCCTGTGCCATGCTTTGCCCTACTGAGAGATATTGGAGTAGTGGTGAAGTTTTTTGGTATTCAGTTAATTAGATGAGCTGGGAATGCAACTGATTGTCTAATGCATTGATCAGCTGGGGACAGTTTTGCCCATCAAGAGATATTCAGCAATGTCTAGAGACATTTTGAGGTTTCACAACTTGGGTGGGAGGTGGGAATGTTACTGGCATATAGAGGAGAGGGAGGCTGCCAAACACCTGGAGTTCAAAGAATGTCCCTCCCTCCCACCAACAAAGATTTATTGGGCCCAAAATGTCAATATTGCCAGGCTGAGAAATCCTGATTTAGTGGAATACATTTTTGTGGTTTGCAATCACTTTCATGTAGAGTTAAGTTATTTCTGGTTGTCCTGGTGTAGAAATGGCTTCCCTGGATATTCTGTGCTGACACCCCCAGGGTCATGATATGAAGATGGAAGAGCAGAAATTGTATGTGAACTGGCTCTACAGTAATTGACAGTAGAGAATATAAGCAGGTTGCGGAGGAGAAAAGGGTTTTGAAATTTGTGGAGCCAGAAGCTAGCCTGAGATAACTTTTCCAAACATTGAATAGCGAAAGCAAGGGGAGGCTGACTACTCAAAACAGAAGTCCTCTTCTGTTGGAAACATACTAAATAACACAGCATATACAACTGTAAATGCACCATACATTTTTCTTTTTTTTTTTTTTTTTTTTGCGGTACGCGGGCCTCTCACTGTTGTGGCCTCTCCCGTTGCGGAGCACAGGCTCTGGATGCGCAGGCTCAGCGGCCATGGCTCACAGGTCCAGCCGCTCCACGGCATGTGGGATCTTCCCGGACCGGGGCACGAACCCGCGCCCCCTGCATCAGCAGGCGGACCCCCAACCACTGCGCCACCAGGGAAGCCCACATTTTTCTCTTTTTGATGAGAATTATGCAAAATGGAATTTATAGAACTCTTCAGATTGATTGTAGGGCACACAGCTAAAGCAGTACTACACACTGTGTATGTTTGTTTTTTAAAGTCATCTATTTTGGGCATTCCAATATAGGGGCATCTTGGCATGACAATACCAACCACCAGTTGTGAGGCTGAAATAAAGGTTTCTAAACCAGCATTAATTAAAACTCATTTGTTCTACAAGACTAGAATACAGGCTGAATTATCTTTTCATTCCATTTAAAGAAAACATAAAAATCGTCACATAAAGAAAAAAGTATTATGCAGGTATGATGGGCAGTTAATTAATTATAATTAATTAATGACAAAATGTTAGGCTTTTCTTGAATTTTGTGATGTTTATTTGTCAGCTTTTAAAAATACACAATTTATTGTGTTTTTTTATCATCTTAAATATTCACTTTTGAATCTAATTAAATTTTAATTGTAATTTCATTTCTTAAAAAGGGTCCACATAGTTGTATTAGACTTCAGGCCTCACAGAACCTACATATTCTCTTATATATAAATTTTATTTTGATATAAAATACTGAATTTGTATTTCTTTTATTTCTTTAAAGACAACGTTTGCTTCTAGCTCATGGCTCACTGCAAAAAGCAGCCCCACTGAGAAGTCCATTTCTTTCCTTCTGCTCTCTTACTAGGACTAAAATATTCTCTTCCATTTCCCTTACTTAATGGAAAATGAAGATGCAAGGAGAAAAATCCCATTTCCTCTGTGAAACCTTCTGCCTTGAAGTCACAAACATAATTTATGGATTCTAGCCATGCTTGCATTCCTTGCCATGCCAATAAAGTTTATTGAAATTGGAACTGGAATTAAAAAGCTTAAACCAAAAGAACCAGTCTGGGACTGGAAAAAAATATGTATGTAGGCTGTACCCAAATAAGAATGTTGCTCTACCTTGGTCAGACTGTAATGCAAGTTAGCAAAAGCCAGATTCTTATTTTTTAATCCAAGCTAATCATGTTAACATTGAGGAAATTTTTCATTTTTATTTAATATTTTATGACCTAAGACTTGTCATTCCATATTAGAAAGGAGGTCCAAGAAAAAAAACAAAAAACAACTTTTGCCTTGTGGTTCAGAGTTCTAGGGCTTTAAGATTTAGAGAGAACATGACAAAAAATATCTATGGTAAGGCTAAAATTACTAGTCAGGGTGAACATTATAAAAATGTAAGTAAAAATGAATTTAAAAGTGATATGGGTACATTGAATTGGTTGAAATGTAAAATCCCACAGAGAAGTATTTGTGGATTGCTGTAGGAAATCTACATTAAAGTACATTATTTCATGCAGAGAGAATCTTACTGAAATTATAAAGTACTCCTATGGCAAAAAGGAAAGAACAACCCACTGCTTTATAGCAGCAGTCAGAGTAACAGCACACATCTCAAAATAAATCCCTCACACTTTCAGAGGAATAACTCCTGCTAATCAAATGTCTCAAAACATCTGGGCACTACTTGAAGTTGCCTGAACATTCTGGACAAAGAGAGAGAAATGTGGGTTGCAATAGGGCATAATAATATTTCAGAGATGCTGTTCTTGAAGCATATCCAATTTCATTCCATCTTAAAATGTCCCATTATTAATAGAGAGACACAAGAATGATGGGCATTGAGAGCCCCAGATTGCAGATTAGGGAATATATGAAGCAAAAACAACTAGTAGGCTGTATGTGTGGGGATAATAGAACAAACTAAGCATCTGAGCTCCTGATTCAATTTCTACTTTGTGTAGCTCCAAAGTGATCAGGTAAGCCTGTTGCCAGAAACTTTGGGGGAGAATCTGTATGCTTTGATGTTTTAGTGGGAGAATTTAGTTGAGAATTCCACTAAGCTCTTAGCATCAGGAAAATATTTACATGGGTCTATAGATTCAGTCTTTTGCAGAATGAGGAAAAAAGGAAGTAGTCTGATATTAAGAAAAGGCTACCAATCCAGAGACAGAGAAACCATTCATAACTGTGACTTCGGTAAATCTCATTAATTTACCTGTAAAATATACAATAGTATACATATGAGGGTGTTGTGATGAAGGTTAAATAATAGTAACATATGTGAAATGACTTCACATGGTGCTGGGAACAGAATGGTTTTCTTATAGTTGTTTTAATAGTTATCCTTTTCTTCCCTCATCTGACCTCAACTACGCTTAAAAATAATCATGTTTAAGAGAAAACTGTTTGTCTACTATATTTTGAAATTAATTACAATAATTTTGTTTCTTTATATGGGTAAACATTTTGAAATTTAAGGGAGAAGGTGTCAACGAAATGAAGAGAAAGACTTACTCATTAGATGATTCAGAGAATAACATCAGAGTTTATAATTGCTTAGGAGTGGGAATGGGCACATGGCATTTTAATAGTATTAACATTATAAATACTCAGGCTACTTTGTGCACTCAGAATTTCTTTTCAATTTATCAAAGTCCAACCTAATCTGAATAAAAATCAAATTTCTAAAAAACAATATTACTTATGAAAACCATGCTGAAATTAAGTGCATATTTTAATCGAAGCAGGAAGCCTGAGCTAACAATTTCTATCATCCAATATGAAATGTCTGATACATTATTCACCAGAATGAAATACACTTTGATTTCTCCCTCCCTTCCCCTCTTCCTTCCTTCCTTCCTTCCTTCTTTCCTTCCTTCCTTCTCTTCTTCCTTTCCTGCTATCTTGTTTTCTTTCATCAAAAAGGAAACAGAAGTCAGTTGGCCCTCAGTCTCAATGTACTACATTTTAGACCTGAAAGATTTCACTGTGATAGTCTTATCTATAAGTTTGTTCTACACAGACCCTGATGATAGTATCATAATGAGGTTCCAATGTAATAGGAACATAATTTACTACCTTAAATTTAATATAAGTATATATAAAAGTATATCTTAAGTATGCTATCTTAAATATGATATATTATAATTTTTACGGTTCTGCCTACCACACCACCATTCATAATTCTTGAGGTTTTCTCTAAAAAAACATTGGTTTCGTGATCCATAGCCACACTTTTCAGAGAATACATGGCCATTCTGTTAAAATTCTGGAAAAATGAAATTGAAATAGAATAGTTGAAAACTACCAGCCATATATCTATATTATCAGCTCTTTGAAAGTTAATGGCAATCTGTTAAAATGTGTGCATATACCTTATTTTTCATATTTAAGGCTATCTCCTCCAGTTTTATACCACAGTTTTCTTCTCTTCTTCCCAACATATTAAAATTACAGGTCCATAATGTCTTATCTGCAAATCTGAAATCCAAAATAGTCTGAATACTAGAAGATGTTTTGAAACTCATATGATGGCAATACCTAGCTGAACATGAGATTATTTATGATCTCAATTTTACACACTTATGGATGTTAACACATTTCCCTGCAAAAATAGCTGAGCCTTTGATTACAGTGCTTCTACAGACCCCAATGTAGGTGTATGTGATATATGGTATATGTACCATATCACTGCGCTAAAATTCTAAAAGTTCTTAACTTTGATATACATCTTGCCCCATGAATTTCAGCAAAGAGGTTGTAGATGTCGATTTCCTTTAGGATTACTCTTGTTGTATTGACTCTCAACTTTTCTTCTTTATTTCTGTTTTGTAAAATTTCAGTAAACTTAGACTACATTAAAGGTCAGCTTTGTTTAGAAATTGATCAGGAGTTAATAATTCAGAGCCTCTTTTGTGAGCTATTAAAAGTGGAATTGGGCCTCCCTGGTGGCGCAGTGGTTAAGAGTCCGCCTGCCGATGCAGGGGATACGGGTTCGTGCCCCGGTCTGGGAGGATCCCATATGCCGCGGAGCGGCTGGGCCCGTGAGCCATGGCCGCTGGGCCTGCGCATCCGGAGCCTGTGCTCCGCAACGGGAGAGGCCACAACAGTGAGAGGCCCGCATACAGCAAAAAGAAAAAAAAAAAAAAAAAAAAAGTGGAATTGAAATTATTTCTGTTACAGAACAGGGGAGAACACTAGATGTTATACAAGGGTATCCTTTGAAAACCAACAAACAAAAAGATATAATTCCTTATCATGGTGGGAAATAGAACACTAAATTCTAGGTAATCTTATTTAAATGTAGAAGTTTCATTTTAGCAACACATCTCAAAAAGTGATGCCTGGCCCTGTATCCTGACTGCTAAGAGTCCCATGATTATCTACTATAATCCAGCTGTTTTCAAAGTTTTTGATAGATGGCCCTTGGTGCTCTGCCATCCTGCTCTGTGAATCATGTAATTGTTTACTGTACCGGTCCATTTCTTTTCCATTTAGTACTATATCTCATATATAAACCCAGAATATTTATATTTCCTTTCTTTGATGATAAAAAAATTTTTATGATTTATATATATGGGAATTCAGAAGTCAAGTTATTAATACAAAAAGATATAAATTTTTGCCTATGTTAGGTCTTTCCCTTCCTTTCTTCCTTCTTTTCTTCTCTCCCTCCCTTATTCCTTCCATCTTTTCTTCCCTGCTTCCTGCTCATTTGTCCCTTCTTCCTTCGAATGAATATTATCTTTAAGAAATCTGATGCAATGTGGAGCCCTTCTCTTGAAATACAATGCTTTTTTTTCTCATATGGAAGTTAAATACATGAATATTGCCCTATTTAAAACAATTGTAATTAACTCTTTATTATGAAAACGCTATTAGATAGCACTTGATCAAATGATAATATGATCATATAAATTAAGCAAACATAGCTCATATGTTAATGACATTTGGTCTGGATAGAAAAATACAAATTTGAGAGTAAACTTCTTTAACTTGGTAAAATTTCTATCAACTCAGAATGGTAAAAATATCCCACTATAAACTGCACATATTTAAGTACACAATTTGATAAATTTTGACATATGTATACATCTGTGAAGACATCAACACACTCAAGATAATGAACTTATTCAGCACTCCCAAAAGTTTCTTCGAGATTTTCTGTCACCCTTACCTTCCACTCCTCTGGGCCTTCTCTTCCGTCTTGTCCTCAGACAACCACTAATCTGTTTTCTGTCACTATAGATTAGTATATATTTACTATGATTTTATATAAATGGAATCATACAATGTGTATTTCTTTTCTGACTGAGTTAGTTCACTGTCTATTTTGAAACCCATCCATGCTGTTACTCTAAGTACATGTAGGTTAATTGCAGATTGTGGCCCTTATCAGGTTGAAGATCTTTCCTTCTATTCCTAGTCAGTTGAGAGTTCTTATCAGGAGTGAACATTGAATTTGTCAAATGTTTTTTCTGCATTTTTTTCTGCAAAGAGTTCTTCCTTTTTAGTCTGTTAGTATGGTGAATTACTTAGGTTAACTTATATATTATTGATTACAGTTTTGCTAAAATTTTAAGAAGTGTTTCATCTACGTCCATCATAAATATTTGTCTGATTTTAGTATTAGCATATTAGTGCTAGCATCATAGTGACACGGGAAGTATTCCTTCCTCTTTAATTGTCTGCAACATTTTGCAAATACTTGGTATTATGTCTTTAATGAATATTCAGCAGAATTCACCAGTAAAGTCATCTAGGACTAGAATTTTCTTTGTGGGAAAGTTTTAAACTACAAATTCAATTTTTTTCAGGTAAATATAGTGATTCAAGGAGGTGAATAAACCTGAATAGGACAAACACAAAGAAATTCACACTAAGCTACATGAGTATCAAACTTTTGAAAACTAAAGACAAAAAAAAACTATTTAAAGCAGAGAGAGAGAGAGAGAGATGACACATTACCCAAAGGGAGAAAACAATTCAAATGACAGTAGATTTCTCATCAGAAACCATGAAGACCACTAAAATGCAGCACAATATTTTTCAAGTGGTTAAAGAAAAGGTCTGTCAACCCAGAGGTCTATATCTAGCAAATATATTCTTCAAGAATAAAGTGGAGATCAAGAAATGTTCAGATGAACAATGTAAAGAGAATTATACACTATGAGCTAGTGGGATTTAGTCCAAAGATACAAGGATACATCAATATTTGAAATGCAATCAATATAATTCATCATATTAATAAGATAAAGAAGAAGTATCACATGATCATATTATAGAAAAACATTTTACAAAATTCAAAACCTACCTATGATAAAAACTCTCAGAAAACTTGGAATAGAGGGGGAACTTCTCAGATTGATAAAGAACTTCTACAGAAAACCTCTAACCAATATACTTAATGGTTAAAGATTTGTTGTTTTTCTCCTAACATCAAGAACAAGGCAAGTATGTCTACTCCCACCATGGCTATTCAACATGGTACTGGAAGTTGCAGCTGGCACAATAAATTAAGAAAAAGAAATAAAAGGCATACAGACGAAATAGGACCAAATTGTCTCTAATTGCAGACAACATATTCTACATAAAAAATCCTAAGGAGTTTACAAAGAAACTCCTAGAACTAATCATTGAGTTCAGTGAAGTCACAAGATACAAGATCAAGATACAAAATCAATTGCATTTTTATATTCTAACAATGAATACATGATCACTAAAATTAAAAATGCAATACCATTTACAATCACTCAAAAAATTTAGGTGTAACTCTAACAAAACACGTCCAGGACTTGTATGCTGAAAATTATAAAATGATGAGGGAAGACATGATTAAATTTCTAAATTAATAGATAGATGTAATACGTTCTTGGATTGGAAGTTTCAACATAGTATAGATGTCAATTTGTCCCAAATTGATATATAAGTATAATGTAATTCTTGTCAAAATTCCACAGATATTTGCTTTTAGAAATAAAAAAGATTTTTTTCTAAATTTATATGGAAAGGCAAAGAAACTAAAACAGGAAAGAATTTTGAAAAATAAGAATAAAGTAGGAAATATTATTTTACTTGATTTCAATACATACATAACTACAGTAATAAAAACTGTGTGGTGTTGGTTCAGGGAGAGACACATACATCAATAGAACAGAATAAAAGACTCATATATAGCTCTAAACAACTATGGCCAACTGATTTTTTACAGAGATGATAAAAGCAATTCAATGGAGGAAGGAGAGTCTTTTTTAACAAATAGTGCTGGAGCAATGGGATAACCACAGGCAAAAATTCCTTCACCAAAACGTTGCACCTTATACAAATATTAACTCAAAATGGATCATAGATTTAAGTGTAAAACAAAAACTGTAAAATGTTTCAAAGATTATATAGGATAAAATCTTTAGAATTTAGGGCTTAGTGAAGAGCCTTAGATGTGACACCCTGCCAAAAAACAAAATATACCCCATGATCCCTAGATGAAAAGAAATCCAATAAACTTGCCTTCATCAATATTAAGAAATTTTGCTCTGCAAAAGAGCCTGTTAAGATGATAAAAAGACAAGCTACAGACTGAGAGAACCTGTCTGTATACCTCATCAGACAAAGGACTCCTATTATGAATATTTAAGAATTCTCATAACTCAACAGTAAAAGACAAAAAAAAAATTTCAAACAAAACAAATGAAGAGACATTTCAAAACAAATGGAGAGGTAATACAGATGGCAAATAAGCACACGAAAAGATGTTGTGCATCATCAGCCATTAAAGAAATACAAATTAAGACTATGATGAGATATCACTTCACATATACTAAAATAGCTAAAATAAAAGAATGATCACAATACCAAATGCTAGCAAGGATGTGGATAAACTCAATCTCTCATACTTGTTGTTGGGAATATAAATTACAGCCCCTCTGGAAAATAGTTTGACAGCTTCTTTAAAAACTATATATATTTACCATACATTCCAGCAATTGTACTTTTTTTTTTTTTTTTTTTTTTGCGGTACGCAGGCCTCTCACTGCTGTGGCGTCTCTTGTTGCAGAGCACAGGCTCCGGACACGCAGGCTCAGCGGCCATGGCTCACGGGCCCAGCCGCTCCGCGGCATGTGGGATCCTCCCGGACCGGGGCACGAACTCATGTCCCCTGCATCGGCAGGCGGACTCTCAACCACTGCGCCACAAGGGAAGCCCTTTTTTTTTTTTTTTTTTTTGCGGTACGCGGGCCTCTCATTGCCGCGGCCTCTCCCGTTGCGGAGCACAGGCTCCGGACGTGCAGGCCCAGCAGCCATGGCCCACGGGCCCAACTGCTCTGCGGCATGTGGGATCCTCCCAGACCGGGACACGAACCCGCGTCCCCAGCATCAGCAGGCGGCCTCCCAACCACTGCACCACCAGGGAAGCCCTAGCAATTGTACTCTTGAGCATCTATCCTAGAGAAATGAAAATTAATGTGCACATAAAACTTGTACATGATTGTTTAGCAGTTTTATTTGCCGTAGCCTCAAGCTGGAAAAAGCTAAAATGTCTCTAAATAGTTGAATGTCTCTCAAAAGTACATCCTGGGCTTCCCTGGTGGCGCAGTGGTTGAGAATCTGCCTGCTAATGCAGGGGACATGGGTTCGAGCCCTGGTCTGGGAGGATCCCACATGCCGTGGAGCAACTAGGCCCGTGAGCCACAACTACTGAGCCTGCGCATCTGGAGCCTGTGCTCCGCAACAAGAGAGGCCGCGATGGTGAGAGGCCTGCGCACCGTGATGAAGAGTGGCCCTCGCTTGCCACAACTAGAGAAAGCCCTCACACAGAAACAAAGACCCAACACAGCAAAAATAAATAAATTAATTAATAAACTCCTACCCCCAAACATCAAAAAAAAAAAAAAAAGTACATCCATTCCATGAAAACTACTCAGCAATAAAAAGGAATGAACTATCGTTATATTTGATACAGTCTTGATGTGGAAAATTTTTCATTTTTTAAAATAGCCATTAAAAGAGGATGGGCAGATTTGAATACCAAAAAATTAGCCATCTGAACATCAACAAATCAACAAATTTACAAATATCAAAGTTCAGAAAGCAAACAACAAATTGGAAAGTAATATGCATAATCCATATTCTAAAGAATTTAAGTTGCTAAAAGCATGAGCTCTGGAGTGTAACTAACTGGGTTCAGATTCTACTTGTACCACTTTATCACTTACTATGCTTTGGACAATTTATATAAACACTCTGCTTTAATTATTATTTATTTGTATATTTGCTTATTTATTTTATTTACTGTGGTAATAAATATACTTAACAAGAGATTATTTTATTTTAAATGATTATAGATATCCAAGACCGAAGGAGGTGTGGAAATAATAGGTATTCCAATACACTGTTGATGAGAGAGTAAACTGTCAAATTTCATGTTTTGTTCTCTGTGTTTAATGTTGGAAGTTTTCCTCAAGTGTGCTGGGATTTGTAGCTTGTTGTTGATGTCCTTGGACATTGGCAATGGAAGAGAGCTGTTAGTGGGATGGGAGTAATAACTACAGGCATACCTCTGAGATATTGCAGGTTTGGTTCCAGACCACCACTATAAAGCAAATATTGCAATAAAGTTAGTCACATGAATTTTTTGATTTCCCAGTGAATATAAAAATTATGTGTATACTACACTGTAGTCTGTTAAGTGTGCAATAGCATTTTGTCTAAAAATGTACATATATTAATCTAAAAATATTTTGTTGCTAAACAAATGCTAACCATCATCTGAGCCTTTAGTGAATCATAATCTTTTTGCTGGTGGAGGGTCTTGCCTCGCTGTCAATGGCAGATGACTGATCAGGGTGGTGGCTGCTGAAGGCTGGGATGGCTGCGGTAATTTCTTAAAATAAGACAACAATGAAGTTTGCCACACCGGTTGACATTTCTTTTCACAAATGATTTCTCTGTAGCATGCAATGCTATTTGATAGCATTTTACTCACAATAGAACTTCTTTCAAAACTGGAGTCAGTCCTCTCAAACCCTGCCCAACTAAGTTTATGTAATATTCTAAATCCTTTCTTGTCATTTCATCTATCTTCTCAGCATCTTCACCAGGAGTAGATTCCATCTTAAGGAACCATTTTTTTTTGCTCATCCATAAGAAACAACTCCTCATTTGTTAAAGTTTTATCATGAGATTGCAGCAACTAAGTCACATTTTCAGGCTCCGCTTCTAGTTCCAGTTCTCTTGCTGTTTTCACCACATCTGCAGTGATTTTCTCCACTGAAGTCTTGAACTCCTCAAAGTCATCCATGAGGGTTGGAATCAACTTCTTCCCAGCTCCTGTTAATGTTGATATTTTGACCTCTTCCCATGAATCACAAATGTTCTTAATGCTATCTAGAATGGTTTATCCTACCCAGATAATTTGCCCAGATCCATCAGAGGAATCACTATCTATGGCAGTTATAGCCTTATGAAATGGATTTCTTAAACAATAAGACTTGAAAGTCGAAATTACTCCTTGATCCATGGGCTGCAGAATAGACGTTGTGTTAGCCGTCATGAATACAACATGAATCTCCTTGTACAACTCCATCAGAGCCCTTGGATGACCAGGTGCATTGTCAAAGAGCAGTAATACTTTGAAAGAAATCTTTTTTTTCTGAGCAGTAGGTCTCAACAGTGAGCTTAAACTATTCAGTAAATCATGTTGTCAACAGATATGCTGTCATCCAGGCTTTGTTGTTCCATTTATAGAGCACAGGCAGAGTAGATTGAGCATAATTCTTAAGGGCCCTAAGACTTTCAGAATTGTAAATGAGCATTGGCTTCACTTAAAGTCAACAACTACATCACCTCTAACAAGAGAATCAACCTGTCTGTTGAAGCTTTGAAGCCAGACATTGACTTCTCCTCTCTAGCTATGAAAGTCCTAGTTGGCATCTTCTTCAAATAGAAGGCTGTTTCACCTACACTGAAAATTTGTTGTCTAAAAATTCTTGCTTTCTGAAAAACTATTTTTTGTGTCTGTTGCAAGAACTGCACACAGCTATAAGAATGTAATAACAATCATCATAACTCCAGTGTTGTGCTCCAGTGTACTTCCTAAATATACAATCCCTTTTCAGAGGAGCTTCTAATTTCTAACTAAAACATTGACTGATTTCAAAAAAAAAAAAAAAAAGAAAATCTTTTTTAGATTTTTAGAATGTGGTTTAGTATAGCCACCTTCATTAATTATCTTAACTAGATCTTCTGAATAACTTGCTGTAGCTTCTACATCAGCACCTGCTGCTTTACCTGGCACTTTTATGTTATGGAGATTTCTTCTTTCCTTAAATCTCGTGAATCAACCTCTGCTACCTTCAAACTTTTCTTCTACAGCTTCCTCACCTCTCTTAGCCTTCATAGCTTTGAAGAGAGGTAGGGACTTGCTCTGGATTAGGCTTTGGTTTAAGGTAATGTTGTGGCTGGTTGGATCTTCTATCTAGACCACTAAAACTTTCTCCATATTAGCAATAAGGCTGTTCTGCATTCTTATCATTAGTGTGTTCATTGGAGTAGCACTTCTAATTTCCCTCAAGAACTTTTCCTTTGCATTCACAACTTTGCTATTTATTTGGCACAAAATGCCTAGCTTTCAGCCTATCTTGGCTTTTGACATGCTTCCTCACTAAGCTTAAGCATAGTTCTAGCTTTTGATTTAAAATGGGAGACATGTGACTCTTCCTTTCACTTGAACATTTAAGAGGTGATTGTAGGGTTATTAATGACCTAATTTCAATGTTGTTGTGTCTCAGGCAATAAGGAGACCTGAGGAGAGGGAGAGAGATGGGGGGACAGCTGATTCTGGGGGCAGTCAGGACAGACACATTTATCAGTTAAGTTTGCTGTCTTACATGGATGCACTTGGGGGTACCCCCAAAACAACTGCAATAGTAACATCAAGGATCACTAATTCCCATAACAATATAATAATAATGAAAAAGTTTGAAATATTGTGAGAATTACCAAAATGTGCACAGAGACATGAAGTAAGTAAATGCTGTTGGAAAAATGGCACCTATAGACTTGCTTTGATGCAGGCTGCCACAAACCTTCAATTTGTAAAAAAAAAACACCTATCTATGAGGCACAATAATGCAAAGTGCATTAAAATGAGGTGTGCCTGTATTCAGCATTTAGTCTTTCACTTAACCTATTCCTTTTGTCAGTGCAATGCCTCAGTATCTCGGATTAAACCTCAGGCCTTCTGCTGGAACTGGGGAGCTGATCTGAGGGTCCATGGGCTCCAAGGCACACCTCTGCCTGTACCAGTGCTGAGATCTCTGTCCCAGGGCTTTCTGGGATTCTGAGGGGTGAATCTGCTAGCTAATCTTCAAAATTCTCCTTTACAGGTCTTAGATTTCATCTTCATTTAGCTCGGCCAATTTGATTACTCTCCATCTGCTTTTTTTTTTCACTGTTTATTTTACTTAATAATAAATAACTTAATACTTAAAATTAAAACAAATACAGATACAACATGGAATTTTAAATATTTAAAAAATAAAACTCAAGACTTTAGAACTTACAAAGCTTTTGATAGCCTACTTTGAGTTGAGCCCCAAGCCTTGGAGATAAGCTTTTCTTCTCTGTCATTATGGATATTTCACAGGAAAAGTTTGAGAAGCATTTAACCTAGCCTATTCAGCCTCCTCTTGGCTCTACAGCCTATGGTTATCTGCTTCTTATTTTCAAAAATTTGTTCACATCCCTGACTTGCTATTGTCTTCTCTTTAATTCTCTTTGTCCTTACAGGTTTATTCTTTTATTAGCATTATGTTCCATTACTTTTATTCCTTTCATTTCTAGAGGGAGTGGAAATAAACACAAGAGTTCAATCTATGGTGCTTAAATGAAATCTGTTTCCTAAAATTACCACAAGAAATATGATTTAATTTTAAAATTAAAAATGTTACTTTAAAATGAATGTTGAATTTGACAGATGAGGCCACCTCCATCTCTATATTTCTATGATTCTTTAATTAAGTATGAATCAAACACAGAGTAAATGAACTGTTTTATAATGTCTGCATTCCATATATTCAACACAGTCCTATCAAGTATATTTTTACAGTTTCCTTTTTGTTTTTAGATTGAGATTTGAGTCTCAATTTGTTGAACAGCTTCTGACTGATGTAGGACCACAGCATGTAGGATGGGGGTTTGCACATTGAAGAACTATCAGCACACTATGAAGGAAATCTTCAGGGCTAGATTCAGGGAATTTTGTCTAATTTGTATTTTTTTAAAGTTCAAACTTTAAAAAATTTATTAACAACATTAGAAGTATAAAAATGTCAGATAATCACTAGCAGTTCCAGAAAACATGTGAATCAGAATAAAAATAATAATAATAACACCTTCCTTGACTTACATGGAATATTATTGATTTGTTGCCTTAGATTGATTTTCACAGATGTTCCCTACAAAATTTGAAAATAGAAATTAATTTTAACTAGTGTCATCTGATGTGTAAATACCTACCTTATGTGTGTATTTGTCAGTTTATACCTCTTCATGGGCTATAATACAGTACTCTCAAAGGGGAGCTTTATCTTTTCTGCTCTATAATTGTTTTCATTTCCATTAAAAGAGAAAGGCACAAATAATAGATAGAATAAAAGCATGCAATCTATGTTATGTCAGTAAATCCTTGAGGTCTATTAAAACCCCACCTAAACTTGCAATTCTCTTGAAAGAGCATATAGGAAGGCCTTTCTCCAGCTGCTGTTTTTGCTGATGAGATGCCAAATGTCTTTACAGATACATGTCAAAAGGAAAGAGAGAAAGAAAGATGAGAATGCAATTACAGGAACTCTGCTCTTAAAAGAAGTAGTTCAAAAAAGGTGACTGCTTTTTATACTTACTAGATCACCACACAAGGATAATTTCAAATCATGTTCATTAACAATAAAAGATAATTTGATCTGATTTTTAAATATTGGATTATATCTAAAAAAATGCCTGAAATGGCCATCAACTGCCACTCAAAACTGTGGAGCTTCATCTTGTGATTTTTTTCATTTAAAAAATATTTCAAATTTTAAACTTTGAACATTTAAAAAAATTTATTTGGAATCCAATTTATTTTTATACATCAATACTCATGAGCTATACTCTGAAGACCTGTTACACCACAATGAATAGAGAAGCAATCAATATGTAAATATTACTTATTTTCAGGCATAGCTTTTTTTTAGGTAGTATAACAAAGGAGTAGCAACAATGTTGTAAATATAAATTCTGTAGTCAAAAATTTCAGTAATTCTCTTTCCTGTTTTCAACAATGACAAAATAGTCCAATATTCAAATCATTTCTATTATTTCTGTATCTTCAAAGAGCTTGTTCTTTATATACAGGGGTTGCTGGTTTGGATGAATATTCATATTTGTGAACATATTATTGTCATTAATAGTCTTTAATGAGGATGAGCACAACATTAAAAATTTCTAATTTCAAACTTGGGATTTCAGAAATATTGATTGTTCGCTTATTATTATATTCTCTGGGAATTTACAACCAGGATTAACCAGCAAATAGAAATTTCAGAAGGTCAACAAAAAAGTAAAAATAACAAAACTTCTTTCTCTGTCTCTGTCTCTCTTTCCTTCCCCTCCCTCTTATCCTCCTTCTTTCTCTTTTTCCTTTTTTATAATAGTGAACATAGCAAATTGAGTTCACAGTTATTTGAGATTGGACAATATTTCTTATTCATCAGTTCCTAAGTTAAATTATACATCTGTTCTTTAAAGCATCAAATTGTTACAAAAGTGTGTAGGAAAAATAAAACTGGCTTTGAGGCTGGGTGATATATTTTTAGTGTTCTTGAATATAGGTGTAAATTGAAATGGAATAAAACAAGCAAGAGCAAACAGGGTAAGAATTAAAAACACTTTATCTTTGTTCTTTCATTTCCTTTAATACAGAGTGCAATCAATACTTTACAACAGGGTTAATACACTCTCTTCAAACATGCTATTATTCTTTCACAAGAGCACAATAACTTTGTTATGCTGTCTGCAATCTTTCCAAAGTGACAAGAATGTGTGGTTATGTTAATCACAAGCAATTCTTGGTGCCCTCTGTTGGAGTATTTTCAGTGTACACCAACAATAGCATCAAGAACCATACAGCTGCAGGTAATTTTAATGGTGGAAGTTCTAATTGTAATTAGTATAATTAACTGAAGCAAACAAAAAATAGAGGCTTACTCTTTCTGCTCAGTAGTTATTGAATATTCAGAGCTTACATCTGCTCTTCATTCAAGCAAAGCCTGAGTTGCATTACTTTGTTTTAAAGTAGTCCTAGTTTTATTTCATATGAAGATAGTTTCTCAATTTACTCCTGGATATTTTAGCATAGTTCAATTTATAAGGATTTTGTGTTTCTAAAAATGTACTAAAAATAAAAGCAAAAATATTATTTGAGCAACATATAAAATATTGAGTGACATACATTACTAAAACTTGTATTTCAACCTGTTTTTCACAGATGAGAGCAGAAAATCCTTTCTCATCGGCAGTTTTCTTCTTATGACCATTACCACCAATGTAACTAATAGTAAAAAGCATATGTGTAGAAATCAAAACCAAATAATGTGAATTAAACATCTCCAGTATATATGACATCATATTACATAATTCATCACTGTGATTTCAAATGGGAGAAACAAAAGGAAAGGTATCTGTTTGGATTGAACTGTGTCAACAAAGTACATATGTGGAAGTCCTAACCCTGGGATCTATGAATGTGACCTTACTTGGAAACAGGATTTTTGCATAGGTAATCAAGTTAAGATGAGGCCATAGTGGATTAAAGTGGACCCTAATCCAATGCCTGGGGTCCTTATAAGAAGAGAAAACAGAGACACACACAGGAAGAAGGCCATGTGAAGACAGGCAGAGATTGGAGCTATTTTGCCACAAACCAAGGAACACCAAGGATTGCCAGCTACCACCAGAATCTAGAAAGAGGCAAGGAAGAATCCTCTACTAAACTTTCAGAGAGAGTATGGCCTTGCTGACATCTTGATTTCAGACTTTTAGTCTTCTGAACTTTGAGACAACACATTTCTACTGTCTTAAGCCACAGAGTTTGTGGCACTTTCTTACAGCAGCCCTGGGAAACTAACACAATATCCTCCAGCCAAGTGAGATAACTCCTAATCAAGGAGATTCTTTATTTATTAGGGCCCTTCAAGCCCTACATACCGCATGACTTGGCTGGGAATGCAGACAATCCTGAGAGAACAGTTTGTAGGAAAGATGACAAATCATAAACTGCTTTTGTGCACAATTACAAGAGGACAATTACCTACATCTAACTGCTGAAGTCAATAAACTATACTACAAAAAGAGGACACATTTTGATGTTCTTCAGATAGTGAAATTCTGCAAAGAAAAACACAATATGTGTACCATCACTTTATCAGCTACTTAACACAGCTGATGTTCTCTCTCTCTCTTTTTTTTTTATTTTCAGGCTTTCTCTAGTTGTGGTGAGCAGGGGCTATTCTCTGTTGCGGTGCTCGGGCTTCTCATTGCGGTGGCTTCTCTCGTGACTCGCAGGCTCTAGAGCGCAGGCTCAGTAGTTGCGGTGCATGGGCTTAGGTGCTCCACGGCATGTAGGATCTTCCCGGACCAGGAATAGAACCCGTGTCCCCTGCATTGGCAGGCGGATTCTTACACACTGCGTCACGAGGGAAGTCCCTGATGTTCTCTTTTAGAAACATTTTTTGAGCAATTATCAAAGTGGAAAATTATCAATATAAAGCAAACCAATGAATGAAAATTTCAAATAATTTTAGGACTGGAAGTCTTAGCACTGATCCTGTCAAATTATTATTCTGTTGGCCTCCTTCCCTGGCCCTTGCCTTTCTGTATTTTGGCCCTGGCTTATTACAATCTAGCATTAGCTTGTGATATTATTTGCAAATAACTAGGAATCCCATAATACTGAGAGAGCAAAACATAGATGATCCAGAGAGGATAATGTATTAGATTGAGAGAATAGAAGAAAAAAGTCCATCTAACAGATGGACTGCACACAAAATAATTAAAAGATGGTACATCACATCAAGGAGAGGAAATAAACATTGAAAAGGAAGCAGGAGAAAGGAAGAATCAGAAACAGACAGTGCCCTGGAAAAACAAGAAAGTTTGAAACAATATTAGAGATAGAAAAAGAAAAATAACCTAAATTGCATTTTAGGGCAACATTTTAGAATAATATATAGGATTATAACTTCACAAATATCTTTATAAAATGATAATTTGATTCAAAGCAACTACTAAATAATTATGTAAATGCAGCTTTTTTTGGTGGGGGGCCACACCACATGGCATGTGGGATCGTAGTTCCCCAACCAGGGATCGAACCTGTGCCCCCTGCAGTGGAAGCACTGTCTTAACCACTGGACCACCAGGGAAGTCCCAATGCAGCTTATTTTTGATCGAATATGTGATTGGAGAGGTTTATAATAGATTTGTCAGAACCATGAAGAGAATATATATCTGGAGGTCACAACAGTCTTCCTGAATTTGTCTTCTTCATACTTGTCCAATAATCTCAGGACTGGTAGGTTCACTGTGTTCTTTCCATTTATTTATTTATTTTTATTTTATTTTTTTTATCTCTCATAATGTCTTTCCCTTTAGATGTTGTTAATAGGAGCTTCTATGATATTTAATTAGTGTTTATAAAATACTTTATTTTCACAAAATGTGATATAAAATATTATCAGAGATCTGTGTATGCATTGTGTATGTGTGAGACAGTATCCACCAATAAACAATACAACACCTTTCTTCAGAAAGCCTTCTCTGCTCAAATAATGTTCACACTCAATTACTCGTATGATGAGAACAAGCTCATCTGCTGCTGTGAATTAATAAGAGGCACAAAGTATGTAAGAAGAGAATGGAGTGGAAGAAACATTTTATAATTGATCAAGATCTGCTGTTAGTAAGTTATTAAAAATAAACATTATTATTATAAGGTTATTCTATCCTGTTTGCTTTCCTACTCTTTATGCTATTTTTTCCCTTTCTTCCAATTATTTTCCATTTTCTACACTTTGTTACCTTAGCCTTCAAAATCATTAAGTTTCCAAAGAACTATTAGCTTGGAAAATGTACATTTTCACCACTCACATTAATCTATACTACCAGACTTCTTTTTTAGTCATTTTTTTTTCTCCTTTCTATCACCTAGAATGCTGTCCACCTTAAAATTCTCCCCACTGCTTATAATTCCATAAAGGTAAGGGTGGGGATGAAGGATGATGAGTATTTAATCCAAATTTCCTTAATTTCTTCTGGACTATGGGGATATAAAATCTTCCTTTGGGAGGGCATGGAATACGTATATTTCTTTATAGAATACTGGACATGCAAAAAAAAAAAAAAAAGATGTGCATCTAAGGGCCTAGGGGAGACCAGCAGTCTTGACATCTCTGCCTCCTCTCAGTCATATTCTTAACACCCAGTGATACATGCCCTTGTCCACTTGCCTAAAAGGTTTTGTACAAGTGTTTCCTGTTTAAATGCAAAACACATTAATCTATTATCAACCAACATTTTAATGGCGATTATCCATGCTTCTCCAATGGCAGGCCCTGGGGAAAAGAGATAGGGCCTTGAGAAGACAAAGAACCTGGGAGGTTAGATGGACTCAAAAGGAAGGAAGATTAGCACATG
Source organism: Mesoplodon densirostris (assembly GCF_025265405.1). Classification (NCBI taxonomy): domain Eukaryota; kingdom Metazoa; phylum Chordata; class Mammalia; order Artiodactyla; family Ziphiidae; genus Mesoplodon; species Mesoplodon densirostris. Next base: position 34,487,021 of record NC_082672.1, on the reverse strand, counting down.
GGAGGAACTGAGGACAAACTGCCTCATCATTTTGATGGTCCTGCCAGCCACAAGTGCTCCAACTGTCCCAATGTCCAAAACTTTGCCATAACTACTTGACTATTCAATATTTAATTCTCAGCTCTTGCTATAATTTAGTTTCTGTACATTAGATTTGAGAGCACAGGTAGGTTGCCCTCTTCAATATCTTCCCAGGTATACTTTTTCTCTGACACCATTGAAAGCTTTTTGTTTGTTCTGTGCTCAGATGTATTAAACAAATTTGCTACTTGGAACTATGATGTGAAAAACATCATAAATACTTGTGTCTTCCTTTGGGTTTTATTGTAGTTTGACTTCTCTAAAAGATTTTTTCTCTTTCTGAGTTCAGTTATCATCTCCGTGGCAACACCCTCAATTCTGTTGCTTCACTTAATAACTTTCATACGGTGATTTTAATTTTACTAATATGTCTTTTGTTGTTTTCTTCTCACTGTATTTTGTGGCTTTTTTTTTTTGCTCTTTCACCAATATCTCCCCCCTGCCAACCCCATCCACCCCCAGCCCCTGGTAACCACTATTCTATTCTCTGTTTCTGTTGAGTTCAGCTTTTTTAGATTCCACATCACATGTAAGTGGTATCATACAGTATTTTTTTCTGCCTCATTTGGCATAATGCCCTCAAGATCCATCCACATTGTTGCAAATGGTAGCATTCCTTCTTTCTCATGGCTGAATAATATTCCTTTGTATATATATGCCACTTCTTTATCCATTCACCTATTGACTGACACTTAGGTTGTTTCCAAATTTAGTGAATAATATCTTATGAATAATGCTGCAATAAATATTTTTGGTGTTTAATTTTTTTCTTCTCCTCACTAAACCTATCTTCTTCATATCCTTCTGTAAGATGTTCAAAGTCACCCCAAGCAATCAATGACCAAGCCTTTGCTCATTCTTGTTTCTCTCTCTTCTTCAAGCTCTCTGTAATCTGCTCCGTTTAATCTTAGCCCTTGGTGCTCTGGTTGTCAGGGACTTCCTCTTCTTTGCACTGATATCTATGACCTACTTCTCTTTAATTATTCTTGCCCTTTTGCTTTTTTTTTCCTAATCTATTTAATCTCCTACATTCCAAATGATTTTATTCTCTCATAAACTGCTGCATTTGTTCAATTCACTTCTACATTAGCAATGTATATCCTTTATACCTAACACCCTTCAAACTCCTTTGCCACACCCTAAGCTTTCTTTTAAATATACATGTTACTGGTTTTGATAATTAATGATGTGCGTGAGTAGGTGTTTTCAAAATATGATCAGTCCAAAAAGAACTGGCAAAAATCCACAATGCTAAAGTATAAAATTAGAAAAACAGTTAAAAAATGGTTGTACATGTGCACCAAACCCTGCTCATTCAACCACAGCTAATATCAGAAAGACCCACTGTTGAAGCTGCAACAGTGATGGAAATTTGAGCAGCTTGATTATGTGAATAAAATACAGCCTTGCTTATCTATACAAAATCAACAGGTATTTATTGAAGTTTATTATATACCTGAGTATGCTGCTACATTATATGAAAAATATAGATGAGTTTGAGAAAATGCATATCATACAGAAATGAACAATTTAGTAGCTTTATCTTTGGACTTCTCATATGATTGTCCTTTCTCTGTGCTTAAAAGGAATTACTGGGAGTTCCCTGGTGGCCTAGTGGTTAGGATTCCAGGCTTTCACTGCCCTGGCCTGGGTTCAATCCCTGGTCGGGGAACTGAGATCCCACAAGCCGTGCGGCATGGCCAAAACAAAACAAAATAAAAATAAACTACATAGAGAAAAATAATTTTTAAAAAAAGAAATTATTACCTAAATCAGGGATTATCTGGGCTACAGAATTCTTGTTCTGGCTACTACGTTGCACTATTTCACAGCACCTATTTATTATTTCCTCTAAGTATTTCTCATCTATTCAGTTCTCGTTATTCCACTATTATTAATTTGGTACTTCTTTAATAATTAACTAAATAATTATATTAACCCCCTAACTGGTCTTCCTGCCTCTGTTCTCTTTGTCTCTGTCCCTGTCTCTTTCTTTCTCTTTGTTGCCACCCATCCGTCTACCTATCTATTTACTGTCTATCGTTTGCCGTGTTCTTGACTAAACCTCGGTTTAGTCAAGGCACCAAGGTGGTGCCTCCCTTAAGGAACTAACAGCCTGGTCTACTTCACTACTGCTCAGTTACACCGTGTATTTTCCTTTCTTAAAGAAAAAAAAACTTTAACATATTCCAGTGACTTTTAGGATAAGGTTCAAATTTATCAGGGATTGCAAGACCCTTCACATTTTGGCACAATATATTATTATTTGGAGGGAAAGGCAGGAGCCAGGGATGATTGATGTCCTGCAATGTGCAGGGCAGTTCTATATAACAGGGAATTACATAACAAGAAATCTTGCATGACATTCACATGCCCACAAGGTGTTCAAAACTTCATCTGAACCCAGAGCCTAACTCTGTTTTTCATTATGTACAAAGCTTTTATTTTATTTAATTTTTTGAAATGGTTTTCATATGCACTGATTTTGATGCTGATTTCAACCAAGATACTAACCTAGTCCAACTGCTAGATTCCTCTTTTATTTTCAACCTTCAGCAACCAGAACAGGAACGTGAACAACACTGGGTTATCACCTCTCTGTTGCTCTCTCAGCAATTGGTGTGTGTGTGTGTGTGTATGTGTGTGTGTGTGCCCTCAGATGGTTTTAGCCTGGAATAAGATGCAGTTCTGTTCTTGCTCCCCTGTCCCCTTTTATCTTGGTACAGTTAACACCTGCTCCAAATCCCTGCTCAGAACTCTTGTCCCAATATCCTCAAGAGTAAATTTTGGTCAGTAGAAACAGTTCTTTCCTTCTAAGGAACTAAGACAAATAGGTGAAGACAATCCAACCTCAGGCAATTGTGTCTCCACCCTCATTCTCCAAATTCTTGGGAGAGTGGTACTCAATTTTAGCTGCACAATGGAATTATCTATGGAACTTTAAGAAATACTAATGAATGCCTGGGTCCCACCCTTAACAGCTTTGGTTTTTGTTGGTGTAGGGTGTGGCCTGGTGATTAAGCAGTTCTCTATACAGTTTAGTACTAAAGAATTATAATCTAAGGAGTATCTCACTCTAATACTGATTCTACCAAGGGTGGTGAAAGGTGAAGCACTGACCTGAGAGGTTTTTGGAGTAAGGCGTGATTTTTCTGGAATTTGGAACTATTCATCTTAGGAGTCATCAAACCCCCTCACAGGTACTCCCTGACTCAATGAGCTGACACATTGGGAAATATACACTGCTTGACAGCAAAGCTGATACTTCTAGAACAGTGGTTCCCAAATTTTGTTGAAATCACATGGAGATGTTAAAAAATACTAACACCTAGCTCCCACTCCTAGACATGTTGATCTAATTGCTATGGAGTGGGACCTGACTTTGGGGATTCTGAAAGTTCCACAGGTGATTCTAATGGGCAGCAAAGCTTGGGAGCTATCCCTAAAGAAAAAGCACTCACAGAATAATATAACAGGACACGTGAGGAGCACAGCCATTTCAAAACGAATTTCCGGATTACAGATCTCCACAGAAGCAGATTATGAATTTAAAATTATGGAAGATATTAGAAAAATAAAAAACAAAATACATAAGTAAGAGTGTGGGTAGCCAAATTCACACCATATACATATATAAAAGACTAACAGACTCTAAAATCAGATTGATATCAGATTTTTCAACAAACATATATAAGAAGATAATGAAGAGGTATTTATAAGTACTAAAGGAAAATAATTTAAAATATAGAATTTTCAAATATGCCAGCATAATAAAAAAGAAAATTCTCAGGCATGGAAAGTTTCAAGAGAATTGCCGTGAGATAATGCACAGAGACAACAGTTTTAAGTAAAGTAGGATGAGAGAAAAATCCAAGAGATGCTGCAAAAGATATATGAATTAAAGGCGACTGACAGGCTTGGCGAAGTTTGTTCTTATTGTAGCCATTTATTTAAGACTAAATAAAAAGAGGAAATACATCCACAATAATCCAGAATTAAAAGTCTTGAAAAAAATTACATGATGTGAATTGTTGTGGAGGAGAATTAAGGAATTTAAGAACTTGCTAATTTCTTGTCTTAATAAGGAAGACTAGATTTGGGTTTTTTTAAGAGATAAAGTGTTAAAAAGAAACAGTAAACAAAAATAAGGTTGGTGAAACATTCAAGTATATGAGTAATAATGCTGAATGTAAATAGGTTAGACTCATGAATTTAAACTCCAACTTAAAAACTGAATATATAAAAAATCCATATAGATAGATAGATATAGACATAGGTGGAGTTTAAAAGACACATTGACCTTACTTGTGGCCAAAATAGAACAAGAAAAATAAGATTTACTCTTCAATCTGAAAGAATTTAAAATCTGGACCCATACAGGAAAGAACAGTTTTCAAGACATTGGCCTCAAATAACAAAGGACAGCGATCTCTCACAGATAGGAAACAAATGAGGTGAACCTTCTGATTCCTCCAACCTTGAGAGAATGTCCAGATTATACGGAGGGTAAACTCAGGTGGAGATCAGTGGACTTCCTGATTTGAGGAGGCTGAGCTAAGAATCCAAGAAGAATGTAGTTAAAGTTCACGTGGCAGCTAGAGTACCAGAAAGGAAATAGCTACATGAAAATAAAATTCTGGACAACTACTGGGAATCACCCTCGTATAGTCTGCTAAGTAGTGATCAGTGCACGCATTTGAGAAAACTACCTCCATAGTAACTGAGGGGAAAAGAACATCCAAAATGATTAAAGGGAACAGGACCCATCTATCATGTAGGATGGAGAATAGTCATTGCACCTATCAGCCACACTGGAAAACTATACAATTCACAGGGCCCTGGGTAGTAGGGTCTAGTCTTGGCACTGGGAATATTTAACTAAAATACACATGACTCTAGTTTGCATAAAAAAATCTTAAAAGCAGGATTCCAAAGGATCAAACTATTTTATCTCAGAAAAAGCTCAAAATATTTTTCGAATACAAAATATCCAGCACCTAATAAGGTAAAATCTATATTGCCTGATGTTTAATAACATTTTTCTAGACATAAAAAGAATGGAAAAAATACAACCCACATTAAGGGGAAAAATCAGCCAATCAAAATCAATCAATGAGGACTTCCCTGGTGGCACAGTGGTTAAGAATCTGCCTGCCAATGCAGGGGACACGGGTTCGAGCCCTGGTCCAGGAAGATCCCACATGCTGCGGAGCAACCAAGCATGTGCACCACAACTACTGAGCCTTTGCTCTAGAGCCCGTGAGCCACAACTACTGAAGCTTGCGCGCCTAGAGCCCGTGCTCCACAACAAGAGAAGCCACCACAATGAGAAACCTGTGCACCGCAACGAAGAGTAGCCCCCGCTCACTACTAGAGAAAGCTTGCACAAAGCAACGAAGACCCAACACAGCCAAAAATAAATAAATAAATAAATAAACAAATAATAAAATTTTTTTTAAAAATTAAAAAAAAAGAACTTCTGGTAAACCTGACTAGCGTATGAAATAGAGCTTGTGTAATATACTTTGTTAAAGGCTTCACAAAGCAATAGGAGAAGATTAAGCAAATTAACTAAACAATTCAAACCAACAATGGGCTAGTTTAAAAAAAATTTTAGGTAAAAATTAAAATGTGTCTTAATTTTATGTTGGCTACCAAATGATAATCTGCACACATTTTCAAAGTTAAAATAAATATTGTATTGTTCTTGTGACACTTTTAATTAACTTATATGATTTATAATGTAATTCATTACCAAAAGATTCCTTACTTTTATGGGGATAGTTTACATACAAATATACATTAAAGTAGAATGTTTTAGGTTTTAAAAAAAAATTCTCCACATTTTCCAATTGAGTAAATCTCATCTCTGATGTTACAAGTCAAACACGAACCTCCAACAGATTTCTCTGGCTTCCTTAATAAAGGCAATAGAGTGATTCAGTATTCTGTTTCAGATTTTTTCTCCCAACCTTTTTTTGTCTTTAGCTATGCAGTGATGGGTGGTGATGGTAGGATGGCATTGAACATAAAGTTCTGAAAATCCTATCCCTCTCACAACTGTTTCACAGCTGGTTCCTTCCAGGGATGACCTACAGAAAGACACCACAGCATCCAGAAGGAGTTGAATAAAATAATTTGTGGAAATCCTATCCCTTGAATGTCTTATGGGAGAAGTATCCTTAACGATTTCCTCCTTCTAGAGGCATGTGTGCACCTTCTAATCAAATTGTGGTCGACCACATGTTGGCCTTCTGCCTCCAGGAAACTGCCAATCAACAACTCAAATTGCCTCCACTTGCCATGAGTGAATACACAATTCCCACTGAGTTCCTGGTTGGGTTCACTCATTCACCTATCTCCCTGCCCCTCTTTCTAGTTTAGTCAATGACAGATAACTGTTTTGAATTCTATTTTGTTACACGTGGTGCTCTTTACTCATAATTTCACTTAATGCTCACAACATCTCTATGTGGTTAGAACTGCTATTATTTTTAAAAAGGAAGGAAATAAAAAGATATTTAGGGAGGTAATTAACTCTCAAGATTATGCAGTAAATAAATAGCAAGGCCAATAAATTAAATATGGTTATTTAACACCAGGTTACACAATTCATTCATTTAACAAAATATCTGAGTATTTAATATATGTCAAGCAGAGAGCTAGGTGTTGAGAATGCAATGATCAAAAAGACAAAGAAGGTACCTGTCCTTTGGGAATGTAAATTCTACTGAAGGAAATAGATACAAGTAAGGAAATAGATTAAGCAGTAATAATTTGTAAACATTTTGATGAAGAAAACACATAAGGAACCCAGTAGGGAAGAAAGGTGTCTCTGAGTAGGGACTGGTTAACCTAAACCTTTATTTTATTTTTTTTAATACTTCTCTGACTCCCAGACCTTTTTTTTATTATTATTATTATTTTATTTTTGGCTGCATTGGGTCTTTGTTGTTGCGCGCGGGCTTTCTCCAGTTGTGGCGAGCAGGGGCTACTCTTCGTTGCTTCTCATTGCCGTGGCTTCTCTTGTTGAGGAGCATGGGCTCTAGGCACGGGGGCTTCAGTAATTGTGGCACACAGGCTCAGTAGTTGTGGCTCACAGGCTCTAGAGCACAGGCTCAGTAGTTGTGACACATGGGCTTGGTTGCTCCACAGCATGTGGGATGTTTCCGGACCAGGGCTCGAACCCGTGTCCCCTTCATTGGCAGGTGGATTCTTAACCACTGCACCACCAGGGAAGTCCCTAAGCTAAATATTTAGAAAGATAAAGGATTGGACAGGGAGAAAGATAGGGAAACACACAGCTTCCCAAGCCTGCACACAAGCCAGTATGGAGGATGAATTGCATGCGGTTTGGGTAAGACTTGAGAGGTCATATACGTAAGGCATTTTTTTGGCATGTAATTTGGCAATATCCATTCACCTTTTAAATCCGTTTAAAATTGCTTGGATGCAGCACTTTCTTTTCTCATAGACTTATAAAAAATAGTCTTGCATATGTGAACTAAGCTACTCAAAATCAGGTAAATCTTTCCCTTTCCTAAGGGAAAGGAGGATATGGAATCCCAGGTTGTTGTTGCTGTTTTTTCTTTTCTTTTTGTATCCTCTAGGCTATAAGTTATAATGCTCCATTTTGGATTTTTTCCCTACTCTGCAGGCAGTCACTGATAGAGATCTTTCCTGGAATAGTAAGGAAAATAAGGTACAACAAAGCTGACATGCCACATGCTGGGCTGTACTGCAGGTGCAATCATAACTTTTAATAAAAAAAGTTTATTTTGGTAAAATAATATCTTTCCAGCTGTCCTAACAGATACCAGTGAGAAATGCCCTCTGTGGACAGAATGGTGGTGGGAAGCCATCCCAGAACCCTGGGGGCATGCCGTTATGGCTGAAGCACAGAGCATTCACATAGTGTAGTAGTGAGACTGCCACTCTACCAGTAAAACCTGCTCTGTAGGACTGCACCAGACTAGATTTTTATTTGTGCTTTTGTTTTCCTGCAAATCACTTTTGAGTTTGTTTCTCAAGTCTGGAAGCAGCAGGCATGTCATTTTGGCAGAACCTTTCTCAGCGAGTTTCTAGTTGTTTTATTGTTTATTTAAAGTGTGGAGTGAATAATAATGAAGAAACTGGTACCATGGATTAAGTCTGGGCAAGTTTCCTCTTGCAGCTCTGCCAGCATTCCACATTCTAGGCAGAATGGAGAGGTAAGCCAATTATCTAGGTAGTTTAGGCCCAAGGGTAAAAATAAAGAGAGGATGATTAAGGCTTCCTCTACCTCCTGCTTGTGTCACTGAGGCAACAACCACAATGTTCTTCTTTCGTCTGGCTATGGAAACCTGAACCTCTCGTGGCTCAAGGTGACTTGTATTGTGAAAGTAGACTCCATCCAGCTCAGTAGGCTGTGACTTCTCTTTGTGTGGTGTAAAGAATGTATGAGGTTACTGGGGCATATACCCTGAGAAAACCATAATTCTAAAAGATACAGGTACCAGAATGTTCATTGAAGCACTATTTACAATAGCCAGGACCTGGAAGCAACCTAAGTGTCCATCGACAGATGAATGGATAAAGAAGATGTGGCACATATATACAATGGAATATTACTCAGCCATAAAAAAGAACAAAATTGAGTTATTTGTAATGAGGTGGATGGACCCAGAGTCTGTCATACAGAGTGAAGTAAGTCAGAAAGAGAAAAACAAATACCGGATGCTAACACATGTATATGGAATCTAAAAAAAAACGGTACTGATGAACCTAGTAGCAGGGTAGGAATAAAGATACAGACATAGAGAATGGACTTGAGGATACAGGGGGAGAAAGGCAAGCTGGGACGAAGTGAAGGAGTAGCACTGATATATATACACTACCAAACGTAAAATGGATGGCTCATGGGAAGCTGCTGCATAGCCCAGGGAGATCAGCTCGATGGTTTGTGACCACCTAGAGGGGTGGGAGGGAGGCTCAAGAGGGAGAGGACATGGGGATATATGTATATGTATAGCTGATTCACTTTGTTGTACATCAGAAACTAACTCAACATTGTAAAGCAATTATACTCCAATAAAGATATTAAAAAAAAAGAATATATGAGGTTAACTAGGGCATGTAGATAGACATGATCTAATTCCTGATTCCAAACTTATCACTTATTGCCTTATTTCTTTTGCTTTTGTATGCTCTTAAATCTCCAGCATAATTTGGCATCAATGTATTCACTTCTGTATTAAAACTTCTTCAGGTTCAGATCATGTGATCATTGGAATAAACTGTGACATGTATTTACATGAATGTTTATCTCCTTCCTCCTTCCCTTCCTTTCTTTCATCCTTCTACATTTATTTAGTGTATATAATATCCCAGGTACTGAGCTACATATTAGAGAAACAAAGTCAAACGATAATCCATACCCTAATAAACCCAGACTATAGTTGTTGGGGAGGCAGGCAAGTAAAGTAATAATTATAATACACTGTGGATGAATACTTGGATAGAAATATACATTGGAAGCTGCTAGACAATAACACAGGATAACATTATTGTGCCCTGACTAATACACTTACACATACAAAAATACACAAAAGCAAACAAAAAACTAATAGTAAGAATCAAAGCTACCCAGAAAGGAAAATGCATATCAACCCAGATGCATATTAATATGTCTTAATTTTTTTAATTTTACAGAAAATAAACCTGATATATACTTACTGGAGGTCTAGGAAAATAGATTGACTGAATAAAATAATTTAAATTAAAAAGAGGTTAAATATCTCTTTATCTTTCATTGAGTTATAATCTCCATTACAATATGGGTAATATTTATTCTTTCTTTGAATTATCTACATTTCATGACACATAGTAGATGCTTAATTAAAATGTTTGGAGGAAAGAAGTAAATACCACAACTTAAAAATGTAATAATTCTTTTTTTGGTAGGATATACTTATGAAACATATTACCTACTTCTCTGAATTAGAAAGAACAACACTGAATGTGACATCATTTCTTTGAGAATTCTGAGTCACTATTATGAGCAATAATTATTTAATTCAGCTTTAGGTGTACATGCAGATAGAGATATAGGATGTAGGGACAAATGGATGTCAATTTGAGGAGGTACATCACATTGTTTCTTGAAAAGATGCCTAGATTGCTGAATGCTTGCTTCTAGTTTATTTTCATTGATCTGTTTTCTTTTTCATATATATGGAAGAAAACCAATGTATTGCTTGGCCCCCGGGAGAATGTAATATGGCTATTCTTTCCCAATGTAAATCATGGAATAAAAGTACACAGTCCTCTCTCAAATAATTTCCTTACCCTCCAGAAAATTCGTCATTCTCATTGTCAGTTGATTTCTTAGTAGCACCTAAATCATCTCCTTTTTCCAACCTGTCACTTTTAACATAGAAACTTCAATATATTTTTCTATATATTTATGTTAATATTTATTGAACAAGTATTTATTGAGTACCTGCTATGTATCCAATATTGCTCTAGGAGTTCAAGATACATCAAGGAACAAAACAGAATCGCTAACTTCATGGAGTTTATAATCTCATATTTTTAACTGAAGTGTCTCTGTTTTAAGAATTCATGTTAGTATAATTGGGATAAGAACACCTATTCACTTAAAATTTTATAATATTTTACAGTTGACAATGTTCTTTTGGAGAATACAATTTCATTTGAATTCTGCAGATAAGATAAGAAGATAGGTGTTATTACTGTTTTTTTGCAATGTATAGATGCAAAACTTGGGCTCTTAGACAAAGTAACTTCTCAAGGTCACACAGGTGTAAGTAGCTGAGCTGCTTGAATGTAGAACAATTAAATATTCCAAAACTGCCTCAGTACTTTTCAATTTAGAAAATATCTTTATATTCATTATTTGATTTGTTATTCACAACGATCTATGTGGTACTTACTGATCCCTCTCTAATTTTGGTACCTAATGGTGTGGAATTGTTGGGTTATCTAATGGTGTGGAATTGTTGGGTTATCTGTCCAAGGTCATCTAGCTGGTAATGGTGCAACGAGGAATCCAGCCACGTTCATTGAAAAAAAATCATCTTTGTATGCTAAACACCAGAAAAATATTTTCTTTAATCTCTCTATATTCTTTTAGGCAGAGTCCTACAAATTCACCACAAATATGATAGAAATTTTTGAATGCTTTATGAATTAATATCCCATGAAATTAAATTTTCTTATAACATTACATATTCTGAATAACACCCAGGTATACCATTTGAATAATGAGGTGACAGTGGCAGGCAGCAAAATCACAACACTATTACACTATGCATTCTGTTTTTCAGACTATATTCTACAATTTTCTTAGCTGAACCTATCATTCAGACAAGGCTTTTTAAAAAGTACATTGCAGGTGACAAAATAAGGTTAAAAAAACAAAACAAAACTCTAGCTACTCATCCATTAATACATGGTAAGGTATCCTTTTCCTTCTTAAACTCAGCAGTTTGAGATTGTTACTGTTTGGCAAGCAGGAGTAAACTGGACCACAATTTCACAAGCTTTGTAGAAGTGTTCCAGGAGAACGTGCTTATAAATGAATCCTAAAATGCCACATGATTTTCCTGCAGCTTCATTGTTTGATGACTTACTTTCCATGGACACACTCAGTCCTTAGGTCTCATGTCCCACTGCCAAATGTGAAAGCTGCTGGTCAAGTGGCACATAAAGAACTTCTGCCTTTTTGTTAATAGGAAACACTTTGTATATCTGGTTTCTATGGAATTAATTGTTATCCTTCTTGTATATACCTGAACATTGCCCTGGATATTATTATGGCTTCCTTTGCCAGTAGATACCCCTTACCCAGTATTGTTTAGAGGACCCTCAAAATGATAACCCCTCCAATACAGCCATACCCTCAAGGCACCTATGGTTAACAGGACTCAGATTGCCCGCCTCCATGAATAGCTTAAATAATCTGGTGAAATATAGCTATTTTATATTTTGTTTTAAGAGGCTAATGAGGTATTTAGAGTAAGGGAAAGATAGGAAACCATCATATATTAGGCATCTAATATCCACCAGGCACTGTGAGGTGCTTTCTACATGCTGTCTTATTTAATTTTCACACCAGAAAACTTCCTCTATAAATTACATATTATCCCTATTTTACAGATGAGAAATCTGGTACTCAAGAACGTTAAATAGCTTGTCCAAAGTTAAGGAGCAGAGGTGGGATTTCAACAGATTATCTCACTCCTAAAATAAAGCTCTTTCTGTTTACTATTTTGTCTAGTGGGCCTAATTTACCCTTAGGCCAAATGACAGTGAAAGAATCTCTCTTCTGATAGGCAAACTGGCAAATTAAATTTATTTTTCTTGACTCTGTGGATCTTTCACTTTTCATGGCTCTGTTTTTTTGTTTGTTTTCTGTTGATAAAAATTGAACATATTTAGGCAGTAGCAAATTTGGTTAAGGTGAAATTTTGTAAGTTGAGTGGAAGTAAGACTGCCTAACTGGGTTTGCTCACTTTTTGCCCAAAACTCTATAATAATCAGTAGAGTCTACTCAGTCCAGATATCTATCTATATGTGAAAATAGGTCAGAAAGATTCTTTTTACTTGAGACTTTGTGAAGTTGACCAAAATAATTATTAAGAATGACTAACTGCACTCCTGAATGGGGATTACATTCATCTTCTGGATAGGTCACCTAAGTTTAGCTAGGGTGGCCATGGAAATAGTTGGTACCTTTAATTGTTCTAGACACTTTGTTTCCTTTGATCCTTTGGGGGATTTCTCCAGGCTCTACTAGCTGGAACTGAAATTTTTTCCCCCTGGAATCCTTACTAATAAGATCTTGGTCCTTGGATGTATAAATAGCCAAAGTTTGATTTAAGTAGAAGGTTTATCAATAGACTTTTATGGAGACGTTGCATCCTTCCCATATGCTTGCTGCTTGATTTACCTATTAGCTCTGGTCTTTTCTTGCCTTTGTCTGTATCTATTCAGGTAGGAATTTTGTGGGGTTTTTTTGACTTTGTTTTATTCTTTTTTTTTTCCCCACAGCTACTTTTATTTTTTTTAATTTTTAACTTTTTGGCCGCACCATGCCATATGCAGGATCTCAGTTCCCTGACAAGGAATGGAACCTGAGCGCCCCCAGCCCTGGCAGTGGAAGCGTGAAGTCTTAACCACTGGACCACCAGGGAAGTCCCTGTTTGTTTTATTCTTGGTTAAAGTAACAAGAAACCTAACTTAAAGTGGCTTAAAAATTAAAAGTGGTTAATTCACTCTCATAACTGAGAGTCATAGTGGTAGTCTGAGCTTCATGTTCTGTTCAGTGGAGAATCCAGCCCTATTTTTCAGTAATTCTCTTGGATCTGGCCTCCCGCAGTTTCAGCTTTGCCCTCAGCCTGTCTTGCCTTATGGTTATAAAATGACTGCCAGCAGCTTCTGGAGTGACCTGTTTCTTAATTCACGTTTGTAGAAAAGCAAACATTGCTTCCCAAACTGTTGAAGTTCTAAATTTTTCTCTGAGTAAATCAATCATGGATGCCCAGGGGGAATGAGTTTAACCTAAATGATTCATTCTAACCAAGGCTCATCCTTGGAGGAGGCCAACTGCACCACACGTGCATGGTTTCTATACAATGGAGAATGACAGATACTTGTAGGTGGTAATCAAAATGCCCATCATACAGCATGAACCTAAACATTAAATTTGTCTTTATTCTTTTTGTTGTTTGTTTTTTCCACTAACAGAGGAGCAAAGAAAGTTAGAGAAAGGTTATTGGGATCCTTTTGATGAGAAAGTCACATTCTTAATGGTAACCACGATGAAAACACATTTTCTCATCTGTGTAAGTACTGACACATAGTACTGTCAACTGTTTTCAGCAGTAGTTAGTATGGTTCAACCAAGTGGTTCCCAAAGCATGGCCCAGGGATCAGCAGCATCAGCATCTCCTGGGAATATTTAGAAATGAAAATACTGAAACAAAAACTTTGGGAGTGGGCAACTCTGAGTTTTAGCAAACACTGCAGTTGATCCTGATCACGTTAGAGTTTGAGAACCAGTGCTCTGGTCTAACAGTTCCTTCAACTGTCACTATCCTGTGGTTTCCATGTGTACTTCATAGGATCATTTACTTTCATTTAATTGCTATTTGAGACTCAGCTGTACCAGACAATTGAGACCCAGATAAATTGTTTTCTTGTTATGTTCTGGTACATACCAATAAAATTCTGAATTCAACCAACCTTGTATAGTCAGTTCTGTTATAATGATTATTTTTTTAAAATGTGGGGCTTCCCTGGTGGCGCAGTGGTTGAGAGCCCGCCTGCCAATGCAGGGGACACAGGTTCGTGCCCCGGTCCAGGAAGTCCCCACATGCCGCGGAGCGGCTGGGCCTGTGAGCCATGGCCGCTGAGCCTGCGCGTTCAGAGCCTGTGCTCTGCAACGGGAGAGGCCACAACAGTGAGAGGCCCGCGTACCGCAAAAAAAATAAATAAATAGAATTTAAAAAAAAATGTGGATTTGTTCCAATGCAATTGATATTTTAAGAAATTTCACATCAGACAAATTTTGCTTATGAACCGTTTCATCTGCTATTAAAAGAAAACAGGTAAACACAGGAAACTGTACACTGCTGAGGTGAGCCTCCTAGGAATGTACAAAACGTACATACATTCACACCTTACAAAGATAATTAGTGGTTTACACTCATCCATATCTGATGCTTCACTTCCTGGTGACTCAGAAAACCTTCCTTCCACACTTCACAATGACTCACAAACTGCGACCCTTTCACAAACAAACTTCAGGTCCTTTTCAAAGTAAAGTGCCATATTTATTGTAGTATTTATGTATTTCTTATCCATTTAACAAGCGTAAAACTGTGCTACCATTTTCATTAGGTTTTTTGCTTTTTTTTTTTTAATGTTCTGCTGACAAATTTTTGGAGTATCATGCCCCAGCCCCTATGGTTTTAATTGCATTCTTTTGCATAGTGTGGAGATTTTTTAAAATTAATTAATTAATTAACTAATTTTTGGCTGCATTGGGTCTTCGTTGCTGCAGGTGGGTTTTCTCTCTAGTTGTCCCGAGCGGGGTCTACTCTTCGTTGCGGTGCGCGGGCTTCTCACTGCGGTGGCTTCTCTTGTTGCGGAGTATGGGCTCTAGGTGTGCAGGCTTCAGCAGTTGTGGCTCACGGGCTCTAGAGCGCAAGCTCGGTAGTTGTGGCGCATGAGGCATGTGGGATTTTCCCGGACCAGGGATCGGACCCGTGTCCCCTGCATTGGCAGGCAGATTCTTAACCACTGCACCACCAGGGAAGCCCAGTGTGGAGATTTTTAGAAACACCTATGTTCCATTAAAGCAGAACTGAGTGTGATTTGATCAGAACTTAGCAACTTATAACTATTATAATCCTTATTTCAGGGCAAACTTTTTGTTTTACACTTATAATTATTTTGTTTCCTCGTTAGCAAGCATAGAAAACTGAATTTAAAGTTTTTACCACCAGGGAGTGATAGCCTTTAAAATATTTACCAGTTTACATACTGATGTATTTTGTTTGACTCCAAAATTGCAGGTTGTAGGTACTAAAATATATTAGTCCATACCAGAAAACATTCCAAGAAAAAAAATGCATTTCTCCTTAATTTCCTCTCTTTTTGCTAACCAATCATTTTAATACACAAATATCTGAAAATGCCCAAATTTTCCTTCTCTTCTTGAAATAAAGATATATTGATAAGAGCCAAAAGGTTTTTAAAGAATATTAGGAGTCTGACATTATTGTAGGAAGATTTAATAGGAATAGGTCTTTATTAGTATAATTATTGCTGTTATTACTATTTCCTTGAATATATATTTCTTTGTCCTACTTACCCTTTTCCAAAATATTTTTATTCTTATGTTTTTAATCAATGTTTTAAGGAATGCAAAAAATGCTTGATAATTATAGTCATCCCTTGTATGAAGGAGGGAGGTCTTTAGTAATTAGCTGTGTACATGTTGTGTGAGGTGAGAACACCTGGCTTAAATGATGTTGTACAGAAATGACTCTTGGAACTTATTTATTTTTCACTATATTCCTCACCTCACCCCTTATTGCTTTATCCAGTGATAAAGTGCTCAGAAAGTATGATTTCTGGAGTAATGAAAGCTCAGTGAGGAAATAATAGCATCTGATGACCCTTTAAAGCATTTAGCAGTCAAAGGTGAGTTGTCTAAAATGCATTTACCCTGAACAAAAATACAGTGAAACTGCTAAGTTTTATCTTTGTAATTACTCATTGCTTATTATTTTGTTGTCTGCCTACCCTCTATGTTTTCCACATCAGTGTTATCTGTCTTAGATTATGATCTGTCTTGACCTAGACTCTGTTTCCTAAATTGCTCTGTGCAATTAAATGCTTTGTGATTATGATAAAAAGCACCATTATAATTGTTAGACTAGAGGTGTACATACAAAGCTGTATCCCACGGAGAACAGCTTCTGTCACTGAGCAACGGCTGGCTGGGTACAATCCATGTAAGGGCGGGACAGACGATTAGTCACTTTAAAACAATCACTTATGCATATCTCTCAATATGGAACACCAGGCCAATGTGTGTGCGTGTGTGTGTGTAATTCAGTTCTTAATCTAAAGCAAAAGGAAAAGCAATTAAATTGAGTTATAAAAAAGATCGATTCATAAATTTGTTAATTGGGGAACTTTGAATGGCTTTGCTGATCCCTTATGGTTTGATCTCTTAAATCTGCAGTCTATTTCTCTCATGAGTGACTCAGTAAGTGGTGAGGCATTTACATGTATAAATATAATATAAAACATCAGACTTTATAGTTTGTACAATGAAAAAGTCCCAGGCCATAGTCTCAAATAACTTCCAGTAACATTTGCTTAATGTCTACTACATCATTAGACACAAAGTCCTATAGAACAAACAAAATACTCTTCTTCAAAATTAAACTAAAGGATTTGCAAAGATGTTCACATTTAAAAAAAGAACACAGTTAGTTCAATGGGCCAGTCAGTTTCTATAAAACCCCTTGAAGAAATATGAAACAGTTATTAACTTGTCTATTTAAAAAATATTTTTTTCTTGACTGAGTTTGCAGTCTTCTACTTGTCACCAAATACCAAATGGGCTTAAAGTAGGAAAGGGAAAAAAACAAAATTAGATGTCAAACATACATGTGCACTTTTGGCATTGTATAACAAAGTACCCCTAAATCTTGATGAATCAATGTCTTGAATACCAAATGGATTTTCAGGGGAAATATAAACTGACAAACATTTCTAAAGTTCTAAAGTCAATTTCCAAATTCTAAGTTATTCTTTCCTAATGTACAAAACCCTTAATTCTTCAACAGAAAATACTTCTTTTAATTCCAAAAAAAACCCTTAAAGTTTGAAAATAAAAGCTTACATTTTAGGGAATTGGTGAGAAAATAATCCATTTTTATTTTTTAATTTCTTAACATTATTGCTTGACATAAAGTATAAATAAGATCAACCCAGTTAGAAATTCAGGGATCCACAGCTGAGTAGGTTTGAAGATTATCTATAAAGTGTTAGTGAATAATTAGGATTTAAGCATGTATTTGTCCACAGGACCACATGATTCTGTTTTTTTTTTTTTTTTTTTTTTTTTGCGGTACACGGGCCTCTCACCGCTGTGGCCTCTCCCGCTGCGGAGCACAGGCTCCGGATGCGCAGGCTCAGTAGCCATGGCTCACGGGCCCAGCCACTCTGCGGCATGTGGGATCTTCCAAGACCGGGGCACGAACCCATGTCCCCTGCATCGGCAGGCAGACTCCCAACCACTGCGCCACCAGGGAAGCCCCCTGTTTTTTTTTTAATAGATCTTTACTGGAGTATAATTGTTTCACAATACTGTGTTAGTTTCTGTTGCACAACAAAGCGAATCATCCATATGCATACACATATCCCTATATCCCCTCCCTCTTAAGCCTCCTTCCTATTCTCTCTATCCCACCCCTCTAGGTCATGCAAAGCACCAAACCGATCTCCCTGTGCCATGCTGCTGCTTCCCACCAGCCAACTATTTTACATTCGGTAGTGTATATATGTCAATGCTACTCTCATTTTGCCCCAGCTTTGCCCTCCCACCCCATGTCCTCAAGTCCATTTTCTATGTCTACCTCTTTATTCCTGCCCTGCAGCTAGGTTCATCAGTACCATCTTTTTTTAGATTCTATATATATATGTATTAGCATATGGTATTTGTTTTTCTCTTTCTGACTTACTTCACTCTGTATGACAGACTCTAGGTCCAACCACCTCACTACAAATAACTCAATTTCGTTTCTTTTCATGGCTGAGTAATATTCTACTGTATATATGTGCCACATCTTCTTTATCCATTCATCTGTCGATGGACATTTAGGTTGGTTCCATGTCCTGGCTATTGTAAATAGTGCTGCAATGAACACTGTGGTATATTCTCTTTTTGAATTATGGTTTTCTCTGCGTATATGCCCAGTAGTGGGATTTCTGGGTCATATGGTAGTTCTATCTTTAGTTTTTTTAAGGAACCTCCATACTGTTTTCCAGTGTTTGTATCAATTTACATTCCCACCAACAGTGCAGGAGGGTTCCAGTTTCACCACACCCTTTCCAGCATTTATTGTTTCTAGATTTTTTGATAATGCCATTCTGACCAGTGTGAGGTGACACCTCACTGCAGTTTTGACTTGCATTTCTCTAATTAGTGATGTTGAGCATCTTTTCATGTGCCTCTTGGCCATTTATGTCTTCCTTTGTGAAATGTCTATTTAGGTATTCCACCCATTTTTTATCTGGATTGTTTTTTTGATATTGAGCTCCATGAGCTGTTTGTATATTTTGGAGATTAATCATTTGTCTGTTGTTTCATTTGCAAATATTTTCTCCCATTCTGAGGATTGTCTTTTTGTCTTGCTTATGGTTTCCTTTGCTGTGCAAAAGCTTTTAAGTTTAATTAAGTCCTATTTGTTTATTTTTGTTTTTATTTCCATTACTCTAGGAGGTGGGCCAAAAAAGATCTTGCTGTGGTTTATGCCAAAGAGTGTTTTTCCTCTATTTTCCTCTAAGAGATTTATAGTGTCTGATCTTACATTTAAGTCTTTAATCCATTTGGAGTTTATTTTTGTGTATGGTGTTAGGTAGTGTTCTAATTCCATTCTTTTACATGTAGCTGTCCAGTTTTCCTAGCACCACTTGTTGAAGAGGCTGTCTTTTCTCCATTGTATGTTCTTGCCCACTTTGTTGTAAATTAGGTGCCCATATGTGCATGCGTTTATCTCTGGGCATCCTATCTTGTACCACTGATCTATATTTCTGTTTTTGTTCCAGTACCATACTTGTCTTGATTACTGTAGCTTTGTGGTATAGTTTGAAGTTGAGAACCCTGATTCCTCCAACTCCGTTTTTCTTTCTCAGATTGCTTTGGCTTCAGGGTCCTTTGTGTTTCCACATGAATTGTAAAATTTTTTGTTCTACTTCTGTGAAGAATGCCATTGGTAGTTTGATAGGGATTGCATTGAATCTGTAGATTGCTTTGGGTAGTATAGTCATTTTCACAATGTTGATTTTCCCAATCCAAGAACATGGTATATTTCTCCATTTCTTTATGTCATCTTTGATTTCTTTCAGGGTTTTATAGTTTTCTGAGTACAAGTCTTTCTCCTCCTTAGGAAAGTTTATTCCTAGGTATTTTATTCTTTTTCTTGCAATGGTAAATGGGAGTGTTTCCTTAATTTCTCTTTCTGATTTTTCACTGTTGCTGTATAGGAATGCCAGAGATTTCTGTGCATTAATTTTGTATCCTGCAACCTTACCAAATTCATTGATTAGCTCTAGTAGTTTCCTGGTGGCATCTTTAGGATTTTCTATGTATAATATCATATTGTCGGCAGTGACAGTTTTACTTCTTCTTTTCCAATTTGTATTCCTTTCATTTCTTTTTCTTCTCTGATTGCTGTGGCTAGGACCTCCAAAACTATGTTGAATAAGAGTGATGAGAGTGGACATCCTTGTCTTGTTCCTGATCTTAGTGGAAATGCTTTTAGTTTTTCACCATTGAGTATGATGCTTGCTGTGGGTGTGTCATATACGGCCTTTATTATGTTGAGGTAAGTTCCCTCTATGCTCATTTTCTGGAGAGTTTTTATCATAAATGGTGTTGAATTCTGTCAAAAGTTTTTTCTGCATCTATTGAGATGATCATATGGTTTTTATTCCTTAGTTTGTTAATGTGGTGTATCACATTGATTGATTTGCATATATTAAAGAATCTTTGCCTCCCTAGGATAAATCCCACTTGATCATGGTGTATCCTTTTAATGTGCTATTGGATTCTGTTTGCTAATATTTTGTTGAGGATTTTTGCATCTATATTCATCAGTGATATTGGTCTATAATTTTCTCTTTTTGTGATATCTTCTTCTGGTTTTGATATCAGGGTGATTGATGGTGGCTTCGTAGAATGAATTTGGGAGTGTTTCTCCCTCTGCAATTTTTTGGAAGAGTTTGAGAAGGATTGGTGTTAGCTCTTCTCTAAATGTTTGGTATAATTCACCTGTGAGGCCATCTGGTCCTGGACTTTGTTTGTTGGAAGATTTGTAATTACAGTTTCAATTTCATTACTTGTGATAGGTCTGTTTATATTTTCTAGTTCTTCTTACTTCATTCTCGGAAAATTGTACCTTTCCAAGAATTTGTCCATTTCTTCCAGGTTGTCCATTTTATTGGCATATAGTTGTTTGTAGTAGTCTCTTATAATCCTCTGCATTTCTGCAGTGTCAGTTGCGATTCCTCCTTTTTCATTTCTAATTTTATTGATTTGTGTCCTCTCCCTTTTTTTCTTGATGTGTCTGGCTAAGGGTTTATCAATTTGGTTTATCTTCTCAAAGAACCAGCTTTTAGTTTTATGGATCTTTGCTATTGTTTTCTTCATTTCTATTTCAATTATTTCTGCTCTGATTCTTATGATTTCTTTTCTTCTACTGACTTTGGGTTTTCTTTGTTCTTCTTTCTCTAGTCATTTTAAGTGTAGGGTTAGATTGCTTATTTGAGATTTTTCTTGTTTCTTGAGGTGAGATTGTATTGCTATAAACTTTCCTGTTAGAACTGCTTTTGCTGCGTCTTATAGGCTTTGATTCTTCGTGTTATCATTGTCATCTGTTTCTATGTATTTTTTTATTTCTTCTTTTATTTATTCAGTGATCTCTTGGTTATTTAGTAGCACACTGTTTAGCCTCCATGTATTTGTGTTTTTTACAGTTTTTTTCCTGTAATTGATTTCCAATCTCCTAGTGTTGTGGTCAGAAAAGATGCTTGATATGATTTCAATTTTCTTAAATTTACCGAGGCTTGATTTGTGACCTAAGATGTGATCTATCCTGGAGAATGTTCCATGTGCACTTGAGAAGAAAGTGTATCCTGCCACTTTTGGGTTGAATGTTCTATAAATATCAGTTAGATCTATCTGGTCTATTGTGTCATTTAAAGCTTGTGTTTCCTTATTTATTTTCTGTTAGAATGATCTGTCCATTGGTGTAAGTGGGGTGTTAAAGTCCCCTACTACTATTGTGTTACTGTCGATTTCTCCTTTCATGGCTGTTAGCATTTGCCTTATGTATTGAGGTGCTCCTATGTTGGGTGCATAAAGATTTATAATTGTTATATCTTCTTCTTGGATTGATCCTTTGATTGTTATGTAGTGTCCCTCCTTATATCTAGTAACAGTCTTTATTTTAAACTCTATTTTACCTGATATGAGTATTGCTACTCCAGCTTTCTTTTGATTTCCAATTTGCATGGAATATCTTTTTCCATCCACTCACTTTCAGTCTGTATGTGTCCCTAGGTCTGAAGTGGGTCTCTTGTAGACAACATATATATGGGTCTTGTTTTTGTATCCATTCAGCCAGTCTGTGTCTTTTGGTTGGGGCAGTTAATCCATTTACATTCAAGGTTGTTATCAATATGTCAATTCCTATCACTATTTTCTTAATTGTTTTGGTTTGTTTTTGTGGGTCTTTTTCTCTCTTGTGTTTCCTGCTTAGAAAAGTTTCTTTAGCATTTGCTGTAGAGCTGGTTTGGTGGTGCTGAATTCTCTTAGCTTTTGCTTGTCTGAAAAGCTTTTGACTTCTCCATCAAATATGAATGAGATCCTTGCTGGGTAATCTTTGTTGTAGGTTTTTCTCTTTCATCACTTTAAGTATATCCTGCCACTCTCTTCTGGCCTGCAGAGTTTCCACTGAAAAATCAGCTGATAACCCTATGGGGATTCCTTTGTATGTTAGTTTTTGTTTTTCCCTTGTTGCTTTTAATATTTTTTCTTTGAATTTAATTTTTTTAGTTTGATTAATATGTGTCTTGGTGTGTTTTTCCTAGGGCTTATCCTGTATGGGACTCTCTGTGTTTCCTGGACTTGGGTGACTATTTCCTTTCCTATGTTAGGGAAGTTTTCAACTATAATCTCTTCAAATATTTTCTCAGACTCTTTCTTTTTCTCTTCTTCTTCTGGGACCCCTATAATTCGAATGTTGGTGCATTTAGTATTGTACCAGAGGTCTCTGAGATTGTCTTCAATTCTTTTCATTCTTTTTTCTTTATTCTGCTCCTTGGCAGTTATTTCCAACATTTTGTCTTCCAGCTCACTTATTCATTCTTCTGCCTCAGGTATTGTTATTTTTTAATTAATTAATTAATTAATTAATTAATTATAGTTTTGGCTGTGTTGGGTCTTCGTTTCTGTGCGAGGGCTTTCTCTAGTTGCGGCAAGCAGGGGCCACTCTTCATTGCGGTGTGTGTGCCTCTCACTGTTGTGGCCTTTCTTGTTGCAGAGCACAGGCTCCAGACGCACAGGCTCAGTAGTTGTGGCACACAGGCCCAGTTGCTCCGAGGCATAAGGGATCTTCCCAGACTAGGGCTCGAACCCATGTCCCCTGCATTGACAGGCAGATTCTCAACCACTGCGCCACCAGGGAAGCCCAGTTATTCTGTTATTGATTCCTTCTAGTGTATTTTTTAATTTCAGTTATTGTGTGTGTTTTTTTTTTTTTTTTTTTTGCGGTATGCGGGCCTCTCCCTGTTGTGGCCTCTCCCGTTGCAGAGCACAGGCTCCGGACGCGCAGGCTCAGCGGCCATGGCTCACGGGCCCAGCTGCTCCGCGGCATGTGGGATCCTCCCAGACCGGGGCACGAACCCGTATCCCCTGCATCGGCAGGCGGACTCTCAACCACTGCGCCACCAGGGAGGCCCAGTTATTGTGTTTTTTATCTCTGTTTGTTTGTTCTTTAGTTCTTCTAGATCTTTGTTAAACATTTATTGTATTTTCTCAATCTGTGCCTCCATTCTATTTCCAAGATTCTGGATCATATTTACTATCATTACTCTGAATTCTTTTTCAGGTAGATTGCCTATTTCCTCTTCATTTATTTGGTCTTGTATGTTTTTACCTTGCTCCTTCATCAGTGACATATCTTTTTGCCGTCTCAATTTTTTTTTTTTTTTTTTGATGTATGGGATTGTGTTCCTGTCTTACTGGTTGTTTGGCCTTAGGCTTCCAACACTGGAGTTTGTAGGCTTTTAGGTAGAGCTGGGTCTTGGTGCTGAGATGAGGAACTCCATGAGACCTCACTCTGATGAATATTCCCTGGGGTCTGAGGTTCTCTATTAGTCCAGTGGTTTGGACTCGGAGCTCCCACCACAGGAACTTCCATCCGACCCCGCGCTCATGAAACAAGATCCCACAAGCCGCAGGTTCACTTTGGGGTTCCTCCCATCTCCTTGGGCATCAGAGTCCCCTACCAGTGGCTGGCAGGCACCCTAGTTGTGGGGAGGTGCTAATGCCGCATCTTCCCACACTGCCATCTTGACTCTGCCTATGGACCACATAGGAAATAATCCATTAAAAGCAGCTTTTAAAAATACAAACTGCTGGAGAAAAAAAAAAAAAAGACAATGAAAACATTCTGACATCTCGTCATGATTTAGTGCTGATGAATGTATCTCACACTTGAAGTCTTTGTTTCCTAGTTCTGCCTTGTTCACTAACTCAACGTTTGACTTTGGGAAAATTACTTAATCTCTTAGGGCCTTGTATCTCGTATGTCAAAGGAAGAGGTTTGCCTGTAAATCTTTTTTTTTTTTTGTAAAATCTTTAAAGTCCTCCTATTTCTAAAATATTATTAAATTATTCAGATACCATGGTACGATTTTGAAAAATTATTTAAATATTTACAGAAAAATATTTTGAAGGCACACTGAGGTAGTATGTAGAGAGTCTAAAAAAATCACTGAAGTGTAATCTTGCTCCGATAACTGACCACTACTGGAGAGGAGTGCAAGGTCTCTCTTAGAATCTATTTGCCTCTCATACTGATGGAGTTAAAAGTATATGAATGTCTATTGTAAAAGTACAGACAATTAGATATAATTTAGCATAATATATCTATAGATAACATGGACCATTACCTACATATTATTCATTAAATTTAATGCCATCTAGCACTCAAGTAACTGTACTGAACTCCTCACTTGTGTGTTTGTTTATCTTGAGCAAAGTTTATTTCAAAGATCAGGGAGTTTGGGGTTAGCAAATGCAAACTATTATATATAGAATGGATAAGCAACAAGGTCCTAGTGTATAGCACAGGGAGCTATATTCAATATTCAGTGATAAACCATAATGGAAAAGATTACAAAAAAGAAGAATGTATATATATGTATGGCTAAATCACTTTGCTATACAGCAGAAATTAACACAACATTCAAAATCAACTATATTTCAATTTTAAAAAAGAAAACAAACAGAATGGATGATAGTAACAATAAAATAAAATAAAATAAAAAGAAAGGCAAAGATCAGTGCCCCTGAGTTAGTCAGGGAAAGGTCAAAGCTCATAACTCAGTCCTATGCATGTTAACTAAAAGCCTCAGAACTAGTGGCATTTCTCATTAAAACCTTTCAATTGCAAGAGAGACAGAGAGAGAGAAACCACAGGGCAGGCATTTTTCTACAGTAGTTTGCTTTAGTGAATGTTGGACTAGTAAACCATTAACTGAATATAAAAACATTGAAAATACATATTTTCATGTTTGTTTTGTATTGCCTGCCACCCTGACAACTAAGGGGGAAATAATGTATTTGTAGGAGTAGGTAATCCTTGTGTCTCTGAGTTCCCTATGTCTGAAATAATTGGCAGTGTGAATCTGAAATGCAGACACAGAAAGTCACCCTTGGTTTGATGCCATGTTTTTTTTTTGCTTTTCATGTTTTTATTTTGGTGCATTTTTTTCTGATATCAAATATTACCTTGGTGCTAAAAATCAAGAGGGGAAAATACAGGCAGAAAAATGAAAAAAATCATCTCATTACTTCTCTCCCATGTATGATGGGGCTCATGTGATTGGTGCATTAGACTTTGTAGTGTCATTTCACTCCTTTCTTTGTAGACATCAATACTAGGAAATAAAAAGGAAAGTTCTAAAGTGGGAGGAAAAGCACCCATTATTTATGTATGCACATGGTTTGTGAGGGTTTCTAACTATTGATCTTTAGGTAAATGTCTAGGCTGAAGTAGATTTAAATGTGTAGGTGGCTGGGCTCTATTTTTACATTTATTGTAATTAATATATAAAGCAGGAAGGAAAAGACAAATTGTCACTCATTATTTCCCCCAATTGCCTCTGCACAAGTAGGAAAGACAGGGGATTGCTTTCTATCTACTTGAAATAGACATTTAAACTACAGTGAATTCAAAAACCCTTGGGCATTTTTCTTAAAGTTTCCTTCAGTGAAAACTGATAAGAATCAAAAATTTATATTAAAAAAAAATGGCAGGGCCATTGCTCCTAGCAGAGCTATCTGAATGATTTGCTAGGTCAAGCAATCTGTCAACTATTTTCTTCTAGATCAGAGGATTAGTATATCAGGCCAGAGTCTTATCCTGTATAACATTGAACAAACTTATTTTTAGAATCTGAGAGATGGTATGATTTGACACTCCGAAAGGAGATATCTAAGACTTTACTTCTAAAAACTGAGTGGATATTATAGTAAAATATAATTCCTATGGTAAAGTACAGCTGTAAAGACTAAAATGCAGTTTGAATACATTCAGACTGAGTCTTCAATGCTTTCTCCATTAAATAAAGAGATTGCAAATTAAAAGTACTCAAAAATTGCAGTTGACATTCAGAAACTCATTAGCTTCATTCTTTTCCAAAATCACCATAGCAATTAGTCTAAACTTTAATTGGCCAAAATTGTTCATCACTGAAACACTGATTTTTAAGAGACATATTTTTTTCTGCCTTGGACTTAAATTTTTTAGAATTTTAAATCCATTCCTCTACCAGTTCCTGAAATGGTTGAGCACATTTGCATTTGCATTTTGTCTTTCCATGGAAGACATTCTTTTTCTTGAACTCTCTTATGCTGGCTTCTTATGCTTGGTCAGATGCTGTGAGCATCCTATGCCAATCAGCTATAGATTGCATGCCAATCTATATTTCTCAAGGGAAAAAATGGAAAAATTTGTACACAGGGATCCAATTTATATTTAGAAATCTCAGATAGGATCTTTTGTCATTCTTAAGTATTTCTATGTGATACAATCTTTACATTTTCATCTCAGTTTAACTTCTTCAGTTTAAGACACTGCTTCCTTGTTAAAATATTTACCACCTTAAAATTACCCACTATAACTTAATACATTCAAACTTATATTCCTTCCTTCATATATTCAGTCAATTAGTTATTTGTTCATTTAGCAACTTCTAGTGCTGACACTGTGCTAGAAACAAAGAGGAAAGAGATGTGTTCTATGATCTAAAAATGCTTGTAAAGGCCAGGTAAACAAACAAGTGCAATTAAATGTTAAGAGAACAAAAGCAGAAGGAGATACAGGGTACTCTGGGGGCCCAAAGGAAGGTATGGTTTTTACCATCTGAGAGAGGGGAGATGAAACAGAAGCTTTGTGGGTACAGATGATGCATGACTTGAGTGTTCAAAAGAGCTTTTCCAGATGGTCAGTGGATGAAGGTACTCTTCTTCCAAAGGAGAACCACAGGAAAAACACAGGCTGGGAAATGGCAGGGTGAATTCAGGAAACAACAAGGAGCTCAGCCTGGCTAAAGCAGAATGAGAGACAAGGCACAAGACTGAGTCAAGGCCCATTTAATGGATGATGGATGATATCAAGACAGAGAGTGGATTTCAAACAGCAAAATATGGGTCAGGGGAAGAGTCAGCAAAGTTAAGCAAGAAAAATAATATGATACATTTTTTTTTTTTTTCTTTTAGAGAGAACACACCAGATACTGGAAGAAATGGAGATGAAACATTTCAGAGTCTAGCTTTTGCTTCTGGTTAACAAAGTCTCTACTACAGTGGAACAAAAACAGAAGTATGGACAAGAGGGAGAGAAGTTGCTTTCCTTCATGAATGACAAGAAGGGTGGAATATAGAATTCTGAGAATATGGGGACCCAAGCACATTCTTAACTCCATCTCTTTCACCTATGCTTGGTAAATATGTGGCTAAACATATAATTATATTCAATTAGTTTCTGTAAAACTCATATGACAAAAACCAAAACTATAAACCTATGATTGAGAAAACAAACTATATGATTGAAACTATAAACTCTATATTTGTAGAAATAATATGTATGGCAACAATAACAAAAAGGACAGGAGTGGATAAAAGGAACTCTTTGCAAAGTTCTTACATTTTATTTAAAATGTTATAAAATTAACTCTAAGTAGACAATGGTAGGTTAAGAATGCATGTTGAAATCCCCTAAACATCCACTAAAAATAAAAAGCCAGTAAAGGAATTCAAAGAAAAAAATAATCAAGTTAATCTAAAAGAAAGTAAGCAAGAAAGAAGAGAGGAACAAATAAACAGATGAGAGAAATAGAAAATGAATAAAAAGTTATAGTTTGGTCTTGAGTTTTTGGTGGTGGTTGTTGTTTTTTAATCCAGGTGAAGAATCTCTGTCTTTTAATAGGAAAAAGTAATTTATTTATATCTAACATAATTTGTGAGATGAGATGGTAAATTCTGCTTTATCCATGAGGAAGAAATTGGTATAGAATATGCCTTTTCTCTGTAAACAATTAGAAAACTGGACCAAATATATGAAACAATTATTTTCAGACATTGGCCAAACGATAGCAGAGCACTGTAATTCCTTCACAAATGAGTTAAGCCCTACCTGCCAGAAGTAAAAAAGGCACATGAGAATGGCTTCTTTTCAAAAACATTCAAGTCAGAAAGTAATGTAAGAGTATTTTAAAATGCTAAAAGAATTTTATATCCAACAAAATATTTTCAAAAAAGCATGCAAATAAGGACTTTAAATTATTTACTTATTTAGATAATTATTTATTAAAAAATTTTGAGGTATAATTGGCATACAACATATTAGTTTCAGGTGTACCATATGATGATTTGATATTTGCACATATTGCAAAATGATCAACACAATAAGTCTAGTTAACATCTGTCACCAAACAGTTATAAATTTTTTGTTGTTGTGATGAGAACTTCTAAGATTTACTCTCTTAGTTACTTTCAAATATGCAATACAG
This sequence comes from Mesoplodon densirostris, assembly GCF_025265405.1. Classification (NCBI taxonomy): domain Eukaryota; kingdom Metazoa; phylum Chordata; class Mammalia; order Artiodactyla; family Ziphiidae; genus Mesoplodon; species Mesoplodon densirostris. The sequence continues at coordinate 34,458,332 of NC_082672.1, read as the reverse complement.
TATTATTAACTATAGTCACCATGCTGTACATTACATCTTCAGGACTTATTTATTTTATAACTGTTAAGTTTGTATCTTTTGATCCTCTTCATCCATTCCAGCCCTTTCCACCTCCCTACCTCCAGTTTCTGGCATCCAGCAATCTGTTCTCCATATTTACGAGCTCTGTTTTGTCTTTTTTTTTTTCATTCCACATATAAGTGAGACCATATGGTATTCGTCTTTCTCTGTCTGACTTATTTCACTTAGCATAATGCCCTCAAGGTCCATACATGTTGTTGCAAATGGTAAGATTTCATTTTTTATGGCTGAATAATAATTCATGGGATGTATATATCATGTTTTCTTTATCTATTCATCCATCGATGGACAATTGCCTGTTTCCATGTCTTGGCTATCGTAAAAAATGCTGCAGTGAACATAGAGGTGCACGTATTTTTCATGTTTGTGTTTTTGTTTTCTTCAGATAAATACCCAGGAGTGGAATTGCTGGATGGTATGGTAGTTCTATTTTAAATTTTTTTTTTTTTTTTTTTTTTGTGTGGTATGCGGGCCTCTCACTGCTGCGGCCTCCCCCGTTGCGGAGCACAGGCTCCGGACGCGCAGGCTCCGGACGCGCAGGCTCAGCGGCCATGGCCCACGGGCCCAGCCGCTCCGCGGCATATGGGATCCTCCCAGACCGGGGCACGAACCCGTATCCCCTGCATCGGCAGGCGGACTCTCAACCACTTGCGCCACCAGGGAGGCCCCCTATTTTAAAATTTTTGAAGAACATCCATATTGTTCTCCATAGTGGCTGCATCATTATATTTCCACCAATAGTGCACAAGGCTTCCCTTTTCTCCACAACCTTGGCAACACTTGTTATTTCTTGCCTTTTTGATGACAGCAATTCTAACAGGTGTGAGAGGATAGCTCACTGGGGTTTTGATTTGCATTTCCCTGATGTAGTGACGTTGAGCATTTTTCTTCATGTACCTGTTGGCTACCTGTTTGTGTTCTTTGGAAAAAAATGTATGTTCAGATAGTCTGCCCCTTTTAAAAAAATTGATTAATTAATTAATTAATTAATTAATTTTTGGCTGTGTTGGGTCTTTGTTTCTGTGCGAGGGCTTTCTCTAGTTGCGGCAAGCGGGGGCCACTCCTCATCGTGGTGCGCGGGCCTCTCACTATCGCGGCCTCTCTTGTTGCGGAGTACAGGCTCCAGACACGCAGGCTCAATAGTTGTGGCTCACGGGCCCAGCTGCTCCACGGCATGTGGGATCCTCCCAGACCAGGGCTTGAACCCGTGTCCCCTGCATTGGCAGGCAGACTCTCAACCACTGTGCCACCAGGGAAGCCCCAGTCTGCCCATTTTTAATCTGGTTGTTTTGCATTTTGCTATTGATTTGAATGAGTTCTTTATATATTTCAGATATTACCTTCTTATCAGATATATGATTTGCAATTATTTTCTCCCATTCAGTAGGCTGCCTTTTCATTTTGTTGCAGAGGCTTTTTAGTTAGATGTAGTCCCATTTGTTCGTTTTTGCTTTTGTTGCAAGACTTTTTTAGAGAAACAAAAGCTGGAAGAATTGCTAGCATATTTTAACCACAAGAAATATTAAACAAAGTTCTTAGGTTGAAGGTAAATGATCCCAGATGGAAACATACATGTATACAAAGGACTCAAAAGTGCCAGAAATGGTAAATTAGCAGTAAATATAAAATATTTTCTTTTTTCTTGTAATAAAATATACATAATGTAAAATTTACCATTTTGACAATTTTTAAGCGTACGGATCAGTGGTATTAAGTACATTCACATTATTGTATAACCATCGCCACCATCTATCTCCAGAACCTTTTCAGCTTCCATAAAATTCTTTTTTTTTGGTTTTGTTTATTTTTCACTTGTTTAAATGATATCATACTATTTAAAGCAAAAATAATGACAATGTATTTTGGGATTGATGAAGCAAAGTATATGATAACAAGAGTGCCAAGTGGAGGAGATGTAAGTTTACAGTTGTAATGTCCTCACGTTATACATCAAGAGGTATAATATTATTTTTATGTTGAATAAATAATTTAAATAATTTAATAATTTAAAAAAGCAAATTGTGAAAAGTTAAGATGCATACTGTAAACCATAGAGATACCACTAAAAATATAAAGCAAATAGATATAGCTAATAAGCTAACAGTGGAGAGAAAATTGAATACTACAAAATAATTATATGATCCAAAAGACACAAATGAGGAAAAAAAATGAAAAAAGAAGAAATGGGACAAATGGAAAGCAATAGTAAGACTGGAGCCTTAAATGCAACCCTATCAATAGTTACATCAATTCAAATGATTTAAGTACACCAATTAAGAGGCAAGACTGTCAGAAGAGATAAATAATGGAGTACCCAATTACATGTTGTCAACATGAGATATACTTTTAATATAATGACACAGATTTAAAGGTTTAAAAGCTAAAGAATGGAAAGAGATGGACCATGCATTATAAAGCTGTTATGATACACTGAGAGGGATATAGCACCACTTCTGTTATAGTCCTGCCAAGAATGCATACCCTGAATCTAATCATGAGACAAACCCAACTGGAGGGTCATTTGTCCCACAAAATAGCTTACCTGTCCTTCTCAAAAGTGTCAATGTTACACAAGCCAAGGAAAAACTGAAGAATTGTCCCAGACTGAAGGAGACTAAAGAGACCTGTAAGAGGTAATTCTTAACTGGATCCTTTAAATATAAACATTATTGGAACAACTGGCAAACTTGAATAGTGTCCAAAGAGGTAGCCTAAAGAACTAAACCAGTTAGCTGACAGTGTTGCATCAATGTTAATTTTCGAGTTTTGATGGCTGCATTTTATTATGTAGGAGAATATTGAATATCTTTGTTTTTAGGAAATATATACTAAAATAATCAGGGTATTGGGGCTTCAGATTGATAACTTATTTTCAAATAAAACAGGAAAAAAAATTCTTTGTGCTACTTATGCAACTTTTCTGTATGTTTGAGAATTTTGAGAATTTTTTTAACTTTAAAATTGACTATAAAAAAAAAGAACAATAATCAGAATAACACTGAACTTCTCAGTAGTAATATTAGATGCTGGAGATAGAGGGGTACTGACTTCAAAAGTCTGAGGGAAACTGTTTTTCAACAAATAATTCAATGCCCAAGCCACCTATTAATCAAGCATGAGTGTAGAACAGCAACATTTTCAGATACACAAGAACTCAGAAAGCTCTATCAGAACTGAAGAATCCACTCTATTTAAATAAGGGAAGAAAAAAAATACATCCATTGGTGAAGAGAAATATTAAAATGGTAGTGTTCATGTGGCCGAAAGTGTTAAAAGAGGTGCCCAAAAGTAGCCAAATCGGGAGGTGGACAGTGGTAGGTCTGGAAATTACTATTCTTCAGTTAAAAATAGGTACATGCATTCCTTTATGATGATGTTAAGGAATTATATTCTTTAAAATAAATAAAATATGGTGAAGTGAGTAAATAAGTAAAGATGGTAAGTGAAGGCTATTCTTACCAATAGAAGGATGGAGAATGCAGGAAAGGTAGCTAGAGAAGGAACATAGGTTTGAGAGATTTTTTTTTTCCTGCTAAATTAAGAAAAATAAACATGATTTTATAATCTGAAGGAAAGCCAGAAGGGTGGGTGATCAAATAAAAAGAACTAGAAGGAGCACTTTTTCAACTACGCTGGTAGAAAGTATGTGATATGCCACGTAAACAGAAATAATTTGAAGTCTTGTGTACTATAGAGAGCCCCACTTTTTTCCATACAGATCATATGTTAAGAAAAAATGGGACATACAGAATAAAGAGGATTTTGAAGCTTGGTGAAGATTTGAAGTCATATTTGTGGCTCACAGATGAGGGAGCTGAAACAGGGACACGTTGGATTGCCGAGCAGCACTGGATGGTCCCGTGAAGAGATGACTGTACATTTTCAGTAGCGCTAGTTGCACATCTGTATGTTTCTTTTCCCCCAAATGTTATCACAGCCTGGGTACAAACAAGTGATAACCAAGGGGGTGGTCTAAACTTTTCCAAGAGAAAAGGAAGTGAAACTATGCAAGGATGACAGACAGGATTAAGACGGAGGGGTTGAAAAGCTGGAGGTCAAAATGCACTGGAACAGCAGTAAGAGTGAGATTACAGGAGCACAAAAGTAGGATGATGTGAAATGTAGTCCAGGCAAGAATCGGGTTAAGGAGAGGGAGACTTGGAATTGGGACTGCTGATTCAAAAAAAATCGCCATTCCAAAGGAGCACGTTGGCGGAAAATAATCAGGGCTCCTCGTGTAGAATGAAGAAAAGCAGATAGTGGTGCCCCGGGAACGTGGAGCTCTCCAGTTGTTTTGGGGAAGTTAGGCTGACTTAGAGCCTCTTTGCTGTATCCTTGCATTCTTGGGGCTGACATTTCTTGGATGAATCAAACTTCCACCATATTAAACTACCTGTGGGTGATAAACCACCTACTATGAGGTTGGCCTTTTCCAGATTTCTATCTTTGCACCAATTAAACACCTTAGTCCTTTCTAGCAAGGTTGTTTTTTATTTATGCTTTCGATTTCCTCTGCATTTCAGTGATAGTTGTCTTGGCACACAGTCCCAGCTGCAGACAGCTTTTATTTTTAGGCTTCCCTATTCAGAAAGAGTAGTCCCTGTTTAGGGATTTCACTGTCATTCTAAGCTTTCCACTGATCTGCGACCCTGCAGCTTTCTTCAAATTCAAGCCACTGGGGAAACCTTTTGAAATGCTGAAAAGACAAGACAACATTTTGTACAAGGGAGAAAAAGCAACCAAAAAGAGATTCCAGAACCGAGAAGATACCACAAAAACGACAGGAAAGTGAAGACAGTGACAGAGGCCAAAAGGACAGAAGACAATACATCAGACCCTTAATAAGCCAGCCAGAAGCATCAAGACCAACGGCAATAACTTGCAGCTAGAGGTTTGCAAACAGGGAAGGAAATTCTTGCTTCATAATTCCCCAAAGTACCACCCAAGGTACTATAGGTCATAAAAATACTTCCTATTGCTAAAATAAGGAAGTTACTTCCTGGTCCACAATATTAATGAACTGGTTAGATTTTGAGGACTCTCCTTGAAACTCATTCAGGTATAGATCTTCAAATAAGTACATTATTTGAGTTCAACAACATTATGTTGAACCTGTATTTTAAAAAGGGAACAGTATAGTTAACTAATTGTGCCTAGATGTTGAAAATACATTTATCTAAGCATTGCCATAATTTATAAAGGATATGTTCAAGTCCCTTATCCCAATATTTAGCAGTCCTAGTAATGATGCACGAAAGATGAACAAATATCCTGTAAAGTAATTGTAATCAAATGTAAAGGTACAATTTAGGGCATGCATAAAGTGCCTTTAAACATGGGTGTCAGGAGCAATACATATTTCAAATGATGCCCTAATATGCCACATTTTGGTCTCTTTGAAGAGCCTGGAAGGAATGATGGTTAGGAGACGATACAGAAGGCAAGGTACAGGGCAATTGCAAAATTGCAGAAGGAAAGAATTGTACTAGAAAGCATTAAAATTTTGTGGCTCCCAAAAAAGACCCTTCTTATCTCAGAAGATTTTAAGAATGATTTTTCAGTCATTTATTTCTTAAAAATGAATGCTATTTTAATCATTGAGGTACACCTAGGAAACACTGAAAGGCCATTAACAATTTAAACTAACTCAGATGTAGCAGCACCTGCCTCCACTCACAGCTTCACTCCTGGTTACTGCCTTCTGCTCTCCCCATATGTGGTTCTCCACCCAGGCTCATTCATTCTCAGCAGGATGGGAGGGAGCCCAAGAAGTAGGTTCAGGAGAGCAGGCCGCCTGGGCTCAGGGTCCCTGTCCCGGCTTCCTGTCCAACAAGTCGTGCTTTGTCCTTATGGTTCTTTGGCTCCCCTGGCAATTTCTGATGGCCTGCCTGTTTGGCCACACATTTTGCTTTTACCCCTTCTATTTCTGTGGATCATCTAGAAGCTGTTTGCTGGCGCCTCTAAAACTCCTGACTTGCTCTGACTTCCAATATTTATGTCTGTCTTCTTGATTCTTTGTTTATTCATTTCCCTGATGTTTGAAAATATATTTCTCCCCAGTTTTAAGGCTTCTTCTGACCTCCACTTTGCCCTGTCCCTACATATTTTGCTGTAATTAGTGTTGTATGAAAGAAGCTAATCAACCAATACTTGAAATTCATAAAAACTTTGAAATGAGAAAAAAAAACCTTACATTTTTTTCAATGTGTCCCCATAGATTTGACTATCAAACTTCAGAGTCAAAAGGGTGGCAATCAGCAACCTTAAGTGACAAACAACTTCTGGGGGTTGTGTGATAACAATGGGTCAAAGCTTCAGCTCTACTATGTCGTAATTTTGATCAGGATAAACAACAATGATGACGACGATGACAACAATTGTAATAATGATACTTTCCCCCTAGTCTTAGCATAAAGCTGCATAAATAGAAACTGTTCAATATGTACTAACTTTTATGGTGATGAATAAAAATGTGTAATGATCATTAAGATTTAGATTGACTTTTAGAGGGACTTCCTCTAGAAGGTGCCTGGCTCCCCAGATTTTCTCACATCTATGGCATTCTCTTACCCTAGCAGAGCTTCTCAGTATTATTACTGTGCTGTTTTCTAGAAGGTCCACATCTACACTTATAGCTTTGTGGCAATACTGTCCCTCCCAACAGTCTCTGCTGACACATTTTACCTGGTATGATGGTCCCTGTCTAGTCAGATGCTATCTTTCTGTCCTGTGACACACTTACCAGAGGTGTGTCTCTCAAAGATCATCCGCTGACCTTAGGAATCACTTGGAAAGATTCCCTCCTGAATATGACTCAACACCTCTGGCTCAGCCATTCATACCTCATCACCAACGACCATCAGGAAACAAGGTCAGTACAAAAATGGCACTTGCCTCATTTACTATCTCCATCTTTTCCTCATTATGAGAAGCCTCATGACCCTTAGGTTATGATGATTTATATTGCCCTGTCTCTACAGTTCTTCCTTGGCTCTCATATAGCACTTGCCACTTGTGATTGTAATTGGTTGTTTTCAGCATGTCTCTCCTTCAAAACTCTAAGCTTTATGAAAACAAAGAAGATGCATGTACCTCCTGATTATGGCTTTATTCTGAGTTCCCAGTCCAAGGACCAGCAGTATCACATAGTGGTTAAGAGCTTGTGATCTGGAGCCTGGCTACTTGGTTCAATTTATGTCTCCAGCTCTACTATCTGTGTGGATTTTGGCAAGTTACTTAAATTACTTGTATTTCAGTTTACTTGCATGAAAAATAGGTATTTTAATAATAGTGTTTACCTCTTATGGAAGAATAAATAAGTTAATATGCATAAAGCACATAGCATAGTGCTTGGCACAGAGCAAATAGCTATTAGAGTAGGTTCTCAATAAATGTTTGATAGATTAATAAATGCCACAGTAGGTCCAGCCATCAGCATTCTGCAGACGTCATTTAATCATCTGAATAGTCCAGCTGCCTTCAGAGCCTCTTGATTTTCTTCACACATGTTTTTCATTTACTGCCTCTCAAGCTTTATTGTATTTGTGTCAAATCCACTTGTGTAAACATTCAAAAAAGCAAAACAGTGCTACATAGTTTTAAAAACTGTTATAATTTAGCTCTATGGATTTCTAAAACCACATACAAAGTGCTTAACTGCCTCACCTGAGGTTTTATGTTGCTGATCAAATCCACTCATTTAATAAATATGTAGTAACATGGTGTGTGGTGTATAAAGAACAATGCTAGATTAATGTTTGCGTGTGCACATGTACTTGTGTATATCTGCATGTGTGCATGCAGTGGGAGTGGAGCTGATAATGCTGAAGATGAAGTTTCTGCTCTATGGAATCTTAAAATTTAATAAATGACTAGCTAAATCACAAGGCCCGATCCTCTGGGAGCCTGTGAAAATCTGCATCCTGCTCTGAGAAAGCATAATCTCTCTTTGTGTCTAAATTTTACCCAGGCTGGCATCTGAGTTAGAGAGTAGACTCCTAATGTTTCACATTCTCTGTTTGTACAATGCCCTACATCTGTGAACACAGAAGTAAAGTGCTGTTATTAGCACAATGTGAAAAGCACTTTTTCCCTGAAAGGAACAAAAATTTTGCCATGAAGCTATAGAAAAAGGTAAGTCTTTCAGGAAAAAGACTTTTCCTAAAAGGACCTCCTAAAGAACATTTTAAAGTATTTAAACAAACAAACCAACCAGGATGACTGAGTAGAGTTTACGCCTATGCCCCTTCTATATTCTCTCATCCTGTGTCTTTTGACCTTTAGTGAATCACTTCTTTGGGTTACTTATTTCTACCCTCACTTTGTCGTAGTAGTAAGAGAATTCTCAGAGGGGAGACTATAGAAGTCTGTCAGAATCAGGGTCCATTCTGGCAGGAAAACTATTCTATAAAAGAAAAAGAAATGGATTTCCTTTCCCTGTAGTTCAATATTTTCTTCCTCTACACATTGGCTAAATTCCTCCATCCTATTTCCTCACAAATGTCAGGGTTGGGTTGCCCCACTGTCAGAGAGCTCTCTTCATTATGATTATCTCTGTTAATGCCATGTCATTAATCCTCATGGGTGTAAGGAGGCCTCACAGTGAATGAATGGGGAAGGTCACCATGGAAACGTGTGTCTCCATAGCTGACTCACTGCAACCCCCATAACTGCTGAACCACATCTTGTCCGCCATATGAATTGCACTGGATGAAGCCACACATTTGGCATCTACTATAGAACCATATTCTTTTTAAAAGCTATAAAAATCTATGCCGAGGAAACATACCTCGGACTTAGGGTAAAAATACCATTTCAGATGTGTCTAAGTGGGTGACGCCATGCAATTACCTGTTAACACCTTTTAATAAACACACAGAGTAAACGTTACCTGTGGTTTTCCAGCTCCCAGTTACTGCATGGTGTTGTAGCCTCTGGAAGTGCCCATGTAGGAAATGAGCAGAACACCGACACTCTCACATTTCAGAAAGGATAATCTTCAGGGTTGGTGTGCTCTATCAACCTGTATCACAGTGAACTGGAGGGGAATAAAAAGGTCTTTGCTGAGGTGGTGTTTGGCTTTGGCTGTTTCAATGCAAAAAACTTATCAAGATAACCCATGTAGAAAAAATTACATTTGAGAACTACAGATTTCTCACTTAGCCTTATGGAAAGGCAGGATATGAGCATTTCCTAGATGGGAAATTAGGTTTATGCTGGGAAATATCACGCATAAATAAAATCACATGAGAACTACAGTGTACATCCCAGCCACCTCAGCACAGCCCAGTGGAGCAATCTGTCTAGTTCTATATTCAGAGCTGGCTGTGATTATTCAAACCTAGGCCCAAGCAGGAGAGGCAAGCATGGGAGTGAAAAAAGGGAACGGGCTATTTCCCAAGCTGCGCACTGTCACTGGATCTTCACAGAGGCAGATAGGTCCTCATTTCTTGTTTATATGTTGGATCTCAAATGGAAGTCTTAAACTTGACTGATAATAGTAGATGTTTATATAGCACTTGCTTAAACATATGCCAGTCTGTACATGTATTAGCTCATTTGATTCTATAAATTATAATGAGGTAGGTATATTCTTTATTTCATTTGAGAGGTTAAGAAACTAAGGCATGGAACAATTTAGTGATTTCCCCATGGTCACATAGCTCTTAAGTGATGGAACTGAGACATAAGCCTAGGCAGTCACTCTCCAGAGTTCATTTACTTAACCATTAAACCATATATTTGCTTCTTGTGGAGTCCCATGTATTCGTTTTCTCCCTTTTCCTCTTTCCCTCCTTCTCTTTCTCCTTCTCTTTACCCCGTCTCTCCATCTTTCCCTTTTTCTCCCCTCTCTCCTCCTTCCCCACATCTCTTTCTCTCTCAACTCCTTCCTGTTACTCTCCCCCGACTGCCTCCCATCTCTACCTTCATGCCCACATTAGAATGGGATCTTCAATCACATATCAAAAGAAGTGAGAGGTTTTAAAATTTACAGTTTGAGCCTTGGGCCATTTCAGTAGATTAACAGATGGTATGCAACATATTGGGAAATACAGGTGTCCAACCCCCAATGTGACTGTATCTGGAGACAGGGCTTTAAAAAAAGGTAATTAAAGTTAAGTGAGGTCCTAAAGATGGTGGCCTATTCCAATATAACTGGTATCCTTATAAGAAGACAAAGAGACACCAGGGATGGCTATGCACAGAGAAGAGGCCACGGGAGGAAACAGGGAGAAGATGGCCATCTGCAAGCCAAAAAAGAGAGGCCTTAAGAGAACAGGGCTGGTGGGGACTTCCCTGGTGGCACAGTGGTTAAGACTTCACACTCCCAAAGAAGGGGGCCCAGCCGGATTCGATCCGGGGTCAGGGAACTAGATCCCACGTGCATGCCTCAACTAAGAGTTTGCATGCTGCAACTAAGACCCAGCGCAACCAAATATATAAATAATAATTTTTTTAAAAAAAGAGAGAGAACATTGCTGGCACTTCGATTTTGGATTTCTGGCCTCCAGAACTTCAAAACTATTCTAGTAAATTCCAGAGTTTGTTCTATTATTTTAAAGTCTAAAGGCTCTGGGTCTTGCAGACAAATAAAGAGTTCCTCTACAACAAAACACACAACTCCCATTATTATGGGAGTTTTATCCCCCCGCCTTTTTTTTATTTTTTTGTTCTTTTAAACTTACTAGATCACTGGTGTATTATCAGTGCTCTACATGTTCAGGGAAACTTCTACAGTAATGAGCTATAGAAATGATCCCTGAGAGTATAGCCTTGCTAATCCCATTTTTAGCTCCTGTATTTCCCAATATGTTGCATACCATCTGTTAATCTAATGAAATGCCCCAAGGCTCAAACTGTAAATTTTAAAACCTCTCACTTCTTTTGATATGTGATTGAAGATCCCATTCTAATGTGGATTAGTTCTTCAATGAAGGGGTGAGGACAAGTAGAAGTTTAAGCAGATTTGGAGCTGGGCTGCATGACTAATGACGTTTGTCTTAATTCCCAGCTTCCAGGCAAGAATGGTATTGGAATCCATTTACTTACCTTTCACTCCAATCATACTTATGGAAAGGGCAAGTAGTGAACCGCCCCTTGAAGATCGGGGAGCTACACCAAATGGTTACAGAAATCTGAGCAGATTTGAGAAAGGAAGAGCAATGTAAACACTTCAAAGAACTGCTGGATGGGTTCTGAGGCGACAAAGCTATTACTGGTGGACAGTCAGCATGAAGAGTCCTGTGTCCTTAGGGAACATGTTCAAAAAATGAGTAGATGGAGACTTTAAGGGAAGACAGACAAAATGAACCATATTAAATGAAAGCCAGGCAAAAGATTAAATCCAGGCCAGCGTTTGTTACTGTTTTGGTGAGATTATCCATTCTAGGGTGGGGAAGGTACCTTTGGAACATAAAAAACTTACTGACTTCATGTGGTTACACCAGAGATCTAAAGAGTATGATTTGAAAAACAAATGAAACAAATGGCCAGGCCTGAGAGAGAAACTGAGAGGTCAAGAAAATGAAAAATAGTCACCGAAAACCTACAAATGGTGAGAGACCTACATAAAATAAAGAGGCCAATTTAAGAAACAAATTAAACTGTTAACAGGTGCATGCCTTGATTATCTTGTGTGATCATCTAACTCTTTGGGCTTATCAACATGAATGAGAGACCACAAGCATTCCAGTAATAAAAAATCCCAGGCCACAGCTGCTGAAGAAACTTGAAACCCACCCAGGTGTCTGAGTGAGATGCTTCTGCCAGGATTCAGCAGTAATTGTAGAGGGATAAGTATGGACTTTAATTTCTTTGAAAAATTAGCTTACAAGGGGAAGATTTGATGTGTCAGCTCAACTGGGCTAAGAGATGCCTTGATAGTTGGTAAAATATTATTTCTGGGTGTGACTGTGAGGGTATCTTTGAAAGAAAGTAGCTTTTGAATCAGTAAACTGAGTAAAGAAAATCACTGTCACCAATGTGTGTGGATATTATCCAAACTGCTGAGCACTTATATGGCACAAAAAGGTGGAGGCCGGGTGAATTCACACCCTCTACTTGAGCTGAGATATCCATCTTTTGTGCTCAGACTTGGACTTAACACCATCACCCCTAGGATTCTCAAGACTTTGGACTGAATTATACCACCAAGCTTTCCTGGTTCTCCACTTGCAGGCAGCAGATTGTCCTATTTCTTGGCCTCGAAAACCACATAAGCCAATTCCGATAATAAATCTATAATAAATTCCTAAATAAATATCCATATATGGGCTATTGGTTCTATTTCTCTGGAGAACCCTGACTAATACAGGGCCTGACCTCAGCTTAGGCACTTTTAACTTATAATACACTGGAACTTTATTAAAACTAATTTGGCCCTAAATTTTCTAGAAAATAAAACTTCTGTTATCAGTGCTAATACTTCTTTTCTCCCTTTGTCCTTTTTATATTAGGATATATTACCAGAAGAAAGATTAAAAATTTAATGATCTCATAGGACATCCTACATACTTCAAAAATTTACCCCAATTTACTTGTCACTAACAATATATAAATATGCAATTTTAATCTGCTTTGTCAAAATAGGGTGTTGTCATGTTTTACATTTTGTTTCAGTCAGGACAGGCTATATTATCCATAGTAGCAAACAACCCCCAAACCTTAGGGACTTACAGTAACTTAGGTTTATGTCTTGCTCAAACTATATATCTTTTTCAGGCTAGATGGGCACTCTGCTCTGGAATCCTACCCAGGAGAGATCTGGAGGGTTTTAAATCAGAAATGGAATATTTTAAGCCAGAAGTGAAAAGTAGCACTTATGTTCACATCCCCATTAGCCATAACTAGTCATATGGCTTCACCCAGTCATAAGTTGCCCAGAAAGTACAAATCTACCATGTACAAAAAAGGAAGAGAGCTAGAAAATACTTCATGATCAGCACTAGGATTGTGACACATTTTCACAAATTTCATAGTGGAAAAATGACACCTTGCCTTATTTTGCATTAATACTGCAAGAAAGGTTGAGAAATGTCTCCTTTGTGAATTGTTTGTTCATGTTCTTCCTGTCTTGCATATTAATGGGTATGTTGGTGGAGTCCAATAAAAAGTTGGTTAAGGAACTGAAGTTGTTCTCAAGTTATTACCAAGGACTTGCCATGGTCTCCCTTTACCAAGAAGTTCCATACAGGGAAAAATTCTGGAGGGTAGTGATCACTTGATCTGCAGCACATCTTAGATTTGTTTCAGTAGGGGCACTGACTGTTAGCAATGTTTGGTAACCTATGATTGACTTATATTTACAGCAACACAACAGTCAGTCTACCTTACTTTGCCAAATGTATTTATTTTTCCACGGTACAGTTTGTTTGGCTTTTTTCAATTGGAAGTGACACTAGTTAGTAAAAGAAAAACACATGGCCTCAAGTAAAAATTATAGAAGTTCCCTAGTTTAGACATGCTGGATATGTGTGGTCAAATAATATCAGAATTCTTTCTCCTCCTATCTCTCACGTCTTTTTTCCTCATGTTGATCGTTGACAGTTTTTCTCTACGTGGCTAAAAAAAGAAGCTTTGTAAGCTTACAGGTAAGCTCCAAACCTATATCATTTTTAGAACTGTGGATCTCAGAACGTAGGATATGACCTTCTTTTTTCCATATTTATCAATCCTCAAAAAGACACTGGATAATCTTGCCTGAAAATATCCCCAAATGGGACCAACCTCTCTATTTAGGGGCATGGGATATACTGATTGGCCAGATTTGGTTCACCCAGGTATGATGATTCAGCTTCAATCATCACAATTTGGTATATGTTGGAATGGCAGCAGAGGATAGTATTTACAAGGCAAGAGAGAGCATTATCATCACACTCGGAGGGGGCAGATAGTGTTAATTGGAGGGGTGTGGTAAAAAAAAAAGCCACATTCCCAAAGACTCCTGGTAGCCTGGGTGAAAAGAATCTACTGGTTTTGTCAATTAGGAGATGACTCATGGCAAACATTAATGAAAACAGTTTCATTCCTGTGATTGGACAGAACTCTATGGTGGACAGAGGAAGTGAGGAAGTCCTTTTCCTTTCTTTTCTTTCTCTCTCTTTTTTTTTTTTTTTTGGAAAGTGTTTTGTCTAATGGAGTGATAGCTAGATGAGGTATTTTATAGGAGGGCTGCTTTTTTATTATAGAATAAAACAGTGTTATTGACCAACTCGGAAGAAGTTCGAGTAGGAGATACTGCAAATAGCGTGAAGAGACAGAAACAATAGATAGAGCCTGATTCTAGCCAGCTGTGAATGACTGAGCAAAAAAAAAAATTTGTACCCACATAAACCTCTTAATACGTTAATTTTAAATGTTTTGGGGGAACATTTGAGTTTCCCCCTGAAGAAATGAAAAAGTGTTGGGTCTCACCCCCCAAGCCACTTCCACCAGCCAATAAGTACCTGCTGCGAGGGCATTTCTGTTGCTCTGAAATCTTGAAATGGAGAGATGACACGCAGTGAGCCCCAGAACCCTGTCAGGCGGGGCATCAGGGCTCCGGACAGTCTCGCGAGGCGTCGCCAGGAGGACGCGAGGGCTCGTGGCTGCGGTCGATCTCCAGCTTGGACGCAGGTGCTGCGCCGAGTCCCGCCTGGGCAGAAGGGCTGCGAGGCCGCCTATAATCTGTCCTGTAAGTTGTCTGGGGCTGGGACGCCTTCCTTCAGGCCTTTGTGCTTACGTGTCTCTCCGTGACCTGGCTGGGGCTGCCGGTGTAGTGGAAGGGGTCCGCGGGCAGGGTCGGCGGGGGTCAGACATGCACAGGGCCTGGCGGCCGGTGTGGAACTCAGATTGAAGGTGAAGCCAAAGGCTTCGCGGATGGGACTTCACGACAAATATGGGGGTGCCGGCCACCGGAGCCTCCTGTAAGACATGGCCCCGCTACCTGTTCGGGACCTGGTAGATGCCACTCGGCCCTTGGTGCAGACACAGACCTCCACAAGGAGATGGGCGCTCAGGGCAGGGCTGGTAGCCGGCGTAGCGTGGAAGTAGCGCCCTGGCGTGGGGACGCTCAGGATGGGTCCGCGCAGCGTCACGTCACATCGAGGCGCAGGGCCCCGCCTGTGCTACTGGCGCAGCGCCCCGGCTCGGTGGCTCCCGGAGGCCGGCCGCCAGGCGGCGCTATTTTCCTTGAGGTTCTGCACAGCCTTGCTGGTGTCGTGGAAAATGATAGGGCTGGTGCTGGCGGTCCCAAAGAACGGCATTCTTCCGGCCTGGGCCAGGTTCCATTCATATTCCTTGGCCAGATAGAGGCCCGTTACTTGAGCTCCTGGCTGGCCGACACCTGGTCCTTGACGGTGTCCTCAACCAAGGAGTCGAGAAAGGGCCCTGCCTTCATGTACAGCCTGTTGTGCTTGTGGGGACCTCTTGCTGATGGTCTCCCCAGTGCTAGATGACTGGTGGTTTTTTTTTTTCACTTTATTGAAGTACAGTTGATTTACAATGTTGTGTTAATTTCTGCTGTACAGCAAAGGGATTCAGTTATACATATATATTCCTTTTCATATTCTTTTCCATTATGATTTATCACAGGATATTGAATATAGTTTCCTGTGTTACACAGTAGGACCTTGTTGTTTATCCATTCTCTATATAATAGTTTGTAACTACTAATCTCGAACACCTAACCCTTCCCTCCCTCACTCCCTTAGAAACCACAAGTCTATCCTCTATATCTGTGAGTCTGTTTCTGTTTCATAGGTAAGTTCATTTGTGTCATGTTTTAGATTCCATGTGTAAGTGATGTCATATGGTGTTTGTCTTTCTCTTTTTGACTTACTTCACTTAATATGATAATCTCTAGGTCCATCCATGTTGCTACAAGTGGCATTATTTTATTCTTTCTATGGCTGAGTAATATTCCATTGTATATATATAAAACACATCTTCTTTATCCGTTCATCTGTCGATGGACATTTAAGTTGCTTCCAAGTCTTGGCTATTGTAAATAGTGCTACTGTGAACATAGGGGTGCATGTATCTTTTTGAACTATAGTTTTGTCTGGGTATATGCCCAGGAGTGAGATCGCTGGATCATATGGCAACTCTATTTTTAGTTTTTTGAGGACCCTCCATACTGTTTTTCCTAGCAGCTGCACCAATTTGCAATCCGGGTGGGATTTTTTGATAGTAACGCAGGTGTGGTTCTCCTCTGGGTCCTTCAGGCAGATCTCCAAGTGCAGCTCACTGGCCACTCTCCATGATGTGCTCCTCCACACTCCTCCATGATGCATTTCACCATGATTGAGCAAAGTCGTAATCACACAAAATGTGAATTTTAAGACTTGCTAGTCTTGAGATGGATGTCCCATATCCTAGAGCTCAAAAAGTTTAAAATAAATTTCATTAATTGACCCTACCCATTCTCAAATATATTTCTATTCCTGCCTTCCCCCTTCTAGTTATCCAGTCTCCCAAATGAGAAGCCTGGAAGTCATTTTATACTTCTCTTTTCATCCCTGCCTATTCCTCTTATCTTTCCTGCCACCTCCCATCCATCAGATACAAAGTCCTATTGATTCTTCCCTTAAATATGTCATGAGTCTATCTTTTTTCTTAATCAGGTTTCTCTTCTTGTGATCTCCACTGAACTGGAAGCAGCTTTTTGATGATGAGGGTTTTTCTGTATGTTCTTTCTCATTTCAACTCCTAAAAGCATATAAAATATAATATGCAATAAGTTTTGTGGAGATGAACTAAATAATCTGGTCTCTGGTTTTCTAGTTTCATGTCTTGCTACCCTTGCATCCTATACTCCGCCCACACTGTACAGCCTGCTCTTCCACCAATACTCCAGATGATTCCATGTTTCTTTGCCTTTACGTAAGCTGTTACCTCTGCCTCAGCTGTTCTTAGCAATGCATTGTTTACCTGGAAAGTGGATATGTCTCTGAAAAATTACTAGCAGAATTAACATCCCTGTGAAATTTCCCTTTATTTCCCTACTTCTGGGCAGACCTTGCTGGAGAATAACAAATACATTTCTTTTTCTTTCTGGCACACAAGGAAACATTGCAGAGCCTCACTTGTTTGACATGGCCATAGAATGTGAGTGGAAACAATGTGTTTAGTGGAGCTCTTAGGCTCCACTCTAAATTCCTCCCAAATGACATCCTCCACTTTCAGATGGCTGGTTTAAGAACCCCTCAAGGATATCTCAGGAGCTGTGTATTGAGGCTGGTAGAACTGTCGGAAAAAAAGAGACCAGGTGGCTGAGTCATTGCTTGGAGGAGAACTGCCCAACTAGCAACTCCTACATGGGACCATTGTAGGAGTGAGAAATAAACAAACTTCCATGGTGTTAAGTCACTGAAATTTTGGAATTTGTCCATTATAGCTGCTAATTTAATCTTAACTAATATAGCTCTCACTGCATCTTTTAGCCCCCTTATAACTTAAAGTGTAGTAATTGATGGATATGTCTATTGTTCCACTAGACTGTGCCAGTCCTGCAGACTTAGTCTCTATCAATATTCCCAGTATTGGGTACAAATTAGGTGTTAAAAACATATACCCTAAATTTTATGGGAGAGCCACAGTTTACTGTATTGGCTTTCTCTCAAAGCAGAAATGAAGAGGATGGCTCACAAAAAACAGTCCTCATAATTACAGCCAACTACATTTTTTCCTTGCACATGAAATTCTCTTATTGGAAAACATCAGATGTAAGCCATCATATTTTTACCCAGTTACCACAGCTAGTTCCTTCTATTTGTGATAACAAGTGATATTGGACATATTTTCAAATTCAAATGTAGTTTTGAAATGTGTAATTTATTATTTGTATTTTCATGAGTAGCAAGTGCAATGGTAGTTTGTGCAAATTAATGCTCACAGTAGGAGGGTTTTAATACCATTGAATAATAACAGTATGCAGTTTGAAAGGTAATTCTATTATG
This sequence comes from Mesoplodon densirostris, assembly GCF_025265405.1. Lineage (NCBI taxonomy): Eukaryota > Metazoa > Chordata > Mammalia > Artiodactyla > Ziphiidae > Mesoplodon > Mesoplodon densirostris. Next base: position 34,440,315 of record NC_082672.1, on the reverse strand, counting down.
GCAAGCTTCCTGGGAAAAACAAATGGCCTGATTGTTATAAAATTTTGCATGATTGTTAGAAATTACAAGTTTATTGAATAATAAATACAGTAGTCACTTGGCCTCTAAAAGTGAAGTTTTGAATTGGTTAAAAGAGATAGTTTCACATAATTCTTTTCATTACCTGTCTCTTCTTTTTTCCAAATTACCAAACCCTGTACTGGGAGTAAGAGAGTTGTGATGGGAGTGAAAGGGTAATTGTTGTTCAAGTCAAAATAATAGCTCTTTTAGTTCTTTCTAAGTTTTTTCATCATTCCAGGGCAAAAACGATATTTTCAAGCCATTTTAATTATAATGAGTGATTGTTAAAATCATAAAGAACAGAAAATGCCTTTGTTATGCAGGATTATTCTAGAGAATAATTAGTACAAATAGATCTAGGAAGTACTGGTTACCAAAATCCAATACACACTAAAGATTGGACTTTGTCTACCGCCCAAGACCCTTCATGAATATTAAGGAAATGTAAAAGCTCAACGTGAAATTTTAAACAGTGATTCCAATGGAGTAAAAACGACTTTGTTGCATAGTCATGACATAGCTTGCCATTTCCTTGGAGGGAGGACTACTGGCACATGAAAAGCTGCTCCACATCACTAATTATTAGAGAAATGCAGATCAAAACTACAATGAGGTATCGCCTCACACCAGTTAGAATGGGCATCGTCAGAAAATCTATAAACAACAAATGCTGGAGAGGGTGTGGAGAAAAGGGAACCCTCTTGCACTGTTGGTGGCAGTATAAATCGATGCAGCCACTATGGAGAACAGTATGGAGGTTCCTTAAAAAAACAAAAAGAGAATTACCACATGACCCAGCAATCCCACTACTGGGCATATACCCAGAGAAAACCATAATTCAAAAAGACACATGCACCCCAATGTTCACTGCAGCCCTGTTTACAATAGCCAGGTCATGGAAGCAGTCTAAATGCCCACTGACAGATGAATGGATAAAGAAGATGTGGAACATATATACAATGCAATATTACTCATCCATGAAAAGGAACAAAATTGGGTCATTTGTAGAGATGGACCTAGAGACTGTCATACAGAGTGAAGTACGTCAGAAAGAGAAAAACAAATATCGTATATTAATGCATATATGTGGAATCTAGAAAAATGTTACAGATGAACCAGTTTGCAAGGCAGAAATAGAGATACAGATGTAGAGAACAAATGTATGGACACCAAGGGGGGAACATAGGACTGGTGGTGGTGGGATGAATTGGGAGATATGGATTGACATATATGCACTAATATGTATATAATAGGTAAATAATAAGAAACTGCTGTACAAAAAAATCTAATCCAATGACACATGAATATTACTGTTATATAGAACCTTGTTTTATATTTTGTCTTCAGAATAAAATCTTATTAATTTTAATTGACAATTGCTTAAAATTTATGATAAATCAAATATTTTATTCTGAAGTTTGTTTTATTTGTCTATTTTATTTTTTATAAATTTATTATTTTATTTATTTATTTTTGGCTGCATTGGGTCTTTATTGCTGCCGCGGGCTTTCTTTAGTTGCGGTAAGTGGGGGCTACTCTTTGTTGCAGTCTGTCGGCTTCTCGTTGTAGTAGCTTCTCTTGTTGCAGAGCATGGGCTCTAGGTGTACAGGCTTCAGTAGCTGTGGCACATGGGCTCAGTAGTTGTGGCTCACGGGCTCTAGAGCACAGGCTCAGTAACTGTGGTGCACGGGCTTTGTTGCTTCGCAGCATGTGGGATCTTCCCCGACCAGAAAGGATATATGAGGACTGACTGTTACTCACAACCAAAAGTACATTATTTTTTTATTTTTTTATTTTTTTTTCTTTTTGCGGTATGTGGGCCTCTCACTGTTGTGGCCTCTCCCGTTGCGGAGCACAGGCTCCGGATGCGCAGGCCCAGCGGCCATGGCTCACGGGCCCAGCCGCTCCGCGGCATATGGGATCCGCCCAGACCGGGGCACGAACCCGTATCCCCTGCATCGGCAGGCGGACTCTTAACCACTGCGCCACCAGGGAGGCCCCCAAAAGTACATTATTTGAGCAAAACCTCAGAGCTTATAATGGATAAGAGAGAAAATAAAAGCATTTAAATAGTTTTATCTGGGGGCATATAGAAGAGGGAAAAACTGTCCCTCATTTTTATTAGGTTCTGATCTTTTTATTAATGTGTCACTGACAAAGTCTTTGAGCGTTGTACTCCCAACCTCATTATTCCCAAAAGCCTTTTAATTGCATGGTTTTGCAAAAGACAGTCATTTTTAGGAATTAATATGTTGAGTTAAAGAACTGACTGCATTTTACATTTTCTTTTCTTCTTTTCTCTTTTCCTTATTTCCTTATTTTCCTTTTCTGTTCATTTATTTATTCCTTCAGTTCAGGCATTCAGTTTAGTCATTCTTTTCATTATCTTCAATTAATTTAATAATTATTAAACACCTATTTTGTATTTGTCACTGAAATAGGGGCAGAGGTTCTCCACTCAATCACTACTTGATAGCTAAAATGCAAATTTGTTTTCACTAATTTCTCTTTGTGCCTAGAACTTTCGTTATTTCTTTTCTTTTTTCCTTATTTCTCCAAAAGGGAGAAATCCTACCCATTTCAAAAGAAACCATCAGGATATTTACATGAGGGTCTCATTACTGGGCTTTGCCTTATCCATTGACCGCTGGAGCCAATTGTGTTGAAGGTTAGAGCAGGTAGCCACCTATATACAGGAATATGAACAAGTTTCTCCTTTACAGAAAATTTCCCTAGGTTTGAAAAAAACATTCTGATACCTGAGTCCCAGTTGCAGTTCTCTTTCAGTTGGTGTGTGGAGAGGGGCTGGATTTTTGAGACAGAAGGATAGAGATGAAGAGAGGAAAAGTTTACTCCACAGGTAGTTCTGTTGCTCAGCTAGAATTGTAGAATTGTAATCCATTTCAAATCTATGTAACGTCTTTATTATTAAAAAACATTCCCTGTCCTGCTTAGTTACTAAAAGGACCAAGATCCAACGAGGGCTGCATCATTTAATCCTTATCTATTAGTAAAAGCTAGGACAAAATAGAGTAATTAATTATTACCTCAAAAGATCATATAAAATTTTAAGAAACTTCAAAGTCACTGAGAGATGGGTTAAAAAAGAATGGTCACTGAGAGACGGGTGGTCCCTGAGAGATGGGTTAGAAGTCACTGATAGATGGGTTAAAAAAGAATAGTGATGTTTGTCATCAAGTTAATAATATGAAAGGTGGGACACAGACTAGTATAGAAGAGATGAACCTCTAACTGGTCAACTTTGACAGTACCTTGGAATCACCTGGGGAATTTCAAAAAAATACTAATACTCCTCTGAGATTCTAATATAATTGGTCTGGGCATAGAGATTTTAAAAGTTGCCCAGGTGATTCTGTTATGTAGCCAGGGTTGAAAACCACTGACCTAAGAGGAAATAGCAACAAAAAAATATTTCTGTAGAGGTGCAAAGACCCTTTGAGATGGCTGTCACTCTGTTCATTTATTTATTCCTTCAGTTCAGGCATTCAGTTTAGTCATTCTTTTCAGTATCTTCAATTAATTTAATAATTATCAAGCACCTATTTTGTATTTGTCACTGAAATAGGGGCAGAGGTTCTCCACTCAATCACTATTTGATGGCTAAAATGCAAATTTGTTTTCACTAATTTCTCTTTGTGCCTAGAAGTCATCTTTTATTCTGATTCCAGCTCTGTTGGAAAGGGAAGCAAGTTTCCTCTTCTCTCTCCTTTTGTTTTCCTTTCTCTTGCTTAGTTTTAGCAAAGTGGGAAGGATAGAAGCTGGGGAAGAAAGAAACTGGGAAACTTTATTGAGTACCTTCTCTCTTTTAGGTAAGAGTTAGCATTTCACAGTTGAAATCTCACAAATCTGCCAAGGAGGTATTAATTCTATTCCTACAGCTGAAGGTACCAAGACCCAAAAAGTTTAAGTAATTTGTTAAATGTCAAAAAGCCACTTAGTGGGCCTCCCTGGTGGCGCAGTGGTTGAGAGTCCGCCTGCCGATGCAGGGGATACGGGTTCGTGCCCCGGTCTGGGAGGATCCCATATGCCGCGGAGCGGCTGGGCCCGTGAGCCATGGCCGCTGAGCCTGCGCGTCCGGAGCCTGTGCTCCGCAACGGGAGAGGCCACAACATTGAGAGGCCCGCGTACCGCAAAAAAAAAAAAAAAAAAAAAAAAAAAAGCCACTTAGTTGCAAAGCTAGGATATACACTGAAAAGTTCTGCCCAAGAAACTTTTGATTACAGTTTCAATAAAGTCAGAGGAGAGTAAAATTATGTCCCTGTGGAAGTTATGTGCATAGGCATGTATTTGGGGAGTGTCTTGGAAGGTAGTTGTCTTTACGTTTCTTCTTATATCTTAAAAATTTATATGAATTTTTATTTCATTCCTTACATGTTAGTTAGAGTATAAAAAAACTGTGGTTAACAGTTTTTAGGAAAAAATAATCTTACGTTTCTGCTTTAATGGGTGCAATTGCATCAAGTTTATGAATTTCAGATAAGTATGATAAACTAAAGACAACTGACTCTACATGTAAGTTTCAGTGTCCAGGAAATGTCTGCTCTGTCTTGTAATCACTAAATTTCAGGAGTTCATAGTAACATAAATCTAGGGATACAACAGACTTTTTCACTGTGCTTCTGAAACTCTTACAAGTCTTGCTGAGAAGATACTCAAATGCTATCTAAGTTGAAAAGGTCTCTGCATCCAATTGACCCGTCTCACTCACTGATGCTGATCTTTATTTTCTCCTAATGGTGTAATTCTCATCTCAAGAATCAAGAATCTCAAGTGACTCATAGTCCTTATTATGAACTCTTTCTTCATCCAATTAAAACTTTATTTTCTGTGTAGTGATCATATATGTATTTCAGCCACTCAGTTTGCAGCACTTTGCACCCTTATAATTACTTATTCAACCCTGGTAATTATCTGTTTAATTTGTGTATTTCCTACTGGTGTAAGCTCCATGAAGGTAAGAACCTGGCTATCTTTTAAACTAATATATCCCCCACGTCTAACATTTTGACTGGTATATATTAGGCATTTAATATTTGTAGGACTTTCCCAAATAAGTTACTTCTAAAATATGCTTTTTATGTACCAAGCTTCACTGATTTTTGAAGAAAGCCTGAAGTAATTTTTAATTTCATTTATCTACTCTCTCTTTTTAGTTGCAAAATATCCCAAAAAGCTCTCAGATTTGTTTGGAATGTTACTATAAGAATGATGATTTCTTGTTGTTATTGCCTGGGAACTTAAAAAATAAAATAAAATTCTACCCAATATGTGGAATTATTTATATCTTTATTATAAAAAGTTTAAAATATAATGAGCATCAAAGTTCATCAACATCTTTAGTATTAATAGCTTTTATATACCATAAATTTATCACTTTGGATTGGGAAAAAATCCTTTGGTTGTTTCTTTTATCATGATCATTTCAAAGATATATCAGGGACGTCTGAGGGACAGTTGACTATGATATCTGATTGCTATGCATTTCTGTTGTTTTGTATGTTTTTGCTGGTTTCAGACCGATTTTCAAGTTATTGGCTTTTGTATCCCTTTCAATATTGCTAGTTAAAACTAATTCAAAAATTATCTCCCTTCTTTAAATTAAATAGAAAAGATAATAAATTCCCTTACCTACCTATAATTAGAATTCTCACGTTATTGGGGAGCTCATAATATCAGGAATTGGAATAGTGGCAAACTTGCCCTGTGTATATATAGTAACCAGGTATATGCAACCACTGTCTTTCTTTTATGACATTATTTCATATTAATTTTTTATATATCACATGTCAAATTACATAGTTTTATCACATACACATGTATATACCATTTTTTAGTGACACATAACAATTTTATATTATAGTATCCTCACATTGATAGAGAAGATATTTGTTCCTTAAAAAAAAAATTAAAAAGAAAGCAACTGAGAATTTTGAGATTCATTCTTGCCCAAGGTCACATAAGTCCATCCAGAGTTGGAACCAGTCACATCTCTTCTTTAGCGCTGTCCACTCTGATTTCAAAGTAGAGGCTCTTTTTCACTTTTCCTATTTTAATTTTAGAGTTCTGGCAGAATGGAAAAAGTATAAAGAAAATGGTTCATTGCATCCTCTGGTATACACTTTATCTTGTGAGAATTTATGGTAGGTAGTACTTGCGAACAGTGCCTGCACGGCAGTTCTTGCAGCATCTCTACTGCTGTATATCATCCCATTTTCTTATTTGCTACACTGTAAATCAGCTTTGCAAATAGCCACTCATGCAGGGAAGTAACACTTTACACTGGATAGTATAGTACTTTCCAATTTTGAATGTGGTTTAGTAAGCTATATCTGCTAAATATACTGCATTTTTATCATTGTCATCTCGAAACCGCAATTAATATTAACTGACATGTGATCAAGGTAACAGTCTCAAAACTATTTGGAAAACAAATGATGCTATTGCAGTACCACTGTGCTAGACAGGATGGATATGGGTAGTTTAATAATTTTAGGATATTTAAATGTCGATCCCATGGAGTTGAGGTAGAAAACCTTCACCAGGAGTTGGCAAATATAAATAAATAAAAATGAAGCAGTATGGTAAGTTGCAGAAAAAAAAAATAACCTTGTCAGAAAGAACAGGTACGAAACACAAACTGGGAGTCTTTTCAAGAGAAGTTTTGAGCTGATCCAAGCGAGAATAAAGTATGAATGCCCAGGGCAAGACTCTGCAAAAAGCAGTGACTGTGTATGTATTTATCATTTTCAAAGCTAAACCTAACTTGTGCCCATGGCTTTGACAGCTTCAGGTGGGTGAGAAGCCGCAGGAGTCAGGAGGCAGCACTGGACTAGCCAGCAGCATCCTAGTTCTGGCTAACGAGCTGGCCTAGCCTGTTGCCGGGCCTGAGAAGCTGCAGTCCGCAGCCTAGATCAAGGTCCTGGGGAGGGACTAAGCAGGTGGTTTGATCCGAAACACTTGAACTGGCACAAAGTCAAGTAGGTCAGACAGGTTGGGCAGAGGCAGGCATGGCAAGAGCTCCAAGAACTTGTGGCTCTGAGAGGGGACACCTGACCTCTAAGGTCTTTTTGGCTAAGGGCTGCTTTGTTGTTCTTTGCCTTTTCTACTCTCCCATGAGGTGGAATGCTCAAGTCTGAAATCTTGAAAAAATTGGGAAAATCCCTGTTACCTGAAAGTAACATCATATCTTTGGTCCCCCAGGAAAATTTGTTGTGTCCTGAATTAGAACATGTTATTGATCTTTGTCCTCAGTGGAAAATCATTCCCTGGTGCTAGGAAAGGAGGAGTTTGTGCTAGTGAAAGGGGGAATCTTAAAGCCAAGGATGCATCTGTACTTAAGCAGTAAAACCCTAATCTGAGAGATTCGTAAACTGTAGCTCTCCTTACTTTGCCCTTGACTTTGTCAGCTCCCTTATTTAAAAAAAATGATGTGAGGCAGACTGATAAGATAGGTTCCCCAGAGTATATCCACCCCCTCTTCAACCAGACTGTGGTTGACACTTCATGCAACACTAACTCTGAATATGTGGAACTGACAGTTGTCAAATTAATATTTTTTACAGAATTTGCTCCATATGCAAAACCAGTCAGGCTCAAGTTTTTAAACAGTGGACATTGGTTTACAGTTTCTGATGCTTTAAATATCATCCCGGTATGACTGAATCTTACCTTGGAAGTGTGAGTGCTGGGCCATTTTTAGTGCACAGTAATTGTCTCCCACAAGATAACTTTATTATTATCCTTCAAGATAACCATGAGATTTTTGAAACTATTCTTCTTTTTCTCTCCTGTCTAACTCTAATGGAAAAGAGTCTTAGCTAAATTTTCGTATTCACCATAACTTCTGGACAACTCCATCAAAGCTTCAACATTTAGAATAGGCCCAAAAGCTCCTATAAGTCCATTCACTGACCAAAAGATCTCTTTTTTACATTTACAAAATGGACAATAAGCTTATGATAATTATTACTCCAAGAAATTACACAAGCTGAAAATATATATGGAATTTAAAGGCATACACTTAAAATATTTTAAAAACATTTAAGTACTTCTGAGGAATACCCCTGTCACTTGAAAATATTTCTCAAACATCTTCATGTTTCACGTATGGAGTCATGAAGATGTTTGAAAAATAAGGCTTTGGTCAATGGACAGCTACTAGACAATTTCTGAGCAAGGGAGTAAGACTAAGAGGAGTTAAAGGAGATCCTTTTCTCACTTCCTCATAAGATATCTTCATTATCCTGTATATTTTTCCCTTATGACACTTGGTAAGAATTATATTTATTTAAGTGAATAATGCCTGTTTCCTCAGATAAACTATAAAATCTATAACGGCAGGAACCTTGCTCGTTTTTTTCTCATCTTGAATCCTCCATGTACTGTGTATGATACACAGATCCTCTACAAGGTGAGAACTTAATACATTTTTTGTGAAAGAATAAATGAATGAGTGGAAGAATGAATGATCCTAGTAGATAATGAGAGGGTTAGACAACGAAGGAAGTAGGTCCAGGGATACCACATAAAGTCAGCAGAGTTGACCTTGAATAATACACTAAAGGTTCTATGCTCTGTGCCCTGATTTATAGCCTGTTGGGTACCAGTGGCCTAAATGCCCAAGTGTTGGCCATGGCCAGGGAGCATTGTGAGACCTGGAGGTGACTCTTTTCTCTGATTGTGTTGGTAGCAGCAAAGCTGTTATCTTACCCTGGATTCTGATTACACACTGTGTATACAGTAATTGTGTAACAGGCCAGGTGAGCTGTAAACAAAAGCTGTTTTCATTTCTTCAACTCCCTGTGCAATTCTTTAGCATGAGATGATAAACAACTTTGGCAGGCAGTCAAATGTTTTAAACGTATTTTCAGGGTGGTCATGAATACATCATTATTTGTATGCTCAAATTTCATAGTAACTCTTAATTGTATATTCAATAGGAACAAATCTAAGCTGACCTAACTAGTTGGTTGTGTAATAATTAATACACATCATGAAGACGTTAAAGGACCATTTTAGCTAATAATAGCAAGTTTATTTTCCTTAAATGGGTTATTTTCTTCCCAAAACGATTTGCAATATAATTTATTCAGGCTAGTTTTCATTCACCAAATTTCTTTACATTCTGTCTACTGGAAGTAATTTGTCTTCTTTTGTTAATAAGCTTATAAATTTGAGTTTTAAAGTCAACTAAAGAGAACATCACCAAATGAACTAAGCCTAATTTAACTAACTGACTGGCTTTTAGTTTTACAGAATTAAAAAATGTGGAATTTTATGTCTTATTTTGTCTTTAATTACTTTCATTGAGTACTTTAGACTTCAGTTTCCCTGTTACATAATCTGTAGACTGGAGTTAGTCATTTAATGATTATTCTCTGAATATTATAGAGGTATTAAATTTTAAGCTAAAGAATTTCACATATGAAATATTCAAAACAAATCTGTATTAAGGTGTTTGTTTACTACCTCTTATTTACTAAAACATTAAAAAAGTCTCAGTGGTTTCAGAAAACATCTAATAAATAGTAGGTTAGATATTGGGGATATAGGGATGAAAAATGTTATCTTTGTTCTCAAGAAGCTCACTGTCTAGTAGGGAATATAGATAAGGCAAGCAAGCATTTCATTCCAGTGTGATGAGTAATATAATAGAGGAATTCACACAATATTTAAAGATGAGAGCAGAGAGTTAGAGGCATTTTTTTTTGTACTAGAAATAATTTATTTTGTTGTCAAAGACGATTTCCTAAAGGCAGTTATACTTGATGGGTTTCTTGAAGGAAAAGAAGATACCAGCCAGAAGGAAAAGTGTGTGTGTGTGTCTGTGTGCACGCCTGTAGGCTGGGTATTTCAAATAGAGAAAATAGCATGTGCAAAGATATTAAGGCATCAAATAGCTCTTTATCACTTGTAGCTCTATATAGTATTTATGCTTAGTAATCATTGATGAGAAACTGAGGGGAGATAAATAGGAGCCAGATCACTGAGAACCTTATAAAGCATGCTAAACAAATGGCTCTTTGTTCTAAGGATAACGTGGACCCACTGAAGAATCTTATTCAGTATAGTTTTTTTTTCTTTCTTTCCTTTTAAAATACATGCTCTTTTTCAATATACATAGAAATAATATGGCCTCCTTTAAAAGATTTTAATGTTCAAAATAAAAATTATTACTCTCCAATAAGATTTTCCAAATTACTTTATCAGTAATATGATTTGTTTAATTAAAGAAGACTCTCTTCTTTCACCCTACTCCTTCCCTAACATTTAGATGGGATTATGTGATTTTCTTCTAGTCACTCAGTTAAGAATAACAGCTTTAGGATCAGTATGAAATGTGGGTAGAGAAGTTTCAGAATAAACTTGAGAGATTTGTTAGGAGGCTATTGGGTATTCCAAGTAAGAAGTGAAGAGTGCCTGAGCCAAAGCAGCAGTGGTAGGAGCTGAGAGAATGGGGTTGGTTTAAGAGATACTAAGGAGGTTAGATCAATAGGACAGCATGAAAAATTAAATAGGGGATGGAAATTATAGAATGGTTAAAGTTGATGGCTCAGTTTCTGGCTCAGCCTAATAGTTAGTTAATGATCCACATCAGAGAGTTTTGAAGGAATGGGTATGAAAAAGAAGTAGGAAAAATGGTGAGTTCAGTTGTGGATCTATTGCTTTAGAAATGAATGATGTATAATAGACATATAGATATATGGGTTGGAGCTCAGGAGAGAGATCTGAGAGACAAATATAGATTTGAAATTCATTGCTGAACAGATGAAATCACAGGATTGGCTAAGATGTTTCAGGACAAAGGGTTAATAGGAATCAGAAAAGTACAAATGAAGAAACTTTGGGAAAAACCTGTATTTACAGGGAAAAGGAGGAAGAGGAAACTTAAGGAAAGCTGAGGAAGGGTACCATAGAAGTAAGAATAAATCCAAGACATAGCAGAATCTTGGAAGATGATGGAGGAAATAATTTCAAGGTAGAAAAAGCAGTCACCATGTCAAAAGTGACTGAGAGGTCAAGTAAGATGGGGACCTACGAGTGTTCACTCAATTTAAAAGTTAAAAAGTGAGGGGTGGGCATTGCCTCATTTGTGAAAATTCAGGTGACATTTTAAGGGTTTTTGTTAAGCAAAAGAATTTATCTTGGAAGGATGAAGCCAAATCAAATCAATCAAAACCCCTCTGATATCATGAAAGTATTTCCTTTACTTATTTTTCTAAATGTTACAAGTCCCTTTGCTCATTTGGTTTAAAAAAAAAAAGAGGGGAGGAGTTACATTTGCTCTTTCAACACCCTTATTAATTCAGAGAATTGTTGATTTTAGTAAATTCATATAATCAAAATGACAACATTGGCCTCTCAGATTCTATTTCTTTCTTTTCATGATATTATTTGTATTTCTTTTATTAATTTAAATAGTAATTCTGAATGTCATTTTCTAGACTAGCCTTAATGGTTCTAAATTCATAATGTAGCTATTGTAATGTGAAATTTTTTCCAGCTTTATTGAGATATAATTGATATATAATGTTGTGTAAGTTTAAGGTATATAGCATGATAATTTGATATACATATATATTGTGAAATGATTACCACAATAATGTTAGTTACCACATCCATCACCTCACATAGTTACCCTTTTTTTTTTTTTTTGGTGGTGAGAACTTTTAAGATACTCTCTGAGTAACTTTCAAGTATACAATATGGTATTATTAACTATAGTCACCTGCTATATGTTAGATTCCCAGAACTTATTCACTTATAACTGGAAGTTTTTACCCTTTGACCACCTTCACCTTCACCTTCGTTTCCCCCACCCTCCTCAACCCCGGCAGCCACCAATCTATTCTCTGTTCTATGAGTTTCTTTTTTTCTCACTTATATGAACCCACATGTAAGTGAGATCATACAATATTTGTCTTTCTCTGACTTATTTCACTTAGCATAATGCCCTTAAATTCCATCTACATTGTTGCAAATGTCAGGATTTCTTTCTATTTTTGACTGAATAATATCCATTGTATATAAAGTTGACCCTTAAACAAGCTAGAGGTTAAGGACGCTGACTCTCCAGGTAGTACTGTCTGTCCCTGGTGCTACATCTTTGAATTCAACCAATTGTGAATCATTTAGTACTGTAGTATGTATTTATTGAAAAAAATCCACGTATAAGTGGACCTGCACAGTTGAAACCTATGTTGTTTAAGGGTCAACTGTAAATACCACATTTTCTTTATCCATTCATCCATCCATAGACACTTAGGTTGTTTCCATGTCTTGGCTATTGTAAATAATGCTGCAATGAACACGGAAATGCATATATCTCTTAGAGACAGTGATTTCATTGCCTTTAGATATACCCAGAAGTGGAATTTCTGGATCATATGGTAGTTCTTTTTTTGTGTGTGTGGTACGCGGGCCTCTCACTGCTGTGGGCTCTCCCGTTGCGGAGCACAGGCTCCGGACGCACAGGCTCAGCGGCCATGGCTCACTGCCCTAGCTGCTCCACGGCATGTGGGATCTTCCTGGACCGGGGCACGAACCCATGTCCCCTGCATCAGCAGGCGGATTCTCAACCACTGCGCCACCAGGGAAGCCTGGTAGTTCTATTTTTAATTTTTTGAGGCACCTCTATACTGTTTTCCATAGCAGCTACACCAATTTACATTCCCACCAACAGGGTACAAGGGTTTCCTTTTCTCCACATTCTCACCAGTATTTATCTCTTGTCTTTTTGATAATAGCCATTCTAAGAGGTCATTATATATATAGTATAAAACTTAACATCAGTATTGGAAGAAATTAAGACAGTATTTAATTTTGTTTTTTCTTAACTCCATAGAACCTCTCAGGAAGAGGGGCTTCCCCAGGTTAATAAGTAAACGAAAAACATCAAGGAAAATTTATGCCCAGAGCTGGATTGCTTTCCAACTGATTCAGGTTTTCCAGTTTAACCCTTAAAATATCTGAAAAACATTGTACATGAAGTTTGAACTTGGTGACAGTGAAGATAGGAGAGAGGAGAGAAATACAAATACTTAATTCCATTACTTAACAGTATTGTTGTAAACCACAGGTCAACTTCTATTTCAAAGTAGAATGATCACAAAAGCTCAAAATAGCCTTGGGCACTACAGGAGAGCAGAGAACTGTGATGCCAAATATGAAATATTATGAGAGAGAACTGGTGAAAAATGGCAGCAGGAATAACATTTTGGGCCTAAGAAGGGCTGGGATATTTCCAAGAGGCTACTCACTTCCTGAAACAGGATTATGTGAACTATGTTTCCTAGATATGCAGGACCTGCAGTGTAGGTGGTTAAGAATTTCGGACATTTACCATTGCAACAAAAAGAATAAAATACCTAGGAATAAACCTACCTAAGGAGACAAAAGACCTGTATGCAGAAAACTATAAGACACTGATGAAAGAAAGCAAAGGCGATACAACAGATGGAGAGATATACCATGTTCTTGGATTGGAAGAATCAACATTGTGAAAATGACTATACTACCCAAAGCAATCTACAGATTCAATGTAATCCCTATCGAACTACCAATGGCATTTTTCACAGAATTAGAACAAGATATTTCACAATTTGTATGGAAACACAAAAAAACCCAAATAGCCAAAGCAATCTTGAGAAAGAAAAATGGAGCTGGAGGAATCAGGCCCCCTGACTCCAGACTATACCACAAAGCTACAGTAATCAAGACAGTATGGTACTGGCACAAAAACAGAAAGATAGATCAATGGAACAGGGTAGAAAGCCCAGAGATAAACCCATGCACATATGGTCACCTTATCTTTGACAAAGGAGGCAAGAATATACAATGGAGAAAAGACAGCCTCTTCAATAAGTGGTGCTGGGAAAACTGGATAGCTACATGTAGAAGAATGAAATTAGAACACTTCCTAACACCATACACAAAAATAAACTCAAAATGGATTAAAGACCTAAATGTAAGGCCAAACACTCTAAAACTCTTAGAGGAAAACATAGGCAGAACTCTCTATGACATAAATCACAGCAAGATCCTTTTTGACCCATCCCCTAGAGTAATGGAAATAAAAACAAAAATAAACAAATGGGACCTAAGGAAACTTAAAAGCTTTTGCACAGCAAAGGAAACCATAAACAAGATGGAAAGACAACCCTCAGAATGGGAGAAAATATTTGCAAATGAAGCAACTGACAAAGGATTAATATCCAAAATATACAAGCAGCTCATGCACCTCAATATCAAAAAAACAACCTGATCAAAAATGGGCAGAAGACCTAAATAGACATTTCTCCAAATAAGATATACAGATTGCCAACAAACACATGAAAGGTTGTTCAACATCACTAAATATTAGAGAAATGCAAATCAAAACCACAGTGAAGTATCATCTTACACTGGTCAGTCAGAATGGCCATCATCAAAAAATCTATAAACAATAAATGCTGGAGAGGGTGTGGAGAAAAGGGAACCCTCTTGCACTGTTGGTGGGAATGTAAATTGATACAGCCACCATGGAGAACAGTATGGAGGTTCCCTAAAAAACTAAAAATGGATCTACCATATGACCCAGCAATCTCACTACTGGGCATATACCCTGAGAAAACCATAATTCAAAAAGAGACATGTACCACAATGTTCACTGCAGCACTATTTACAGTAGTCAGGATGTAGAGAATGGACTTGAGGACACGGGGAGGGGGAAGGGTAAGCTGGGACGAAGTGAGAGAGTAAATTGACATATATACACTACCAAATGTAAAATAGCTAGCTAGTCGGAAACAGCTGCATAGCACAGGGAGATCAGCTTGGTGCTTTGCGACCACCTAGAGGGGTGGGATAAGGAGGGTAGGAGGAAGGCTCAAGAGGGAGGGGATATGTGGATATATGTATACATATAGCTGATTCACTTTGTTATACAGCAGAAACTAACACAACATTGTAAAGCAATTATACTCCAATAAAGATGTAAAAAAAAAAAAGAATTTCAGAGAAGTTAAATTGATTAATTATTTCATTCCAGGTCAATGCAAACATTTTTCAATAAATAGAACTGCTCTATAATTAAAAAGGAAAGTTCCAGAAAGTATAACCCCTCCTAAGTCAGGGTCTCCTTAGTGAATATGTAGATGTGTTCTTACTTCCATGATCTGTGTTCACACAAGGGGCAAAGACAAGACTGATGAAGACATTTCTATTCTCTCAATGAATTTAGCAGAGCTGGTTGGAGCCCTTGGCCTTCAGAACATCCATAGAGCTCTGATGTCCTCTAATCCAGTTTGTGAGGGTCAGAAGAGCTTCTGTCTCTACAGAGACAGAGAGGCACTTTCTAGAAATCTCCCTTGGAGTTATATCTGGAAGCGGCAGTTTCCTTTATAATTCTTATTGGTTTTAAAACATTTCAGTTGGATGTGAATTAGAATTTTTACCTAAATATTTCAATAATCTAGCACCGTACATACAACTTAACATGCCTTTGAAAATCACTGCATGTATCCATATAAGCACATGGATCACATATACCTGAACACACACAAGGTTTTCAGGGCATGACTCAAGAAAATATGAGATTACACTCTATGATGGAAAATTTCAAGTCCTGATATTTATGTCTGTCTTGCTTGATGTGAGTAGATAGTTTTTTAAGAAATATACAAATGTGCTTTAGAAAAGAGACATGCTTCTCTAGAAAGTTTATCAACCAAATGATAACCAAAGGTTATCAATAAGGAACAAGTCATTGTTCAGATTTCTATGATCTTGTGAATGAATTGTCATAGGAATGGCTAATTATTCCATAAAATTTATTACCAGTTTTAAATTTGTGAGAGTTGCTGAGACAAATTAAACAGTGCTAGGAAGAGTATCAAAATCTCCCTTCAGAATGAATAAAATTGCCACTGAAGATGTTGAGGCAATACCTTAGCTCCTCCTTGTCAAAACTTGGCTACAGAGGGTGACATCTTTCTGACTTCCAATGCCTGCCACTCGTGTTCAAAAATATTCAGTGACTGCGTATTTGTTAGCAAATTACTCTTCCCCCAGCTCTACTTGACAAAAATCTTAATCATTTTCAGTTTCTTTCTCAAATGTCACTTCTTTGTGAAGCCTTTTCCGAATCTTTTAAACTGAATGTAATCTCTCCTTCCTCTGACTGCACAAAATACTTCACTCTTCATATAGTTACACTTATTTGTTTAATTTGTTCATTTGCCACACTATTTTGTAAGCTCCTTAAAGACACAGAGTTTCTTTTTCAGCTTTGTATTCTCTATCTCCTTAGCCCAGTATCAGATAAATAGATAGATAGATAGCTGATGTTTAAATATTTTATTTTAAATTAAAATTATAGAGAGGAAGAGCAAGTAGACACAAAAGGACTTAGAAAGAGAGAAGACACTCTGGTCAAAAAGATCTTTATCATCAGCACACTAATGACCTACAATTGGAAGCATTATGCCAATCCATGTGGGGACTAGCTCTTTTTTGGTGACTGCATACTTTTTGCTCTTGTTATAATAGTTTGTTTATTATATTTTAATCTTGGCTCACTGGCCTTCTACTGCTGGGTTCTAGAATGATCATGTCCCCGTCTGGCCAGAGCAGGAAATGTTTAGGAGTTACTTAGGGAAGCTTAAGTTGTTATAATTTCAAGGTCACCTTATTGCTGCACTTGTAATCAGCTATTTAGTTCACCTATGATCTTTGGCATTTGTATACTTCCAACTCCACTTCGGACGCCATTTTAGGGCCTTCAGCTCCATCAGTTTTGGGTCCCAAATATCTCTTGGCTGTTCCAGTCCTGCCTCTTAGTAACTCATAACCTTGGCATGATCTTTTGTAAGGTTCTTCTTGGGCATTTTTATTGGATTAAAGTGAAAGGTGGGAAGGAGAATGGCACAGAAGAAAATAAATTTGATTTCTTGTGTTACCTAAGATTATGTGATTATTATCACATTAACTCATGCTGCCGTCTTTGCCCATAAATTTGTCTGATGGTTGCTGCTACGCCAGGTGGTCCTGAAGTCTTCTTCGGGCACCTTCTGCTTCTCTAATGATCCAGACATAGATTAAATGTAGTCCAGAACATTCAAACTTGGATTTTTATCTTCTTGATTACTAATTAAATATAACTTACAACATTCACAAGTAAAAATTCACAGTCAAGTTAAAAGTAATTAACTGATTACTTTAAATTTGAAGAATATGAGAATTTATTTGTATGGAATTTTAAGGTCAAAGGAGATGAAATTCCAGAAAGCAGTATTTTGACCCTCAAATTCCCTGATTTTATATGCTCTGAAAGATATGGGGAAACTTGGGATTTTCTATAATAATCTGTATTTTAGGAAATAAAAAGCTTTTAGGAAATAAAAAGCATGAGTGAAAAAGTTTCAAAATAAATGAGTAAGAGGGTAAACTAGATATTTTAAAAACTGTTAAATATGCATGGTAAAAATGGTGATGTCTTTAACATTAATTTGCTTTATTTAAATATACAAAATTAATTTATTTAATTTTTAAATAATTCTACTTTTATAATTTTGAAAGCAAACTATAAAACTAATTGTAATCATAAAGTACATTTCTTTACAAAAAATCTTTTATTATTAAAAAGTGATACCCTGATATCACACAATTATAAATATTAGAGCTCAGGTATAAGATTATATTCTTTCTACCGTGACCAAAGATGGACTACCTAAGTCTATGGAAAATAACACTTAAATGCTTGTTGGTATGTGTTTCTGTGTGTGTGTGTGTGTGTGTGTGTGTATGTATTTCTACATCTAGGTACTTATACTATAGTAATAATCAATGATCCATATAAAGAATTATGCACTAAGATGTTTGCTGCAGCATTTTTTATATAGCACAGAATCTAAAACAAATGTCCAAGAATAAAGAATGCTTAGGTAAAGTTATGTGATAGGGTAATATGCACTCATTGGGCTCATGTTTGCAAAGAATACCCCATAAAATTGGAAAATGATCTCCATGCAATATTAAGCAAAAATACAAAATAGGATGCAAAATAATATATATAAAATAACTTTAATATTACAATAAACAATAAACATGTATTTTCATAAAAAGGCTTAGAGGAAATACAGCAAAACATTAATTATGGTTTTATCTGGGTGATGAGCATTATGAATAATTTTTGTAAGTCTTTTAAAATGCATATCTCTACTTTTCAAATTTTCCACAAGTTTACATTAAGTTTATAATTACAAAAACAAGCTTTGAAAAATTTCTAACAATATAATTCCTGATTTCTCTACAGGAAGATTCCTTTCATCTGGTTCCCTGACCAACTACCTTGTCAGTGGGATTCCCTGCTCATATGACAATTCCTTGCTTGGGCTAACTTTTGTATCTCCAGGTTAGAGTTACTTTCTTCTGGACTTTGAGTGCTTAGTTTTTCTCCCTCTTAAGAAACCATTCCCCATGGCAGGCTGTTGATTTCATCACCTCCCTTGGGTGAAGGGATCTTCAGGTTGAAATGGTAAACTATTCCATTCTACCTTTAGTTATTCACTGACATGCTGGCAGGCTTTATGCTTTACTGAAGGTACTCTGTTAGAACTTCAGGGGGTATAATGAATGTCTCAAAAAGTATTTGAAATTTTGGTATATCAGCGGGGGATATCTTGCAGTCCTCAGAGGCTTGGCCATACCTTTCTACACACCTGCCTGCCTAGTTTGAAGACTTTACTGGCAAGACAGGCTACAAGAATGTTTTTATGAAAGCCTTTAGGGCTCCTGGGTAAATTAAGAGTAAGGAACTTTGGGATTAAAATCAGTGTCTCTCATAGACCTTGGAAATTTATGGAGACTCAAAAAATAAGTGATAAAAAAGGAATACAGAATATAGAGGGAGATAAAGGTAGCCTTTAATATAATAAATATTTTTATTAATCAAAAGAATAAACCTTGTTTTTCAGAGAACTGATAAAAAGTAGAGAAGACATCTGAAGGAGGTAGAGAAATCATTCTGAGGTAGGGACAGTTTAGGGACAACTGCCCCATCTTGGGACAAATATTCAAGGTTGATAAGGAAAATTAAGAGGACAGTGTAGGTTGATATCATGTAAATGAACATCAAGAGACTTGATATCAACTCTTTAACAAGATAAATTGTGAATATTTCTTCTAAGGATCCAAAGAAGTAAAATTACTTATGGCCCAGGCCCTCTATGGCAGATATCATTGAAATATATCAAATCCTAATCTCTCAAATTTGTAAATGTTACTTTGTTTGGAAAAAAAGGTCTTTGAAGATGTGACTAAATTAAGGATATTGAGATGAGGAGATTACCGTGGCCTGTTCCCTGGGCTCTAAATACCATCACAAGTGTCCTTATAAGTTAGAGGCAGAGGGGAACTCCACATAGACATGCATGTGACTGTGGAGGCAAAGATTGGAGTGATGTGTACACAAGCCAAGAAAGTGCTTGGAGCCACCAGAAGGTGGAAGAGGCAAGGAAGGGTACGCCCCTAGAGCCTTGGAGGGAATAAAGTTCTGCTGACACTTTGAGTTTCGACTTCTGGCCTTCAAAATGTGAAGGAATAAATTCCTATTGTTTTAGTCCACTAAATTTGTAGTAATTTCTTTTTTAAAATATAAATTTATTTTATTTATTTTTGGCTGCATTGGGTCTTCTTTGCTGCGCACTGGCTTTCTCTAGTTGCGGCAAGCGGGGGCTACTCTTTGTTGCGGTGCGCGGGCTTCTCATTGTGGTGGCTTCTCTTGTTACAGAGCATGGGCTCTAGGCACGTGGGCTTCAGTAGTTGTGGCACGTGGGCTCAGTAGTTGTGGCGCAAGGGCTTAGCTGCTCTGCGGCATGTGGGATCTTCCTGGACCAGGCCTTGAACCTGTATCCTCTGCATTGGCAGGTGGATTCTTAACCACTGTGCCACCAGGGAAGTCCTGTAGTAATTTCTTACTGCAACCCAAGAAATGAATACAGTAACTAAAATAACTCCTGCCTTGGAGAACATCTTCATTGCAATTTGTTGGGGTGAAACGTGATTCTAAATGTGCTTTTAATAATGTGAAAGGTAAAATTTGAAAAGCAGGTAGGAGGTGTGGGAGGTATCTAGCAGTACAGTGGCAACAATAACATTTGCTATTGTAATAGAACTGGAAAGTGAAAGGAGGGGAGAATAAGAGGGAAAAGGTCTCTTTTTGAGTGCCCCAATCTCCCTTTTAGTTGAGATATTAAATCTAACCACTTAGATGGGATGAAGTTGTGTTAGTTACAACACTGGATGAGAATGGGTGCCAGATACTCTGTTTTTTTTCTTTTTTTGTAATCCAAGTCCTGGATTATCCTTCAAAATTGCATGGCTGAGTAAATAGGATGTATGCTATAGTTTATCAATAAAGAAACCAATAGAAGGAAAATTGTCTGAGTCATTTTTCTGAACCTGAAGAACAGTTCTTTTTAAAGAAATGGTTTAAATCACCAGTTTAAAAAAAAAAAAAGGGCAAAAACAACTGCTGCTTCACAACTCAAACTAGATCCACTCCAAAGCATTCTTTCCTCAAAATGACCTTGTGGATGCCAGACCTAGTAAATTTACATCTGACAGACAAAAGAAAAGTTTTTCATGTTACACAAAGGCAACATTATAATCTAGCTGTCAGGCTTTAGCTCCATTGATGCACAGAGATGTGGGACAGATAATTCAGGGAATCCAGCTGTAGCCCCAGTCTCAGGGAACCTTCTCTCAGTTAGTTGAAATCCCAAACGCTTATCACAAAAGCAAGAGAAATTTGATAACGACCTGGCAGTGGCGACCAGACTTATTCTTGCTAGAACAAGAGAGTGATATTCAGAGACTGACATACCCTTAAAACGATCAAAAGGGAAATGCAAAGGTTTTCTTTTCAGAGTTCAAGTCACACTGAGTTTGGTCAGATAGTGTGAGGGGCCCAGTCAAGTCACTTGTTAGAGTATGTAAAATAAAGTTGGGAAAGAAAAGAAGAAATTGAAAAGAATGGGATATTTAGTTACTGAAAGGACCAATGAAATCAATCCCCTCTGAGTGTAAAAGGAGGAAGGGAGGGTACTCTGCTTGATATTTAAAATGTGTATGCAGAGGATTACTTCTAAAAGACACTTAGTGGATATTTGCTGTGGTATGCACCAAAGATAATAGAATTCTGTTATGCCAGTTATCACAAAATAATGGATTGAAAAATCTATAGTAATATTTGTTTACAAAAGTACTACATATTAGAAAAGAAAAAAAACAAGAACTGTAATTCCTATGGATGTCCACTCCTTGGAGTCAGCCACAGTTAATAGCTTGGTATACGAAACTGCAGAATTTAGAGCTGATAAATTTGTTAGATGTCATCCAGTCCAACTCCCCTACTTTATAGTGGAGGAAAATGAGGCACAAACAAAGCTATTGAGTTGCTGAAGTTTGCGCCGCTAATTAGAAAAAGTTGTTGGTTTGCTAGTACATCACCTGAGTATAGAGATGCTTTTATTCACCTAATTTTTCTCTTAAACTACTAGGGAAACACATCGTAGATATTCTGAACTTTCTGCTAGGTTGACTCAACAAAGTAAGAAAGGAAATTTTAAAAAATAGCTGAAGACAGCTAAAGAGAGCTACCTAAGGTAATTATATGAAGAGGTAGCATATGACTGAATCATCAGTCTCAATAAATTGAAGAGGACTCCATTCTTATTTTCAAACTTGAGGAAAAAACATGATAACAATACAGTATTTACAGTCTCCAGAACTTTTTTTGTTTAATGCAGGAGTATATTTTTTAGCACTTTTTCCAGAAAATCAACCTCCAGTTGCTGAATCATTTGGGCCAGTTTCTACATCCTCCTAATCTATCCTCTGCGGCGCTTTTACTTGCTAGCTGTGCGATCTTAGTTTCTGAACCTTACTTTCCTCATTTATAAAATTCACATAATGACTATCTTGAAGTGTTATCACCAGGATTAAATAAGATAAAGAAATAGAAGTCCTGATACAATGCCTGGCATCTAGTAGGTATCAACAAATGACAATTATTATCATTTTTTCCTCATAAATAACATTACATTGTCAGAGGACTAAACAATATTGCCTAAAAATAATCAGCTCTTGTCTTTTCTCTACCGATTTCTGTCCATTAGAAAATGCTGCTTCTTTGGAGGTCATTTGCAGGTTGTAGCTTTATTCAGTCTTTCTCAAACTTATATTTTCTCTTCTGCCCCATCTCTGACAGCTGTAGCTGCTCTGCTGTTATCACTTTCTGACTCTTGCCCTGTTCATGCATTGTTTCAGATTGTATTGTAACGTTCTGGAACCATTTCAGGTATTCTGCCCTTTGTGCAACTGCCTTAGAATCAACTTCTTCCACAATTGGTTGTCACTTGTTACATTTTTATCAGTTGACCAAAATACTTAGTTGAATGTAGATTTGGTTGTCATGCCTCTGGAGTGCCTGAAGTTCAGAACTTTTTAATGGACACTTTTCCCTTGTCACTTGATGCTAAGAGGAACATGTCAACAGTGAAAGTTATCTGGAAGTTGAATATGATGTTACTGTTAGATTTAGGTGTCACATTGTATAGTAGACAGTAGTGTTGCTTCGTAGAACGTTGTTTGACTTCTTGCCAAAAGCGCATTGGGTTCACTGTAGCTGTTTAGCTCTTCGTACGTCAATATGTCATTTGCTAGCATGCTAAAGATGTAGCAAGAGGCCATGATTATTTTTAGTTGGAAAAGCTTCATTTAGTTCTTATAGGATAAATAGATAATTAATGAATAACCTCTTTAATTTAGCCTTGTTCTTAACACATGAAAAGTGAGTATTCAGTGATTTGAATGATGAGTTTTCTGTAACAATGAAATATTTAAATGCTCTTACCAGCACCATTAATAGACCATAACGTTTCTTTTGACAACCACAAGTATTTTCTGTTAAATGAGAGTAATCTTTTTTAAGCTAAACGTAAAATCACAAACAGAGAGAACTTTCATTTTGAACTTTTAATACTTAGAAGTGAGACTTTGTTCAGATTAACTTAACTGCTGCATGCATAAAGATCTCTTCCTAATCAGCATTAGTTTTATGATTAATTTTGAAACAAACCCCCCAGTTTTAGTCACTGGCATGAAATGTTTCTTGGAGCAGGAAACTGGAATTTGTTTTCCTTGTGCACTAATTCATTCATCATTTGATGCCCTCTGATATTAAATGACATATTTTCATTGATCTAAAATGTTGCATAACTTACAAAATACTTCAATTCTATTGTTATAGCATTAAATGTGGTGGATTATATACAGTAATACGAGCTCACCTATAATAAATTTGCTGAGATTAACTGAAATCTGGCTGAGAGATATGCCTGTGAAGGATTATCCTGCCTTGAGAATAAGAACCAAAAAGATGGTTCATTCCTTCGACTAAAGCTTTGAGTTCACAGTCATGTAGTGAACTACTTTTCCTCCTTTTCCTATCAAAAAATGCATAACCAGAAAAAAGTTTTGGAATAATTTCTTACAGTAAATGAAGATAACAATAGCCCTTCTATTTCCCATACAAGTAGCCCTTGAGGTAGACTATTATATAGCAAAATCCCCTGATCTATGGTTTCATCAGAACTGATATCAAGGGTGGTTTTTGGTCGTAGTTTGTTTCTTTTTTTCTTTTTATTTCTCGATTACTTTTTGGCCATTTCAAACTTGTGATATTTCCCTATATTGGAAGGTTTCAGTTTACAAAGCAGGAGCCTCTCTTGACTATTCAACAGGAACGGGTTGGACACAAGAATTACAGATGTAACCATAGTTATGGCTGGTGATTCAGGGTAGGGAAGCCAAGACTCAGAGGCCAGCAGACCTAGAGTGGATTTTCAAGAGTTCCTCTGGAAGCTGTGAATCTTAAGAATCTCCAAGAAGTGGCTACTAATGTTCATGTTGCCTCAGGCACCCAAAGTGGATGATTTGGAAGCCCTCATCTCAGAATCTCATGTCTACCTATGCATATTTCTTTAACTGCTGCCAGAAAATAATGCTTCTTTTCTTTGCTACTTTCTGCATGTTATTGCTTGTTTGCCCTTTGCAGACTAACTTGGAACCATCTAAAGGGGGTCTGGGAAATGGAGTTTCAAGTTCTTCCCCTTTAAGCAGACCAAAAGATAAAATGCTGTCTTAGTCAGTTGGGGCTGCTATAACAAAAATACCTTAGACTTGGTGACTTAAACAGCAACTACTTATTTCTCACAGTATTGGAGGCTGGGAAGTCCTAGATTAAGGTGCCAGCAGATCCAGTGTCTAGTGAGGGAGCTCTTCCTGGTTTACAGATTGCCATCTTAACACTCTATCCTCGCATGGCAATGAGAGAGATCTCATGTCTCTTACTCTTTTTTTTTTTAAAGTTCTTTATTATATTTATTTATTTTTGGCTGCATTGGGTCTTCATTGCTGCATGTGGGCTTTCTCTAGTTGCAGCAAGTGAGGGCTACTCTTGGTTGTGGTGCATGGGCTTCTCATTGCAGTGGCTTCTCTTGCTGCGGAGCACAGGCTCT
Organism: Mesoplodon densirostris; assembly: GCF_025265405.1. NCBI lineage: Eukaryota > Metazoa > Chordata > Mammalia > Artiodactyla > Ziphiidae > Mesoplodon > Mesoplodon densirostris. The sequence goes on along the minus strand of NC_082672.1, from coordinate 34,415,674 downwards.
AGGCACGCGGGCTTCAGTAGTTGTGGCACGCGGGCTCTAGAGCGCAGGCTCAGTAGTTGTGGTGCACGGGCTTAGTTGCTCAGCGGCATGTGGGATCTTCCTGGACCAGGGCTCGAACCCGTGTCCCCCTGCATTAGCAGGCAGGTTCTTAACCACTGCGCCACCAGGGAAGCCCTCTTACTCTTTTTATAAGGGCTTCAGTCCCTTCATGAGGGCCCCACCCATGACCTAACCTAACCCCGATTACTTCCCAAAGACCCCATCTCCAAATACCATCACATTGTGGATTAGGGCTTCAACATACAAATTTTAGGTGCACACAAACATTCAGTCCAAAGCAAGTGGGAACAGGAGTGATGCCAAGTTGAACACAGTCTGGCATAGTTCACAGTTTGTCAACTCAAAGTGTATATATGCCTTTCTACTCATACTTTAACATCAAAAACAACAACCATTCAACTTCATGCTTCTATATAATATGATATAACTCTGCTTTATATAGCCATATATACATCTGGCCACATATAGCTCACGTTTTCTCCAAAAAGGTTGACACATAATTCCATGAGCCACTATCTATCCCTAGGTGATGTCCATTCCTTTTCTAACTTAATTCCAATTCTCCTTTGATAGCTTATAACTTACAGACTGAATTATAAGATTAATCTCTACTAATACACTTTATATTAGATATAAGAAGAGGAAGGTTAGAAAACAAACTGATTGATATATGCAAATATGTATATCATAAGTCAGAAAAGGAAATAGGCTTAACTCCTACCTGCCTCATTTTCACAAGTAAATAAGAGGCCATAGTCAGTCTTTATAATTTCCTTTTCTCACTACCCATTCCATTTGCCCTCAGTTAGCACCTTAGCTGGTTATGGTTCTTTACCTGATTGGGTGATGCAAAACTGAGATGAATAGGTGAAGTTAGTGCTCAGCAAGAAGCAGAGGGGAGGAGAAAGTTTCCAGGTTTTTGATGTGTTCCACTTTTCTAGTTCCAGCGTTTCTCAAAAGCCAGCCTACATTCCTGTCCTTAGGCATTAATGGAATGTACCTATTACCTTATAATAAATTCTTTCTTTCTCTTGCTTAATCTAGCTAAATTAGTTGATAATGCTTATAAGGCAGGAGTTCCAACTAATAAAGTATTCAACTTATTTTAGTAAAATTTTGGTATAAACCATCAGATATGTTATCCAACATCTACCCTAAACTATATAAACTGTATATCATCTCCTGGGAAGCAGATGAAGTCAGTTTGCAGAAGAAAGATGCTAAGGTCAAGTCAGAGGCTGGTAATGCAGATTTATATCAGATTCTATAATTTCTAAGAAGAAGGTTAGACTTGAGCCAGGTTTAAAAAAATTCTGTGTGGGAAGTTTAAGTACCAGGTACTCTAGAGCTGGAGATGGGACTGAAGCAGGTTGGAAGGATGACAGGAAAAGGCTGGAAGTAACATTTAGGAAAATGAGGTAATCCATGCAGAATTAATCTAGGGTGAATCTCAAGGATAAGGATTTTAGTTATTCATTTAATTTTTTCATTGGGCAGCTACAGAAGCATAAGACATTGAACATATAGCAGAAACCAAGGCAAACACTGCCCTTTCCTTATGGAACTCATATTCTCGTGGGGAGGGAAGAGGAAGATATTAAATGATTAGTTACACATTTATTTACTTCATTGTTAACTGTAATGAGTACTATTCAGGAGAACCATTAAGAAAAGGAACTTGACCAAGTCTGAATAACGTGGAATGATTCTTTGAGGAACTGAAATAAAGTGTTTTTGTATATATTTTCTAAGCCAGATGTTAAAGTGGCAGACTTGTTCCAATAGGCCTGTGGAATAAAAAAAAAAAAATCAGTTTATAATTACTTGTAATAAAAAAGTGGAGAAATGTAAAAGGGTATGGGTTTAAATTTCCGAGTTCTTTTTTTATGCCTTTGACATTAATTTTCTTCTTGAAATAAGTGTTAGTCTTGTGACTTAAAATGCAGAGAATAATACACATTGTCTAGTTTTGTCAGTGGGATGCAGTGAATGCAAAGAATTATCCTGCCTAAGAAATCTACCATTCTAAGTAGAAAGGCTTTAACTATCAAGTAAACTTAGCTGGTTATATATATTTCCTTACACTGTTTCAGTAAGACTTGTTTTCTTTCTGCTATCCAACTCATATTGCTCAGACTTTTCTCCAGACCTTCAGTCACTGGGAGGAGAAAGAATGTAGGAAAACTTACAGATTTTAAACATGAATTATGTGCCAGATTGTATAGGAGGTGCTTGGGCATGTTTGGATGCTTCCTTGTCCTTAGAAACTTATTCTTTTCCTCATCAGTCTAATCATATCTAATTCTCTAACAGAACAGACCTTTTTCACCAAGGCTGTAGACACATTTGGAGTTTGTGCATAGGCTTCAGGGGGTCAATGAAAACTTAGAATTGTATTTCAGAGTCAAGGTTGGACAAGAGAAGTGAGTCCATAATATTTACCAGCTTTAAGAGAAAACAATGAGTCAAAATTGTAGGTAGCTGCTCAAAAATCCTGCCTTGTCCCTGAAGACTCTAGTCCACCTTTATCCCACTCTGGAAGTAGTTCTGAAAGACTTAATGTACTTAAATATAAACTGGTTCACATGCTGCTTACTGGCTTGGGAAATGAATGGCTTCTGTTAGTGCTCAGATAGAAAATTCCAAGAGGCATAGTTTTTTTTATGACTTTTGTATCTCCCCTTCATTTCTAGCACAAGGGTTTAATCTTAAAGGTTAATTAAAAATTTTGTTCACAAGTAACCTATATTATTGCTTCTTAAAATTATAAATAATTGAATTTTCTAGTGAAAATTCATCTACCATCACATATTTCTACATTTCTATAGTTTACAATTGGATTTGATTATTGTTCACAGAAATTTTTTTATTTGTAAAAATAATAATAAAACATGTTTAGTTTAATGAACAATACATATACAGTTTGCTGACTTTGTTGTTATCTAATATCACTGGGTTCTTTTGAAAAGGGATCTTGTAAATATCAATCTTTTCCTATTATGCCTAACTTTTAAAAATGTTATAGTTAGTAAATTAAATAATATTATTTAACTACTCAGTTTGTGGTAAGCAGAAGAATGGCCCCACCCCAGTGATATCTACCTGCTAATCTTCAAGTCTGTGAATAAATTAAATTGGCATCATTTCATGGCAAGGGGGTGTTAGAACTAAGACTACTAACCAACTGACTTTAGAATACGGAAATTATCCAGTGTTTTTGGGGTGGGTACAAAGTAACCACAAAGGCCCTTAAATGTGGAAGAGGAAAGCAAAAGGATTAGAGTCAGAGTGATTTGATGTGAGAAACGAGCCAGACTATTACTGGCTATGAAAAGGGAAGAGGGCTATGGGCCAAGGAATGTAGGCAGCCTCTAGAAGCTGGCAAAGGCAAGAAAACAGACTCTCCACTGGAGCCTCAGGTGTAATGCAGTCCTGCTGACACCTTGATTTTAGGCTACTGAGACCCATTTCGAACTTCTGACCTCCAGAACTCTAAAATAATAAATCAGCTTGGCTTTAAGTCACTAAATTTGTGGTAGTTTGTTACAGTGATAACAGGAAACTTAATATGACTGTCAGGTAGAAATAATAACATTAGATTACATTATTGTCCACATACTGTGCACAAAATAGTTGGTTAAATACTCTATATTGTTTCTGTTGTTGTTGTTCTCACACAACTTTATGCATTAGACTTTTACAGCAGAAGGCTGAAGGCAGTTTTGAATCAAACTCTGTCGGACTCCAAAGCCTATAGTCTTAACCACTGTGCTATGCAACCTCCTCTTTTATAAATCAGTGAATGAATAATTGAGATATGTAACACCAAGATGGGTACATATGGAGCGTAAATGAAGTGCTCAGGAAATGCTTTTGAATAATTCATATTATAATTTAAAATTGCCTTTTCTATTAGAACCCAATTCTTAATTTTCTGAAGGGCAGCATTTTGGTCAACAGGAGTATTCAGGAGGCTGGAGTTATTCTACCTCCCTGGATAGAGGCATCAGTGGCTGGGGCAGCTTAGAACTTGGCTTTTTCTATTTTAGCTATTCATTACATCTATCTTTTGAGAGCTACTCAAGCCTTTGAGAGTTCATTTCTTAGAATTCTGAGAATAAGAAGATACATGAGCCTCCTAGCACACCCTGGTGAACCATCTTAATCTGGGTGTTTCCCTCAAGGTGTTCCAAACAGACATTTTTTATAGGATGAGAGAGTGAAAGCATACTGAACCTAAGGCCAAGTTGTAGATTCCCTAAAGGTAAGCATCATATAAAACAAGTGATCCGGGGCTTCCCAGGTGGTGCAATGGTTGAGAGTCCGCCTGCCGGTGCGGGGGACGCAGGTTCGTGCCCTGGTCTGGGAAGATCCTGCGTGCCACGGAGCGGCTGGGCCCGTGAGCCGTGGACGCTGGGCCTGTGTGTCTGGAGCCTGTGCTCTGCAATGGGAGAGGCCACGGCAGTAAGAGGCCCGCGTACCAAAAAAAAAAAAAGTGATCCATTTTTTCTTCAACTTTCCAAACTTGTTTTTATCCATCTGCTTGAAATGTTTTCTCTCTTGCTCTATGAGTACATTAAGTATAGTGCCTGATTCTCCCTATGATATTTGCTTTCCATTAACTTCCTATTGATTTTTGGTTATGCATACACAGTACTGCACCAACATAAACTGCAAACACCAGACTTAAAGAAGTTGTGAACTATAACTTTTATGTTGGTGACAGAGCACTACAACGTGAATACATGAATATTGTCCGTGGCTTCTTAAAAATTGTGACAAATAAGGTCAAGTCTAACCAAGTGATAATATATATAAATTATAATGGGAAGAAATTTGGCATTTGGGGATGAAAGATGTTCAAGTAGAAAGGAAAGATTAGAATGGATAAAGATGAGTTTTTGAAAATATAGCATTACAGAAGGTGAAGCAAAGTATAAATCATTATGAAAAGAAAGGTACCAAGAGATGAGAAAAGTGGGGAGGAGTGGTAAGGAAAAAACACAGCAAGTTGAGATGACACCTAAAAGGGGATACAGTTTTTGAGACAAGTGAAATTTTAACAGTTATTTTAACTTAATGTGATTAGTAATGCCTCTCACATATTAAAAGCATTCAAATTTTTTACTGTTTTGCTTTAGAATCTCAAAGTAGCAATACTTTGAAACTATAGAGACTTGGATATAGATTGGACAAAATAATTTCTTTATTAGTTTCCGTTATGTCACCTGTAAAATGGAGACAATAAATATTAGCTCACAGAGTTACTGAATGGCTTTTCTACTAGTAAAGAAACTAGCAAAATGCCTGTGTGGATTTTATATTTTTTAAAGTAACATAAGTAACTCAATATCCATACTTATATTGAAGCTGATTGAAATGAAAAAGTAAATGTAACAGAAAAGACTAGCCACAAATAAAATGGATTGAAATAATCAAGTAAAAAGCACATATGCTTTAATTTCTTTCAATTATTTTAAAGATTTTGATTGAAGTTCCCAATGTTGATTAAATGTCTATCTCCATTAATAGCTGTTAATAGGACAGAAGAAACAAACAATCTAAGGAGATTGATGGCAAAGGCAGGATTTTTTTAAGCCGATATGTTGTGGAAATGATCTCAAATTAAAAGAATGTAGTGAGATTCCTTTATATTATAATCTGAGCTAAAACTGAAATTGAGGTTTTTTTTTTTTCCCCGCCTGTATCAAAGCAGTAACAAGTAATTCTCTTGAATTTTGAGATTGGATTCCACTTTCAGACAGTATTTTTAGAAACAGAGCTAAGTTAAATTTCTTGTAAGAAAACTTTTAGCACATTTCCAAAAAACATTTACATAAAAGACCTGTATTGCATGAAAAACATTTAAACAACATTCATCTAGTTGAACACAATGTCTCCCCTAAAGCTTCTTTCTTATCAGAAGAAGGGAATAAAAAAAGGTGTAGCTTTGGAGGAATGATAAACTGCCTGTTATGACTTAGCTTTATGCATTCTTTCATATGTATCATTTGTACAAATAAGAATTTTCTATTTATCTTTCACTAGTTAATTACTGGCAATACTGTTTTGTTATTTTTGTTTTTACCATATTTTGTTTGAAGAGTTCAAGATTCTAAAGCAAGAAGCTTACTTACAGAATATTTTATGTTGATTTTTGTTTTTCTTTCCATCAAAAAGTTCTTACAAATATATCAAGTGCAGGGAATAATATTCTGATGTTTTTCTCCATTGGTCTGGTTGAGTTGGGCTGAGTGGGTTACTGGAATATAGTGACATATGACTTTTTCTTGCAGAATGACTTCTTGGACCATTAAGTAATTTGTAAAAAATTAATTAAATTTTCTGTAGCCCAACTACAAGCTTCAACCAAATTAAGCATTCCTTACACAAATTATTTAAAAAAAGAAAAAGAGTGCCTACTCTCCCATTCTCACCCTTTCCAGTAATACCCTCCTGGTTGGGTATCTAGGTAAATTCATTTAAGTTGCTGTAATGTTAAAGGTTCCTTTTGGACCATGGTTCAGTCTTGCAGGTTGCCATGTTTCCTAACCCAGGAGGAGCAAGGCTAGGCTTTTGAGTGTCTTGGAAGAGAATGGATGCACCGCCACCTGTGGTAGTCCCGTTATGTAATCAGGGTTTAGATCTTTTAAAAGGAACTTCCTTTAATATTGCTTCTCAGTGCAGCCTCCCCTGATGACTTATTTCCTTTCCCCAATACAATTACATCAAAGAAGGACATAGAGGAATTGGGGTGAGTTTTGTGTCACTGATAAATTTTAAGTTGGAAGAAGGAAGAAAAAAGCAGAGATGATGCAAAAAGAATATTGAGGAAGTTAATTGCAGAGTCACAAAGTTATTTATGTTCAATAAATACTTGGAATGTTAACCATCCAACCTTCATTACTAGCTTCAAAAATTAGACTCCATTTTCTTTTATGGTAAAAAGGAGATGACACAGGTCTTCCCTGGTGGCGCAGTGGTTGAGAGTCTGCCTGCCGATGCAGGGCACACGGGTTCGTGCCCCGGTCCGGGAAGATCCCACATGCCGCAGAGCGGCTGGGCCCGTGAGCCATGGCCGCTGAGCCTGCGCGTCCAGAGCCTGTGCTCCGCAACAGGAGAGGCCACAACAGTGAGAGGCCCAAGTACCGCAAAAAAAAAAAAAAAAAAAAAAAGGTGATGACACAGAGACTTAATCTCAGAGAAGGATGTTCTGGCTAATGACCCAGAGGGCAGCATTTCATCACCATGTCATGCATTCATCACCATATCAGGTCTGTCCTGAAGCATTTCAGGCAAGGATATCTGATTCATCACACATCAAGAACAGATCACTGTCTAGCAGTGAATTCACATTGAAACACATTTTCAAACCCACAGGAAACACACATTTTCAAACCCACAGGACATGTGTATAAAATTAGACTCCTCAAGGCCACATCTGATCAGAGTACTCATTATTGAAGACTCTGAAATGCATGGAATGGCTACCCCCTATTTGTTCTTTCCCTTTTATCTGATGCTGCAGACATCATTTGAAAAGTTGGCTACACTTTCCAGCTAAGGATGTTCCTCCAGATACTCCACTTTCAACTCTCCACCTGAATTCTTTTTCAACCTGTTTTCTCTCCTCTGGTTCTACTGTTTTGCCTCTTCTAATTCTTCCTTTTTGCTTAATCCCGTTATATTGATAGTTCAGTCAGATGTCTGATTTGACATTCTTTTCAACTTTTCCCTGAAGTGTTTCCTCCCAAATGACTTATTTTGTTTTAAAAAACTGCAGCTGAATCCCTGTACCCATCTTGGGCTCTCTGGATAGCATATCCTAGTGTGGGATGGGAAATTCAAGAACTCACTTGACTGGACAGGATAGTAAGTTATGTAATGTGATGTTTAATGGCATCTGACAAGGAGACCCTGATACATCCATCTGCACAATAGGGATATACCTACCAGAATGGGTCAGGTCACATCTTTGGCCATGATTTTCTTTCTAAACAATACCTAGATGAGCACTCCCAGTATTTGTCTCTGAGACACTTCTTTTTCTAGGATTACATTCCTAACTATCCTCACTTACGATGGCGACCCAAGCAGATGAAGTAGGAAATTAAAATATTAGCTAATAGTAAAAAATATTAAATAGTTTAAATCATTTGATGGCAATTGCTGGGCTGGGAATTTTTACCAGATCCTTGTGAATGAAAGGAGAAAAAAATCCCCCTTAATCTAGGTTTGTTTTCTAAGAAAAGGAAAATCAAAATCCAACAGCAATCTGAGAAAAAAATTAGTCAAGAATGAGGCTAAAAATTATTTTATAATATTGATAAGTAAAAGTGGAAATCAACAGAAATTTGGCAGAAAGATGAATATAAAAATTGTAACCTTCAAGAGGAAAAAGGAAGTCTAGATCTTCATGAAGCAGTCTTAAAAGGTTAGAAAACGATTTATGTTAGAAAACCACACTAAAGCCTGAAAGCTTAGAATGTTCAGTTCCCTAAAGAAATAAGGATACCATCATACACATTTTATGGGGCATTTTATTTTCACAGTACTTGATACTGATCGTTTTTTTTTCCTCAGAGAGAATCTACCATATAACAACTAGTAAAATAGCAAGAACAACAGGTAAAATTGGGTAAAAGACTCCATCTTCTAGCAGTCCAGGATTTTACCCTGCAGTTTGTCTTTAAGTTTTTTACTTAGCCTGTTCCTGAATGTCTCATATAACAATTGATTTGTAGATTATCCTTTGAGTGGTTTGACCGTCCCTGAATTTATAGCCTGGGAAGCCTTATATATAGTCTATTTTCCTGACTCCAGGCCCAATAGCATTCAAACTAACCTAAAACATCTCTCTTTGTTCTTAAAAATCTGTGAAGAAGAGGCCACAATCTTTCCTTTGTAAGCTCTGTGGAAAACATCTAATTGGCAGGCTATTTTTAGATACATTTTCAAAGATTTTGCTTTTTCCAAGTCTCTTCTTAATATAGTACTAGCACAGGATGTCAACAGCCCATCTTATTATCATGTCATTCTAGTATCTTAATAGATAATAGACCCCTGGGAGGAATGGGTTTATTCTTTTGAAATTATATATATACTTCCTTCCTTAATTTTATCTAAAGTGTAAACTTGTATACAGATCATGTCTTGTCTTTTGTATTCTATGTAGCACTCCTTTGGCTCTAGAGAAAGTTTAGAAGAAATAATGACGGAGGATATTTTAAATGGTAGTAGAATTAAAGTTGGATGAAAGATACAGGCTGAGTGTGAAAGGGCTTAAGTAGATAGTTTAATAAGAGGGAAAGATGGGACTTTGTCTTCAGAGGAGACTTCTTGGAGAGGCAGACTAGTGTCATTGTCAGAGACAATGTGAACTAGGGACATTAATTCAGACTGGCACAAGACACTGAACAAAGCTGTGATTACTTTATTTGTAAATTGACATACTGTGTTTTTTTCCACTGTCCTTAGGAAGTTGACATTTTATTTTAAAATACTCATCTGAATATACCTACTACTGAATATCTACTTTTGCTCACCTAGAACCCATTACCTTTCTCTCTTACATTTTTTTTTCACCCTGCTCCCAGTTTTAGGGTTTATATTTTGAAAGAGATGAGCACCCACCTAGACCCTTACATGGCTATGATCCAGGCCTGGACAATGACTTTATTCAATTCCTGTGCCTACAGAGCATGGTTTGCGGGGGAGGGTGGGAATCACACCTTGCAGAACAATCCTAGGGTTGAACTATTGAAAAGGAGGAGGTCTTTCCACTGTGGTTGCTGAAAGTAGAAAATGTAGCCTGGAGCTGATAGCAGCTATTTTATTACTCCCTGGGTAAGCTTGACTGAATGAAGCCCACGAAGAGAAAAGCAAACCTGAGAGAAGAGAGACCAAGTCCTTATCAATATAGTTAGAGGCACTGGATCTAGAGCCTTTTGAATGTTCAGTTTCTTAAGCCTATAGATTATCCTACCCCCTTTGTTTCCCACAAGCCACCATAACTTGTCTTTTTCTGTTACTCATAACTGAAACAGTCCTAGGTAATAAAATATGTTTTACTTCCATACCCATAGAGGAGCTTGGGTGCTTCTATATTTCAAATGCTGAATATTCTATCCAGAATCCACTTCCTTTCTGTCTTGCTTTACCCTGAAAAGAGGGCAGTGAAGGCAGGCATGAGCGGCCAGCCAACCAGGCATGCTATACAAATAGCTGCCATGGGTCATCTCTCTTATGCTGATAGCATAATAATAAATACTTCCTTCCCTTGTTAGGGAACAAGGTGGACTTATCTTAAACTAGAATTTCTTCTGTAGTGAACAGCTGTGAAAAACTGGTATTTTAAAGAGAGATCACTAACAATACACTTTAGTAGAGCCCAGGATGCTGCAAAGGGAAAGGAACAAAATGACACTTCTACTTTCTAGGCTGGAATCCTAGTGTAGAAATTGTTGCCTTATTGCCTTCTTCTTTCCATGTAGCATGGCTAGTGTTGCGGAGGATCATGGATGCTAAACACTGGTTCTTGCTAAACTTCAAAGAACTGAATAAGAGAAAGAAACAGCCCCCAGTGAAAAGTCATGGTGATATCCAAAGTTGAGTTCTGTCCCTGGAGGGGAATTTTTTATGAGATACTGGGATATTATAGTACTATTCTGGTGGTTTAAAGAAAAATAAATAGATTCATAACTGTGGACATTAATTATATTAGATGATATACATCATTTGTAATACTAGGACAGAAAGTATCGTATTTTCTTTATTAATTTTCAAGTTGTTGCATCATTTTTTCTTCTCAGGACTTAGCATGAAGGCCATTTCTGTACTGGCAAATAAAATGTGAAATTGAGAAGGCTTGAAGTCATTTGACAGTAGGGAAAGTGTTAGATTTTTAACTTGGTAGCAGATTTAATTTTATCATTTTTAGAAAATTTAAAAATATATATCATGTAAATTGCACAAATCATAAGTGAAAAGCTTGATGAATTCCCACAAAGTGAACATGCTGGTGTAACAAACACCCAAATCAAGAAACACAACATGACTGGCACCCCAAACTTCTCTGCTCAGTTACTGTTTACCTCCTTCCTCACCAAAGCTAACTGCCATCCGATTTCTTACACACGCTGACTGTAGATTAGTTGTTGGCAGAGATTTGGAATGGCAGAATGGCCTACTGAAATGTGAGGGAAGTTCCATGGATGGACTTAAGCCTAAATATGCATGGATATTTTTTACAACAGTACCTATTTTTCCTCCAACCCACACAGGAACCCACCCATACCTACTCCACTGTCCCTCTAGAATATTCTTTATATTATATTTTCAATCTTGCAGTTGGATAATTTAAAAGACTTTGTCATAAGAGTTATACAACATTGTGTAAGGTTGCCACGTAAACACCTGCAGTAGCCATGGGAGAAAGGGCTAAGGTGGAGGCAGTCTTGTCCTTTTCTCTCTTGCCTTACTCCATAACTTCCATGGATTACTCTTTTAATAAGAGAACAAAGGAAAAGAAATATGTCTTAAAGAGTTTCGTTTAAAGTCTCTTGCTTCATTCTTAAACCCTGCTTAATCTCTCCTGATTCTGACTTTAAGGAGTACAGATCTCTGTTGGCATTTTCTATTTGCCTTCTGAGGCCCAGAAATTGGACACAAGTAAAGAGGGAAAGAGATAGTTCAGGAGCACTGGCCAGCGTGTGCTCTGGACAGATGGGTTAACTTGCTTTGGAAGAATAATGGTCATTCCAATGTACTTCTGGGTTCCAGAGTGTGGTATTCTGTGTCCAGATAAACTAATCTCTTGGTCATTTGTCAAAGAGAATACTGAATGTTTAACGGAACCTACTACACATGCAGGTGTATCCTCTCCAAACTAATAGATGTTATTCATCATGCTGGGATATTGGACAGATTTGACTTTTAGAAGCATAGAGAAATGATTTGGCTTAAAACTAGAGATGGTGGATTATATAATTACTCATAGCATTAAGCAAATTTAGAATTTTAAAAATGTGCCTTGAAGAATATTTTACTCTTTTCAATAAACAATAATCTATGAACACTGACAGTGAGAATCTATGAATTTTGCAATTTTCAGAGCAGTTATTTCAATTGGATTTAAAGGAGATATTACATTGCTTCTCTATCTTTTGGCTAAGATCAAGTGTAGTATCTCTTATTATCAGTTTAATAAAAGCATGTTATGCTGCATAAAACCCTCAAAATATTTTTATGTAGTAGTGCCATGGTTTATTATGTAGAGCTCATTTAAAGGCACCCATGCAACATATTAAATTAGCTTCTTATAATCATGTATATTATAGGTATTTCTTCTTCCAATAAGTAATCATTGAGAAATAATGAGAACTGTTGAGAGAGTGATTTTAAGAGTTTAACAAAGAAAGTCTCTACCCTTAGAAGCTTGCAGTCTTCTTGAAGATAGGGATTCTGAGTCTGTGTGTTTTGGCTTAGTGTCATCCTTGCCTAAAATGGTGTGTGGAAAACAGCAATAATGGGAAGGAATAGTGTGTATTTGAGGGAGGAGTAGACAGGTCAGTCCAGTTGAGTGCTATGTGTATGTGGTGTGTGTGTGTGTGTGTTTATGAACCAGGTATAAAATAAAGTAGGAATCATAAAATTGGATATATTGTAGATAGTCTTACATTGTAACAGATACAATTGTACTCAGTATAAATGGTGAATGAATGAATGAAAAAGAGTCTTGAATACCTAGTAGAGGATTTGAGTCTTCACCCTGTAGGTACCAAGGAAATATCATGAGTGTAAATTGTTTCCCACTCTGTGACCAGAAATGCTAGAGTTCTTTTGATGGACAGAATGAAGTTGCAGGTTCTTAGATGGATAAGAACTGAAACTTTTCAGCTTTAAAGAAAGAATCCCACTCAACATTGTACATATTTAAATTTATGTGAAGTTGCCCACATGCAATGGAAGGAGTTAGCCAAATAAATGATAAAGAAACTTCAAAACATCTTGTACTTGGTTATATATTTGGTGGTTCCATATCCTATGGACTATAACCAATCCGTCTTTCCCAAGCCTAATAGACTTTTTTTTTCCTGTAACATTAAAGACTTCAAATTATACCAACAAGTGTTGTGACAATATCAACTGTTGCTAGAGTGATAAAACCAAAATGCCATCTAAAAAATATATATGTAAATATATACACCAAAATAATATATATAGCTATATATATAAGTGCTATGCACACACACTTATTAACTAGATTTTTAAAAATTCCATGAGATGAAATTGTGAAAACTTAAAAAAATTACTTCATTAGAGTTTCTGGGTTTTTTCTTTTTTAAAAATTCAATTTATTTAAACTAAAAAAAAAATTCAAAAACCGATCACCCATTTTTTCTACCCCCAACAATCAGAGTTTCTGATAGGAATCCAGATTTTATAAGTATTTCCTTGAAGTCAGATCTATGACTTTTAAAATATAAACCAATTTATTTTATTTAGTTTCTTTTGATTTGTTTTATTTTAATTTTATTTTTAGTAATGAATTCTAACAAAATGATCCACTTGGTTGTGCTTGTGGCACAGCTGATGTCAGCATATTACTAGTCAGCTGTAGATGACATATCTTGATATCCAGTCCTGTCACTACATTGTTCCCATCAACACTGTTACCAAACATGAGATGGTCAATGGGAGTCATTTATTTTCTGATCGTTATCATCTGCATAATTTATTTACCTCCTAGATGCCATCTTTGTAAATACTGTTGGGTTCTATAAACTAGAGTGGGCAGGTGGCATATTGGGAAACATTTGCCAGTCTTACTTAAGTATATAACAAATCCTAGTGTAAGAGAATTTAGATGTTTCTGTGGTCAGCATGAAATTTTGCTCACAAGTTTCCAACATAATATAAAACTTAACATAAAATAGTTGAGAAAAATAAAGCTTTAGAAATGTTTTCAGCTTATATTGGGTCATCAAATGAAAGAGTCTGGTCATCATTTCATTTGGCATCTTTGGATTATTTTAATGGATTATGTCCCAGATGGGTATTAGCATATTGGTAGGGCATGGTCAAATTTTTTAAGAAAGCAACAGCTACTGGATTGGCTAGAGCTGTTTCCTTAAAATTGCAGATTAGTTTTATGAGCAGTGTTTTTAATACAGCTTCACAGCAAAGCAGATTTGTGTAATTTGACCACCTGCTATAAACATCGATTTTAATCAATCACGTATATCTTTGCCCTATAGTTTATCAGTGGTAAAATGTCTGAAGATTTTGAAATAAATTTCATGATAAAATTAAGCAGCCATCTGGAATTATACTATAGTTTTTCTCTAAATGATTTGCAAGGCATAAATTTGAAATGTATATAGAGAATATACACATATAAGTGCACATCTGTTTTGTCCTTGTTTATAACGCTGTTTGTGAGGACATTTTATCGTGAATATTACAGAAAATTTACCTACTTAACAAGGCCCGTAAAGCTCCATGGGCAGAAAGATGCTTGAGCTCTGCTGGTCTAGCCTGTGCGCTTAGATAATGATCCATCTGCTCCACTCCGGGTCTCAGTGATTATGATCCAACCTTTGTAGCTTTTCAGTCAGTGTAAAATTATTGCAAAACACAAGATCTGCTTTCTGATATTTGTTTCAAGTCATGTTGCTTTAATAATGTACCCCCATCCAAATATAATTTATGGGAAAATTATGTATTTATCCTGTATACGCAAGTTAGATTTGCCTCCCCCCCACCCCCCAATTCTCTGTGTAGAAACTTCCCAAACTGTTCATGAAAGACACATTCAAAGAATCTGCATGAAGATTATATTACAGTCTGGATCTGTGAAACCAAAAATATTGAATATTTAAATTAGTAATACTTTCTGCATGTAACCCTTCAGTCCACTTATTTTGGGGACATGGCTTATTTTAGGTTTTCTTACCTTGGTCTTATTTTAGGTTTAGTTATTTATTTATCACTAGTGATAGGGGATGTACTGGTTGGTTTCATATCCTCTGTTTTGTCCTTCTTTTTAAACTCCTTTTATTACTCATTTCAAAGTACCACCTGTGGGGTTTCTCCTTGAAATAACAACTATTCCTCCAGCTAAGAATGTATTTTATTAGTTTTATAACTTATCATGCCTTTTATGCAAAGCCATAGATTTCAAAAAAGACGGCATTCAAAATTAAAAAAGTAAAATCTGAACAAAAATATGTTTAAAAAGAGACTTGAGATCACCAATGAAAGACTCATTATTAGCACTTAAAAATAAACTTTTTAAGAGTCATTAAGGATGACATTATACTTTTAAATTCTATGACATTACTGTCAGTATATGGGATATGAAATCCCTACTTTATAGAGATTAACATTGAACATGTAAATAAACCAAGACATATAATTACCCTTGTGCTTTCTTTTTTTCTTTCATTTCATTTAAAAGTAAATTATTTTATATATTTGAAGGATATCCTTCAGTTATCAACTCATATAGAGGAAAGTGAAAGTTTTTATCGCTTGTTCATTTAGGAAAACACATATAAAGGACTGAGTACTTACCTACATCATCTAATATAAAAACCCGGTGAGGTAACTTAGGCTGACTCTAGATGGCAAACTGTTGTCAATATACTAGAATATCTCTGATGTAAACAAATAATTTAATGCATGATATAATAATTATGAATAAATGTCCGTTTGGAAAACAGAGGAGAAAGCAACCCCCTGTTCCTTGAATAGTAGGTAATGATTTCACAGAGGAAATAACATTTATACTGGGCCTTGAGAGATGCATAAGAGTTTGTGAGGCAGTGAAGAGCATTCCAACAGAAAAAAATGCTATGAAAGAGTATAGTGAATTAAGAGAAGGCAGAGTGATTGAGGCCTATGGAGTTGGGTAAAGGAACAAGATGGTGGAGAAGTAAGATAAAGGGCTTAGAACTCATTTAAGGTCAAATTATTGAGTATTATTGCCATGATAAAGAATTATTCTGTAGGCATGGAGAACTAACCAGTATTTTAAAGCACAGGACTGACATGAATGGATGGATTTTTGTAAAAAAATTAAAAAGTGACAATGTGGAGGCAGTTCCAAACAGGCACAGATGCAGCAGAGCCAATTATACAGAAATGATAGTGATACGTGTTGCTTGAGAGGTCCATCAGGCTGACGGATTAACTCCACTGTAGCCCTCAAAACTGTTTTTTTTTTTTTTTGAACAGTAAATATAGGTCTCCTTTATCAATATTTTGCAGTTATCTAAGAGCATAAGGAACTGGTTTGTGTTTTGTCTCCTTTACTTGACTCTTCTTCAAAAGTAGACATAATGTAAATTATTAGATAAATATCTAATAGGTATCTGGCTAAAGAGAAAAGAAGTATGTGAATAAGGAATATATCAAAAGTTTAATTCTTGTATACTTGAAAGATGAAAAGCTAATATGTCATGGGTTTTGAAAAGTAGCAACTCTTGTGAAAATTATTATTGTTATTGCTATATAAGATGTCTTTTTTTAAAAAAATCTACTCTCTTATTTATGCTGTTCAAAATCCCTACTGTAATGGGTTTTGAAATGGGATTCACATGCCTGGGATTGTTTGTCCATATCAAGTATTATTTGATGGCAGTGACTTGATTTGACAAGTCAGGTCAATCAAAATAATGAAATAAGCCTCTACATTTTATCTAGTCTAATTATACTAACACTTAGATGTTTTATAGTAGTGATGCATATTAATTGTTTGCTTCAAGGAGTTTAGCGTCCTTAGCTGCCCTTCTAGCAATTAAAGTGTTGTTCGCTTTAGCAAATATGTAAAAAAATAGTTGGAATAAATTTTGAGCAAAGAAATTTATTTCCTTACTTAATGCAAGACTAGTACTAATGATTCTTTTAACAGTTGTCATAAAGATGATTCATATTTTCTATGTGGCTTTATAAATGTACCATCTAGCATAAGATAGAAGATTCTACTTTAATTGCTAACATTTATCTTTTTGGGTCTCATTTTCTCCCTGGAGTAATATTTTTAGAATGATAAAAAAATAAATCATTACTTAAAAGATTGGGCTTTAAAAATGGAATTCAAGGTTATTAGATAAAGTTTTATGGGTGGGGTTGGTTGGTGGTACATGTATTATTTTTGTTTGCATTTTTTTGGTCTGTTAGGCCATAGATATAATTAAACAGTTAATTGTTATAATTGTCTTTTGGAAGTCAAAGTCTAGATTAAAAATTTAAGGGAACAAGAAATTTGCTTTAAAATTATCCTTTTAAGCAATACCTTAAATGAGCAACTTGTTTCATGTCATTCTCCATCTCTTGCCCTCTGCCTCCCCCCCACCTCCATTACTTCTTCCTCCTAACTTCTTTTCCTTCCACAAATGTATATTGAGAGCTCACTGAGTATAAAATGTGTTAATGTAATAACAAATATGTTGCCATACAAACAAATGCATATATTTCTTAGTTTAAAAGTACCGTTAAGATGAGTCTTGAGCTATATTTGAAGAAGGAAAGAGCCATACTTTTTGGAGGGATGATATCATGAGTGAGCAATGACCATTTCAGGGCAAAATTGGCTATTTAGGACCAAGTCCAAAAGTCCAGTTATGTAGAAAGGATCTTGTAGGCAATGTAGATCTAGCAAGCAAGAGGTCATGTTCCAGCTAGCAGGAGGAGGTTCTATTAGACGATGATTCTGGTAAGGAAATTACAAACAAATTGCAGTTCCACGTGGCCTTTTAGCAGAACCTTATGAGGGAAGGTGCATGGTGCAGAAAAAGCATGGACTGTAAGGAGGAAGAAGGTACGAGTAGTGGCTTGTGCTGTCAAGGAAGACAAGTTCATTATAAGACAAAGCAAATCCCTTTGTCTTCATTGGTGAGCATTAGCTGGACCATGGTGGGGTTGGCCAAAAAGAGTGGGCCCTTGTCAAGAGTATTAATTTAAATTGATTGGCTAGCTGTTTTTTTTCCTTTTCTTTTTTTCTTGAGGAAGAAATATGGCAATTGTAGAATCAAAATGGTTATCTAAGGAGAATATTTCAGAGAACCTAGTGATTAAGAGCATGTACTTTAGAGTCAGACTGCCTGGATTCAAATCTCAGCTTCATTACTTACAAATCATGTGGTTTTGGGCAAATTATTTAACCTCTTTGTGGCATTTTTATCTTTAAAATGAGAAAAGTAATAGTACGCACCTCATAGAATTGTAATGAGGATTAATTGAAATAATACTTGTAAAGTGTTAGAATCATGACTGGCCAAAGTAAATGGTTATTAAAATATATTTTATTAAAGTTATTTTCTGCAATTAAAATAAAATATTTAAAAATCAAATAAAGGCTCTATGCATGAATAGCTCATAACAGAAATTGTAAATAATAAAGCATTACAGGAAAAAAGAAGGCAAATGTGAGGTAATTAGGGTTTGAACTAGGAATGTAACCTGTGGTATGCAGAGGGAAGAGTGGATCTAGACTTTTTTTCCTCTAGTTTTACAAGGACAGTCCAGGTCTTGCCCAGACATGCCAAGTTAGCCTGGATGTATCATAAGCTCAGTCATATAAGTATTAGAAGAATCTAAGATTTCAAATTCTTCCTTGAAGGGACAAGAGCTGTTGAGACTCCCAAATTCACTCCTGAGTTAGCAAAATTTGGATCAAACTTCTCTTTCCATGGGACTTAATTATCTTCAGGGCTAGAAACCTTGGGGCTTCTGATAAAAATATCATACCACAGAGTCTACATGAATCTGCAGACTGAACAAACAGGCCAAACACAGAAGCTGAAAGGATTTTAGAGCTGGTTCAGAGGCTGTTTGTTATACCTGTATAGCCCATTAATAAATAGCTGGTTTTTGTGATTTGCATAGTTTTTTTTTTGTGGGTAGAACCTGGGACTGTCTGACATTTGAAAGTCTCATTCCATCTTTGAATCTGTGAGATATCCATTTGGAGAGTCCTAAAAATGTGAAGATATTTTGCAGAAGCTGGAGAATGATGCAGATTAAGGAATGATTAATTGTCCTGTTGAAAGGTTGATTCATATTTTCAGTTATTCTAGAGGGAGAGTTTTATTGGATGAAAAAAAAGTCAATTTCTCTCTAGGTCACTTTGTTCAGTCTGTGAAGAGCAAAGGATTATTTTTTACAGTATGTTTTCTAATAATTTGTCTAAACGAATTTTGCATTCCAGAGTCACATAGTGCTCTTGGGTTATTTTTCCCCCACATTTCCCCTAATGGATTATTTATACTTTTAACAAAATGATGAATGGTACTTTGAATATTCGAAATGTGTTATTTCCTCTGGAGAATCTGAGTGAAACAAGTACATTCTTGTAGAAGAATCCTAATATGGTTACCTATTCCTTTGAAATTGGCTTTATCTTTGATTGTGACAATTCTCTACAAATTGAATGCTGTATATTAAAAAGCTACAGTATTTCATATTTTTAGTAGCAGAGGTAAGATTGCAGAAACAAGTTATAATAAAGAAGGGATTTTAGTTTCTTCTAGAGAGGAGTATTTCATAACATAAAATAACTCCATTTAGGGATTTAAAAATATATTTTCCTGCATGTTACTATGAAATTTTTAAAGATGTGAAATTATTTTTCTCCTTCGTGGAGATACTTTCTCTCTCTCTGATTCTCTTCTCTGGCTGCCATCACATTTTTGCACTTTGGCACTTAAACATTTGACTACAGTTTTGACTTAAGGGAGGTATCCATTTGTTTTCACAATATATATATATATGTTATATATTATGAAATACATATATGAAGGTTGATTTTGGAGCAGAAAGTATAGGGAAAAGTGAAGCTATGGGGCAACAAAGGCACAAAATTCTCCAGAAAGTTGCTTTTTTTTCTTCCTATATAAACAAAGTGTTATAAAAAATATATTTAGATTTTTGGAATTGCTCAAATTAGAATGGTATTAAATGATTTTGGAGTTTTTTTTTAAAGTGTACTTATGAGCACATGCATAAGTAATTATGCAGTAGGTAGCATGAGTAGAAAATTTATGCAAGCTCAGTTGTCATTAATTCTATTGCAATTGTTTATAAGATGGACTTCAATAAATTACAGATTTTTAAGTTAAAAAAAAATTTTAACTCTAGGACACTGTGGCACTTATATAAGACTGTATACACGTTCATGGCATGGTCCATACTCTACAAGGATTTATAATTTAGTTGGAGAGAAAAATGTTGACACCATGAAGATACAAGCTAGCTTGTGAGTGGCACAGGATACCAAAGGCCTTTTTGACTCCTTAGGAATATATTGGGCAGATGTGTATATTCATATTTCTCTGAAGAAAGGATTTGTACGTTCCATTAGTTTCTCCTCAAACTTTAAAACCATAATTGCTTTCATTGTTGGGGATCTTTTGCAATAATCAGTGATGGTTTCTTGGAGGAAGTAAGATAAATGTAGCACCTAAAAGTTGCATAAGATGCCTGTGGGTGGAGACACATACAGATAAAGGGAGAGCATTCTATGAGAGATCAAGAGTACAAATGATGATATAAGACAGTAAAATATAAAGTAAATTGGTTCAGAAATGATGAGTAAGCAGCCAAATTGAATTAGAGCTGAATTAAGTT
The DNA here is from genome assembly GCF_025265405.1 of Mesoplodon densirostris. Taxonomy (NCBI): domain Eukaryota; kingdom Metazoa; phylum Chordata; class Mammalia; order Artiodactyla; family Ziphiidae; genus Mesoplodon; species Mesoplodon densirostris. The sequence goes on along the minus strand of NC_082672.1, from coordinate 34,394,983 downwards.
GGGCCAAATTATAGAAGTCTTTGGATTCCAATTAAGATATTATTGGTGGAATGGGGTCTTTAAATGCTTTTGAAAGTTAAAATTGATTGTGGTGTATAAAAGACTGGGAAGTGAAAAGAGATGAAGTTGGTGTAAGATTTTTTTTCTTTTTTTTTTGCATAGCATATATAAGTTCATATAAGGTTTAATATGAGGAAGAAAAAGAAGAAATTAGGATGAGAGAAAATAAGAAAAAACCCTGAAAGCTCTTTTTAACTATATGTGCATGGATATAGGAGCTATAAATACATTCATTCACCCCCACAAAAATGACTGAGGGCCTATGCTATGAGCCAGGCACTGTTCCAGGCATTTGAAATACATCAGTGAACAAAGCAACATTACTGCTCCTAAGGTGTTTACATTCTAGGGGATGATACAGAGGTCCTAAGTGAACGGGACAATTATGGCACCACAAAGTGCTAGTTGTGAAAGAGTAAAATGTTACAAAACTGTGGAGGTATTTCTAGTTTTTTGTGCCAAAATAGTAGGCAAGAAATTTGCTCCTTGGAGTCTGGAAGAGATGATATTACTTGTCATTAATATTCCATTTGAGCTAAAGAATAAAGTAACTGAAGAGTATTTAAATTAAACGTTTCAGAATCATCTTATACTTTATCAGTCTGAAAGTTCTGCAGTGACCTGACAGAAAAGGAAAAAGAAAAGAAAAAAGAAAGATAAGGAAAAAGAATTGGAAAAAAATCTGAAGTTCTTCGGATAGCTGGAGAGAGGCATTGAATCCCCTGGGTATTAAACATGTTATAAAACAAAAAGTCTTCAACATATGGCAGTTTTCATTCATGTTTGTAATAGTGAGATTTAAGTCTGAGAAATACATTTCCCTCAAGAGTATTTCTGTCTGTGAGACTGACTAGTTATAGTCTTACTAAGCCCTGAAAAAGGATTGGCAATAAGTTACTACAAGTCACACAGGACCCCAGTCCTATAATGTATAATGATATTAGAAATTTTCTTTGGTTGTTTTAGATTTATGTGAAATTCAAAAATTTAATTTAGCAAATATTTAATAAGTACTTTCTATGTTCAAGGTACTGTAAAAGGCAATGGAAATTTTATAAAAAAGAATAAAAGACAGAATTTGTCTTCAAGAAATTCACCATCTAAAAAGGGAAACAAGCATGCTAAAAGTTAAAACAAACCAAAACAAAGCTATAATAAAACATGGTTAAAGGAGCTTAGAAAAAGGATATCTAATTCTGCTTGAGGTTATCTGGCAAGCTATGCCCAAAGAATGAATCTCAAGATAAGTCTCAAAGGTAGACCAAGTAGGAAAGGGCATTTCAGGCATAGGAAACTCTACAGGCAAATGCACTGAAGAGGTGTAAAGTAGAGAACTCTGAGGAAATTGAAAACTCAATGGTAGAATATTGGTGGAGTTGTCAAAAGGCATGACATGACCCTGGACTGTGACAAAGGCCGACTGATGAAAGGCCTTGCCCACTAGCACGTGTTAGAGCATTCTGAAGTGGACTCTTTTGAACTCTGTAATGTGAGAAGAAATAATGCTGTCATTATAATCCCCAAACGTACATTTGTGTCAAGCAATAACACAAATCTATGGAGTGTTGTGAAGTAGGATGGTGTAGTCTAATGCAGCGGTCCCCAGCCTTTTTGGCACCAGGGACCAGTTTCGTGGAAGACAGTTTTTCCATGGACAGGGCTGGGGGGTGGGGGGATGGTTCAGGTGGTAATGCAAGCGATGCGGATCGGCAGATGAAGCTTCCCTCGCTCCCCCGCTGCTCACCTTCTGCTGTGTGGCCCGGTTCCTAACGGGCTGTGGGCTGGTACCAGGGGTTGGGGACCCCTGGTCTAATGTACAGCAAGCAAGTGGTCATTTTTGCAAGATGAATCTAGATTCTCTGGGGTGAAGGAGAGTCAGACCATAAATAGATAGAGGAGGTTTAATGAGCTTCCAAAAGGCAATCTTCATCTAGTCAGACTGTAGAAGAGAGTCACAAAATGAATAATTCCAATTTATTAATTAATCCAATAAATCTGTATTAACTGCCCATAACATATCACTGTAGGAGATGACAGTCTTGCTCTTGAGGAATTTATAAGTTACCACAAACATCACGATCTTTGAGTCTGAAGAACTAAAGTAATAGAATCTGCTGAGTGATGTTGTGGCTACTTCCTGCCGCCCCCCCCCCCCCCCCAGTATCCTGAGTGAATTATGTTGGTGATCATCAAAGATCAGGAAGGTTAATGGACAATTGCATTTCTTAATGTGCTTGTAAGTGCTTCTTTTGTGAACTGAATGTTAGCCTATTTATAAGACATGCGACAAAGTGGTCTAGTGGGAACTCTTTAAGCTTGTGCTACAAACTTGGGGTGGTGGAAAATAAAACAAGTCAGTCAGTATTTTAAGTATATAACAAAAGTAAAAGAGAAGAAATGCATGAGCAGAACAAAGAGATAGCATTAGAAACCATGACAGATAGTGTTGGTTGGGGGACTACATGCAAACATTCACTGATTTTATTCATGCTCTGCCCAGGGATGTTGAGCATCAGGAGAATTTGGCTTCCTCCCCACCTCCAGGGGTGAAGCTTGATTAGTCCAAGCCAATTATGGTAATTCCATGCCCCTGCCAAGTGATTCATTCTGGCATGGGCATGTGACAGAATTTTGGCAAGTGAGATGTAAAGGGAAATCATTTGGACAGCTTCTGGGACACTTTTAGCCATTCTTATTTAGGGATGTGAAGAAGGAGAATATGTCCTCTCTTCATTCTGGCTTTTGAATATTGTTGTGTGAGGATGTAATGTTTGACGCTACTGTAGCCATCTTGCTATCAGGAAAAGACAAGCCTAAGGACATATGTCTACATTCTGTTGATGGCAGAATGGAAGAGATGGAAAGAGCCTGAGTTCTTCATGGTATAATGGACTGACAAATTAACCAACTAACCATTCCTCCCCTGCCATACCTATGAACTCCTATATGACCTAACAAATGTCTTTACTGAAGCCAATTTTGCTTTAATGGCTTTTTTCTTTCTTGCAGCCAAAAGCATTGCTGGGATGGAAAAACTTTTCCTCTTCCCTTTTAGGATCAAAGTTTGGGAGACTGCAAATTAAATTGACAAAAGACAGATCAATGGGAGAAAGGCATATGTTTCTTTATTGATATAAATATTTTTATGTGTATGCAGACCACACAGATAAAAAGTGAAAACACAGAGAGTTAGATTTGGGGCATGTATACCATTTTAACAAAGGGTCATAAATTGCGGAGAAATGATTAGACAAAGGAAGAGGGGGTTTGGGCTACTAGGGGCAGTAAATTATGGGAAGATGACTAGGAAATATATAGTAGATAAGGGTTATTGAGTGTGTTTTGTTATGCAGATAAGAGTTGTTTTCCTCTTCATGGAGAGGGGAACACATTTACAAATGGAAACTTATGCTCTCCTTTTAGGAAAAATGGGGGAGTGCAGAAAGTTCTTCCTGTATCTGCTGCTTCTCTATTGACCTCGGCTCAAAATAGTCCTTATGCCAAGTGACATATGTTGAAGTAGTATATTCTACTCCCCTTCAGCATTCTACATGATATAGCAATTATTTCATATTATGACTGAATGTTTTGTCCCCCCAAAATTCATGTGTTGAAACCCTACCCCCCAAAATGACATATTAGGAGGTGGGGACTTTGGGAGGTATTTAGGATTAGATGAGCTGTCATGAGTGAGATTATTTCCCTTACAAGGGTCACAAAAGAGCTTGCTTTCCTTCTCTACTCTCCACTATGTGACAATACAAGGAGTTGACAGTGTGCAACCCAGGAGAGGGCTCTCATCAGAACTCAGTCATGCTGGCATGCTCATCTTGGACTTCTAGTCTCCAGAACTGTAAGAAATAAAATTTTGTTGTTTATAAGCCACTTAACTTATGGTCTTTCGTTAGTGGCCTGAGCTAACTAAGATACCCACTCTTGTATTCCCAGAGACTCAACTGGAGCCTTTTGTTCAAGCTGATGTGTTCTCTAGGAGCTAAAGCAGATTGGAGGGAGTTTTGTTTTCATGTTAGACATATTTATAAATTATAATTTTTCTGTCTATAGTAAAACAAAATCTTAAGCATCATTAGAGCAAGGCTGGAGGTGATAAATAAGTTGAGAAATAAAGAACAAAATTAAAATGATTTACAAAAAAATCCACAGGCAGGTTTTAAACTAAGGCTTTAATAGTTTACAATTAAGACACGTTTCTTATTTTTATCATTACTAAGAGTAAAAACAGAAAGACCAAAAGCAAGTGATTAAGAACTAGTGATGGATTGGGCAGACAGCTATTTTTCAGGTATAAAAATAACTGCAGCTCAGTAGGGAACTTAAGCAAGTGGATGGCCTTTAGCTGTCCCTTAAAAAGACATATAAGTGAGATGAAATTTAACCCTTAAATAAAGATTGGGAATAAGGAAATTCAGAGATTTGAATCATATGATCAATAAACTGTCTCTATGTCATTGTGGATACCATTTGTGTAAGGATATGAATGACATTTAAGAACCTCTTGCTTATATGAAATTGAATTTCAGTGAAACTAGGCTGTTATTTTGTAAAGTATCTGACTTAGCATTTTTTCTTTAGGAAGATATCATTTTAATTAGTGTATCTGAAGGTTGAGTGGATAATTTTATCCTTTCAAAGTAGTGGTTTTCTTCACAGACTTCAGTTCTATGTCATATATTACTGGACTTTAAAATGTCTCTGAATTACTGCTGTTTTCCCTTCTTACGTTGGGAGATCTTTATTCCTGATTGAGAAGCAAGAACTGAAGATGTCACTTCTCCCTTTGAGGTGTGAGGTGTGGACGAAATCTTTTTAAAATGTTCAGTTTTCTAGTTTCACGAAGTGCAACTTCTACTTGTATAGAATGTTAGGTCAGAATTTTTTACCACTGGCATTTCTCACATTCTAGGGTAAGGGCTTGATGCCCATGTAAAAACAAGAAAAAAATTGTCACCTGTTTTAGGGAATTCAGTCCCCAACCGAGAGCAATTACTGGCAGTATTAACATGTTAGTAAGAAATGTCAGGGCTTCCCTGGTGGCGCAGTGGTTGAGAGTCTGCCTGCCGATGCAGGGGACGTGGGTTCGTACCCTGGTCTGGGAAGATCCCACATGCCGCGGAGCGGCTGGGCCCGTGAGCCACGGCCGCTGAGCCTGCACGTCAGGAGCCTGTGCTCCGCAACGGGAAAGGCCACAGTGGTGAGAGGCCCGCACACCGCAAAAAAAAAAAAGAAATGTCAGAATTCAAATGGCCAGTCTGAATGTTCAATTTTTACCTGCTCTCTGATAGTGGCTTAAGAAGGGTGTCTTTTGAAGGAAGAAGGTGATCTCACATGGATTGACAGGCAGCAGTCACGGCTCATGTAATATGTGTCATGGCTCTAGACCAAGAGAGAATTATTCACTCACTTGGAAAATGTTGTATGTCCTAAAATTCATCAAGGGCTTACTGTGTAGGTGTCTTGTCTCTAATCAGTGATCATAGCACTTAAAAAATCATTCTAGTAAACTTCCTAGACTGCATGAAGAAAAATTAAATTTTCTCAACCATTTATTGGTTGCCACATCAGAACAGAGACCTGTATTAGGTCTTGATGGTCATAGATAATTAAGAATCTACACTCTAGCAGAAGGAAATAGATGTATACATGCAGAGATAACCAAGTGTAACAAAAAGCTTCAAGTGATATAGTTGAAGTACAATTAGATGAAGGGACAAAGATTATGTACCATTTGATGAAAAAAAAATCATGCATCCATTCATGCAACAAGTATCTATTGACCATCTCTAGTGTGCCAAGGACCATGCTTTTTGCGAGAGTTATGATGAAGAAAAACAAAACACTTATGGAGCTTATTCTTGGAAGGTAAGATATTAATTAAAATATCTCACTAATATTTAATTACAAACTAGGTTAAGTATGTGGTTGAAATGTACAGCTGGATGGGGGTTGGGGTAAATATAGGGCAAAGAATTTAACTTTTCCATTTTCTCAATGAGCTGGGAATTGTGAGGTGTGTTCCATACTTTGATTTAGCCCTGTGATCTTTTGATGCTTTGTTTTCTTCATCTTCAAAACCAGGAGAAGTTATATTTATCTTATCTCACAGAGCAAATTAACATAAATGAAAGAACCTTGAAAAAGAAAAAGCATTATACAGATTTAAGTTGTACAGTGTTACAAGATAATAGTTAGAAGTACTAAATCCAGGAACATCCTCTGCAGAACAAGATTGTTATATAAAATTAATTCCGGCACGTAATTATGACTTCTCTGTGAGCCAAATAGGCTGAAAAACCCCTAAGGCCTATGTCTGGGGTCCTTGTTGACTTAGATTTTGCACCTTCTTCCTTTTTTAAGTAGACTATTCTATATTGTTATCTACTCCTTAATGGCTTTCCTCATATTTTCCTAGTCTATGTTATCCACGCATTGTTCTTCTAAATGTAAAGATTAAATTCTGTAGATCTTGCATCTCCTTTGACCTAACTCCATGGCACACTGAAACCCGACTGGATATTGCATATTTCTGACTTTTTCCAGGTAGTCATCAGAGGTACCTGACAACAAAAGCATAACAAATCAACAGAAGAGGTAGCTCATTACTTTTTGTCATTTCTCAAGCCACTCAAAATTATAATCTATTTCAGGAAGAAAAAAAATGTCTAGAGCTCCCTGTTATCTTCCTTCATGTCTGATCAGCAAGTGCTCTGATATTCTAGGTCTTTAAGAAACATATCATTTGGAATTGGTAGGTTCTTTTGATAGAATTGCCAACTCTGATATTTATTCCATGCCTACGCATCACTCTCATCAGGTCAAAAGTCATTGTATTATGAACATCTAAATTGGTTCTTTAGTAATACTTAGAGTAAGTATTAATCCAAGAAGTAGAGTAATACTGAGAAGTAACACTTAAGAGTCTATAGATATAAGGGTGATTTGGCATTGACATCTGTCAGTCCATTAATCACTAAGGAGGGTTTGGCTGAATTAATTTGTTTTCTATTTATCCTCTTTCTTCTCTACTGCTCCATTTGTGTCCTTTACCAGTTTGCAGTCTTGGACAGTTTAAAGATACCTTCCAAGATAGAGAAGGGTTTTCATCGAAGGTATGAAAATCAAGTACATAAGTGTAACATCAGTTCAGTGCAGTTTCCAACATATAAAACCTCATTGGACATAAGGAAAGCTTTTTGTACCCCTCTCTAGAAGAGCACTTTGAATTCATGAACATTTCGTCAGACATTTAATGTCAGTTCACTCTGTGCCAGACACTCTCTATAAAGTGGGAACTCAGGCTGGGGACTGGGGATGAGGACATGAAAGTGAACACAAAGGCAGACACTCACAAAGAAGGCACTTGGAGGCCTTTTTAATTCCTTAGTATCTGACTGTATTTCTATTTAAACATGAAGGATTTTAAAAATCTTTTTTTTGGGGGGGTGTTGGGGAGAGTGGTCTGTTACCAAATGAGTCAGGTTATTTTCTCCTTTGTACTTGCAACAGTCTTCTTCCATAGTTGATACTGTCCTTGTACTCCACATGCTTGTTTCCTAAAGGTTTCCTACCTGCGATAACCCTGTCTCTTTTCTGTTTTCATGACCATTTTTCTTTTCAGGGAAAATTGGAATAAAGTAGAATAGGATAAACCTGTATTATTTTGTGCTCTTTTTATATCTCATAATTTTTTTCTGTCTCTTTTCTGCAGTACTTAAAAAAACAAACTTTTGTCCATGCTTTTCTTTCTCTTTTGAATACCCCTTTTCCCCTTTCTTCTCTTTTGTCTTTCTTGTCATAGTTAACAGTACAAGTTTTTACTGAAGTCTTTCTAAAGCTCCTTTAATAGGGGTCCTATTATATTTGTAAAAGTTTCTCTTCATTCCTCTTGTCATACATCTTCCATTTGACTTCAATGTGATCTCTGCTCAAACAACTAGAATAAATATCACCATTATTTCTGCACAGCTTACACAGCATGAAAAAGACTCTGTCCTTGTACTTTTTATCTAAAAACACATATATATTGCAATTCATGTTTAAGTGTTCAAAAACTGTAGATGGAGCAGTATTGCTTATTTACTCAAATTCTTCCTTATTTAGGTAGACAATCCTTCTTGTGACTTCTTTCAGGTGTGGAGACATTGGAAGAAAAATTAGTCACATGTCAGCAGGGAAAAAAGTGAGGTGACAAGTATTGACTTTTGTTTTTAATGAAAGGTGAGGATGCCAATTAGGATTTAAATGTACTGATTCATTTACACAAATACACATTTAGAAGAAAGCTCAAAAGTGAAAAATTTTGAGTAAGTGATCATATGATAAAACTTGGTACATATACAAGAGGTGAGGCAACCAAAAATTAAAATGGAAAAAAGAAAAAAAAAAGAAAAATTAAATAAAGGGGGAATAGCTTTAAACTATTCCACCTCCAAACTCATTATTTGAAAGTATTTATTATACATTTACTAATCTTGATAAAATGACACCAAGTACAGTTTTACTTCAACTCTATTAATACTATCATTATCACTGTCATCAACATTATCATCATTATCACTGAACACTCATTCCATACAAAGTAAGATACTGTGTATTTGTGTGGAAACAGAAATTAGACAACAGCTCTGATCACAAGGAGTAGAGACAGTAGATATACACAGCACTGAAGGAAGGCTAATCAAAACCATTAGACTTAATTGAAGAGTCCCCAGAATTTGCCCTCACTGATTGTGATGTTTCCCCTTTATGCTATTATATATAATTCCTCTAACCTTCATAATTTGATTAACATTGGATTTCAGTCTATCTGGTTGATATCAAGAAAACCTGTAATTCTAAACATGGTTTGTCCACCTAACAAAACTAATCTGGTATGAACTATATTTGAGTCACTGGAACATATAGTGAACCTTTAAATTATTGATACCTGTTTGTGTTCATCAGTGTAATTAATGCTTTATGGAACAAATAACCTCTCAAATCTCATAATTTTAATAGGAAGTCTGATAGGGGTTTGTGTAATGTTTTTTCCTGGATTGCTCATCTCTAAGCAGTGACTCACACCTGTAGACTCCTTCAGTTCTTAAGCTCTGCCATCTTGGAGTCCATCACCCCTGCCTCAGATATAGCAGAAAGAGTGAACTATCAAATGGGACCTTTTAAGAATCTATCACTTCTTCCAGTGTTCCACTGGCCTGAATCTAGTCATATGGTTTCAGTTTATAGTAAGGGAGGTTGGTAAATGTAGTCTTCTTGTGTGCACCATCCCCCTCTCTGCCAAAAAAAATAGAATGGCTTGGTGAGTACATAGCAGTATGTCTGTCACACTGTAGAAAATCCAAGTAGAGATGACAAAAGGCATTTTGAAATTAGGAAGTTAGGAGACAAGACTGAATAATAAATGTAGCTTTGAAGATAATGACAGTTACATTGGGTTGATAAGTTGGATATTGGATAATGAAAGCCATTACACAAAGAAAGAATATAACAGATGATTTAAAAAGCATTTGAAGAATGCTTTTAAAAATGAGGGACAAGGAGGGCACACTCTCGTGTCATGGATTTTTAATTGCCCCCTAATGTCCATTTCTTCTTTTGTGAGAAAATTCTGACTTTTTGCCCAACTAAAAGACTATTTCCTGTCTTGCTGTTGGGTGTGATCATGTGACTAATTTATTTCCATTGATATAAGTGGAAATATTGTGTGGAATTTATGCAAAGACTTCTTTAAAAAGAGGAAGTATGCTCTTTGTCTTCCTTTCCTCTTTTTTGAACCATGATTGACCTTTAGAATGGGAAACATGTACTAGGATTGCAGAGTAGAAAGAGAAATAGTCTGGGTCTCTGAAAGCTCTGACTGCCTTCCCCCAAAATTATTTTACATGAGAGAAAAGTATACTACTGTTTTGTTCAGGCCACTAGTAATTTTTGTTTTCTGTCTCATGCAGCTGGTCCAAATACTAAATCCTAAATAGTATATCAAACTATACCAACATTTAACGTAAATAACTCCATGGCACACTGAACCTAGATTTGATACTTTATACTTCTGATTCTTTCCAGATGGACATCAGAGTTTCATGATAGCAAAATCACCAAAAATAAATAAATAAATAAAATAAAAGATGTAACCTCTGACTTTCTGCTGTTCTCAAACCACTCAAAATTATAATCTATTTTATCAAGAAAAAAAATCTAGAGCTCTCTGTTAATTTCCTTTCTGTAAAATAAGTAACCTCTTTGACTTTCTGGATGTTTAAGGAACCAATATATTTAGAAAATAACCATTCAAGAAAACAGAAAGTACTCTATTTTTAGATCTTCATATCTATATGAAATATATAGATACTGTGGAAGGTGAAATAGAAAATGTATGTGATCATAAAAAATTTTTCATTGATTTTGGTAAACCTGTTTTTCCTATAAGCTGTTATATATATAGCATCTTGGAAAATTTAGAGGGCACTGGGATCAATTAACAATAACATGGTCTTATAAAGCATAAATTATGTTAAGATTGATAGCTTCATGTCGAATTACAAACTTTGAGAATAGAAGAAAGATAGTAGTGGCAGTATGTAGTTCCTGGAATTTAATAAACCATTAAAAGTACCTGAAGAAGTATGTGAAATATTAATTTTAATTGGCACTGTCATTCTAGCTGAAAAATGAGTGGCATTGAATGAATTGAAAACTGTCTGATGGTGATAAATACATGTTAAGATTAATGGCATTGCATTAATTTTTGGCAGAGCTGTCCAGAAATAAGTCAGTGCTATGAAGGTCTCTCTTTCTTTTCTCTCTCTCTCTCTGTCTTTCTCAGCACATTTTTATTAGTCTTATGAAAGGATCATATTATATAGTTTTATAACCAATTAATAAATAAATATTTATCACATATTGGACTGTTGTACTCCCTAAGAATTTTGATTAATTATGATTTACTGATGAATTGATCATAAATTGGTTTTGTTTAATTTTAATGTCTTTGCTTTTCACAAAGCTGCATTTCATAGATATAGTGTTTGCAAGCTTCTTTTGTAGTCTCCTGATCTATATGGTTTCCTTTATTCTTAAAGTTTTTTGGAGAGGGCACAACTTTCTTCTAGAACTTTTTTCTTGCCCTGTTTTCTTGAATGGTCTTCTCTCCCTGTCCCACTGTTTTCTCTTTGCCACTTTTTTTTTGGCCCCAATGCTCTCACTAAGATTTTAGATTTTTAAGTGTTCACTTAAGTATAAATTAGTAAAAAAGTATTAGAATTGTGAAGTACAAAAAGGTTGTTCTTCAGAATTAGATCTGGTTTAAAATTACTATTACTACTTATATTAATTGAGTAATCTTGGGCAGATTGCCTAATAGCTTTGAGCATTTTTTTATTTATAAAAAATAGTATATAAATCCATGTTACAGGCACACTGTGAGAATTAAACATGATGTATATAAAATGGTTAACAGGTGCATCTTATAGAGTAGGTAGGTGGGTAGTCAAGGAAGATTTTCTCTGTCCCTTTTTCTTATGTCCATCCATCTTTCCATCCCTCCCTTTTTGCCTCCATCTTTCCAAATGTTTGTACTTTAATAAAGACAACAATATCCTAATATAAGGTTTAACTTTAATATACCTCTTAAGTCACTTTTTGCCAAATTTTTATTCAATCACTGGAGACTCAGATAACTTCTGCAAGAAAACAAAGGAGCAAACGAAATATTTCTGACCATAGTTTTACACTGGAATTTTCCATGTGAATTTAGGGGAAATGTTAGCATTGGCTGCTTTCTGTTTCCTCTCAGGGGTATTTTCTCTTTCTACTTTTGATTTCACTCACCCACACATTCTGATTAATGTCATAGTGGTAGCAAGCATGCAGATGCCTAAAAATGTATAAATAGTAAGAAAAAGGCTGTTTCGGGGCAGCACTCTGAAGTGGTGTTCTGTGGGGGGTTAGCCATGTCTCTCTCCTGCCAAGAGTTCAAGACTTCCATGAGAGTTAGCAGTCAAGTCATTCCACTGGTGAAGAAATAATAGCGCTGACCATGGTTCTTCTAAAACCTCTCCTCTCTGCTACTATGGAAACTCCTAATACTTCTCCATCACATCCCTTCCTCTCCTCACCTTCCTTTACACTGAGTGGACAACCTTTATTTGAAATGTTAAGCACTGACATGTATCCTCTCACCATCCACTCTCTTGGCTTCCTTCCTTTCTTAAATGCTTCTGGCATTGCAATCCTAAACTATTAAGCAGCTAATGGATACAATTTTAAAACTGGTGAATTAATTTGTATTTTCTTAAGAAGTGAAATTGTAGATTGACCTATTACGTACAAGTTAATATGCTCAACAGAAGACAAGGTATGATTGTAGAAACTGGGTGTTTAGTGAGAAGCTGCTACTTAAGTGACCACTTTGGAAAAGAGGCACAGAAATGTTTAACAATCTCAAGGAAAAGATCCATTTATGATGACTGGCAGGATGTAGACATCATTTTGAATATATATATTATAAGTAAGTGGCGCAAATACAAAGATGCATCCATATTCTATGGAATTAATAGGACAAGAAATTTGTTTTCCTAAATCTGTGAACATATCCTATAATGCATCTGAAACTGCAAATTCACAAACAAAAAATTGACAGAAATATGCAAAACTTTTCCAACATTTTATTTCCAAAAACATTATAAAATATGACAACATAGTATATTTCATGTCATTTATTTCCCAAGGGAAGTTCTAGGTTTGTAAATCCTGGAATATTATCAGACTATGTTTTGAACTTTATTTCTCTTTGAGCTAGAATTTTTAAAAGATTACATATTTTCTTGAAGAAAATGTTCATCCAGTTACTACTAATGATGCTGAAGGAATGGAAAAGTAATTTCTAGAAATCACTTATCACTTTTTAAAATTTTATAGTTTAAACTGGAATACTGAAGATTGATTTAATATTTAGTGGAAGAGGAGAGTTTGTTATTTATATCTCTGATATTAAAAATTATTTGAGGGCTTCCCTGGTGGCGCAGTGGTTGAGAGTCCTCCTGTTAATGCAGGGGACACGGGTTTGTGCCCTGGTCCAGGAAGATCCCACATGCCGTGTAGCGGCTAGGCCCGTGAGCCATGGCCGCTGAGCCTGTGCGTCCGGAGCCTGTGCTTCGCAACGGGAGAGGCCACAACAGTGAGAGGCCCGCGTACGGCAAAAAAAAAAAAAAAAAAAAATTATTTGAGGTTTCTGATAACAAACTTCATAAAATATATTTTGTAAAAATCATTCTTAAATCAGGTTTTAGAGTGAAAAAAAAAGGTGTGCTGAAAGGAATTAGATATTTAACACTGTAGCTGACCTAAGTAAGCTGGAGAAAGTTCTTAAACAATTTTGTTTCATTTTTCCATCAATAAAGAGAGAGATAATAATAATAATTTATTGCACAGGAGTCTTGCAATAACTCATGTCTTAGAGAATTTTGAAGATGAAAACAACTTTATAGGCCTCATTATTAAAGGTAAATTGTTATGGTAAATGTCAGCCAACGAAAACCATGCATTTGGTCTCTTCAATTTCTCTTCAAATGTTTAATTTGGATCCCTATGTTAATTAGGAATCTTAAAAAAAAACATTATAAAGAGAATGTGAAATCCTGCTTTGAATTTTGATGTTTAGGCTGTGAAATCATGGATAGCTTGTTTTTCTGAATTTTGTTTTTCTCATGGTCATAAGCCTCTTTTACATCCCAGGGAGTGAGCAAAATTGCTCCCACCTCCTTATTGTAAAAAGAAATTTGTCATACCAGAGTCTCAAAGACTTACCTTTCTCTAAAGCCCTTTACTTAATGCAAACAGCATCCATGACTATATTATGGCAATTCTGCATATGGAAAAAGCAAAATTATTAATTTATTTAAAAATATTTATTGAGCATATACTAAAACATACAAAATATAAATCACCAATTACATTGAGAAATATAGAAATGTTCTCATTTTCATGGCAAATGCATCTAATAGAAGAACTCAAGCAATTCAGTTCAAGGTGGAAAGAGATAGGTTCTCTATAGAAGGTTAAAAGTCATTATTACAGTGGCTGAGAAAAGGGAGATACAGTTTCAAGAAATACAAAATTTCTGTAAAGGTAGCATCTTAGAGGTGGCTTTACTAGGAAAAAAAGGAGGAGTGGTATTGTAGAACAGTGGTTCTCAATGGGGGACAATCCTCCCCTTTCCTACCTCCTCCTCCCATCCCAGGGAGACATTTAGCAATGTCTGGAGACATTTTTGATTTTGGTCATCACAACTTGGGAAGTGCTACTGACATCTAGTGGGATGCTGCTAAACATCCTACAATGTACAGGATAGCTCCGCACAACAAAGTATAATCAGACCTTAATGTCAATAGAGAAATTCCGTTCTTGAAGAGAACACAGGGCTATCAAAGTTACCAGATGGAGAAAGTATAGGATGCTTGGAATTCGTTTGACAGGAGTAGAGAAATAGAGGTAGGTAATACTGGAAATGTTATTAATACTCTACTAATTTTCTGTGATGACAGATGGTTACTAGACTTATTGTGGTGATCATTTCATAATGTATTTGACTGTCAAATCACTATGTTGTACACCTGAAGCTAACATAATATTGTACATCAACTATACTTGAATTAAAAAATTTTTAAAGAAAATGTTATTAGGTGAGCCTTGAGTATTAGGTTAGACTATAGAGTTGATTCATTCGTTTCACTCACTTACTTATTTATTCAGTAAATATATCTCAGGCAATGGGGACAGAGAGATGAGAAACATAGTTTCTGCTCTTCAAGGTTACAACGTGGGTGGAGAGAGTCAGGTAAACCAGCCATTGTATGGGTAGTGAATCCTTGCATTTGATTTCTGTGAAACACCGATTCTACTAAGTGTCTTTAAAATTAGTTCAATTAAAAATGAAGTTTTGAAAAGAGTACACACTATATCCTTCCTCATGCCTTAGGATTTGGCTTTATGTTAGCCAACAGTTATTTTGCCAACATACGTTTTCTTTTCTTTTCTGTAGCTGTTAGCAACCTGTGATGTGTTGGATAGCATCCATTGTTGACCCTTCCAGATTTACCCTCTGCTCTTCTTCACATTGTTCCCAGGATGCTGATGTTTATGGATTTCATGCTCGAGTGCCCCCGTGTTTGTTTTTGGTTGTGTTTAGCCTAATTGGGACACTTGTACTTTCAGAAGGCAATAGTGGGAGGAGAGAGTGTTTAGGATATTTATTCCTCTTCCAAGTAACCAGGTCACCACAGATTAGCTGCTCCCTCAGCTGAAGGCCACAACTCCTTTCAGATGGCCTTTCTCATAAAGCTACCCTCTCTGAGTTCCTATACCTTCTCCTTCTCCTAACCCCTTTAGACCTAAGGCTGGCAGTACTCCTCACCTGTTGCAAGCCTTTTGAATTTACACTGTCCCTCTTTATGAACCTGTCTACATGTTTATAAAAAGTCCTTTCTAAGCTTTCCTCATATTACCCATCCAGGACCTCAGTTTTATGTATGGAAAACATGACTTGGGTAATGCTCATATGGTAGCTGCTTACAAAAAGAGTTCTGCAAAGGAAAGAGTTCAGAAAAGTTTAAATTTCATGTTATGACCTGTGAGGATCTACTGAAGAATTTATCTGTTAGCTTATTTATTGATTTGTTTATTTTTAAGTGTGACACACCTCAAATTTCCGTTGTTACACAGAACCATTTTGATATTCTCTATGTCAGTGGTCCACAACATTTTTGGCACCAGGGACCAGTTTCGTGGAAGACAGTTTTTCCACGGACTGGGGCAGGGTGGGGGGGGATGGTTTCAGGATGATTCAAGTGCATTACATTTATTGTGCACTTTATTTCTATTATTATTACATTGTAAGATATAATGAAATAATTATACAACTCACCATAATGCAGAATCAATGGGAGCCCTGGGCTTGTTTTCCTGCAACTAGCTGGTCCCATCTGGGGGTAATGGGAGACAGTGACACGTGAAGTGTGTTGCTTATGTCCAGTCTACTCCGTAATCTCGTTTTGGTTGCTGTCACTGCAGAAAACCCTGCTTCACAAGGCCACCATCATTTGCGATCTCAAGCAATTGATTCTCTTCTAGCACGGACAAGTCGATTCACCTGGCTTATTCACAAATGGGTCACGGATCCCTTCCTTCCCAGTTCAGGGGTCTTTTGTGTTTGGGAAGTAATGCTCAAACTCTTTTGAAAGCTGAGATAGGTGATCATGCACCAGCTGGGAGAAAGAAGGCCCTGGCTCAGTCTCTTGCAAAATCTCTGCTAATGTTTGAAACATGCCAAAAATCCCAATGTTCACTCGTTGCCCCCGTAATTCCAGTTTAGCTTTGAATGCAGCCATTTTATCTGCCGACTTGAACACAGTTGTCGTTCTCCCCTGAAGCGACAGATTGAGTTCGTTGAGCAGGTTGAGTATGTCACACAAGGAAGCAAGTTTTGCGACCCATTCTGTGTCACTGAAGTGTGCTGCCGGTGGTGACTGTTTTTCTAAAAGGAATCTCTGGAGCAGCCCTCCTAACTCAAAAACTCTGGCCAGTGATTTACCTTTAGACAGCCATCTCACTCCTGTGTATAAGAGAAGTCGTGTGTACTCTGCGTCCATCTCCTCACAGAGCTGTGCGAACAGACGTGAGTTAAGGGCACGTACTTTAACGTGGATGATAATTTTAATCACATCCTGCAAAATGTTGTTAAGTTCAGGTGACATTTTTCAGCTAGCCAGCATTTCTCTGTGGATGACACAGTGCGTAGACTCACATTCAGAAGCGGGGACACAAGACGTTTATCAGATATAACTTGCATATATTTTCTCTCAGCCTGTGTCTTGTCTTTTCATTTTCTTTATGGTGTCTTTTAAAGCCTTGGATGTATAACCATATGTATCCATACACATGTACATATGTTAGAGATTTTATTTGGTCTTTTGCTTTTATTAAAATAAAATCTAGGGCCTCCCTGGTGGCGCAAGTGGTTGAGAGTCCGCCTGCCGATGCAGGGGATACGGGTTCGTGCCCCGGTCTGGGAGGATCCCATATGCCGCGGAGCGGCTGGGCCCGTGAGCCATGGCCGCTGAGCCTGCGCGTCCGGAGCCTGCGCGTCCGGAGCCTGTGCTCCGCAATGGGGGAGGCCACAACAGTGAGAGGCCCGCATACCGCAAAAAAAAAAAAAATAATAAAATAAAATAAAATCTAACTCCACATACCTTTTAGCATCTTGATTTTCTCATTCAGCATTACCTCATGGAAATTCTTCCAGTGGCTCTAATTAATTATTTTTAACGACTGCATACTATTCCATGGTGCTTATTTCCCCATTGATGAGTGTTCAGTTTGCTTCTAGGTTTATGTTTTCCCTTTGCAACAACCAGTGAAACAACAGAAACACTCATATCCATACCTATCTGTTCTAAGTATTGGTGCATTTGTTTCTGTAGCTTGAAGCATAGGAGTAAGATTTTTGGCTCAAAAGCTGTATTTACTTTTTACTTTGATAGATGTTGCTGGATTGCTTTCTGAAATGGATGTGATAACTCACTTTTCTCCCAAATGTCTGAGCTTCTTTTCTCCCATATCCACACAAATCAGAGAGATGTCCATTTAAACATGCTTGCCAGTGAGGAAGGTAAAATGTGACTAGGCATGTGCATTTCTATGATGACTAGCAAATTTCGGCATTTTTCACACGTTTGGTAGTTGATTGGATTTGTTCATCTATTAACTCCCATTTAAACTTTCATACATTTTTTTTCCATTGGTCATTTGCATTTTTCTTTTCAGAATATAAGTCTATTTGGATATTATATTATAGATGTTAGCTTTTGCTATTTGGATTGCAAATATTTCCCCCAGTCATATTGTTTGATTATTGGTTTTGCTTTTGGTATTCTTTGCTGTAAGAATTTTTTCCTAGTATTGGTTAAGAAAGTCTTCTTCATCTCCAGACTCATGTAGTTTTTTGAAATACTTGTGTTGTCTTTTTTATATATTTTAAAATTATTTTCTATTTTTTAAGGTAGTTACTAAGTTTCTTTGTTTTTGTCTTTCTTCGTTAATAATAAGGTACTGTCATGAAAGTAGTGACATCCCACCGGCAGACACCTAGGGCACAGATCTTGGTTTCTGAATACCATTAACTTCTAAAGGAACCAAGCCTCTTTGGAGAAATGGCTGAGATTACAGGTTGTGGCCAGGAAAATACAATCAAGCCAGATCATCTTGTGGTGCTAGAAATAAAGGAAGTGGTCAGAGACTAATGGGGTCATTTCCAAAGGACTCAGAGATCACATTGAAGGGTCTCTGACTGGTCTAATATGGGAAAATTTGAACATTAAAAAAATATAACAGGGCTTCCCTGGTGGCGCAGTGGTTGAGAGTCCGGCTGCCGATGCAGGGGACATGGGTTTGTGCCCCGGTCCGGGAGGATCCCATATGCCGCGGAGCGGCTGGGCCCGTGAGCCATGGCCACTGAGCCTGTGCATCCGGAGCCTGTGCTCTGCAAATGGAGAGGCCACAACAGTGAGAGGCCCACGTACCACAAAAAAAACAAAAACAAAAACAAAAACAAAAACCCAAAAAGCAAAAAACAATGATGGTAAGTGATCACAAAAATTTGAATAAACAAACCAAAAATTCATCAGTCAACAGAGATATCCCAAAAAAGAAAAGAGAGAGAGAGACTAATAAATTATAGGAAAAAAGATACATTTAAAAAAATCACTGTTGCAGCATCAATGTTGTATCTGATTCAGGCAGGAATGTCAATGGAGGCTAAAATTTTTGGCCAATGGATTGTTGGGTAACACGATAGTCTCACAGTGATAAGTCATCACTCCATAGATTGCTTGCTAATTGCAAAGGGGAAAATGTATCTTTAGTATGAAAAGATCTGTCAGTCACTACCCCAACCAACTAGACAGTCTTAGTATTTGCTAATAGTAGGATGATCTGACAGTTTGGGTCTTCTCTTCTATGTAATATAATGTATATAAATCATTGACAATAAAGTGATTTTGCCAAGAATGTTTATTCTGAATAAAGCATCTATCTAATTTGCATTTTACAAGAAGTATTGGAATTAAAGAAGCAAGTTAAATAGCATCATTATGAATCAATCAGACAAATCGATAATTTGGGACATTCTCAAAGCCAACTTGTCTGGACCTTTTAAAAAGTCAAAGTCAAGAGAAAAAAATTTAAAAAGTCAAGAGAAAAGGAGAAATACTATCTAAAGAATAGAAGGATTCTCTAGATTAAAAGTGATTTCAGAGACATAACAATCTATTGCAATATGTGACTATTTGGATATTGGAGTTCAAAAAACTATTAAAATATATTTTGAGCATAATTGGGGGAATTTGAATAACAACTGAATTAGAAGATATTATGAAATTTTTATTAATATTTCTTAGTTTTAGTAGTGGTGTTGTACCTTTTTAGAAGCACGCCCTTATTAGGATATGTGTGCTGAAATGTTGGAAGTTTTAATTACTGCAAAAGTCTTTTTCATGTATAGTGAAAATCTTTTACTACCTACTGGTCCCCATTCTGCCATCTGAAGCTCAAAACACATGAGTTAATACTGTCAACAAGAAAATACTATCTTTGCTATCAATAAAATAATTAAAGTGTGTACATATAAAGGAGATGATTACAAAAACTTGGTGTCCTGATATTATTATAGTAATTATATGCCACTGTGGCACACACCCTTTTAAACGCATGATTCCTCCTAGCAGGTTTGTCTAGGTATAAGTCATGTATGTCAGTCGTTTCCCACTGCTTAGATGCCGTGTTAGAATTAGAATTAGAATTATGTGGGAAACTGGGAATTCATTCTTGCCATGATTACAGTGAATTATGGTCCGTTTTCAGGGACTGTGAAAAAAGCTGAGAATAGACTTACCCTAAAACAGAGAGGGGTAATAACCATGACTTTTGTCCTAGATAATTGAAAATGAATGGGAATTAAAAATAAGAAAATCAAAATATCAATAACAGATTTCTGAGGAGAAGAAAAGAAAAAGAACAGGTAAATTATCAGTGATGTAGGGGAAAAAAACTCAAAAGAAGAAATTTCTGGAAGGGGACTAAAGAAGTATAATGGTGATCATTCTGAATTGATCCACCCATTGATGGGTTAATCAAGCTGTCTACACAAGACTGCAAGGTGAAGTATGTATTCTTCCTGACCGTTAGTTACCTAGACACTTTCTCTAGTTAATGACAACTATAATAGGCAACAGGAAAATGTCATTTAGCCAGCATGCCCAGCTGGATCTTCCTTGACTTTCACGGTGAAAGCTTTGTCTATGTAGAGACTACATATTTTATCCCAGATACCTGACTGACAGTAGAGGTAAGACACGCAATGTGCTTTGGAGCTTGTAGTTTCCTATTTTTTTTTTTTTTTTTTTTTGGTTGGTACTATGTAGACGTGGAGAGAAAAGTTTGGTGAGAGAAACTTTAGTGTTAAAATATATTATGATTCAGCTGCTACCTTTTTTATGCAAAAATAGTTCTGCTTTTGAAGTATTTTCCTTTAGGTGTGATCTGTTGTACCTATAGCATCATTAGTGGTATTTAAAAGTTTCTACACCTGACAGTTTACTTGGACAAATGCAAAGAACAATGAACACTGATTTTTAAGGAGCTAATAGGTAGTCATTTAAATAACAAATTAGCTTAATTTTAGTTTACAATAATCTAAATTTTTGAAAAAATTATTTATTTGTATATCGCAATGACATTTCTTAGCATAAATATGCTTATTTTCAGAGGCTTAAAAGGATACAATAGACATGATTCTGTTTAATATACATAACTGTGGATAGATTTAACATTGAAAGTTTAAACACTTTCTCTTAGAATTTGGATTTTTGTTTTCACTCTCTCTAGCAAGATAACTTTGAGATAGATATGTGTCAGAAATATAGAGTGGATGGTGAAATAGAATGCTAGGATATGAAGGGAAAGTTGATAAAAGTATAATTGATTCAGAGATTTTTGTTGAACAAATGAAACCAAAGATTTTTCCCCCAACATCACAAACTAATTGCATTTCTTTTTGATTTCCTTGGAGAAACGTGAAATAAAATGTAATAAATACTGTACTTGTGTGTTTACTTACCAGAATATTCTCCTCAGAAAAAGTAATGATACCCTTTCATTGACATCATCCAAGTGATAATATACTTTTGTTTCTGTCGTTGGAGTAATAATAACCTTTCAACCATATCACTGCACATTTCTTCTTTCTTTTACTGTACATAATGCAAAAAATAAAAAGGCTATATTACTTCTTAAGGAAAAAGTTTGTTCTTTAACTAAATTCACAGACATCTGAAAACTATAGTTCCTTGTTAATGTGTGCTAAAATTTCTATAGATGCTTGTAGCTTTTTACAAAAATTTAATTTTAATATTCTTTCAACTGTCACATTATACTTAACTCTACAGATCTCTGCTAGTTCACATCTCAAAAATATGACTTCAAATTGGTTTTAGTTGCTTATATCACAATAATAAGAAATTAGATTTTATTTGCCAAATACTTCTCAGACTGTTTCAAAGTCTGGTTTGCATAAAATATTACTGGTAGATAAATTGTTTGTTACTAAAGGGCAGATATGTCCAAGCTAATGTTGATGGGTGATTTTAGTATAATTCAATAAGAGTTGACACTACTCAGAGTGAAAATTTCAACTTTTTCTTTCAAATTACTTTAATCACTTAAATATAAATGTAATATATTTAATATAAAACATTGATAGGTAATTAATAGAGTGCTTTATGAATTGCTTCCTATTGTAATAAATTGTAAACAGTATGAAATAAATGGTGACATTGGTCTCTTTACTTAGTATCTCTTAAGAACAAAGAAGGTAAGTCCTTTGTGTTTTTGTTTATTAAGTTTGCTTTACTTCATCATAAATTGTAAAACTGTGTTTTTACAGAATGAAGGAAATCCAAACAGCATCATTCTATGTAATAAGAAAAGTGAACGGTATATTGAATATTTAAAACTAAGAACTAATCTTAATAGTAATAAACTAATCATAAAGTGTCTCCATGCAGGCATGAATTCTGGGAAGTAGGCTAGAGGAGTTTTATAACAATTAATTATAAAATTTTATATCTTTTCAGTATATGTTTATTAAATAAATATCTGTTTCTGGTCTTGTTCCATGTCCCAAAGTACTTTATCAGAGATGGATAACGTTGGTTTGAAGTCACACTTACAAATGCAGGGCAGAAATGTTACTATCATTTACAGATTTCTACTACTACAAATAATCTCTAAGTTAAAGCCTAAATTGTCCATTGGATGCCTAGTTAAAGTTTTTGTTCAAAAATTCTTATTTATTAAGCAGAGCAAGAAAACAACTTCAAGACTAACTTTTGGTTGTTCTAAACATCATCTTTTGGTTTTCTTATTGGAAGGAGAGGGATTGTTCACCAAATTGGTAATAATAAGAGTGCTAGATGACTGTTATTTAGTTAGTGTGATTTAACAAGCCAGGTCCCTTTCCGTGAATATTAAGTGATGTGTTATTCTCAATAGCTATTGTTCTAGTCAGTTTTTTGTTACAAGTCTTATTGATATATATTTCACATACCTCACAGTTCACCCACTTAAAGTATACAAGTCAGTGGTTTTTAATCTATTCAGAGTTATGCAACCATTGGCACAGTTAAATTTAGAACATTTTCATGATCCCCAAAAGAAATCCCATACCCATTTACAATCACTCCCCATTTCCTACCAACCATCCACCTACCACCCTAACCCTAGGCAACAGCTAATTTAACTTCTGTCTTTATATAGATTTGCCTTTTCTGGACATTTCATATAACTGGAATCATGCAATATGTGGTTTTATTATGACTGGTATCTTTCATTTAGCATAATGTTTTCAAGGCTTATCCATGTTGTAGCATGTATCAGTATGTCATAGCATTTTAATGCCAAATAATACCCTATTATATGGTATACCTCATTTTATTTATCCGTTCATTGATTGAAGGACATTGGGGTAGTTTCTATCCTTTGGCTATTATAAATAATGCTGCTATGAACATTCCTGTACAAGTTTTTAAGTGGATATTTCACTTCTCTTGGGTATATGCTTAGCAGTGGAATTGTTGGATCATATGGTAACTCTATGAATAGTCATCTGAGGAATTGCTGGGCTGTTTTCTAA
The DNA here is from genome assembly GCF_025265405.1 of Mesoplodon densirostris. Taxonomy (NCBI): domain Eukaryota; kingdom Metazoa; phylum Chordata; class Mammalia; order Artiodactyla; family Ziphiidae; genus Mesoplodon; species Mesoplodon densirostris. The sequence continues at coordinate 34,371,666 of NC_082672.1, read as the reverse complement.
AGAGGTTGTGCCATTTTACATTCCTACCAGTGGTGTATGAGGTTCTGACTTCTCTACATCCTTGCCAGCACCTGTTGTTATCTGTCTTTTTTATTATAGCCATCCTAGTGAGAATAAAGTAGTATCTCATTGTGATTTTGATTTGCATTTCCCTGATGATTTTGAACATCTTTTCAGGTGCTTATTGGCCATTTGTATTTCTTCTGGGAAAAATATCTATTCAGATCCTTTGTCCATTTTAACAATTGTAATTTGTCTTTTATTACTGTCTTGAGTTGTTTATATATTATTTTATCAGTTTTGTTTTGTGTGGTTTACTAAGTTGAAAATCTTAAATGTATGTGTATACGTCTATAATAAATTCAATTATTAACAAAACATTAACTCAATTAAATATAAATTTTGGTCAGTCTGATATAGGGACATTAATTTGATTCAATTTTTCTTTTAATTATTCTGAAGCCTACCAAACTGTGTGGATTTTAATAAATTACCGAGGGCATAGCTTATAAAATAATAGGATGTACTGATTGGAAGTTAAGTTTAGAGAAGTAAATTATTTGTTGTGGGATTTCAGAAAGAGCCCTCTTTTTAGGAAGATATAATATGAAGAAAAAAGTAAATTTTTATTGACCAGTATTTTCATTATAATACATTTAAGTTATTTTTTAAGTGTTTAAAATTTTAGCATTTGAGCAACCATCTTTCCTTCTTTCAAAATTTTTCGTAATCCTTTCCTCATACATATTATTACTTTAGGGCTATAAATTAAACCCAAAGGAACATAAATGTTTTCATATTTCAACAAAAACAATCACCTCCACTCCCCACTTCCTTACCTTCAGTTGAACAAGTGAGGGAAAGAGTAAAAATCATGGTTGGTCCTTTGATGTTGCTGGTCTGGCCAATTTTCCAAGCACAATGGGGCAGAGGTACAACCCTACTTTACATGGAAGAACATTTAAGAACAATCAAAGCTTGGAGAGGAAATCAGCTGCCACTAAAATGTCAAAGTATTAAGTATTTCTGCATATGTAACTGAAGGAAATGGAGAAGACAGCTGAGTGTTCAGGATGAGGTCCAGGTTCCCTGGCATTTGAAAGAAGTTATTAATGACCCTTCCTTAGGTCTCTTTCTTTGGGTCAGGGATGTAGTATGAACGTCTCCTTACATACACTGGACAGAAAGAATGTGCAGCTCAACACATACATGACTTCCCTTTCATGTGAGAAAGAAATTATGGGAATATAACTGAAAATTATCATATCAGTTTGTAAAATCATTGGGCAATATGAATTTTTTTTAGGGTTCCTTATATATTTTGCTCAGACAATAAGTCTTCACCATAAAACAAAAAATGAATGGACTAGAAAACTGAGCAGACTAAGCTTAATTATAAATTTGAAAGTTTGGACATGTACAGGGAGTCAGCACTTAAAATATAATGCTTATTTTAAGTGATCTTTGAAGTAAAGCAGCGTATGAATGTATGGTATAACTTTAAGATAAAATAAGTTTACATATATATAAATTTATAAATATATATAAATAATTGTTTTAAAGTTCATGCAGTTCTCTCAAACTGATGCAATTCTAAATATCAGCAAGTTACTACTAACAAGAAGATGCTGAATGTAAATCATGATCCAAGACCTGGACACAGTGATAACACTGCTATCTCATTTGAGTAACAGCTCCTTATACCATGTATCAGCAACATCATCTTCTGAGCTTCTCATTCTTATGCCTAGCCTTTACTTTAGCTCATAGGTATGTCATTGGAATTTTGCCATTTAACAACCAAGCCCTGTGACAGGATAATAAGTTAAGAACAGTTCAATAATGTGAGTGCGGAGAAGAGCATGTCTTCAGCCAGGAAAGATGGAAATTGTCCATATAGAAGAAAAAGAAAGTAAGAGGGAAAGAAACAATAAGAGAAATAAAACCTTAAGGGCAAGAATTAGCACTAGTTGTTGCGTCAGTGCCTATATTTTGTAGGGTTAGTAAATCATGGCTGCTTAACCACAAGTTTAAAGCTGTTAAATTACCAACAATCAATCCCCCAAAACATATGTATGAAAAGATGTAGAATAAAATAAAACAATAAAGAAAATTTCCTGTTTAAAATTTAATGCTGATATGATTAAAAACATATATCAACCGCTTAAAGGCAATCAGACGTCACAATCAACGAATAAGCTTGTTATAATAAAAAGAAGCTTCATTGTCATTTCTGGGTGCCAGATTAATTTATTACTGTTTCTTAAAAAGCTGAAAATGGTAAGAGGTGATTCATTTATTTGGATTGAAAACTACATCTGAGTCAGAGTTAACAGCCATCTGGAAGGAAAGTACCGTTTGAGAAGGCTTGGGGGTATGCCTGAAGCTTTTTACTTTTGTATCGTTTGCTAATAAGCTAGTTATCTGGAAGCTGTTAAATTAAAATATTTGATTTTGCTGAGATTACAAAGAAATATTGGACTCATAGTTAATATTTTGTACATAAGTCTTCCATTACATTCTGTAACTTTTTAAAATCCAATGCTATGGCCTGTTATTTCTTCTTCCTTCCTCTCTTCCTCCTTCCCTCCTTCTTTGTGCTTTAGGCAATATTTTTCTATTTGTTGTATGTGAAATAAGTATAAGAATTGAAGTAAGATAGTGTTTTGAGCCTATGTTTTACAAAGGTTCAAACTTTAGAACTATGTTTTGTTTAAAGAACTTCGTACTTAATATTTGTGCTGTTTTTTTCACTGGTTTTTTACTAGTATATGTACTCACTGGTTTTACTCACTGGTTTTTACTAGTATATGTACTAAATTCCCAAAAGCCTGTATCTGTAGTGTAATTAGTTATACTCTAAGCATTTTTCCCCTCTGACTCTCCTGAGAAAATAGGTATAGTACAGGAAAATGTGAGAATGTTAGTGAACCACTTAGGAACAAACTAAAATTGAGAAAAAATAAAGATGAGAGAAATGTTATGACCAACATTGAACTTAATGTGTATTTGACAAATGTTATACATTTTTTTAGACTGTAATTTTTTATATTTGGTTTTCCCTTCATTAATTTTCCTTTCTCTTTTATTCTTTTCTCCTCTCCTTTCTCATTCCTTTGTTTCTTTTCTCTCCTTTTTCCCACCAAATTTTTTTTCTGCTACGAACAAGAAATGGTTCCACTTTGAGGAGAATTTTAGAATGCCAGTGTCCTTACATTTAGTTTTGCAAGTTCAAGGTGTGTGTGTGTGTGTGTGTGTGTGTTGACGTTTTTCTTCTAAGACAATTTAAAATATAAATTTGAATGTATTATCTTTCTATTTTGCCTAACATTTTATGCAAATTCTACATAGTTTTGGAAACAAACTGCAGTAAACAGTTCAGAATCCCTGTAGTATAGACTTTCCTTAAAATTTCTTGCTTACTAGAAATGTCTATATTGACTTATTTTAACTTAAAATATAGCCACAAGTAGATCTTCCTATGATATTTTTCTTAATATTCCAGCTATGGAACTGCAAATATGAAAACATCATAACTAATTTCTTCAAGTACTTATTAAACACAGTCTTCTGTTAAAAATCAACTTCTTTAATACAGGCAAATTAATAACTAATGAATGAGATTTAAAATTTTTCATGTATAATATTGTTTACAAATTTTGGAAAAATTTTCCCACTGCAGCAATATTAAGGAGTAGGACTTGGTCCAAGAATGATCCTCAAACTGGTTTGTTTATCTCATAATGAAGCTGAAGTGTAGAAATCTAGATTCTGACTTCAATGTATTGTTTGCAGGAAAAAAAAATGGGCTGAAGCACTCTTGATTTTCTGATTTACCAGGGTTTTGCTTTGCCTGTGTAATCTGATTCTTATCCCTGGCTTCACAACTGTATAGGAAAAAAAACAAAAACAAACAAACAAACAAAAAAGGAATTGTTCAGCTCTTGCTCACCACAATTTCATGCCAATTTTAACTGAGCTCATGCCTTCTCTTTTAAAAAAATTATCTCAATGGTTCTCTAACAAAACATTCAAAAGAGTAGCTGCTGTGGGGTTTTTTTCATCTTTCCCCTGATCTTTCCAATTCCATATTCCCTTCTTCCTCAAGTTCCATCATTAGTCCTCATCAAATGATTATTCTTCCTATTTATTTGGAAAGATTCAGGGCATTTCCCCTCCTTCTCGGCTTGTCAATTTGTGATTCCCTTCAATTTTAAAGAAAGAGATGTTTATACTATAAAACCGAACTGTCTCTTTGTCCTTGACCCAGTTCTTCCTGTTTCATAAGCAGTACTATTCTCACAGATATTCTTTTCCAGACTAGAATCTCCTTCTTAACATTCACAGTTGTTCCCATATCCCCCTCTAGATATAGTCCTCTTTCCTTCTTTTCTTCTATTGTTAAACATCTTCAATGTCCCTTTCAAGTCTATTCACATGATCTTAAATTCATGTAATTGTTTCTTCTCTCTCCTTCTACTGGGATTACCCTCTCAAGATCTACTCATTGTCAACTTTAGTATTCACTCTCAATCTACTTAATTCTTTTTTAAAAATTAATTAATTTTTGGCTGTGTTGAGTCTTCGTTGCTGCGCGCGGGCTTTCTCTAGTTGTGGTGAGTGGGGGCTACTCTTTATTGCTGTGCGCAGGCTTCTCATTGTGGTGGCTTCTCGTTGCAGAGCATGGGCTCTAGGCAAGTGGCTTCAGTAGTTGTGGCACACAGGCTTAGTTGTTCCACGGCATGTGGGATCTTACCGGACCAGGGCTTGAACCCATGTCTACTGCATTGGCAGGCAGATTATTAACCACTGCGCCACCAGGGAAGTCCTCAATCTACTTAATTCTTTAATGCGTTTCACTCCTTAAAACTGTGTTTCTTTGACTTCTAGGAAAGCACATTAAATTCCTCTGCAGTTCTCAAATTCTCCTCTTCCTATCTCTTAAATGTTCAGTCTTTTTCAGATATCTCTTTTCACTCCTCTGTTGTGCTCTCTATTAAATAATACACCTCAGAGATCTCATCTCCCCCAGAACTGCAACTCTCCCTTTTGTGTGAAAAATTATTTTTTTAAAATGGCTTCCCATTTTTAAAGAGTTTTTGTCTGTATGGTTATATTTAATCCTCAATATGAACCTGTGAGGTTGATATTATTGTACTCATTTTACAGACTCCTGAATTCATATTTTTTCAGTTTCCAACTATCTGGCCACTTTCCAAAAGTCAACTGAACATACATTGTACTTAGGCATTCAATATAGTGCAGTAACACATTCAGGATTAAATTTATAGTCTTTTATTTCTGTCCCATCCACTGTCTTCTAACTTTCCTATGGGCGTTAATAATACAACTACTAGCCAAGTCATTTAGTTCAAAATCTTCACTTAAGTTTGATTTTAACCAATAGAGACTTCTAACCCAATTAACCTGGATTATCATCTCGTGGTGGCTACAATGATCTGTTTCTACCCACAGTACTTCTGATATCAAGTGTGTGGGTTTTTCACACCAAGAAATTTTCCAGTTCTCTGTGGACACCAGCTGGCTTGCCTACCATTTAATTCAATTCTGACACCAACTACTGGGAGCCACAGGTTAAGGACTCAGTCCGCAATACTGCCCCCATTTCAGATACCAATCACATGTACAGGGCCCCCAGGTTATCCACACTTTTGTCCAATTTGGCTATAAATCAGAGGTCCCCATGACCACCTCTTTACGTTGTTACAATGACCCACAGTACTCAGGGAAACATTTCACTTGCTAATACCAATTTATTATAAAGGATATTGTAAAAGATACAAATGAACAGCCAGATGAAGAAGCACATGGATTAAGGTCTGGAAGGAAAGGAGCTTCTGTCCCCATGGAGTGCATCACCCTCCCGGTGCAAGGATGCATTCACCAACCTGTAATCTCTCCAAACACTTTCGTTTAAGGTTTTTATGAAGGTTCCATTATGTAGGAGTAATTGATTAAGTCATTGGCCACTGTGATTATTAACTCAACCTCCCCTCATTCCTCCTCAGAGGGAGGTTAAGGAGTGGGGCTGAAAGTTCCAACCCTCTAATCACATGGTTGATTCCTCTGGCAACCATCGCCGATCCTGAAGCTATCTAAGGACCTATCAAGAATCGCCTTCTCAATGTAAACTCAGATACAGTTGAAAGGGACTTACTATGAATGATAAAAGACCATACTCATCCCTATCACTCAGGAAGTTTCAAGGATTTTAGGAGCTCTCTGCCAGGAATTGGGGATGCAGACCAAATATATATTTCTTATTGTATCACAGTATCACAGTGGTCCTCTTCATCACCTGTCAACTCATTCTTCAAAAGCCCACTAAAATGCTATTTCACCTGATCCCAGTGTTCTTAGGAACCTTTTCACAACTCTTTGTTCCTGTGGCACTTTTTTATTCCCATCCTGATACTGCTGAATACTGTGGTTTTCAGAGCTCAGGTTCTTAGGTTAGACAGGCCTGTATTCTGATCCTCATGCCATCACTTATAAGCTGGATGACTTGTTGCAAGCCACTTAACTTTTCTGAAGCTTCATTTTTCCATAGCAGTAAACAATATTAATAATGCCTAGTTTGTGGGATGCTTAAAAAGATTAAATGAGAAAATAATGCACATAGCTGGGACATAGTAAAAACTCAAAAGATCACCTCCTAAAGCATAATATTCTGAAAGTATGCAGAACCTAGAGTTTGAATATTCAGTTCCCAGTTTTGTGCCCCTTGGCTTAACAGTGCTGTAACCTGGTCATAATACCTAAACCCATAGTACTTTTCTTATCTCTGCTATACAATGGGATGGATTATAATTCAAGTGAGTATTTGTGGGAGATGATGAGAAATTTTTCTATGAGATGTTCATAAACTATAAGATTTGTGGTAAAATGTAAATAATGACTAAAATCAAGTGCTTGAACAGAGGAGTCAGATTTTGTACATCTTTGCATTTAGTTCATTACATGAACAAACATGAATTATATGAACAAACATGAATAACAGAGTGGCTTATATATAAAAAGACTGTGGTTATTTGTGTATTGAATTTACTTTGATATCACTTCTCCATTTCTCATATACAGACACTTTCCAAATCCTGTTGATTAAAAAAAAAATTCTTATCTTTATTACTTTCTTCTATAAGCCAAAGCCACTTTCCTAATCAGGTCCCAATATCCTTTGAGAATAACTATAAGTGTCATCTACTTGGACACCTTGCCTCCAGGTTTTAGCTCTATTAATCCTTTCATTACAATGATTTAGAATAATCCTCCTTAGACACTCATTTGACCATATGATATCCTTGTTCAAGAACCTTCAATGGCTTGCTTTTTCCTAGCACAACCAAGCTTCTCTGTTGAATTTTAAAATCTCCATCTGTTCCTACTCTTCCTAGGCAATAATATTTTCCATTATTCCTTAACAAGCTTCCACTGCCCTACCAAGACAGGTATATTTTTTGTCTCTAGTAAACTAGGCCCTGAAGAAACAAATTTGCATAAAATATTCAGTAGCATGTTCCTTATTTTTCTCTCGCCTTCTATGCTTTCATACATGCTGTTTAAGTCTCCTGGAATGCCTTCTTCTCTCCCATCACTTTACATAAATCTACGGAAACTCCATGACCCAACAAATGTTTTTTATTCCCCTATCAATTTTTTCCTCTTATTCTTGTTAATCTTTCCCCTTTCTTAATGTCGTATACATAGTCTTTTAAAATAGATGATTTACTCGCTTAGTATAAGATTCAGAAGGTACCATGGGACATATACAGTCTCTGTCCCTTAGCAGCTCCCCATTTAACTCCTCCCAGAGATGTTCTATATATAAACAAATATAATATATATATATTCTATCTTCATCCCTTCCCTTCTCGCTGCTTTTAATACAAATAATGAAGGGAGTGGTGAAGCTGTCCCTAAGGAGGTCTCATTTGAGCAGAAGCCTTAATGAAGTGACTGAGCGTATCCAGTGAAGATTTGGGGAAAGAAAATTCCAGGGAAAGTAAACAGCAATTGCAAGGTCCTTTATGTGGGAACAAGCTTGTTGTACTCCAGGAAAAGCAAACTGGCCAGAGTAGACAGATTGGGAGAGTGAGGATGAAATCATAGCAGGTGAGGATGGTGTGGTATAAGGCCAAATCAAGGAAGTGACCTAAGCCATGGTAAGGAGTCTGGAATTTATTCGAAACTTGATGAACATCTTTTGTAGGATTTTGAGAAGAGCATGCCATGAACTACTTATATTTTAAATATAAAATATTTAAAACATGACCATTATAGATACTCCATTGAAATTTGACAATAGGCAAGTACAGAATAAGATATTGTGTCTTAACATTGCAAATCAACTGAAATTATAGATTACTTACAAATTAATGACATTACTACATATTAAAACTTAAAGGATATAGGTAGAATGATACTGGGGAGAAATTTATAACAGTAAAATGATCTATTTAAATTGTTGAAAGTAAATAAACTAAACATTTAGCTAAACAAAAGCGTAATTAAGAAAGTAAGGTAAAATAGGTGGAAAGGATGAAGAAAGCTATAAGAAGGAATTGAATATAAATGAAATAATATAACTAAAATAAAATAAATAAAATAAGACTTAAGTTCTTACTGGTTCTTTGACAAAACAAATGAAAAGGAGAAAATCGGCAAGTTGAAGAATAAGAAAAAAAAGAGAGAAAACACATTAAGACCTGTTGCAGGTAACTTTTGTGAGGGTGGTACAGCTCACAATTTCACCTTTTCTAGGATTGGCCTCCAATAAATAGTGATTGATTCATTTTTTAATTTAATTTTTATTTTATATTAGATTATAGTTGATTTGCAATGTTGTGTTGTTTCAGGTATACAGCAAAGTGATTCGGTTATATATATACATATATCCATTCTTTTTCAGATTCTTTTCCCTTATAGGTTATTACATAATATTGAGTAGAAATCAACAAGGACCTACTGTATAGAACAGTGATCGATTCTTAGTGGCCCTGTCTATAGTATGTGATCCTCTCCCAGTAGCCATCATTCACTGAGTAAGCTGGAGAACTCACCCAAGCTGGACCAATTATGATTTGCCCCCTGAAATTTTGACATTTAAAATTGTAAGAAACCAAGATCCAGAGTGGTTAGAGCATAGAGAAGTAGACTTCATCTGGGGTTCACTGTGCTTCTGCACATATGTGCAGACTCTCCAAAAGTTACTGGGACTCATGGATAGATTAAAGGAATCAATTTCCACAACCTTATTGTCCATTCATACTCTAGTTATGCTTTTCTCATTTTAATTTTCACAATATCCGTTTTCTCCTTTACAAAAAAAGACATACATCTCACTCAGGCTTCTTGAATATTACAATGGTTAATTGCACCAGTATGTAAAAAACACCAGGGTGCCAAAGAAAGAATATTTGGAAATATTGATGTCGGTATTGAAGAAGTGAAGGCCTAATGACTGGGTAACAAATCCTCTTGCAAGTCAGGAGATTTCTTGTCATAGAATTAAATAAAATTTCAGGAGAACTTAATAGAATTTCCGTTGATTAATCATTAATAATAATTTAAAAAGAAATATCACTAAGTAATTTTTGTCATGTAAACGATGATGAGTTAAAAGAATCTAAAGCATTACTATATCAAAACTCCTTTTAGGACCAGTTATTAATTTATATGAACAAACTTTCTCAGCACTTAAATCTATGAAAATGAAAATATGGATAATATGAATGTTGAGCCCTATCTCATTCAAGCAATGTTAACATTCACCAATAAATATATGAATTAATAATAAAAAATAAACGGAAAACCAGAAAGTCTTTAGTCCCTTCCATTTCACTAAGAAATGCATTTTTAGTTAAAGTTTACATTTTATGATTGGTAATTGTTAAAATTTGTGAACTTGTTTAACTCAACAGAGAGCAACTAGTAATAATAATTCAATCCAAAAGAAAAAAAATAATTTAACACTTAGAAACTTATAATCAAAGGAAATTAAACACTAAATTTATATGCATAGTTTTCTTGAAGAAAAATATTAAAGGTTAATAAATAAAAGATGCTCAAACATAAAAATATGTATCACCTTGGTATAAAGTTTATGGGGTCAAGTGAAACATAAAAAAGGAAACAAGGAATGATGGAAATTTTTGACTTTTTAAAGCTTTTTAGAAATGGATTGTTAAAAAAAAAGGATTGTCGTGAGTGTCAAATCATTATGGTATTTAGAGTCCACTGGATACATTTTAAAATGATAGAGGAGTTTCATTTTTAAAGTCATATATTTATAACATATAGAAAATTATCTTTTTGCAACTACTTAAATTTACAATACAATATTTTAATTTTCAACTTAAAAATTCCTTACAAGTATCAAATCAATATACTGTACACCCGAAACGTAAAATGTTATATGTCAATTATATCTCAATAAAACAATTCTTTTGAAGATACATAAGCAAAATGTTTGATGACCTCTGTTTTAAAGAGAAGTCCAACTCCTGAAATTTGTGTTGCAGGGGTCTGGTGAGAACTTCTTCCTTTCACAAAAATAAGTTCAATTTGCAACCTAAAGAACCTAACAATTGCCAGATTTTTATGGTGTATATGTTAAGAACATAGGGTTTGAGTTTGAACCCTTGATAGGCCACTTGCTCTCTGTATGATGTTGGTTAAGTAACACTGATTTATTCCTCAATTTCTTCATCTGAAAAAATATGGTACCTATCTCAAGAGTTGTAAGAATTAAGTTTATACAGTGCTTGGCATACATTAAGAATATGGGGCCTCCCTGGTGGCGCAGTGGTTAAGAGTCCGCCTGCCGATGCAGGGGATACGGGTTCGTGCCCCGGTCTGGGAGGATCCCATATGCCGCGGAGCGGCTGGGCCCGTGAGCCATGGCCGCTGGGCCTGCGCATCCGGAGCCTGTGCTCCGCAACGGGAGAGGCCACAACAGTGAGAGGCCCGAATACCGCAAAAAGAAAAAAAAAAAAAAAAGAATATGAAATATTAGTTATTGTTGGTATCATGAAGAAATGGGCTCTAATTAAAGATTTGGGAAGGAATATGAGAATATTTAAAACAAGTATTTGACAAAATAACTGTGAAAAACTGGATTAGTTGAATTTATCTCTAAGAAAATATAAATTGCTAAATTCTAATCATATAAAGTAGGAAACTTGAACAGAGCAACAATTACAGAAAAAAATGGTACCTAAGACAGGTAATAGGATTAGATGATTTTATGAACAAATTCTTCTAACTGGTGTAAGATTTTTAGATTGTTTAAAACTGCTTCCCAAAACAGGACAAGATGAAAATTCGTATATTTATAGTAGCATTATACTGCTAACAAAACCTGTCACATAAAGGACTCATTTATACATACACACACACACACACACACACAGAGAGAGAGACACGTTAAATCTCACTTAGAAAATATGATTTAAAAGTTAAAATTTACTCTAGGAGTATAACCTTGCTTAAACATTAGAGAAACTATCATTATAACAGGACTAAGAAAAAAACCATACCACTAACTTATATTCAGAATTGGTGACCTGAGAAATACCAACAAATAGGATGTTCTTAGATAGGAAAACTCAGCATGGAATGATATCACTTGTCCCTAAATTAATCTATAAATTGAGTGTAATTCAAATAAAAATTTTAATAGTCATGATTCTAAATTTCATCTGAATTAAATTAATCAATGTTTGCAAAGAAATGGACATATTCAGTTATGCTTGGTGGGAGTGTTATTTGCTACAATATTTGGGGGGGCTAATATGGCATTACATATCTAGATGAGGAATGTGCATATTCTTTGACCTAGCAATGAGATGGATACTGATTGATTGATGGGGATATTAGTAAGGGAAGAAAGCAAGTTGAAAAACTATGTTTAATTTCATTTTGCTAAAAATCCATATTTATACATTTAGATATATTTGAATATATAGAGGAAAATGCTCAAAAGATGCACATCCAAATGTTAACTCATGAGGCACTGGAGACACTTTACTACTTATTGCATACAGTTCTATAACACTGGGTTTTTTTTTTTTAAACAACAAGAACACAATTTTTTATGATTAAAATAAAAGTCGAGTCTTAGGAAAAGTCATAAGGTTGGCAGAGATATTGGATAAACATGTTGCTTATCTTGGAATTACAGTCAGAGACATAGACTTTTGGGACAAAGTTAGGCTCAGAAAAATTCTTTCCATATAGCCTCTTCTCCATTTAATAATTTTGGGCAGATCTGTGTTAGAAACCAGATTCAGTCACTTCATCTAAATCACACTCTCGCTTTTGCAATCAAAAGTTTAGATCTAAGCACAGGACCTTACATTGATCTCATTTAATATTATTTTGTTAATTTAACCTATTATCTGCACCTAATCCAAATGGTATGGGAACTTTTTTTTTTTTTTTTTTTTTTTTTTTTTTAGTTTCTGCTTTATAACAAAGCGAATCAGTTATACATACACATCCGTTTGGTATGGGAACTTTTGGTAGACCAGAAAAATCCCATATTTTCTTCCTAGTTTTATGACATACTACACACATATCTAAATTATAGCTTAAATGTTTTTATTGTATAGAAGCAAAGAGAGGATATAAGTCTGAGTTTTAGTATCAAAAGTCTCCTTGTTTCAAGGATATAGATGGTAAAAGAAAGGTAGACTTTCACAAAACTGTGATGTCAGCTATTTATTCTTGGGATGTTCCCACATTTCTGTCTTTCTTTTTGTTGCCCTGTCTCCAACCTGATCCCACCCAGAAGCATTGTATGGTCATTCTTCCCCAAGTTTTCCACATAGCCATCCCTGCTTCCCTACGTAGCCCTTAAATATGGACCTCACCCTCTGTCAAATTGCTCTCCTATCTATCATCAATCTATCTATCTATCTATCTATCTATCACCTATTTTTTTCTGTATAGGCAGCTGCCCTTGACTTTCACATGGATGTGATACATACACTTTCCCTTTAATAGCATTATTTGTTACCTCTCCCAGGAGAGTCTAAATTTGAACAGAGAACTTGACCACAAGCCTTTCCATAGAAACATTCCAAATGGAATAATGAAATCTCTATAAACCCAAGGACTTGGGAAAATAGCTTAAAGCACCCAGCAAATACTAAATTTCTTTGAAGGCCCATGTTTTATCTCTATAATTCAAGTCTGGCTGAATTCCACTTCGTAATATGTTTACTTTAATATGAAATTGTGGCTTCAAATATGAAATAGAATAAATCATTTATTCCACCAAATCTTGAATAAAGTTGATTCCCCATCTCCAAGATGTGTTCTTGTTAATATCATCACTCTCATGCTTCCTTGAATAGCACCTTGCCAGAGCACTGTATTTACTACTTAACTTTCATATGCATTTTGGTTTAGGAGTGTGTGTGTGTATATGTGTGTGTGTATGTGTGTGTGTATGTTTGAATAGGGCATTATTTTATACTATTATTTGACAAGGAAAGATTGTCTTCCCAACATTTCTTAGGAGCTTTCTATGCTCCTGGTGGGAGTTATATATAAAAGAAAGCAAAATATGTGCATAAGCTCTTTTCTAGGATTTCAGCATTTTTGAAAGCTGAACTTCAGAGAAACCATTTCAGTGTCTTATGAAATTAGTCACTGGAAGGAATTGATGCAGCTTTTGCAAGAAACGAAAGTTCCCAGAGAGTGCTAAGGCTCTGCTAGAATGAGCATCAGTAGGCAGGTAAATCAGTCATACAAAATGAAATTATGTATGCACCTATTAAGGGTTACCTTCTTGCTAAGTAAATTAAAATTTTTTATGAGACATATTTCTTGTAGTTGGAAGTCCTTGGTTGTGGGTGTATAATGACAACAGAAACTTGAGGCCAACTGTTTGCATAAATTCTTTTTACAAAATATGGAAAATGCAGATTAAAAAAGGGTATTTTACTTTCTCCCAAATGTTTGAAATCAGAAACATAAAAGGAATAAAATAAATCTTTTAGTACTAAATCATCTTAGAGAGTAAAATTGTGTTCTTTGTTAATATAAATACAATTCTTTCAAAGCATTATTTTAATTTAGCATGTGTGATCTAAATAACTTACAGTTACAAGTTAGATAAAAGATGTTTATTAGGAACCATTTATGTGAAACATGAAGGTACTTCTTTCTTGATAAAGGTGAAGGGGACCTACAGAGCAAAATCAGAGGGTATAAGAGAAAAAGAAAAAGAAAAAGAAAAATCCACTTTGAACAAAATTAGGGACTTAAGGAAGGTTTAGATTTTAAATGACCAATAGAAATTGTTTGCTGATAGAACCGGCATTTGGAAAGGTTAAGGTCCTAGTTGTGAAGCACTCCCCAAGCAAAAGGTTCTCTTTTCATGGACACATTAGAACAAAGCAAGAAAATGAATCCATATCCCAAGAACCAATGTGTTGTATGAGTAATGGGTGATGTGTCAGCAGTCATTGTTAATAGCAGAAGTTCTGCTATCCTTTTAAGTTCTACTTCCCATATTAAATCAAGAATTTCATCACCACATTCAATTTCCTTCTTATTTCTTATTTTCCCCATCAGTCTGTACTGTTCCTTGTTGAGTTCATATGAGTAAAAGGAAGTAGCAGTGCTGTCCTCAGCACAAACTTTGCCTAGGCAACTCTTATGTCACTTTGGCACCTGAAATTCAAAAGGAGAGCATTAAATGTCTAATTTTTGCTTAGCTCTGTGCTGGTGTCAAGTCAGCTCCAGTCAAGAACCTTAGTAAATAATGGCAATAAAACGTAATAGGAAAGAACTGTAGGACTTTCCTACATACTACATTTTTTTTTTTCTCCAGGATCCTAGAACTCCCCTTCACATGTAGGGTTTCTCTGTCCCAGCATGTCTTCTTTTTGCCAAAGTCTCTCTTGTTGAGTGACAATGAGTTCAAAGGATGCAGTAAGTCACTTTTGACCTCTCATTTCATTTTGTCACAAGTGACAGGTGTTTAAGCTGAATTATTTTCCTTTTTCTGCAGAACTGGTGACTTTGCGTTTCTTGAAGGTGAACCTTTCTATGCAAAAACTAGTATGGAAGTAAATGATTCTCTCAAGACTTCCTTACTAAATATTTCACACAAGTCTAATGCTGTGGCTTATATAATTTGTCATCTACAGTGCAATGTGGAGTTCATGGTTGGGCATTATTTTTTCCTTAGCTAGTTTTCTCTTTGCTCATTCAAGCAAATCTTGTGCCTTTTCCTCTTATTTTATTCTTTTTCAATTTGTACATTTTCAGTGAGTGAAGGGGAGTTTATGTAGGAGGAACTGTGTTGTTTGAAAGATTTTCTTTAAACATTTTAGTAATATCTTAAATAATAATGATTTATGTGTCAATAGACAATTAAGGCAAGTAAATTAGGTGTTTTGACTTGTCTTATAACGCATGCTATTGAATTTTTCCCCACACTTGGAGCTTTGTGGTTTTACTTGAATTTGGCTTCTAAAGGCCAACACTAGGGGTCACCCTTCCTTATATTAAAATTTTAGTCATTGCTGAGAACCCACTGACAGTCCATTAATCTCAGAAGGAAGTAAGCAACTTTGTAAAAAAAAGCAAAAGACTTTTGGCACTAAGTGCTAGTAATTTTGCTTCTTGTCCTTTCCCTGTTGTAAAAACCAAATTTGTAACAGAGTTTTATGAATGAGGGAATGTTGTTGAGCTTTTTTGGGCAAAAACTATTTTGAGAATAAAAATCTTCTTAGTTTCTTTGAAGCAGGGCTCTTAAGACAGTAAGCATTTTAGGGTATAATATATAGGGCATTACTTAAAACCATTAAATTTTAAAATGAGGTTTTCACTTAATAATTTACTTATAGATAAGATAATGATGTTGCTTAATAAAATAGTACAAATATCTTCATAAAATGAAATGGGAGGAGTTAGGTAATTAATGATTATGCATATCATAACTATGGGTTTATGAAAATTATCTTAGAATGAAATTGTAGATAAAGGATATGCTGAAGTATATAATGTTGTTCACTCTCTGGTGTGTGTGTGTGTGTGTGTGTGTGTGTGCTTGAAAGAATATTTCTATTTATAATAATGCAAAGAAGTTGCAGACTAGCAATCCTTACCTCAAGATTTATTCCACAGTTCAACTTTGAGGATAGGTTTTACAGTTTTATTAGGAAGCATGTTTCTCTCTGGAATATTTCAAACATAATGTGGCACTAAAAGAGATCACTCAGAATGCCAAAGAGTTCTCTTCTTCCAAGAATTTTGTTTAACAGTCTTAAGTTTTTTTTTTCTTTCCTTTAGAAACTCTTACTTTTGGCCTCTTCTTCCTTTTTCCTTATTTTAAATGGGTTTCCAGATAATAAAGACAATACTTTTAGTTAAAAAATGCTTATTATGTGCTAGGCATTAAGTCTTCATAATGTCTTCATTTTGTAGATGAAGAAACTGAACCACAATGGTTTATGCAGAGTGCCAGAGGTAGGGTCTGAACTGAGGCTGCCTGACTGCAGAAATCATGCTGCTAAGCTCTAGGCTATGCTAAGTTTGCCAGCTGACCTCAGAATTGTATACCAGTTACACAGCACACATGTAGAAACACCCAAAGAGACATTTAAACATTAGGCAGCAAATGTATGATTATCTATAGCCATCTGAAGATAGTGATGCAATTTCAAAGGAGTGATTCTAATAGTGGCATTTTGGACAGTAGTGGGATTAGTAGGGCAGCTATTTAGGGACAGTGAGGATCACACAAAACCCTAAATTTTCCATACAAAGGGAGCCATGTCAGCTTGGAGGGAAGAGTCTCATTCAGGTGGTTAGGCAGGGCCAGCAGTTTCCATGGCAATAGCCAGGTAATGCATTCCTGCTGCTTGTTCACAGTGATGTCCCAGTGTGCTGAACCGGAAGACAGGGAATGGTTAAATGGGGATTCAATTACATTTAATTGGTTCTTTAGCTATTTTTTTTCCCCACATGTAGGTTTTCGTAAGTCCAGAGGAAGAACAAATTTCTCCTTTCTCTGTGCTTCTATAGCAATTTGTATATATATTTTACTATAATTTTCTCATTACTTCATAATTATGTCTTCAGTTTCCTCTTTCTGCACCTAATCTACAAATTCACTGAAGCTGAGACAATGTCTTTTTCTTTGTAGCATGCCCAATATGTATCACATTGTCAGACATATGAGAAACTAAAAAAATGGTTGTGAAGAAGAAATGAACTCTCAATTTTTAAAGGACTCTTTGCCATATTTTTCAATATGAGACTATCATCATATTGCTCAACACCAAAAAGATAGAAATTGGGGCTGGGTTGTACAAGAATGCTTTGCTAGGCAGGTACAGAAGGTGATATAGGTGATTAGGAGAAAGGGAGAGAGAGAGCAAGCCCAAATTGAACTTACAGAAAGGGAAGGGAAGTGATGAGGCTTGTCCCATTGCTGGACCAAGGTAGCTGTTCTGTGTCAATTTCTAGATGGCAGTCTGTATATTGTACTTGAAAGGTTCAAATAATCTTTTGCAAAATTGAGTTTGGTATAGGAAATTAAATTTTCCTCACTTCATTTTCAGAGATGACTAAAACTTGATTTGGGGGCTGAGCAAGCATCCTCTTGCAATCTAGAAGCCCACTAAGGCATCTCTTTCACTGCATCGCCACGTGCTGTTTGCTCTGCCATCAGTCAGGTCATGAAATCCCATGTTTGCCGCAGCATTTTCACTCACCCTCAGTATTTTTTGAGTTTAGAAACTCTAAGACTGACGAAGCCATAGACAGCATTCACCTGCCCAACTTTATATTGTCTTCTGTCTGCTCTTAGACTTTCTGTTTCCTGTTTTCTCTGAGTAAATCCTTCTTCCTCCCTCCTGTGGTCTTGCAGCTAGCTGGTGGAGAGAAAAGAAGAAATGAGCAGGAAAGTTCTTTCTTGACTGATGATTTCATGAGCTGACGTTCAGCTCCCTGGGACTTGATGTTGTTTCAAACTACCCATTTCTCTTAAGGCACTTTTGCGAGTTCCTCACAGACTCCTCTCCTTTCACCTCACATTGCTGAGAGTCTCACAGCAGTTGTTTCCTCGAGGGAGAGTTCCTGTCTCCCCTTCATATTTAGACATACATCACTCTCTCTAAATGGTTTCTTCAAAGGCCTTCTCTTTGGTTTTGACATGAAGACAAATGAACCCCTAATTCCTTTTCCTAGGGGAGAAGCTTAGCACACCAACTCTCCAAAATTCTCCAGGCCTTTTATACACTCAGTATGGGTGGGAGTTGAAGAACCACAAAATCAGTTCCTCTCACCATTTTCTGCAAATCTCACTGGTGGTCTTGCACCTGACTTTGATATGTGGTCTCAGGGCTTTAGCAGAAAACTGAGACAAAACAGTTCAATTTTAATGTCCTGTTAACCAAGTTCTGACTTATGCCAATATGCTGAAAAAGAATTAAAAGTCCACATGGTTAAGATCCTTGCCCAGTGTCACCTATTCAGTAAATGGCAGAATCTACTTTTTTGGTTATTGTGGTAAAATATATGTAACAAAAATTTACCATTTTATCATTTTAAGTGTAAAATTCAGTTGCACTAAGTACATTCACATTGTTGTGCATTGAATCTACCAAGGTCTTTCTACTTTCAGGCTGTGTGCACGTTCTGTGACTCCGGTGATTGTCATCCTGTTTGTGGCACTCAGGCTTCAGGAGAGGTTCACCAGGCTCTAATATGAGAACTGTGTAACAAAAAGGTCTTTTAATAAACAGTTGGGTAAATTGGTGAAAAATTTTGGAGAATTGGGCAAAATATTTTCAAGCATTCACTCAAATATTCACTAAGTGCTTATAAATGTGCCAATTACTGTTTTAGCACTGGGGTTAAAGCAGTGAACATGATAGACAAAAATCTCTGACCTCGCGTAATTTCATTCTATCAAACGTAGTGTGCAAACTCTTTGCCCCAATAATTACACTTCTAGAAATTTATCTTAGAGCTTGCACAAGTGCACTGAGGTTTATGTAAAACAACATTCACTGTAGCACTGTTAGTCATGTGAAAAATTAGAAACAAGCTAAAAGTTCATCAGTATAGGACTAGCTGAATAAGTTATGGTGTTCATTGTGTAAAATCTTGAGTAGCTAGTAAAAATAGTGAGGTAAGCTTAGGTCTGTGTGTTTAGGCATAAAAGATATTTATCTGTGTATATAAGCATGTTTTCATAGGAGACATTCTGGTAGCATATACATAAAATGGTTTCCTCTGGAGGTGAAATTATGACAGACTGTACTTTCTTTGTGTATTTTTAAGTGGTGTGAGTGTGTTTTCTAAAAGATACATTTTGTTTGTAAAAATCAGAATTTTAAAAATGGGCAACCTTACTAGTAATCAAAGAAATCCAAATTAAAACAACATAAGATACTATTGTTGCCTTTCAAATTAGTTTAAAAGAAAGAAAAAGAAAAAAATAATGGTGTTGGCAAACGTGTGGAGAAAGACACCGTAATACACAGATGTTCTAGCAACACCATTTTTTCCAGAGGGCAGTACTTAGTCTGGGTCAGCTACAGTTGTCAAGCTAGCTTGTGGTTTTAGGCAATACTGACCCCTAGAGGTCATCATTCTTTGGTCATCCAAACTTTCCTGCTTGCAGGGAACTGGAAAGTAGATGCTCAGCTGGAAGTTTGTGCCTAGGGTCCATGCATGGGGCATGCTCGACCATCCCCTAACCAGAAATCTGTCTATCCTCAATCCTGCCTTTGTTACCTGTGAAAAAGGCCAGGGATATGAAAGGAAAGAACTGTATCACCCGGGGCCCAATTTCCTGTGAAAGAGCAAGGTCTTGAAAAGGGGAGAGCTTTCTTGTTGGCTGACAAGTAAAAAAAGCATCAGTATTCTGAAGTCCAGAAGAAAGCAGGGCCGCTGAGCCCCGGCTATGGAAAAGAGCAGGAAGACTGCATGATTAGAGGGCAACCACCAGGGGGGCTACAGAACTGTGACACCTCACTCTACTCCTCTAGCCCAGCAGTTATAGGAGGAATAATTTGGAGGGTAAAGCGGAAAAACACCGAACTTCCTCCTAATTTGTGTTATCACACTGCAATAGCCACATTTGTATTTACTTTGAGGGAACCAGTGAAAAGGATCCAGATATCAAAGGCCAAAATGTGTATCTGTTGAGCTAAAAATTCCACTTCTAGTAATTCACCCTAAGGAAAAGTACTTGGCATCCCCACAGATTTATGTTCAAGAATGTTTATTATAAATAGTAGAAATAATCTCTGTTCAATAAGAAGGGATTGCTGAAATATATTTGTCATGTGATTGGATAATGAGTAGCCTTAAGAATCATCTTGAAGAATACTTACTGTCAGAGGAAAATGTTATAATATTTTTATTAAGTGAAAAAGTCAGATTACAAAACAACACATAACCAATTTTACAAGAAACCTAAAAAGCATGTATATATTTATGTGATTGAAAGGATATATGTACCAAAATGTTATCAGTGGTTTATCCTGGATAGGTGGGATTTTTTTATGATTATTTTTTCCTTTTTATACTTTTGTACATTTCCAATTTAAAAATATTACTTTTATAATTAGAAAATATTTAATTTAGAAAAGTATTTCCTCTTGAATTGTAGGTACAATTCAAATTCTTTCTTTTGTGCCACTGTTCTCATAATAATTTTTTATTGGCTTAATTTAAGAGTCAGTGATTTTAGATAGCCAAATATGTGTCTTTAAGATTGTCCTCTTAGAATGATTGGTATTGGATTAAGTGGGTGACACTTTGATTTGGTGACTTTCTTTCTCTTTCTCTCTTTTTTTTTTTTTTGCTCTAGATGAAGGGGCCAAGAGGTTAAGAAAAATGAATAAAATGATCCGATTTACATTATTTATAAAGAGATTGTCCTCATAATTTAATCACAAAGAACAATTATATCAATCATATGATTTTTAAAAACTGATATTTTTTTAAACTAAGGAGACTGATATGGTGTAGGTTGGGAAATATCCTCCTCTATAAAATAGAGTTAATGTCACTATTCCATTGGCTCTTGGAGAAGTAAATGAAACTGATTCATGGTAAAGACCTGGCTCATAGTAAATACTCTAATTATTACCTATCATCTTCATCAGCAGGAAGAAACAATAATATTATAGGTGTGATATTCTATATTCTACATGATATTCTAATATCATGTGTACTATATTATTGTCTCTTCCTTTGATTTCAGGCTTGAGCACTGGTCATGTATGCAGAGAGTTGCAGAGAGTTATATACTTAGCATACCTCCAAGTGGTTGGTTAGATACCAGTGAATAACATGTCCACTATTCAACCATTATCATTTCCCATCTTTCTGAGAAAAAAAAATTTTTTTTTACAAATATATTTTATTTTATTTATTTATTTTTGGCTGTTTGGGGTCTTCATTGCTGCGCGCGGGCTTTCTCTAATTGCAGCGAGCGGGAGCTACTCTTCGTTGAGGTTCGTGGGCTTCTCATTTCAGTGGCTTCTCTTGTTGCAGAGCACGGACTCTAGGCACACGGGCTTCAGTAGTTGTGGAGTGCAGGCTCAGTAGTTGTGGCACACGGGCTTTGTTGCTCCGAGGCATGTGGGATCTTCCTGGACCAGGGTTTGAACCCGTGTCCTCTGCACTGGCAGGCAGATTCTTAACCACTGCGCCACCAGGGAAGTCCCCTGAGAAAAATTCTTAAATCTTGAACAATCAGATCAAATCTGTTACCAAAATGTATATGGATACAATGCTACTGAATTCTATTTGGCTCTTCATTTGACTTCATTTTAATCAGTAGTCGAAGGATAGTGCTGTTGTCTTGGCAAAATATTCTAAGGTCTGTTGTTTTTTTTCTTTTATAAGTTTGCCTCTTGACATATCAAACTTTGCTCAAACTTATCAACTGAGTAAACAAAGTAGAAAGCAATTCTGAATGGCTCTACATTCTACTCAGATTCACACAGTGAATAACACTGGTGAACAGATGAATTAAGGAAGAGATCAGCAAATACAAAAGACACAGATAACTATTTCATATTCACAATGAAAGTTTTTCATACCCACACTGATACACAGGAAATTCAGGGAAGTCTGAGTTTTAACTGTTAATAATTTTTCGTTATTTCAGTATTGCAATATTTCTAAATAAATGCCATGGTGAGATTCCTACTAATTCCTTCATAATATCTTACTTCACCGAAATTAATGGAATATGAAAAGGATCTTCATAAGACATTTGGTTTTTTTCTTTTAATTTTTTGGATGAGTGAATTGAGATTCACAATCTTAGCTTGAAGGATGATTTTTTTTTTTTTTTCAGTACACGGACCTCTCACTGCTGTGGCCTCTCCTGTTGCGGAGCACGGGCTCTGGACGTGCAGGCTCAGCGGCCATGGCTCACGGGCCCAGCCGCTCCGCGGCATGTGGGATCTTCCCGGACTGGGGCATGAAACCGTGTCCCCTGCATCAGCAAGTGGACTCTCAAACGCTGCACCACCAGGGAAGCCCTGAAGGATGATTTTTTACATTTTCTTTTTGCAACTCTTCTTGGTCAATGAAAACTATTGATTGGGCAAGCCAGACCTTACAATAGTACAAATGTGCAAAGTTAAATGGATTTATTAAAATGTGAAACACATACCCCTATATAATCAATAATCTATTAAACCATAGATAGAAACACCTAATTTCAATGAAATAAATGACTAATTCTGAATATTTTGTCATGGTAATTAGAATGAACAAATTTTCATTATATGAATTATTTATTAACAAGAAATAATTATCAAATGGTCTTTTGCTATTATTATGTTTATGAGGCCAGAATATAAAAAATAAATATTGTTGAAAGTGTCAAAAAATAGCAAGCTCAATTTAAATTTGTTTCCTCTCATGATTTCTGATCTGGCAACCTTTATTTTATTTATGTATTTATTTGTTTATTATTTCTTTTTTTAAATTATTTATTTATTTATTTATTTATGGCTGTGTTGGCTCTTCGTTTCTGTGTGAGGGCTTTCTTTAGTTGCAGTAAGTGGGGGTCACTCTTCATCGCGGTGCGTGGGCCTCTCACCATCGCGGCCTCTCTTGTTACGGACGCGCAGGCTCAGTAATTGTGGCTCATGGGGCTAATTGCTCTGTGGCATGTGGGATCTTCCCAGACCAGGGCTCGAACCCGTGTCCCCTGAATTGGCAGGCAGATTCTCAACCACTGCGCCACCAGGGAAGCCCAATTATTATTATTATTTTTTTTTTTGTCATTCACCCATCATTTATTGAACATCTACAACATGCAATTCTGTGAAGGTTTCCAGCAGTATGAAAAAAATGCAGAGACCCCTATAGTCTAGAAATTTAACATTCATCTTGGGCCTAAGATAAACCCACAAACAGCTCTACCTTAAGGCAGACTGTAAGAATAAGAACAGAAGTTCTAGCAAATTACTATGAAGCCTCAGAGACAGGAGAGATTAAATAGACTTAGAAAATTGCTCCAATTTCCATAGGAATAATAAATATGGTCAAAAACAGAGGAAAGAAAACAACGTTCACAGTTTTCTCCCTGATTAGACTGCCCACTCTATTTCAAGAAAATTCAAATTAGAAAGCCAGGCTTTACTACACACCTCAGAATGTGTACAAAATTTTAAGTTTGTCAAAATGGATGGAATATAAATTTCCAAAGACTAGATTGCCTCCAGCTCCTATTATTTGAAACTAAGGATGGCAAACAGGAATATCTTATCTAGCAACTTTTAAACATCAAGAACAGGGAAATCTGGTCCTGGCTTGTGAACTTCAAGCTTACTGAACTATTCAAGCAGGGTTAGTCCCTGTTCTGAAGCCATGTATTAAAACTTGCTTAGTGATTTTTTAAATGCACATTTAGGCTGCTAACTGGAACTAATATAATTATCTCTAGAAATTTCACTTGGTCTAATTTATTTCAGAGTTTGATTTATAAAATTTAATGTGAGCTTTTACTGGGAACTTAAGAAAATAAAAAAGAACTAATTGATCTCAATTGTATAATACTGGTTTGCTACTATTCCCAAAAATATAGTGGGTGAGATACCTTAAACGACCCTCCCAAACAAAATAATTACAATGCTTTAAAAATATGTAAATATCTTGAAATATAATGCTTAGGTGGCACAAAGGAAAGGAATTTAAAAAGGACAAACACAAAATGAAAGCAGTAACCTCTGGAAATAAGGAAGAGCTGAAACTTGCTTTCACTCTGAAAGATCTGAAGCTTATCTTTGGAAGGCACATGATGCAGGGAATAGGCTATAAAGCCTAGAACTTATGCAGGATGCAGAGTCTTATAGGAGACATTTGCATAAAGCTGAGACTCTATAAAGATATAGAGAAAAGAACCACAATGCTGAAGTGGGCAGCAAGGGCATTTTCCTGTCTCAACTTTTGTTCTGGGAAGAAGGAAAAAAAAATAATATGAGAATTCATATCCAAAAACCAACCCTCAAGCAGATTTGAGATCCAAGTCACACTGTGTTGATCTAGAACATTTAAATGGAGAATATAGTTTAAAATTGTCTAGGATTGTTAGTGCCTCCAGGCAATTTCCAAACACAAACACAATTCTTCTCTGCAGAAATACAACTTCAGAAAAGTCCTCAAAGAATTTCCTCACATTAAGTTCACAAAAATATGAGTGCAAAATTTAAAATATCTCATTCTCTCTCTCTCTCTCTCTCACACACACACACACACACACACACACAAATAATAGACCATAGGAGAGAGTCAGATGAAACAGTAGACTTCACAATAAGATTCAACACGTTAGACTTTGTTAGCTATGCCTCTTAAAATTGTAAAGGTGACTAAAAAAGTGTATACTGACAGAATAATTTCTAACAGAAGGAAAAATGTCATGAAGAAAACCAATCTCAAAGAATACAAGAAATTAGTAAAAGTAAAAAAGAAAGAGGAAAATAGAATTCAGAACAATAGGAAGCACATAAAAAGTTGGTATAAATAAATTCAAACACAGCAGTAATCACAACAAATATAAATGGGTTACACTCTAAGCATATAATTTCCAAACTAATAGGAGACTGTAATGAGGAAAACAAGATTCTAGTCCAAAAGAAGGCTAGAAATTTATAAAAGCAAAAACGAAACAGAAAAAATATACAGGACAATAATAAAAACACATAAGAAGGTGATACAAGTAAATCTAAACACAGCCATAATCACAATAAATATAAATGACTGAACTAAATTTCTAGTTAACACAAAAATTATCAAAATGAGTAAAAATCAGAATATCTGCTGCTTATATGACATGTTTAATATTATAAAGACACAAAATTTAAAAAATTGAAAAAGATAACCCAAAAAAACTAAAGCAAAGAAAACTATATTATTATCAGACAACTTAGACTTTTAAGCAAAATGCATTTTTAAATATGAAAAAGTTACTAAATTTGCTATAAAATGAAAACATTTAAATGATAAATGAACAAATATACTATCTGAGTAGATTTTAAAACAGGAATTCATATTTCAAGGAGACAAAATAAATAGTAAAGATACAGCACATTAACAAGTTTGATCTGATAAACAGAGAAGGATGCTCTCAAAGTATCCTGACAGACAACCACTTGGACAAACTCAGTATTGGATTTTTTATTATTCCCTACTGATTTGCATTACCTCTGTTACATATCTTTTCCGTATGTGTGGAGATCTATCTCTAGGCTGTCTATTATCTATTTGTTTATAATTGAGGTAATAATTGCCATAATGATTATAGTTTTTATAATGGTAGGGCAGCATCTCCACTTTTCTTCCTCAAAATTTTGTTTTTTATTGGTAGAATCATTGTTTTCCATATGAATTTGAGGAATATAAAATCAACTTCCATGAAATTCTGTCAGGATTTTGTTTAGAATTGCAAAGAAACTATAAATTACTTTTTGTTGACATTGCAAATTGAATCTCATTTTCTATTATTTTATAATGGAAGATTACTGATAATAATTTTTCAATGCCTCATTGTTTCTAACATTATGAGTCTAGATTGTCTTTGATTTTCTAATTAAACAACCATGTTTTATGAAAATATGTCCACTTTTATCTTCTCAATTCATATTCTTGTAACTCTCTAATTTTCTTGTCTTTTTGAATTGGCTGAAGCCATCAGTATGATGTTCAGTAGGATAGTGATATCAGGTCTGCTTGTTCTTCTGACTTCAATGTCAAGAATATTTCCTACGAATTTTTTAAAATGTCTTTTTCCAGGATATAGTAATTCTCTTCTAATTCTATTTTTATAATTAAAAAAAACCATGAATGCTGAATTTGGTCAAATGTATTTATCTATTGAGATTTACCTATGGATTTACTCTTTTGATATGAGAAAATGGTATCTTATATTAACATTCAATTATCCTATGGTAAAACCAAACTAGAAGTTTGTGTGTGTGTGTATGCGTGTGTACATATGCATATGTGTGTAAGATACTGCTGACTGTGACTGGCTAATATTAGAATTTTTGCAAATATGCTTATAAAAGATATTGATATCTATTTTCCTTTTTCCTAACTGTCCTGGTCCAGTCTTAGCATCAAGACTACACTAGGCTCATAAAATTAGTTGGAAAGTATTCTATCTTGGGAACATTTTACATATGATTGAGATCTTTTCCTTGAATTTTTTATGGAAATTACCTCTTTGAGTGAAAATTAAGTAAATAAATATGTGTGAATGTATATATATACATATACACATATATATTTACAAAATCAAGTTCATTAATTGTAATTGGTTTATTCAGTTTTTCTACTGATTATTGAGTTTTATGGCAAAAACAATTAGTTCATGTATGCTCAGAAAAAAGTGGTAATTCTATTTTAAAAGGGGAAGAGAAGAATTAATTTGAGGAAAATTAATTGAGTGCCTGCTCCCATATGTTTAATAAATATCCTAAGACGCTCTATCAAAATCTTTTATAGTTTGTCTTATGTGTTTTATTCTTATTCTATCTATTTCTGATAGAGGTTTGTCAAAAATTGTCATCATGTTTGTGGATTTTTAAATTTCTACTTATAATTCAGGCAGATTTTTACATTTTACATTTCAGACCTGTATTGTTAAGTGCATACAATTTTATGGTTATTTTTTCTTCTCAGAAGATGATTATTAATTTTGTGACTGTATAACAACCTTTATTCCTATTAATTTTTTTTGCTTAAAATTCTGTTTTCCCTTATATTACTATCAATATTGCTTCAACACCTTTGTATCTGTTTCTGTTTGCACACTGTATCTTTTTAACCTCTTTATTTTCAAACTTTCTTTGTGGTTTTGTTTGAAGCATGATGCTTAAAGGTAGAATATATATATTTGTTTAATTTTTTTTCTGTATGAATTTGGCAGTTAAATATTATTGTTTTGTTTAATCCTAAATTAACATAAATAACTACAATTTTAAACTCAAATCTATAATTTTTTAGAACTTCTGTTTTTCAAACACACAACAATAAAGATCTTAGCACGATTAGCTCATTGAACAATGTCTGAAACTGCCTCACCTTTTTATTTTAACTAAGAATTTAAATTTCCTACTTTAAAAGACAAAATTTTTATTTTTGAAGGGTAGTTAGTTGAATTTACTAGAGTATTTTTATCAATTTCAATGCTCATCATTTCCCTACCTTACCTCCTTCTTCACTTTTCTTTCCATAAAATACATGGTTCAATTTTTTTTAAGAGAATGGCTAGTGGGTAAATGATCTTAGATATTTTTATGTCTGAAACATCTTTATTTTCTTCTCACTCGAATAATAGTTTGTTAAGTATAAATTCTATCTTGGCAGTTTTCTTTTTTTTCCCATCTATCTGTCCTTGTATATAATTATTCTATAGAATTTTGAAATGCTTTGCTGCAGATGAGAAGTATGTGTTCTGTCTGTCATTTGTAAGTAATTTGTCTTTTTTGCTCTGGTAGTTTTCAGGAGTGTCACTTTATCACTGATGCCCTATAGTATGTATTAGTGCACTGTGTCTATGTATAGAAGTTACCAACAAATCAGAGTGTACTTTTGATCTGAGGGTCCATGCTTTTCTTTAGTTCTGGAGAATTCTCAAGTAGTTATGTGTTCAAATGTTGCATATTTATCAGTCTCCCTATGGGACCAGCATTTTAGCTTTTCAATCCATCCTCCATATTTCTTCACTGCTTTGTCATATTTATTTTCCTTCTCTGAACTGTATTCTGGATGAGACTCTTCCTTATGCTCACCTTCCTAGCCATTCTGTATATTTGTTTCCATTTCTATGTTAATTACATATATTGTATTTTAATTTAACATTATTTTTCATTTTTAGTATATTTAAATGATATTTTCTATATTCTTAATTTATTTCTTAAGAATTCAAAAATTTGAAATTTTAAAGGAACTGTGTCTCCCTTTTCCCTTGAAAGTCTTCAACATATTTATTTTTAAATCCTTGCCCCAATTTTTAACAATAAACTTAAATTAGTTAAAATGAATTTATTTTCTAATTATTGACTTTCTTGGCTGTCTCTTAACATTATATTTCTTTATGTGTATTATTTTTACTGTCCCTCTTTCTTTCTCTCCCTTTCTCTTTCCCTCCCTCCTTTACTTCCTCTCTCTCTCTTTCTCTCCCACTCTGTCACACTTCCCCACCCAGGATGTTGAATTTGCTTCTAGCTGGCCCTTGATCGTCTATTTCAGAAACAAGTCAAGTAATGACAATCAATACTTCCTTGCCCAGTGGTGATACAGGGAATGCCAATCTATTCACAAGGCCAGTGATCAATTTGGTTCAGCCTCCTGTCACAAGGTTGTATGTCTTTTTGTCTATTTCCTTGTCCTGAAACATCATGCTCTCACACTGTTTTGCATTTACATTACATTTCTGGTCAATGGAGATATTTGCTGTGAATTTCAGTATGGCTATGTCATTTTAGTTTTTCTGTTTTCATTTGTCATTACTATGAATCAAGGGAGCTTATCAAAGGGTGTACCCTTTGTACTATTTTGACCTGTGTATATGTTTATTCAGCTTAATGTTCACCCTTTCATCATGCTTTCTTGCCCTGACCCATGTTTTGTTTTGTTTTCTTGGTATTGTGATAATTTTTGAAAGTTAGCTACAGGTTTTTTAAGCTCCTTTTAAATTTGTTTAGTATCTGGCTATTGAATTATAAGCTTTTTCACTCTCCTAAGAGTTGTTGAGGGCACTTTATGGCTGTAGTATCTTGCTTAACCTAAATGCAGTACAAACGAAAAGTACTAGAATGTTAATGCCTTTGGAAACAGTCCACAGAAAATTGGATATGACATGGTGTGTAACCATCACAGGTTCCTGCCCCTCATTTGGGATAACTCCAAAGCATGTTCTACAGCATCTACCATAGTTACTTAGTGGGTTTAGTTCCAGTTGCCCATAGTGGTAACTTGTATTACATATTTTGTTGGCTTCCTTTCCTTTCTTTTCTCTCCACTCTTTTATAGATATTTACCTGGATCATTTCCCAAGCAAATTACTTATTCTAGCTCTTTTCTCTGGGTTTGCTTCAGGGGGATTTCAAACTCAGATACCAACCATCTTGTCGACATACTCTAACTAGTGTTTATCCATTCCTACTTGATCTCACAGTAGATATTGGTACAGCATTTTGGCTCTCTTTTCTGAATATTTTAGTTTGCTCTTTACACTCATGCCTGCTTTTTCTATGTTCTGACTATTTCACTACTCCATAAGAGAAGTCACCTTATTTTTGCAAAAGGTGCAAAATTCTATCAGTGCCGTTTATAAAAAAAATTCTCCCTTGCCTACTCCTAGGGCCTGACAAAGAGTCTCTCTTTGACCAAACTTTAGTCAGACTCTTTTGTTTTTTTTGTTTTTAAAGATTTTTTTTTTGATGTGGACCATTTTTAAAGTCTTTATTGAATTTGTTACAATATTGCTTCTGTTTTACGTTTTGGGTTTTTGCTGCGAGGCATGTGGGAGCTTAGCTCCCCGACCAGGGATCGAACCTGCACCCCCTTGCATTGGAAGGCAAAGTCTTAACTACTGGACTGTCAGGGAAGTCCCTAGTCAGACTCCTTTGAATACTGTCCGGTGAGGCCTTGATTTTTGGACTTCTGTGTTCTTCTTTGCATTGCCCACTTTTAGCAAGAACCCTGTTAAGTTGGTTTAGCCAGAATCCCCTACTCTGGGTATCTGATCACCTTTGGTTTCTGATCAGGTTCTTCATTTCTCGCCATCGCCCAGGTGTTATCTGATCATCCTGGCCTACCTTCATCAAGAATTCTGTTATGTCAGTTTAGCTAGAATCCTCCCTTAGGTAATCTTCATGTTTCCTCTTAGTAATTTTCCACTCACTGCCACTCCACCCCCCACCCTCAGCTCCTTGACTATAAATTCCAGTTTCTACTTGTTGGATTTGGAATTGAGACCAGTTCTTTACTGAGGTCTCTTTCCCTTTATTGCAACAGTCTTGAATAAAATGTTTTTACTCTTTACTCTCCAGTTCTGGTTTTCTTTGACATGACTCTTCTTTAGATATATATATTTTTTCTGTTGTTCCTCTTTCAAAATATTATAAGCTAAAGAAAAATAAAAGCTAGATTCACAAGGTAGTCTTTAAAACCAATTTTGCAGTTTGGAGCAGGCATAGGCAAAGGCTTTAACTTTCTCTTCCAAAACAGATTCTATGAGTTGGTTCATTTTGTACCAGCAAAGGAGTGATTGCATGGTGTGTTTAGGGGAGAGAAAATTAGACCTATTTGTTAGACTTATGAGTTTAAAAGGGTAGAGTAGTAGATAGTATGGTTGAGAGCTTGGTTTATAGGAGTCAGAGGTAGTTGTGTTTTGTAGCACTACTACTTCTCTTTCTCCTCATCCTCCTCTTTTTGTATAGTGATAAGATAATTATTTAATTGGTCAAATGGTAAATCTTTGTTAATGTATTCTGGATACACAACCAACTTATAATGTTACAAGTAGCAGGAGCTTTCTAGTTTCCTCTATATTTTTTATAGTCTCTGTTTCCATTTTTCATCAGTGAAGTCACATTGATTTCAGCTATAGAAAGAAGGCTAAAAACTGTCACAAACTGCTCTACAATGCAATTTAATCTCAACAGTCAGCTAGCTGAATGGGTATCATTCAGGGGCAAAGGCACCACCATGCAAATTCAAGAACATTTAAACCCAATTTATTTTTAATCTCTCCCCCATTGACAATAGGCAAATATTGATACTGGGTACTAAAATCTGTAGAGCAGAAGAGAATGATTTTCATGGCTTTTGAACAAAGCCACTGGAGTCACTTTGCCAGTTGTTTCTTTTTATCTTTAAATGGCTTATTATTTCAGGCATTGTCCCTCACTCAGAGGTTTCCTTTTGCATATTCTGTTGAAGAATTTGAAGCATGTTTCCTTGGAAATTTGGGTTGTCTGGAACAGTTATTTACATAAACAATGTTTTCATCAAAGATAATGTTTCCAAAGGAAGAGGAATATTAATAGTTTGCCGCAGATAAAGCATGAAGTAAAACTACAATATTTTTATGCTCTTTCATTATGATTGTCAAAACTTGGTTACTTTCATCAACAACATGAAATAATTACAAAAAAAACTTTCCAAAGTCTGTATTAGGTTACAGGTTCTATACATTATGTAACAATATCCCTCCTACTCAATTCAGGAGTGGTGGTGGAAAGCTAACTGAAGTAGTTGTTTTAAGTTGAATATCAGAAACAAATATAGATACATATTTCAACATTCCACTTTAATTTTAAAAAGTCAGTTTGTATATTTGCCAATCTGCTGATGGAAATCCAAAACCTTTACTTTGATGGAATGGCTGAGAGAAGTATTACTTTTTCCTTTTTATATAAACATGTCTATAATGCACTCTGTAATTTTTTATTTTGGTTTCCTTAAAATTAGAATGAGAGCCCATGCCCTTGAAAAAAAATATATTGAGAGCAAATTCCTTCTAGATTTGTCTCCTGTCAACTTTTAACAGTTTTGTCTATACTTCATACAGCAGAGAATACATGTTAGTGACTCACAATTATGAAATCTTTCACAGCATTTAACTTACTTTACATAGCACACCTATCATCAATCACATTTCATCAATTTGCATAAAATTTAATTTAATTACATAATTGTAGTAACAAGTTCAACTGGCATAAACAGTTAGGAAATTCAACTGAATCTTGCTAAGCATACAATTCTATTAGTGGAAGCATATCCAATTTAAAAAGTATTCACTGACTATTCAGGAGAGAAGAACTTCTTTCTGTCCTCTTAGTTTCTGTAGCTGGGTCTAAGAATTAAACAGACATAGATTAACAGGAAAAAACCATACAAGTTTTATTTAACATTTTTACATGTACATGAGAGTTTTTAAAAGAAAAATTAAGATTCAAACATGCCATTAGGTCTTAAAACTTATATATCTTTAAATAAAGAATAATAAATTGTAAGGATGTGACAAGACAAACGGTCTTGGGCTAGGGGCAAGTAGGACAGTGGTACAGTTATTAGGAAATATACAGGGGAAACTAATGGAAGAAAAAGGTTATTTTAGCAGATTTGTTTGTATAGATCCATTTTGTTGTTGATTCCTAGTCTCTGGTGGTAAGAATGTTCTTCTCGCTATGGTACAGGAAACACATCTTTCTCATCGGAAATTTTACGACTTGCTTTTAGGTAGAAAGTGGTAGGTCAGAGACCCCTTCTTGCATCTGCTGTTTCTCAAGTGCCTTCAGCTCAAAATAATAAATATGCTAAAGTGGTATGTTCTGAACTCCTTCAGTACTTTAGTGTACCAGGCTCTGAGCTTTGTCCTGGTGATATGAGAGTAAGTAAACAGATGAGAATCCCTGCCAGCATGGAAAGGTAGATTAGAAAATAAATAAATATTTATTAGTAAATAACTATAGCCTCTCTATGACAAATCAGGGATGTTCTCCACCTGAACACTTCCCCAGGTTCACAACAAGTGTGGGGTCCTTCCTCTGCCTGAGGTCCTTGATGTTTAAGTTAGAAGCTATTACTGTGGACCTTCCCACATTCAATGCATTCAGAGGATTTTTCTCTAGTGTTAATTCTTTGAGGTTGTAAAAGATATGTGATCTGGCTAAATATGTGACCAGTCTTTTCAGCCGTCCACCACAAGTTCTTTTTTTTTACTTTGAGCAAGGTATGCATTCTGGCTGAAGATTTTCTTTAGCATGAGTTCTTTGAGCAGAAGTGTAAGGGCACTGGGATAATAGTTGGTAGCATTCAGGAATCAATGGACATTAGTCAGTATCCTTATAGTAGAAATGGAGAGAATAGCTTACTCTGTTGAGTCAGTCAAGTAGACTGAATATTCATATAAATTTGTTATTATATTATGATTTGGGGGCATAAGAATACAATTAGGTATATATATATATTTTTCTGATTGGCACGCTGAAAGTGTTTTCTTTCAGAAAATATAAATGCTGCTGTTTTTATCCTGTTTTGATATGTCAGTATTGTTATTATTTTATCTAAAAAGTAATATTTTAATAATAAGAAATATGCTTACTTATAACTATTTTTGTCAGTACCACAAACTAACGTTCGAAAACTTTTTCTTTTTCTTTTCAATGACTTATTTTTTAAATCTATTCAGTACTTTAATACCATATTATGTCATATTAGTACTTTAGCAATGTCATAAGGAAATTTAGAAAAGAAACAGAGGACTCTGATTCTTTTTAAGTAAACACAAACACTAAACATGTACAATGTGAGAATGTGTCCATTAGAACACTCCCACTGTGTTAGTAAACAAAACGCTATTTTTTTTCAACTTTGCCTCCTTCCTATTTCTTTACCAAAACGAACCCAACTTAATTGTAGTTCTCTTTTTGCTGCTATTGTGATTTCTCATTCGGCAATTTTAGGCAAAGCAGAATCACTTGTATGTATGGGAATTAAGTGGTGAAACGAGCTTGGAATCCAAAAGCAATAGCTATAACATGCTATGTGATGTCTCTTGATTGTTTTTTTTTTTTTTTTGATAATATTGGACAGTTTTAAATTTTCTTCTTTTTCAGAAAATATTTTTGATAATGTCTTCAAGTTGAACTTTTTATTCATTCATTAATGAAGTGTTTTCTATAAACACTAAGTGGCAGGAATGATTCTAAGCATTCAGAATATATCAGTGAATCAAACAGCTAAGTGAGCCCTCTCAGAGCTCACTCTCTAGCAGGGAAGAAGAATGCACAATGGAAAAGGAAGCAGAAGGGGGTAGGCAGATGGGAGTATTAGGGGCATGGTGGATTCAGGGTAAACCCCATTGGGAAGGTGATATTTGGGCAAAAACCTGAAAGAAGAAGGGAGTAAGTTGTATGGTGGAGAGAGGAAACTAGTAGAGTCCCTGAAGAGAAGTATGCCTGGGGTGATGGAGGATAGTAAGGGGGCCAAGAGGCAGGAGTGACTGAGTGAAGTGAATATTAGAAAGAGAAGTGAGAGCAGTAGAGTCATATTATCTCAAGGATCACTCTGGTTGCTGTGCTGAGAAAAAGACAAAGTAGAGAGAATAGTTGGGAGGCTGTTAAAACAGATGAGAAATTATGGTGATCCAGACTCTAGATTTTGCATGGTAGGATTCTGGATATGTTTTGAAGGCAGAGCTTTAAACTTATATTATTGTGTTTTTTAAAAAAGTATTCTGTTTCTTTTCATGGGCTGGAAATATGAATTGGACAGATTCTATTATTGCTTTGTAACATTTCTAGAAATATTTTATTACTTTTCTTTACCATGAAAAAATTTTGAAAGTCTATCTGTCTTACACTCACACATAAAACCATCATTTTTTTTAGTGGGAGTGATAAGTGATTGCAAATATATTTCATAGATTGTACATGGATTAGTTTTTAAGATGAGCTTGCCTATGTTGTATGTATCATTTCTCAGTATCCTGAACATAAACATGTCTACTAATTATAGAAATACTGTAATTCATTCTAAATTTTCATTTTAAAATTTATTTTCAAAATAGGCACCATAGTTAAGAAAAATGATATACGTATACATATATCACACATATATTTTGTCTTTTTAAATTGGCCTTCTTAAACTAATAATAACTTTATTTCTTTTCTTTTATATCCAGCTTATTTGAAATGAGGAGGCTGACATTCTGAAATGTTTGCAGATGTATCTTACATTTTCTTCCTTTTCTCTAAATGCCAGTTCTGGTCAGAAATTGAAAACAAATCAAGTATCACCAACCTATTTAACAATGTTGTCAAAATCATTCAACTTCATATATAGCTGTTCTCTAGATCTTTGACTCCCAATTATAAGAAGGTAGCTAGTATTTCCTTTTTCAGTCTTTTACCCTAATGTCTATTACAACAGTTTATTTTCTTTCCAAACAATTTAAAATTATGTCATTACTACTTTATTGTCTTCTACTGACATAAAGACATATTGAAAATTTTTAGGTTGTAAGAACTGATATGTAATGAAAAAAACTGATGGAAATGATTAAAATGAATACAGAATAGAGAGTGAATGTACTATGGTGGTAAAATCCAGTCATCTTCCTAGATAGAAATTTGAATGTTCTGAACATCTTTCACATCAAATTTAGCCTGGGCCTTACTGACAGTTGAGAAATATGTGTTGAAAGTTTCAAATTTTCTCCCATTTGAGTGCTGATAAGCTCGTTTCTTCTGGCAAAACCACTTTCTTTTTTATTGGAATTTAGGCAGTTATCTCAGCTGTTTATGGGCAACATGGCCTTAAAATGATGACAGAAATGGAAAAAAAAACTCAAAAAAATATTCTCAATTTTCAATTGAATTCCATGCATTTAGGGGTTCTTCATGTTTTATTTATATCAATTTCAGTGGTTAAATACAACTCACAAATTTTTCTTTCCAGCCAGATCATTCCCTTGAATATCAGACTGTATATCTACCTGCTTAAAATTAATGAATCCCAAACTGAATTCCCAATCTGGCCCACTCTTCACCACCTCATTCTTTTCAAACTCCATAAAAGTCATCTGCATCTTGATTGATATCATTAAATCTTTTCAGTTGTTCTGGCCCCCAAATTTGACTTCATCCTTTTTTTAAAAAAATATTTTAAAATTTATTTATTTAATTTATTTTATTTTTGGCTGTGTTGGGTCTCCATTGCTGTGTGCGGGCTTTCTCTAGTTGCAGTGGGTGGGCTACTCTTCATTGCGGTGCACAGGCTTCTCATTGTGGTGGCTTCTCTTTGTTGGGAAGCACAGGCTCTAGGCACCTGGGCTTCAGTAGTTGTGGCTCGCGGGTTCCAGAGCACAGGTTCAGTAGTTGTGGCGCACGGGCTTTGTTGCTCCCTGGCATGTGGAATCTTCCCGTACCAGGGCTTGAACCCATGTCCCCTGCATTGGCAGGCGGATTCTTAGCCACTGCAACACCAGGGAAGCAGTTGAATTCATCCTTGACTGCTCTGTTTTTCCCTTATCCCACATTCTATCATCCGGAAATCCTGTTTGCAGTAAATTCAAAGTATATATAGTATCTAACTAGTACTGTTTGAACCACCACAGGTAGACAATTTCATTAGACTTCTAAATAGTCTTCCTGCCTCTTGTCTTGTTTCTTTACAATTTATTCCCATTACAGTAACTGAGTGATGCATTAAAACACAATTAATTTTCATGTCACTTCTTTACTGAAAAGCTCCATTGGTTCCCCATTTTAATTAGTGTAAATGCCAAAGTTCATACAATGGCATGTAAGTCCCTGCATGACCTGGCCTACTGTTACCTCTCTTATACAAGAATAGTGTTCAAGATCCACCAGAGAAAGAGGCACTAGTAAACACATCTGAAGCTCAGATGAAAATAATGAGGGGCTCACCTTAGGAGTGAGTAAAAATCAGAGGAGTCTTAACAAAACTGTAATCAGACTCTACTTAGCTTAGTCCCTGATTAGATTAAGATGATAGCTACTCCATAGAACTGTTTTTTCTAGGCAGAGAGAATTTAAAAAACAAAACAACAAAACAAACAAACAAGCAAAAAGAAAACTCCTTAGAGGAAGTCAATATTATCTGGAGTTACAATTTTTTTTTTTTTTTTTTTTTTACAAATTTAATCAGTTATACATATACATATGCTCCCATATCCCCTCCCTTTTGCGTCTCCCTCCCACCCTCCCTATCCCACCCCTCCAGGCGGTCACAAAGAACCGAGCTGATCTCCCTGTGCTATGCGGCTGCTTCCCACTAGCTATCTACCTTACGTTTGGTAGTGTATATATGTCCATGCCACTCTTTCACTTTGTCACAGCTTACCCTTCCCCCTCCCCATATCCTCATGTCAATTTTTTTTTTTTTTTTTTTTTTTTTTTTTGCGGTATGCGGGCCTCTCACTGTTGTGGCCTCCCCCGTTGCGGAGCACAGGCTCCGGACGCGCAGGCTCAGCGGTCATGGCTCACGGGCCCAGCCGCTCCGCGGCATATGGGATCCTCCCAGACCGGGGCACGAACCCGTATCCCCTGCATCGGCAGGCGGACTCTCAACCACTTGCGCCACCAGGGAGGCCCCTCATGTCAATTTTTTACACAAAATTTTTGCTATTTCATTAACACTGGGCACGTTATGAGATAGAATCATGGGATCAGAATTAAGAAATAAAATAGACAATAGAAGCAGAATCACAGGGAATCTAGTAACCAGAGTTCGCAGATAGGAACATTAACATAACTATAATTAATATGTTCAAAAAAAAGAGGAAAATGTGTGAAAAGTTAGAGAATGTTACTATAGAATTAGAAATTGAAAAAATTTTGACATTTTAGGACTAAAATTAAGAACTCTATAAAAGATTAGAAACAACAGAAGACTGGATTCAATGGAAAATATCCAATTTGAATCCTTGAAAGAGAAAGAACATCAGAGACCTATGGAAACATGGATATGATCTAGAGTTCTAGAAGGAGAGAGAAAATGTGGCAGAGGCAATATTTGAATAAATAATGGCTAAGAATTACTAACATTGATGAAAGATGCAGTAGAATGACTAGAAGAAAAACTGTGCTGGAAAACTTCTAGCAGAATACATACAAAGAAATCATACCCAGGTATACCATAGCAAAACTTTGAGAACCAAAGACAAATAGAAAATTTCAAAAGCAGCAAAAATGAAAAAGATACTTCATCTTCATAGGCTGACAGTTAATTAGTCAGTGAAAATGATGGAAGACAGAAATCAGTAGAATTCTATCTTAAAAATATTAAAGAAAAGACATGCCTGAATTAATTTTATATCAAACAAAATAATCCTCCAAAAATGTAGACAAAATAATTAATGACATTTTCAGACAAACAGAAAGTGAGAAGTCATCACCAGCAGATCTGAATGAACAGAAATACTTAGGGAATTCTTCAGGCAGAAGTAAAATAATTTCAGATAGAAATATGGAAATTCAGGAGGTCAGATAAATATGTGGGTAAATCCAAACCTAGATTGTCCATAAAAACAACAATAATATTAATGATTTATGGTGCTTAAAATATGTGAAGATTAAAAATCCATGAAAATACAAAATATGGAGGGGATAATAACCAATCTATGCTATTAACATTCTTACTTTTTCTAACCTCTTTCCCTAGAGCTACAAGCTGGGTAACTTTCAACGTATTGATGTTTATAATTTTACCAGATATTTTGCTATTGGATAATATAGTTATCCATCTTTTCCATTTCTAATATCAATTTCCTCACTGTCTACTGCCTAATCACTAAGCCAGTGCTACACAGCAAAATATTTCTTAAAGGAAGTATCCCACTTCAAATTACTAATATCTATATTAAATAAAATAATACCAGGTGCTATAAAATTAACAAACAGCACAAACAAAACAAAATTTTGGTTTATATGACTGAAGATTATATTTTGCTCAAGTAATATCCAATATAGTTGCTCTTGGTTGATAATTTGCCTGTATCAAGTGATTCAGGACCTCAGGCTCCTTTCATCTTGTGTTTCCCCCATCCTTTAGGACCTCGAAGTCCTCTGCGTTTAGTTGGTAAATAAGAAAAGAGAGTGTAAATAAAGCAGGGCTGTTTCTCAGCCTGAGGTGACATCACTTTGATTCACATTACGTCGGTGTCACTGCCTAAAGGTGGCAGTTAGACTTCGGATGGGTAGGCTTCCCACGGGAACTCTTATATTAGTGAAGAGGGATCAGAATTTTTTTGTACAGTTAACCAGTTCTGTCACAGAAGACTTTCTGAATGAAAAAACTGCATGGTTTTAAATTCATAAACAAAGCTTACCTCTCATCACAATAACTTTATACCCACATTCAAATTTAAATAGAGTTGATGAGGTATCCATTGTGTGGGAATGGAAATGCCATGTATTCTGTGCCATTATGTAAAACCTTTCGGTTAAATCACTTATCTAGGAGTATGTATCACTAAAAAGATAAGTAAAAGCTGAAAGCAATCATGCACGCACTGTATTATATGTTACATATGTTAAAAAATACATACATTTTACTTGAGAGTAATATTTGTGAATTTTAACCTATTCACAGTGAATTTAATTAAAGACACTAAAAATAAAAAGGTCTTGATTAGAGTTTTATATGTGAATCTTGTATAAATCCTCATTTAATTCTACCTGCAATAGCAATAGAGTCCTGAAGTTATACAAACTTTCAAGATTTAGATTAGCCTTTCAAAACTAGCTCCTCTTAAACATGGGAGAGTATAACACAAAAATGTGTAGAATTAAAGATATAGTGCTGAAATGCTTAATTTCTCAAAATCACTCATACTTTAATAGTGGAAGAAACAAACGATAATTATGGTCTTCTCATCTGTGACCTAAGCTCATACTTCCAGAGAAGAGAGATGAATATTTTGACAGTATAAATTCAAACTCACAGGCTGTTTGCATATATTAGATACACACTGCAGTATCA
The DNA here is from genome assembly GCF_025265405.1 of Mesoplodon densirostris. Lineage (NCBI taxonomy): Eukaryota > Metazoa > Chordata > Mammalia > Artiodactyla > Ziphiidae > Mesoplodon > Mesoplodon densirostris. The sequence continues at coordinate 34,331,619 of NC_082672.1, read as the reverse complement.
AGCCCAATTAATTGGAGAACATATTTTGTGAGATGCAATAACATCATAACACATAAAAAAGTCCTATAATACTAAATCTAAATTAAATATCTACTCTTGATTATTTATACTAAGCATTTAATGTGGAAGCACTACTTTTTAATTAATTAATTTATTTTTGGCTGCGTTGGGTCTTCGTTGCTGCACACGGGTTTTCTCTGGTTGTGGTGAGCAGGGGCTATTCTGCATTGCGGTGTGCGGGCTTCTCCTTGCAATGGCTTCTCTTGTTGCAGAGCACAGGCTCTAAGCGTGCGGGCTTCAGTAGTTGTGGCATGAGGGCTCAACAGTTGTGGTTCACGGGCTCTAGAGCGCAGGCTCAGTAGTTATGGCACAAGGGCTTAGTTGCACCATGGCATGTGGGATCTTCCTGGACCAGGTCTTGAACCCATGTCCCCTGCATTGGCAGGTGGATTCTTAACCACTGCACCACCAGGGAAGTCCCTGGAAGCACTACTTTTTAGGTTTTAATTTACAAATAGCAACATTTAAAACAATTACATTCATCCATGGATATATTTATTTGCATCTCAGAATCAAATGAGATGGCTATTTAGAAACTGCTCAATCTTACATACTGAGCTTATGCCTCCTATTAGTCTGCAGAACCCATTTAGATTTAATGAAAACCTCTTACTAGTTATCCATTTCTAATATCCTTATTAAATTAGTGCTGAAATATTGTGTCTATAATGCATTGAGTTCATTCATTCTAGTTGAGTTCCTGTTCAAAAGGCACCTTCCAGTATGACACAATAAAGACACCATTAAAAAGTTTTAAACAACATATTAAATGCTAATTAGATCTGATCAAATACATAGTAAATTTTTATTGTAGTTAATTTTGCTTGATTTATTATTGAGTAAGGTAGTTGCATTTTTAACTTGATAGCAAATGAATTGATTTCAACTTTATAATCATCATTAAAAATATAATCAACCTGTTGATTTTTCTCTTGTTTAATACAGGATTTTTGTTTGTTTCCCACTAGAGTTTTAAAATTTTTTATTTATTTTATTTTTTATTGAAGTATAGTTGATTTACAATGTTGTGTTAATTTCTGGTGTACAGCAAAGTGATTCAGTTTATGTATATATGTATATATATATATATTCTTTTTCATATTCTTTTCCATTATGGCTTATTACAGGATGTTGAACATAATTCCTTGTGCTATACAGTAGGACCTTGTTGTTTATTTTATATATAATAGTTTGTATCTGCTAAACCCAGACTCCTAATTTATCCCTCCTCCACCCTCTTTCCCCTTTGGTAAGCATAAATTTGTTTTCTATGACTGTGAGTTTGTTTCTGTTTCATAAATAAGTTCATTTGTGTCATATTTTATGGGTTTTTTTGTTGTTGTTGGTTTTGTTTTTTTTTTGTTTTTTTGCGGTACGCGGGCCTCTCACTGTTGTGGCCTCTCCCGCTGAGGAGCGCAGGCTCCAGACGCGCGGGCTCAGTGGTCATGGCTCATGGGCCCAGCCGCTCCGCAGCATGTGAGATCTTCCCGGACCAGGGCACGAACTCGTGTCCCCTGCATCGGCAGGCGGACTCTCAACCACTGCGCCACCAGGGAAGCCCTGTGTCATATTTTAGATTCCACATATAAGTGATATCATATGGCATTTGTATTTTTCTTTCTGACTTACTTCACTTAGTATGATAATCTCTAGGTCCACAGTGGAATTTTTTTAATAGACAAAGTAGAGGAAGACCTGCCTGTGAGGTATTTATTTTGCCTTTAGGGCCAACACTGGAAAAATTAATATGTACAGTTCATTGCTAAAATCAAGGAAATTTTGGTCTTTTGTGAATATTATAAATTACTTGAGGGCAAAAACTGTGTCTTAGATATTTTTTATATCTATACTGTAGGTAAGCAGTTTTATAGCCTGCAAGGGTACTGAAGGAAGTGAGGGAAGGATCAGGGAGAGGGAAACAGAATCTCATTCCTCACCAGCACTGGAGAGATGAATGAGAAAGCCCTTGTAGCAGCCTCTCATGAAACCGGTCCCCTCTGTGAACATAGAATATCTCTGTTTGTTTTTCTTAATTTCTCTCAGATGACTTTTGTAATTTTCAGTATATAGGACAGGCATCTCTTACTTTAAATTTCTTTCCAAGTATTTTGTGTTCTTTAACGCTTATATAAATGCTATTTTAAAAAAATATCCCTTTCACAATTGTTTCTTGCTAATAGAGACAAAACTGATTTTTAACAGATATTGACTTTGTATTCTATGACCTTGCTGAACTCATTTATTCATTCTAGTCATTCATTTTATAGATTAGTTAAGTCTATATATAATGATGCAGTCTGTGAATAAACACAGTTTTACCTCTTGCTTTCATATTGTTATTATTTAAAATAATGTATTTTTCTTGCTTTATTATATCTCTGAAGACTGCAGTAAAATTTTGGATAAAAGTGTCAAGAGTGGGCATCTTTGTCTTGTTTCATATATCAAGTGAAAGCATTTGATGTTCTACTTAAGTAGTTATAGATTTATTGCAGGTATCCTTCATTAGACTGATGATGTCTTCTATTCCTAGTTGCTATGGATTTCTATCATGAGTGGGTGCTAAGTTTTGTCAAATGTTTTTTTCTGCACCTACTGAAATGATTATATGACTTATGTTAATATGGTGGATTACATTGACAGATGTTCTGATATTAAACCAACTTTGAATTTCTGTGTTAAACTCCATTTAGTCAAGATATATTATCTTTTTATATATTCCTGGATTAGGTTTGCTTATATATTAAGGATCTTTGCATCTATATTCATGACAGATATTGTTCTGTGATTTTCTTTTCTTTTAATGCCCTTTTCAGGTATGACTCTGAGGATTCATTTTCAGCAGGGCTCTGGAAACTTTGCACCCCAGAAGGCATAACACTGCATGAATTCTGTTTCATACTCTTCTTCCATTGCCAGTGTTCACCAAAATTCAGGGAGTTTTGGGAGAAATTGTCAGGTACATTGATATCTGGGGATCTTCCAGATTTTAATCCTCTTTGCCAGTGTACACTTTTAAAAAGCTAAGCTGGTTTCTCCTCATTTCTGCCAAGTCTTTCTATGGCAAGCCCACTTACTGCCCACTTGTACCCAGAAAAGGCATGCACCCCAGGCATGGAAGCTACCTTGGCCCACTACTTTTCTGTGCATGGTTCATTTCTTGATGGGGTTTAACTTCTCAAGGCTTCCATGAATCCATCAGCCTTTGATTTTCCCATAGACTATTATGTATAGGTTTGTTATTTGTCATTTTTCTTGTGGCTACCATGAAAAGTCTGTATTTTTTGCATTTCTCTACATCCTACTGAGAAGCAGAAATTCTTTCCACTGTATTATATTGTTCTTTCTGTTCTTAAAGATACAGAATTATCCTTATTGTCTATGTTTGCTGTCAGACCAATTATTTTCCTACTAAACCTTTTTACCTGCATGAGTCCAGTGTATAGTTATGTCAAAGATCTTGTCTCCTACTTCCATCTGTGCCTTAAAATCCAAGCCTTTAGTTTATTAAAATCAATAAATATTTCCTGAAGAATCATCCTGAGGTTTTAGCATACTATGCAGATTGTCAGTGCTTTCTCTTTTCTTTCTTCTCTTACTCTTTTAGCCACCATTGGGAATTTCCTCACTCTCAAATGAGATAAATTATGCTTATAAAAGCTTGTTTTCTATATTTTATCCCGCATTTCTAGGTTTTCTGTGATTGGACAATATCTAGTGTGTCATATTCTCAGGAAACATAAGTCACTTCTTAGGCCTTCATGGAGCTTTTAACCTTTCGCTCAAACAATCTGGAAATACTTTATTTCTTCCAAACCTGCCAGTACTTTTCAGTTCTCTTTTTATATATTTAGAACATGCTCTGTGCTATTGCTATATCATTGCTAGTTTGCATGCTTGTTCTTGCTGTGCTACAAGAGTGTAAGTTCAGTAAAGAAAGGAATTTTTTTACATTCTTTATATCATAGTGCATGCTCGGTGCAATACATTACACAAGCTATACACTCAATGGAGGAGTTGATGTATAACGAGTGTAATAATGTGGATGAATTTCGATGAGAAAAAGCAACATTTCTGTGGGCAAGGTAAATTTTGAAGTTTTTTTTCCCTTTAGTTGTAGCTGCAAACAAGAATAAATCCAAAGGCAAGAAGACAATGGACAATGGTGGTTTTCTCAAACCACTTACCCAAAGTTGTGTTGCCTTCATACCATGTTTGCCAGACTTACTAAACAACAAAAATGATAATGATAATAATAATAAAAGCATCCAGTTACATTTGAATTTTAGATAAACAAGGAATTATTTTTAAATATAAATATGTCCCAAATTGCAATATTTGCTCAAATTTACCAAGATGTTTTGTATTTTATCTGGCAACCCTATTCACATTACAACTAGGATGAATGCCCAGAGCCCCACTGTTGAACACTTTCCAAGTTTAGCTTCATTGCACTGTATCCTATACCCAAGACCTCCTCTCTGAATTCCACTTCTCTCATGAGGATAATTTCCTCAGCATTCTTCTTCCTGTTTTTCAAGATGACAATTAGCAAATTGACAAAACTCAACTGCATTGTAAGTGAATAATAACGGGTTAATTCCCCAATTTTCAACTCATATAACATATACACAAGGTAATAGTGGTCTTTTGATGTCAGTGTCATAATCCAATATAAGTGATTCTATTAATGGGAATTTCAAACCAGAGACAAAGATATTTCCAAGAAGCAACAAAGAAGTTTTTTGTCTTCAAAGCAGCCCAGTAATGTGGCTGCTGATTACACCTGTGTTAGAAGAAGCACTTCCAGCTTGTTGGGGTCATCAGCACCTAGACTTCGTGATTATTTAACTATAATTGGTGGTCTTAACTATAATTGAAAATCTTTTTTTGGTGTTGCTACTTAAAAATATTTTAAAGAATTTTCTTGGAATTAAAAAAAATTCAAATGATCACTTATAGTCTTGGTTTCTAAAAATTTGGTGATAAATCATAAAAAATACAAAAAAGCAGTTATAAAACCCACAAAATTCCTCAACAGTGTTTTTTTCTCTCCAGATTACATATACTTACTGAATATCACAACTTTCCCATTATTAAATTAAGTAGTAAATCCGGAAATAAAATAGAATATAATTGGAATTAAAAAGAAGTAAACTGCTACCTAAAGTATTCATCTAACTAGAAGAATTTTTACATTTGGAACTAATGGGAACTTTTTAATTTATAAATTTAGATTTAAGGTTGATTCTTCCAGAGAATATTATTATTAGAAGAAGAGATGGAAAAAGGAATTATGAAATAGTTTCAAGTAAAATAAGAGGAATTTTATTAGTATTTTAAGTACACATTTTAATTTTTTTGAATAATAGAGATTTTAAATTATAGCAGAAACAATGGTTACATTGAATATAGGGGAATACTTGTAATTGGAGTGTATAAACAAGGAAAATAGCTACCAACTTTGGACAATTTTTAAAGGAACCCTTATAATCATCCCTCTAGGATAAATATCTTCTTGATGATTTTGTACATTCTAAAGACTTATCTGTAGTTTATTTCTGTATAACAAATGAGATTTTAGAGCTGAAAAGAGCTCTTTTCCTGTGGTCCTCAACCATTTTTCTCCCTACTCAACACACTTGATAGAAACAACCAACTCCTATAGGTAACAACTGGAGTGGTTCCCAAAAGGGTGTAAGTTTAGCCTCTTGGTGAGGGGCTGGGAGGCTACAGAAGGGCATGGATACTTTGACAAAATTCTCCGAATAATTCTTGTATCCTTTTCCATTCCTTTAAAAGCTTGTATCTAGTACATTTTTTTTAACAAGGCAATTGAGAGTCAGTTTTGTTCAACACTGAACAAAAGATTATGTCCAGAAAATTAGGTCCAGAAAATTAGGTGAAGAGTTAGAATTAGAACCCATGTCTCCCATTTCCAAATGCAATGCTCTTTTTAATGCCTCGTGTTTTACTATACCCCTCTTAAACTTATCTTAGTGTCAGTAATGACTTATCAATTTAATTCACAAATGGATTTAATGTACATGGATTCTTTGACCTCCTTTTTTTGTTTTAAACTAATTTCCCTTAAATATTGTAAAGCAGAGGGTCTCTGGAAGAGATATACTCAAATATGAATTGCCTGAGTTAGTCTTAGTTTGATGCTTCCTGACAAACTCAAAGATATCAAGACAATTTTACCAGTCTTTGAACAGATTTTGTCTTATTATTTCAGATTTTGAAACATATTGTTAGAATCTTTAATCAAGGATGAAAAATGTCAGAGCTCTTGCCCTAATGACTAATTTCGATTAACTCATCCAGCCAATCTGGTTTGCATTTCCATACTCTGGTTTCACTAATTTCATAAGTTCAGACAGTACTATAACTAGGAGAATAATTTTAGGGGACAGCAGACAGTGTTGGTGCATATTCCTATTCTGGCAGTAAGGACAAGTGGATGAAAAGAGGCATAGTTACACACCTGGGATCTGTCAGCCCCTGCTCCAGTTACCTGCTTCTTGGGTGAATCTTCAAGAGCATAAATTCAGATCAAAATATTTCATCATCTTTTATTCACATACCCACTATATAAATTCATTCATGTCCTTCAATTTAATGTCTGAGCTTTGAAAGATACTCTTATTTTCTGTTGCATCTTGGGCTTTCTTTTTCTCTTAAATATGTGTGTGTATAAACTCTTATCTGGATTATATTCTTTTAGTAGAGATTTAGTCATTTATTTTAAAAAATTCATTAAGTGCCTACTATGTGTCAGACCTTATCCTAGGTCGTGGGCACAAAGCAATCAATAAAACAAAGTCTTTGCTCTCATGGAATTTATAATCTTCTTGGAATTTACAGTTGTATAGTCTGGTTGGTAAAGATTTTGTGTATATACACCACACATATATGTATCTCTCTCTACATACGTATGCATACACATATATGCCATGTCTACATACATTTAAATGTATATATATGTATGTGTGTTTCATGATGCAAACTAATATGAAAAATAAAGAAAGGGAAAGAGAAATTCACAGCGTTGCTATTTTAGCTAGTCAGAAAAATGCCTCCCTGATGTAGTAACATTTCAGTACAGACATAGATTAAGTGAAAGAGTGAGACAGGACAATATCTCAGGAAAGAACAATTCAGGCCAAGGAAGAAGCTTGCTTTGTATGTTTGTGGAATTACAAAGAAGTGATGCAGCTGGAGCACTGGGACAGGAGAGTGAGAAATGAGATCTGAGGTGTTGCCAGGAGCCAGGACATGCAGGGCTTTGTGGGCCTTAATAAGGATTTTGGAATTTTTTCTCTATAAAATGGGCATATACTGGAGTGTTCTGAGTTGAGGAAGGGCATAATCTGGCTTATGTTTTAAAAAAATGCTATGTGTGTGGTGTATAAATAGACTATAGTGGAACAAAGGTAGAAGCAGGCAGATACATTGGGAGGCTATTAGCATAAAACAGACAAGAAATGGTGATGCTTGGGCTGATGTGGGATCTGTAGAGGGCTGCGATTCTCACTCCATTCCCAAGGTAGAACCAACAGGCTTTGCTGATGTTTGGATATGGAATGTGAGAAGAAGAAAAGCTAAGATGACTCCATGATTTTTGACTGAAAACCTGGAAAAATAGACATTACTATTTTACTGAGAGGGAAAAATAATATTAGATATGTACTGATTTCCAAAGTCTTTCCTAGGAGTGTAACAATTCTCACAGGATATAAGTAAAAACTCAGAAAGACTGAATTGGTCCAGGACCTCTTTATGTTACTTTGTGAGCATTTTTCACACTTGCTAATGAAAGTTCAGGTTGTCAGCAGGGATAAAAATGATTGGTGAAGCTATTAGGGAAGTATTCACAGAGGCTAACAACTATCTTGCTTGACAGGCAGAAACAATGACTACTTAAGTGGCTTTAGGGACTGCGAGTGACCTAAAAAATCCACCAGCTTAAAGAAATGTCAATCCCAGAGAGTCCCTGACTTCACCATTTGTTTGCTAGTATAAAAGAAATAGAGAAGTTTCCTTGCCATGGTTGGATTTTAAATCAGTACTAAATGTTGAAATGCCAAAAATTAAATTGATTTAATTCTCCTTTATAATTAGCGGGAAAATATTTGTTGTTTTTTTTCTCCTGGGAGTAGAAAGGAGAACTCTTGGACCACTTAGTATACTGATACCTCTTATACAGACAGAAAAATAGACAAAAACATGATTAGAAAAAGATGCTTAGTAGAAATTTTTTAGACAGTATATAAACATAAGTCTTCAAATTTGTATAATGGACTGATTTTTTCCTTGATATATGCTTTTTGATATTTATGTTTACATTTCATAAAATCCAGGATAATTTATTGCATTCTCTTCTGAAGGCTCTAGGAGAGAATCCATTTCTTTGCCTTTTCCAGCTACCTGCAATTCATGATCCCCTTCCTCCATCTTCAAAACTATCAGTGGGGGTTGAGTCCTTCTCAAATCCCATCATGCTGACCTTCCCTTCCCTCTCCCTCTTCTACTTTTAAGGAACCTTGTGGTTACATTGGACTTACTGGAATAATTCAGGATAATCATCTCAATATCCTTAACTTAATCACACTTGAAACATCTTTTGCCATGTAGGGTATCATATGCACAGGTTCTGAGGATTATAATGTAGAAAGCACTGGTGGGCCATTACCCTGCCTACCACACCCTTCAAGTACCCTTGTTGCCACTGGACTCATAACTATGGTTATTTATCAGCATGCTTCAGAGTGCCAGGTACAAAGTCTGAGCAGGGAGGAAATAACTCATTTACCAAAAAAATTGCAGAAAATTTCTAATGTATGTTGCAGATGCCTGAGGAATAGATGTGGGAGTGCCTTTTAAGAGTATTAGACCAAGAAGAACAGAATGTAACATTAGATTGTATCAGTTTTTAAAATGTGTAAATTTGCTAGCTATGTTAAATTTTATATATTAACTTGAACAGCTGGAAAGGGCTTTAATAATTTGTTTTGTTGTTGATTGATACTTAGATTGAAAGAGGTTGATATCTGGAACTTCCCTAGAATAATGTAAAGGAAGGAATCCAAAAGTCTAAGGAAATATGAGTGTTGAAATATTTATCATGTATGACCTGTGCATTCCCTAATCTTTATATATTTTAAAGAGACCTAAAAGATCCTCACTTAACTAGGGCATTAACCACCAGTGTCCTTAAAAAGCCTAGTGGTGACTGTATTCTGTAGGCTAGTGATGACCATAGGAGATGCTGCCAGTGAGATATATTCTCTGGCTTTATTAAGGGTGATGGGATCCAGAATGACGTAACCTAAGTGTCGTGCTTAAATAGGATCAGAGACAAGGTAGGTACATTTACAGTAATGGGCAGCACGAATGAAGTGGTAATCTGAATATTTTAACTCACAGGGATCTTTGGAGAAGGCTATTTTTAAAAAAATGATGACACCCATTTATGATAAAAACCCTGCAAAAAGTAGGCATAGAGGGAACTTTCCTCAACATAATAAAGGCCATATATGACAAACCCACAGCCAACATTGTCCTCAATGGTGAAAAACTGAAACCATTTCCACTAAGATCAGGTACAAGACAAGGCTGCCCACTCTCACCACTCTTATTCAACTTAGTTTTGGAAGTTTTAGCCACAGCAATCAGAGAAGAAAAGGAAATAAAAGGAATCCAAATTGGAAAAGAAGAAGTAAAGCTGTCACTGTTTGCAGATGACATGATACTATACATAGAGAATCCTAAAGATGCTACCAGAAAACTACTAGAGCTAATCAATGAATTTGGTAAAGTAGCAGGATACAAAATTAATGCACAGAAATCTCTGGCATTCCTGTACACTAATGATGAAAAAGCTGAAAATGAAATCAAGAAAACACTCCCATTTACCACTGCAAAAAAAAGAATAAAATATCTAGGAATAAACCTACCTAAGGAGACAAAAGACCTGTATGCAGAAAATTATAAGACACTGATGAAAGAAATTAAAGATGATACAAATAGATGGAGAGATATACCATGCTCCTGGATTGGAAGAATCAATATTGTGAAAATGAATCTACTACCCAAAGCAATCTACAGATTCAATGCAATCCCTATCAAACTACCACTGGCATTTTTCACAGAACTAGAACAAAAAATTTCACAATTTGTTTGGAAACACAAAAGACCCCGAATAGCCAAAGCAATCTTGAGAACGAAAAACAGAGCTGGAGGAATCAGGCTCCCTGACTTCAGACTCTACTACAAAGCTACAGTAATCAAGACAGTGTGGTACTGGCACAAAAACAGAAAGATAGATCACTGGAACGGGATAGAAAGCCCAGAGATAAACCCACGCACATATGGTCAACTTATCTTTGATAAAGGAGGCAGGAATGTACAGTGGAGAAAGGCCAGCCTCTTCAATAAGTGGTGCTGGAAAAACTGGACAGGGACATGTAAAAGTATGAGATTAGATCATTCCCTAACACCATACACAAAAATAAGCTCAAAATGGATTAAAGACCTAAATGTAAGGCCAGAAACTATCAAACTCTTAGAGGAAAACATAGGCAGAACACTCTATGACATAAATCACAGCAAGATCCTTTTGGACCCACCTCCTAGAGAAATGGAAATAAAAACAAAGATAAACAAATGGGACCTAATGAAACTTCAAAGCTTTTGCACAGCAAAGGAAACCATAAACAAGACCAAAAGACAACCCTCAGAATGGGAGAAAATATTTGCAAATGAAGCAACTGACAAAGGATTAATCTCCAAAATTTTTAAGCAGCTCATGCAGCTCAATAGCAAAAAAACAAACAACCCAATCCAAAAATGGGCAGAAGACTTAAATAGGCGTTTCTCCAAAGAAGATATACAGACTGCCAACAAACACATGAAAGAATGCTCAACATCATTAATCATTAGAGAAATGCAAATCAAAACTACAATGAGATATCATCTCACACCAGTCAGAATGGCCATCATCAAGAAATCTAGAAACAATAAATGCTGGAGAGGATGTGGAGAAAAGGGAACACTCTTGCACTGCTGGTGGAAATGTGAATTGGTACAGCCACTATGGAGAACAGTATGGAGGTTCCTTTAAAAACTAAAAATAGAACTACCATATGACCCAGCAATCCCACTTCTAGGCATATACCCTGAGAAAACCAAAATTCAAAAAGAGACATGTACCAAAATGTTCATTGCAGCTCTATTCACAATAGCCCGGAGCTGGAAACAACCTAAGTGTCCATCATCGGATGAATGGATAAAGAAGATGTGGCACATATATACAATGGAATATTACTCAGCCATAGAAAGAAACGAAACTGAGCTATTTGTAATGAGGTGGATAGACCTAGAGTCTGTCATACAGAGTGAAGTAAGTCAGAAAGAGAAAGACAAATACCGTATGCTAACACATATATATGGAATTTAAAAAAAATGTCATGAAGAACCTAGGGGTAAAACGGGAATAAAGACACAGACCTACTTGAGAATGGACTTGAGGATATGGGGAGGGGGAAGGGTAAGCTGTGACAAAGCGAAAGAGAGGCATGGACATATATACACTACGAAACGTAAGGTAGATAGATAGTGGGAAGCAGCCGCATAGCACAGGGAGATCAGCTCGGTGCTTTGTGACCACCTGGAGGGGTGGGATGGGGAGGGTGGGAGGGAGGGAGATGCATGAGGGAAGGGATGTGGGAACAGATGTATATGTATGACTGATTCACTTTGTTATAAAGCAGAAACTAATAAAAAAAATGATAACATATCAAAGATGTATTTAACTCATTATTGACGGAATCAATAAAATGGTAAAGCTGATTTTAAAAATTTATAGGGTAGATAGAATTATTTATCGCCATGGAAAGAAAGAATGCTAGATTAAGATTTATAAATTACATACAAAAAATTTCAATACCCTACAGGATATGTAAGAGTTTCTATGGCATAAAAATATTTTGCATATCTACAGGACAAAATCTGCCTTGCTTTAGAAACAGGATCATCCGCATCACTGTCAGTTTTATACTACCTCTATAAAGGTAGCTTTACAGAGTGGCAAAATACCACAATCAAATGTACATGCCCCTAGGAGTTAGCTAATACTTATTAGACAAACCTGCTATAAAAGGATCTAACATGACATTGAAAGGACATGCAGTCATACATTTGCCTATTTCCAAGTTTTGGATTTTTTTTTCTTATCAGTCCCTCCTTTTTAAACACAAATTCTTTTCAACTCTGGCCACAGGCAACTACTGATGCTTTCTGTCACTATAAATAAGATTTGTCCTGCATGAAATCATACACAATGTACTCTTTGTGTCTGAATCTTTTCTTAGTATAAAATTGTCTAGCTAAATATTTTCTAATATCTATCAGTAGTTCATTATTTTTGTTTTGTTGAGTTGTATCCCGTTATATGGATATACCAAAATTTATTTATACGTTTGTCTACTGGTGGACTTTTTGTGTGGCTCCAGTTTTTAGCTATTTTGAATGAAGTTGCTAAGAATCTTCATATACAAGTCTTTATGTGAACATATGATGTTTCCATTTCAACTGGTAAATAACTATGAATGGAATTAATAAGTTGCATGGAATGTGTACACCTTTATAAAAAAGCTGCCAAAAAGTTTTTCAAAGTGGTTAAATCATTTTACATTCTTACCAGTAATGTATCAGGGTTCCAGGGGCTTCCCATTTTTACAAATACTTTGTATTGTTAATCTTCTTTATTTTAGCCATACTAACGGGTGCATAGTGTGTCTTAGTTCAAGCTGCCAAAACAAAAATACTATAGACTGGGGAACCAACAAACATGTATGAATACTTCTCATAGCTCTAGAGGATATGAAGTCCAAGATCAAGGTGCTAGTGTTAGGGCCTGTTTCCTAGCTCATAGATGACTCTTCTTGTTGCACATGACAGAAAGAGAATGACAGCTCTCTGGGGTCTCTTTTATAAGGGCACTAATCCCATTTATGAAGACTTTACCTCATGAACCAATCACTTCCCAAAGACCCCATTTCCAAATACCATCTCATTCAGAATTAGGTTTCAACATAAGAGTTTTGAGGGACACAAATATTCAGTCTACAGCATAGTGGTAAGTTATTGTGGTTATAATTTTCATTTAACTGATCACTAATCACATTGAACTGTTTTTCATGTAGTTGTTTGTCATTAGTATGTCTTCTTTTGTGAGGTACTTAATTAGGTCTTTTGTCTATTTTGGTGGGAAAGTGCTTTGTCTTTTAAATATTTAGTTGTAAAAGTTCTTTATATTTTGATGATAAAAGTCAGTTTCCAAATATACATATTGAGGACATTTTTTTCTCAGTCTGTGGATTGCTTTTTCTATTTTCTTAACACTGTCATTTAAAGAGCAGATGTTTTGAATTTTAATGAAATCCAGCTTGCCAATTTTTCTAAAATGGATGATGCTATTTTCCCCTATCTTTGCCTACTCCAGAATCACAAACATTTTGTCCTATGTTTTTTAATAGATGTGCTATATTTTTAAGTTTTATGGTTATGTGTGTAATCCACTTTGAGATAAGCTTTTTGTGTTCTGTAAGATAACGGTCAAGGTTTATGTTTTTTCATATTTATATCTAGTTGTTCTAGCACCATTTGTTGAAAAGACTACATTTTTTTTCACTTAATTGCCTTTGTCAGAAATCAATTAACCATACATGTGTAGGTCTATTTTGTTCCTTTGATCCGTGGCTTGATCTTTATACCAAAGATAAATTGTCTTCATTTGTTCAGCTTTATACTGTCTTGAAGTCAAATAATGCATGCTCTTCAACTTTTTTCTTTTTAAAAACTATTCTTGGTTTTCTGTAGTTCTATATAATTTTAGAATCAACGTATTAATTATCACAAAAAGCCTGCTTGTTTTGTTGGAATTGTAAATATTAAAGCCATATTTCATTTATGTAGAATTATCTCAACAATTAGAAGTCTACGAATTCATGAACATGGTCTACCTCACCATTTCTTTAGATGATTTAAAACTTTGTCCTACAAAGTTTTGAAGTCTTTAATATACAAAGTAGTCACATAGTCAGCCAAAGAATTAAGGGCAACACTGTGCATCTTTCTGGACTTCCTTTTCTGTGTAGCTCCCTCATCTGTAGAATACTGTTCTGTAATTTCCAGCTACCTAAACTTCCCTCAATCCAGCTTTTCACTCTTTAATTCAATGAAATCACTGTTTTCTTTGGAATCTTCCCCATGAACTTAGATCTGGACTGTGCTTGCAGAGACAAATCCAGGGCAATGTAAGTCTCACTGATTTGTTTCCTGTCTCTTAGTTGTTTCATATATTTTTTGTGCAGTTTTTTCATTATGAATGGTGAAAGAGCTTGTTGGCTTTTGGTACTCTACCTTGGTCAGAAGCAGAACTCCTAAAAATCATTGTATGTAATGGAAAAGAAAATAATTTAATTTCTAATTAGTAAATGAGTCCTCAAAGCACTGTTTAAATCTTTATTCATTGATTTGAAATATCAACTTTATCATAAAGTTAATTCTTTTTTTTTTTTTTTTATAAATTCATTTTATTTATTTATTTGGCTGCGTTGGGTCTTTGTTTCTATGCGAGGGCTTTCTCTGGTTGCGGCGAGCAGGGGCCACTCTTCATCGCGGTGCGCGGGCCTCTCACTGTTGCGGCCTCTCCTGTTGCGGAGCACGGGCTCCTGATGCGCAGGCTCAGTAGTTGTGGCTCACGGGCCCAGCTGCTCCGTGGCATGTGGGATCTTCCCAGACCAGGGCTCGAACCCGTGTCCCCTGCATTGGCAGGCAGATTCTGAACCACTGCGCCACCAGGGAAGCCCAAAGTTAATTCTTAATTATACTTATATCTCTTTCTGGACTTGCTATTCTCTTGCTATTCGTATGTTTGTTTATACTTAAGAAAGTATCTAATAGTTTAATAATAGGAAGTTGAAAATATATTTTAGAATCTTGTAGTGCAATACCTTCTAATGATCTTTCATTTCTTGTAATTGATTAAGTATGATATGCTATGATGAAAATAAGAATATAAGTTATTGTATATTTGTTTTTAATATGTCATTTATCCACAGAATTTTTCTTCTTTTATTAAAAATATAATTTAACCTGATTTTGGTAAATTATATATTTTTCTGAACTTAGTTGGTTAGTAGTGTTTAGATCTGATGAAGAACAAGAAAAGATTAGTCTGAAGAAACTATTCCTTGTTAAAACAGTTTTATTTTCTCTATGTTATGTTGTAGATGAGTGGATGAACTAGTATATCTGAACTATTAGTAAGAAACTTGTACAAATTCAAAGTAATGTTAATAATTTTAAACTTATAAATGTTAAATGTAATGTAAGGGTTTAAGGTGAACAGTCTACCTAAGGAATTGAGAACTTGATTTGATTCAGTCTTATAACAATAGAAGTATGTTTTTGAAGATTGAGTAACTTATGAAAGATATTGAATTGAACTAAGTAAATGAAACAAAATTCCAATGAAAGTATGAACTTTTGTAAACTGAATATAATATTATTTAGAGATATGAGAAATCCATATATGAAAGCTACAGTTGAAATTAAGTTTTCAGAAAGAAACATAAATATTAAAAACCTTACGTAAATGCAGGAGACATATGTGAAAGAAGAAAAACTGTTCATTTGACTCTAGACGGATTTCACTTTGATCATTCATTGACTTATTCAATCTACAAACATTTATTGAGCTTAGTTAGCATCTGCAGTATAACACATGGATATTTATTGAGAGAATAAAGTAATATAAGACTTTCTCTAACTTCAGTGAATTCACATGTTCATAAAGATCAAATTAATTTTTATACAAATGTTAAAAGTAATAATATAGTTATTCTCTGAATGAATCGATATATGATCTATAAATTTTATAACATTAATGATAACCATGCTAATTATGAATTATGTTAGCCTATTATCAATATTTTCCAGGTTTAAAAATACTGCTTTATTATATTTGCATATTTTATACCAAGCAAATAACCTAGCAATCTTTTTTTTTTGAGATGCCATCCACGTCTTTTATTTTAATTAATTAATTATTTTTTAACATCTTTATTGGAGTATAATTGCTTTATAGTGCTGTGTTAGTTTCTGCTGTATAACAAATCAGCTATACATATACATACATCCCCATATCTCCTCCGTCTTGCATCTCCCACCCACCCTCCCTATCCCACCCCTCTAGGTGAACACAAAGCACTGAGCTGATCTCCCTGTGCTGTGTGGCTGCTTGCCACTAGCTATTTTACATTTGGTAGTGTATATATGTCTATGTCACTCTTTCACTTCCCCCCAGCTTACCCTTCCCCCACCCTGTGTCCTCAAGTCCATTCTCTATGTCTGCATCTTTATTCCTATCCTGCCCCTAGGTTCTTCAGAACCATTTTTTTTTTAGATTCCATATATATGTGTTAGCATACAGTATTTGTTTTTCTCTTTCTGACTTACTTCCTTCTGTATGACAGTCTCTAGGTCCATCCACCCTCACTACAAATAACTGTTTCCTTTCTTTTTTATGGTTGACTAATATTCCATTGTATATATGTGCCACATCTTCTTTATCCATTCATCTGTCGATGGACACTTAGGTTGCTTCCATGTCCTGGCTATTGTAAATAGAGCTGCAATGAACATTGTGGTAGATGACTCCCTTTGAATTATGGTTTTCTCAGGGTATATGCCCAGTAGTGGGACTCAGGGTCGTATGGTAGTTCTATTTTTAGTTTTTTAAGAAACCTCCATACTGTTCTCCATAGTGGCTGTATCACTTTACATTCCCACCAACAGTTCAAGAGGGTTCCCTTTTCTCCACACCCTCTCCAGCATTTATTGTTTGTAGATTTTTTTGATGATTCCCATTCTGACTGGTGTGAGGTGATAACCTCATTGCAGTTTTGATTTGCATTTCTCTAATGATTAGTGATGTTGAGCATCCTTTCATGTGTTTGTTGGCAATCTGTATATCTTCTACGGAGAAATGTGTATTTAGGTCTTCTGCCCATTTTTGGATTGGGTTGTTTGTTTCTTTGATATTGAGCTGTACGAGCTCCTTGTTTATTTTGGAGGTTAATCCTTTGTCAGCTACTTCATTTGCAAATATTTTCTCCTTTTCTGAGGGTTGTCTTTTCGTCTTGTTTACATTTTCCTTTGCTGTGCAAAAGCTTTTGAGTTTCATTAGGTCCCATTTGTTTATTTGTGTTTTTATTTCCATTTCTCTAGGAGGTGGGTCAAAAAGGATCTTGCTGTGATTTATATCATAGAGTGTTCTGCCTGTTTTCCTCTAAGAGTTTAATAGTGTCTGGCCTTACTTTTAGGTCTTTAATCCATTTTGAGTATATTTTCATGTATGGTGTTAGGGAGTTTTCTAATTTCATTCTTTTACATGTAGCTGTCCAGTTTTCCCAGCATCACTTATTGAAGAGGCTGTCTTTTCTCCACTGTATATTCTTGCCTCCTTTATCAAAGATAAGGTGACCATATGTGCGTAGGTTTTCTATGGGTTTTCTATGCTGTTCCGTTGATCTATATTTCTGTTTTTGTGCCAGTACCATACTGTCTTGATTACTGTAGCTTTGTAGTATAGTATGAATTCAGAGAGCCTGATTCCTCCAACTCCATTTTTCTTTCTCAAGATTGCTTTCGCTATTCGGGGTCTTTTGTGTTTCCATACAAATTGTGAAATTTTTTGTTCTAGTTCTGTGAAAAATGCCATTGGTCGTTTAATAGGGATTGCATTGAATCTGTAGATTTCTTTGGGTAGTACAGTCATTTTCACAATATTGATTCTTCCAGTCCAAGAACATGGTATATCTCTCCATCTGTTTGTATCATCTTTAATTTCTTTCATCAGTGTCTTATAGTTTTCTGCATACAGGTCTTTTGTCTCCTTAGGTAGGTTTATTCCTAGGTATTTTATTATTTTTGCAGTGGTAAATGGGAGTGTTTCCTTAATTTCTCTTTCAGATTTTTCATCATTAGTGTATAGGAATGCAAGAGATTTCTGTGCATTAATTTTGTTTCCTGCTACTTTACCAAATTCATTGATTAGCTCTAGTAGTTTTCTGGTAGCATCTTTAGGATTCTCTATGTATAATATCATGTCATCTGCAAACAGTGACAGTTTTACTTCTTCTTTTCCAACTTGGATTCCTTTTATTTCTTTTTCTTCTCTGATTGCTGTGGCTAAACCTTCCAAAACTATGTTGAATAATAGTGGTGAGAGTGGCCAACCTTGTCTTCCTCCTTATCTTAGTGGAAATGGTTTCAGTTTTTCACCATTGAGGACGATGTTGGCTGTGGGTTTGTCATATATGGCCTTTATTATGTTGATATATGTTCCCTCTGTGCCTACTTTCTGGACAACCTAACCATCTTAACAACTGAAAAAAATTGTCACAAATGTTACCACAATTTTAATCAATGAGAAAAAGGATCTATAGTTTGTCCCTCTGAATTTGCTTCTTTCCCTTGGGCTTCCCTTAAACCTGAAAAAATAAAAACTTTAGCCAGTTAAGTGCTTGAGAGAAAGCAGTTCCTAGGGGAATAAGAGAGATCATGAAAAGGAGACTAAAGATATTTAAGCACAAGATCGTATTCTGAAACTGTGGCTCTTGTGTTTGTACCTCAGGAGTTCAAACCAGTATTATTGCTTCACCTGCCATGTTACTCATATGGCGTCTTTAACTTTGTCTTGCCCTAATCATTCACTTCCTCCTTTACCTTCATATCATCTGTGCTTCCTCCTTAGTTGAAGTGGGACTTAGGCATGCCATTCCAGAACATCTGAGAACACAGAAGAACTGTGCCCCCCAGTACTCCCCTGCACTCCTTAAAAGTAACTGCAAGAAATTCTGGTTAATTCTCTGTGACAAATTCTAACTGAGGATTGCATGCAACAGAGATCACATTTACAAATTTACACATCCATCCAAGTCTTCATTACAGTATATTTCTATGCTTTTCATGAACTCATAAACATTGGCAGAAAAAAACCAAGTAGATATCTATCACACTGTCCTACATTAGACAGTCACTGACAGTCTGATGCACTGGTTATTTACTTCTTGAGAAACTTTTACTTACTCTCATATTTAAATGTGTCACTCTGAAGGAAACTTTACTCTCTTCTTCTCCCTCCCAAACCCCAGCATTATTATCTTTATCTTCTGGGATACAGATATCATGACCCTTCCCTATGGTCTTTCTGGTGTTGATAGAACTTATTCCTGTCCCAGGGATCTTGGAATACTCTCTTTGATCAAACCACAGTTTGTTTGTCTCTGAAACAAACAAGTGAATAAACAATTAAAGCTCTAATGCTAGCTTCCTGGAATTTTGCCTGTTACTAGTTTCTATGTCACTGACATGTATTCTTCATGTGAAAGACATTGTAAAGCCACAATGCTGGTACCATGCATAAAATTTCTTCACTTTCAAATTTTAGGAATTTAGTAAGTGGGAATTGACTCTAAAGGAAAAATGAGACTGATTTTTATGGAATGAATTTTTATACCTTGAGCAGCATGTCCTAAAGCAAGACTACAGAATATCCTGTGGGATGATTCATGGAAACAAAAAGGGTTTTATGGTATAATATGCAGTGTAATAAGCATAAACTATGTCTCATCTTGTAGATTCAATGAATTTAAACATAATAGTTTCTCTCATGTGTCCTGTTGAAGAAATCTGCTTGGCATAATAATTCCCAAGTTTATTTGAAAAGTGGTTTAGTGAATTGGTTAGGAGCTCAAAGTCTGTAGTCAGGCAACTCAAGAGCACATTCCGACTCTGCCATTTGCCAGTTGGGTGACCTTTGGCCAATTATTTGATCTCCTTGTTCCTCAGTTTCATCATCTATAATGTGGGGATAATAATAATAACTGCCTCATAAGTTTCTTGTGAAGATTGAATGAGTTAATATAGGTCAAGTGCTTAGAATAGTATTTGATATAAGTGCTCCCAAAAGATTTTGATTATGATTTAACTTTGGTATCCTTTTTTTTTTAAAAAAATGTAGCACCTACTAGTAGCTTGTTATTAATAACTCACTTATCATTCACTGACTAATTCACAAATACTGGTCATATGTGAGCTATTGTGTTTGTCAGTTTGGGTTGCTCTAACAGAATATCACAGACTGAGTGTCTTAAACAAAAACATTTATTTCTCACAGTTATGAATGCTAGGATGTCCAAGATCAAGGTGCTTGCCGATCCTGTGTCAGTGAGGGCCCACTTACTGGCTTATAGATGGCTGTCTTCTTCTTGTATCTTCATATGGTGCAGGGCAGAGTGAGGAAGCAAGGTTCAATTTCTTTTTTTATAAGGGCACTAATCGCACTCAAAAGAGTCCAACTCTCATGAACTAATTAATCCTCAAAGGTCTACCTCTTACCATCATCACATTAGGGATTAGAATTTCAACATGAGTTTTAGGGGGGACACAAACAGTCTGTAACAGCTGTACTACTAATATTTATTTTTATTTTAAAGATAAGCAAACAGAAACATAGATTAAAGTGTTTCATTTAATCAACAAATATTCACATGGGAAAATGTATCAGACATACATTTGTAGATAAGAGGCACCCATATAGTAGAACTTTGGTCTCTCTGACTCCAAAGCTTGTGCTAGCAATGGATGGGCTTGACAGTTTTATTCTGTTTATTTAAGATACTTCAGACATTGAACATGACCATCTACTACCAAGATCTCAATTGCAGAAGAATCTATTATGTTCTTGGAACTTGGCACATTTAAGAGTGCTAATAGGTTTTTCCATGGCTGATTGCATCAGAGGTAAATTTCTGACCCAAGGATGGATGATCAGTTGCCTGATGAGTTCTGCCAAACAGCGATAATAGGTGATTAAATGAACAATTCCAGACTTTCTCTTATGGCATTTGAATATCGGACATACTGAGAGGGAGTCTTTAATCTCATGAATACTGGATGGAGAGCCAGAATGTTGATAACTCACCATAATGGTTAAGTCCTAGGCTCAAAACACTCACTTCTGATAAAACAATAAGAGCCAGGTTTGTCTGATTTTCTGCTAGAGCTACCACTATATTTCAATGTCTATGAGGTCTGGTTTGTGGCTGTTCACATTTTCCTTTCTTCCCACATATCCTTTAGTAACAGGAAAGTTTTGACTAGCTAAGATAGTGCAAAGATGCTGCTGACACTTTTCTCTAGCTCTACCTGCTACAAATATCAGTATCCACATGTGTGAAGTATCTTTATTTCCTAATTAGAAAAAGAGGGAAGAATTTTAGTTAGAGTATGGATTTTTTGAGAGCAAGAGGATAGAGAAACTGATTCTTCAACTTTTGAGCC
This sequence comes from Mesoplodon densirostris, assembly GCF_025265405.1. NCBI lineage: Eukaryota > Metazoa > Chordata > Mammalia > Artiodactyla > Ziphiidae > Mesoplodon > Mesoplodon densirostris. The sequence continues at coordinate 34,310,142 of NC_082672.1, read as the reverse complement.
CTTTAAAAGGGAATTAAACTCAACCACAGGGGTTGTAAAGAGATTTAATTTCCTTCATCCTTTGAAAGAACTTTGTGGTATTCAGGCAAGAGATTGTGACCAAATTTGACAGAACTCTTTGTGTAGATGTTGTACATCCAGGGGCCCTGCAGAACAGGGTTTATTTTCACAGTCAAAGTATAGCCCAAAGTTAGTAAAAGGTTATTCTTCCCACATCTGCATTGAATACAGCATCCTTCTAGTCCTTTAGAGTCCAACAACATGGGCCATTGGAGTTTTCATTACTAGAAGCAGCCACTCTTTTCCAAGGGCTTCTGCAATTGGGGGGTGTGAACTTATGTTAAATCTGAAAGGAGAGCTGAAGATGAGTATAAATGTGACATGATGACTGCAACTGACAGGCTGTTTTTTAAGCATAATCGAAACATTCTTTGAGCACTTCCAGAAAAAGATAAAAAACCTGGAGAACAAGTTGAGGGGAACTTATTTCTTGCTTAGGCAAATAGGAGAGAGGTTGATGACTCATAATTAAATATCTCTCAATTTAAAAAAATTCACAGTCTGTTAAGTCTTGGGAATACTGGTTATAATTAAAATAAATCCCTATCAACTGAAATAATATCAGCATATCCTAAAAGATTTCTTCCAGTCTGGAAGAGCTTACCTATCACGATTGTATGGTATACTGCCTACAAGAAGTGAGTACAGACAGCAGTATTGAGAGATTTTTTTCCTACTAAATTAACTTAAGGACTGAGAAGGCTGAGTGTTATTTTGTAATTTTTATTTTTTTGCCTTTTCAAACCAGAAGTGGTTGCAATCAAAGAAATAAGCAACAAACTAAGAATCACATGGTAGATTCTTACTTATTCATACTCTCATAGTAGTAAATAGTTGAATTAATTTGTACAATTTAACAAACTGTTAACAATTACTATTAAAAATACATGTACTTCTTTTATTCAACTTTTTATTTATTTCACTAGAAGTTGCGAAAATAGTACAGACAGTATGCATCCTCCAGCTTCTGTCAGTGGTGACATATTATGAATTACATTATCCAAAACAGGATATAGATATTGGCAAATTACATTAACTAGACCAATTCCTCAAATACTGCAAACCACCAAAACTCACTCAAGATGAAATAGATAATCTGAATACTTCTGTGACCATTAGAGAAATTGATCTTTAATTTAAAAGTTTCTGGAAAACACATTCCCAGATGGTTTCATTGGAGAATTCTACCAAGTACTTAAAGAATAGTTAAGATCAGTTTTACATAATTTCTTCCAGAAGACAAGAGAGGAGGAAACACTTCCCTTTTTTTTGAGACTAGCATGACCCTACTATGAAAACCAGATGAAGATTGTACAAAAAAACAAACTACTTCTTCATGAACATAGACACAAAAATCATCAACAAAATATTAGCAAATTGAATCTAGCAGTGTATTAAAAATGCTATGTATAATAACCAAGTGGATTTTATTCCAAGTATGCAAGGCTAGTTCAACACTTGAAAATCCATTAATGTGTCTGCATGCTAAAAGCTACAGAACCATGGTAAAAGAAATATAGAAGATCTAAATAAATGGAGAGGGAAGCAATGTTCATGGATTAGAAAATTCAACATAATAAAGATGTCAGTTCTCCACAAACTGATCTATAGATTAATCACTATTCTTATCAAATTGTCAAAAAGATCTTTTTTGTAGACTTAGACAAATATATCTTAAAATAGGTATGGAAAGGTGAAGGAACTAGAATAGCCCAAGCAGTTTTGAAAAGAAGAATAAAGCTAGAGGAATCACACTACCTAATTTTCATACACTGTAATATATATATATATATATATATATATATATATATATATATACTTTTAAATTAATTAATTAATTTCTTCCAGTTATATTGAGATAAAATGAACATACAACACTATGTAAGTAAGTTTAAAGTGTACAGCATAATGATTTTACTTACATATGTCGTGAAAATGACTATCACAAAAAGTTCAGTGAATATCCAACATCTCATATAGATAAAAAATTAAAGACAAAAATTTTTTGTGTGTGATAAGGACTCAGGATTTATCATCTTAACAGCTTTCATATATAACACACAGCAATGTTAATTATATTTATCATGTTGTACATTACATTCTTAGTACTTATTCATGTTATAACTGGAAGTTTGTAGTACCTTTTGACTGCCTTTATCCAATCCCCTTACCCAATCCCCGGCCCCTGGTAGCCACAAATCTGATCTTTTTTTTTCTATGAGTTTGTATGTTTGAAGTATAGTTTACCTACAACTCTTTGTTAGATCCTTTTGAATAACATAGTGATTTTGTTCCCATACATTTCAAAATGATCACCACAATAAGTCTAGCTATGATATTTGACCAAAGATATTATTTAGTTGTTAACTATGTTCCCCACACTGTACATTTAATCCCATGACCCACTTATTTTGCGACTGGAAATTTGTACCTCTTAATCTCTGTGTCCTATTTCTTTCCTTCCCCCAAACCCTCTCTGGTAACCACCTGTTTGTTCTCTGTATCTATAACTCTGTTTTTGTTTTATGGGGTTTGTTCACTTTTTTAAGATTCCACATATATGTGAAATCATACAGTATTTGTCTTTCTCTGTCTAACGTATTTTTCTTAGCGTATTGCCCTCTAGGTCATCCATGTTGTTGCAAATGACAAGATTTCATTCTTTTCTATGGCTGAGTAATATTCCATTTTGTGTGTGTGTGTATACACACACACACACACACATACATATGTATGTATATAACCACATCTTGCAGTATGCAGGCCTCTCACTGTTGTGGCCTCTCCTGTTGCAGAGCCCAGGCTCTGGACGTGCAGGCTCAGTGGCCATGGCTCATGGGCCCAGCGGCTCCATGGCATGTGGGATCTTCCCAGACTGAGGCACGAACCCGAGTCCCCTGCATTGGCAGGTGGACTCTCAACCACTGTGCCACCAGGGAAGCCCAACCACATCTTCTTTATTCATTCATCTATTGATGGGTGGTTGGGTTGCTTCCATATCTTGGTTATTATAAATAATGCTGCAGTGAACATAAGGGTACATATATCTTTCTAATTAGTGTTTGTGTTTACTTTGGATAAAAACCCAAGATTGTAATTGCTGCATCATATGGTAGTTCGGTCTTTAACTTTTTGAATAATCTCCATACTGTTTTGCATAGTGGCTGTGCCAACTTAACATGCCCACCAGCAGTGCAGGAGGGCTCTCTCTTCTCCACATTCTGGCTAACACTTTTTATTTTTGGGCTTTGGATAAGTGCCATTCTGACAGGTGTGAGGTGATAGCTCATTGGGGTTTTGATTTTCATTTCCCTGATGATTAGTGATTCTGAGCATTCTTTCATGTACCTGTTGGCCATCTGTATGTCTTCTTTGGAAAAATTTCTATTCAGATCCTCTGCCTATTTTTAAATCAGTTTGTTAGATTTTTTAAAATGTTTAATTGTATGAGTTCTTTGTATATTTTGGATATTAACTTCTTATCAGATATAGTACTTGCAAGTATCTTCTCCCATTCAATAGGTGGTATATTTGTTTTGGTGATAGTTTCCTTCACAATGCAAAAGCATTTTGGTTTGATGTAGTCCTGTTTGTTTATTTTTGCTTTTGCTTCTCTTGCCTGAAGAGATATATCCAAAAAAAAATTACTAAGACCAGTGTCAAAGAGAGTACTGCCTATGTTTTCTTCTAGAAGATTTATGGTTTAAGGTCTTACATGTGTCTTTAATCCATTTTGAATTTATTTTTGTGCATGGTGTGACAGAGTAGTCCAGTTTGATTCTTATGTACATGGCTGTTCCATTTTCTCCACGCTATTTATTGAAAGGCTGTCTTTTGTTGCATTGCATATTCCTGTCTCCTTAGTCATAGATTGATTGCAATATAAGTGTGGGTTCATTTCTGGGCTCTCTTCTGTTCCATTGATCTATGTGTCTGTTTTTGTGCCAGTACCATACTATTTTGATTACTGTAGCCTTGTAGTATAGTTTGAAATCAGGGAACGTGATACCTCCAGCCTTGTTTTTCTTTCTCAAAGTTGTTTTGGCTATTCAGGGTCTTTTGTGTTTCCATAAAAATTTTAGAATTATTTTTTCTAGTTCTGTGAAAAATGCCCATGGTATTTTGATAAGGATTGCATTGCATATGTAGATTGCCTTGGGTTGTATGATCATTTAAACAATATTAATTCTTCCAGTACATGAACATGGTATATCTTTCCACCTGTGTTGCCTTTAATTTCTTTCATCCATGTCTTATATTTTTCTGAGTATAGCTCTTTTACTTCCTTAGGTAGGTTTATTCATAGGTATTTTATTCTTTTTGATGTGATGGTAAATGGGGTGTTTCCTTAATTTCTTTTTCTGATAGTTCATTGTTAGTATATAGAAATGCAACAGATTTCTGCATATTAATTTTGTATCCTGCAATTTTACCAAATTCATTGATGAGCTCTAGTAGTTTTTTGATAGTGTCTTAATTATTTTCTGTGTGTAGTATCATTTCATCTGCAAACTGACCATTTTACTTCTTTCTTTCCAGTTTGGATTCCTTTTATTCCTTTTTCTAGTCTGATTGCTCTGGCTAGGACTTCCAATACTATGTTAAAAAAATGGTATGAGTGGGCAGCCTTGTCTTGTTCCTGATCTTAGAGGAAATGCTTTCAGCTTTTCACTGTTGAGCATGATGTCAGCTATGGGCTTCTCAGCTATGGCCTTTATTATATTGAAGTATATTCCCTCTATACCCACTTTGTTGAGAGTTTTTATCATAAATAGATGTTGAAATTGGTCAAAAGCTTTTTCTGCATCTATTGAGATGATTATACAATTTTTATTCTTCAGTGTGTGACTGTGGTATATAACATTGATTGATTTGAAGATATTGAACCATCCTTGCATCTCTGGGATAAATTCCAATTGATCATGATATATGATCTCTATGTATCTTTTTATATGTCTCTACTTAACATGCTCAATTTTTCTAGCTTTGGAATATATAAAAAACAGTTATAACGATGAACATGTTTTCACATTCTGTCTGCTCATCCTAACATCTGTTCCAGTTCTGGGTCAGTTACAGTTGATTGGTTTTTGTCCTAACATAATTTCCTCTTCTTTGGGTGCTTGCTGATTTTTTTAAATTGAATGACAGAAATACAAATTTTACTTCCTTGGTGCTATGTACATTTGTATTTCTAGAAATATTCTTGATCTTTATTCTCAATGCAGTTATAATACTTAGAAATAGTTTGATTCATTCTGGTCCTGTTTTAAAAATTCAATTTTCAGGAAAAGTGCACCATTTAAGTCTAATTTTACTCCATTAATGAGTTGAGACCCTTCTGAGTACTCTACACAATGCACCTTGAGCTACGAGGTTTTTCCAGTCTGGCTGGTGGGAACAGGCACTATTTCTGGTTTTGGGTGAGCACCAGATACTGCTCCCTTTATTTATTTAAGGTGTTTTTTTCCCCTTGGCCTTGGGTGATCTTCTCACATTAATGCACCAGTGAGTACTTGTCTGTATACTAGAGGGGAACCTAGTAGTTCTCTGGTGTTCAATCTCTGTGAAGCTGTATTCTCACTGATACCCTTTCCTTTGACTCTTGTCACTTTGGTCTTTCTGGATTTTCAGCTCTGTTTTCTCTACAGAGGGAATCTGTTAGTCTCCTCCATTGTGACCCCTCCCTGCAAAGACGCCTGGAAATTGTTTTAAGGCAGTAAGCTGGGATAGTAGTAGAGGTCACCATTTTGAGTCTCATATCTCAGGAATCACTGCCCTTCATGTGATATATTGAAAATGTTTCATTTATTTTCTTTTCGTTTTTCAGTTGTTTCAAGTAGGAAGGTAAATTCAGTCCCCACTACTCCTTGGCCAGGTGTCTAAGTTCCACCATTCTATTTTACCTGGACATCTTTAATGTTTCCTATATCTCTCCCTTCGTTTTCACTCTCTTCTAATAAATTCCTTTTGCTGCAACCAGAGTAATTCTTCTGAAATACATAGTTGATCAAGAACTCTGCTAAAACACTTCATGACTTCTCATAGCATTTAGCATGAAAAATAAAATCTAATTAAAGCTTAATATGATTTTGAGGCCTTCTGTCTAAATCTGGCCATAATCCTTTCAATCCATTATCTTCCATTTCTTCCTTTTATACCCTATACTCTAGCCTCACTTAACCTGGAGTTCTTCAAATGTATGAGATAGTCTTGCATCTTTAGATGTTCACACGTCTTTACCCCCTTCTCCTAGGTATACTCTGTTCAGCCTTCACTTCTTCATTTGAAGTATATTTTCTCTGGGTTTAACTTAAGTACTTAGCACATAACAGGCAAATAAGAAATATTTCATTTAGCATGTTGTTATTTGGGGTTGGTGTTGGAAGGATATGTTGAAAATAGACTAGTCTTGTATGTCTGGGACATTTTATTTTTAAAATTAAATGAATTCTAAATAAAATTAAGTTACTAATGTTTATATTCTCGAGATCTTTCCATTTCTACTGAAGAGTTATGAGCGTGGCTGTTTTCAACACTTGAGTTTGCAATGGAGTTTACCCACCTGCTCCCTTTTCTCGTCTTTCCTACTAAGTCATCTTGGCCTTTCTCCAGGGCTCTCTGTTTAGTGCCAGATTTCACCCAATTCTAGGTTGGCATGATCATTCAATTTTATTCCAGGAAAGGCTCTTCTACTTCTTCCCCAAGCCAGCTGGCATCTCCTTAATATCCTTTGCCATATTCGTGGCCTATCTCATGTTCCAGGTTCTTCTTGCCTTGGCTTTTTCTCATAACACACCAGATTCTCTAATGAGGCAAAGACTATTTGTCTTGACTGCTGGCAGGCAGAATTCCTAGTCTCATTATAAACCACCAAGTAGAAATTATTTAACTAGAAAGAAAATATGGCATTTAAAAAATTTTAAATAATAAGGGTTGAAAATAAAGTGCAAAATTTTATTTCTACGCTTTAGATAAAGATCCTCTAGAGAATATTCTCATAAAAAGATGAAGTTGTTAATTATTGTCATATACTTTGGAACGTGTTTCAGAGTAATTTTTATATAAATGACTTTAAAGTATGTGTATAATGTTTTTTGGAAAATAATTATTTTCTCCTACTTTTTATTTTAGGGGCCTTCTTGAGTATAGACTGGGTTAATATTTGAATCATATACCCATTTGTCATAAAGTATTTATTAAGCAGAGCTATATGCAAAGCACTGTGCTTTGTTGATCCTTATGTGGGACACATAAGGATCAACAAAAGACATGTGCTCTCTGCCGTCATGTAAAATTATGTGAATAGATCTTTAGAAGGCGAATTATTGATTTCAGGATGAACTACAAAATTTTACATCTATAATGCCTAACTATGATCCATACCTATTATGTTTTTTGAACTTTGTAGAAACATACATTAATTAACATTTATCTTCCTTTGTATCTTAGTGTTTCTAAGTTTGTATCTCAGGGGAACAGGTTGGACTAATATTTATCTTTATTTTACCACACACACTCATCAGTGGCTCTTGCATATCTTATTAGTTTGTTTTTATATGTTAGTTTAGTTTGAAAGCAGTAGTATAAACGATACCAATTAACATAACACCCAATTTAGAAAATGAAACCTCTAATGACCTGGTTTTTACTATTTCTACCCCAACCTGAGTCTCACCACCTTCTGGCACTATTATCTTGGATCATATATGGATATTATATTGCTTTTAAAAATATGTCTTAGTCATTGCTAAGACATATTTAACAAGTAGATTGTTTTGTTTTAATTTTTTAATTTAATTTATTTATTTATTTATTTTGCAGTAGGCAGGCCTCTCACTGTTGTGGTCTCTCCCATTGCGGAGCACAGGCTCCGGACACGCAGGCTCAGCGGCCATGGCTCATGGGCCCAGCCGCTCCGCCGCATGTGGGATCTTCCCGGACTGGGGCACGAACCCGTGTCCCCTGCATCGGCAGGCGGACTCCCAACCAATGCGCCACCATGGAAGCCCCGTATAGTCTTGATTACTGTAGCTTTGTAGTATAGTCTGAAGTCAGGGAGTCTGATTCCTCCAGCTCCGTTTTTTTCCCTCAAGACTGCTTTAGCTATTTGGTGTCTTTTCTGTCTCCATACACATTTTAAGATTTTTTGTTCTAGTTCTGGAAAAAATTCTGTTGGTAATTTGATAGGGATTGCACTGAATCTGTAGATTGCTTTGGGTAGTAGAGTCATTTTCACAATATTGATTCTTCCAATCCAAGAACGTGGTATATCTCTCCATCTGTTGGTATCATCTTTAATTTCTTTCATCATTGTCTTACAGTTTTCTGCATACAGGTCTTTTGTCTCCCTAGGTAGGTTTATTCCTAGGTATTTTATTCTTTTTGTTGCAATGGTAAATAGGAGTGTTTCCTTAATTTCTCTTTCAGATTTTTCATCACTAGTGTATAGGAATGCAAGAGATTTCTGTGCATTAATTTTGTATCCTGCAACTTTACCAAATACATTGACTAGCTGTAGTAGTTATCTGGTGGCATCTTTAGGATTCTCCATGTATAGTATCATGTCATCTGCAAACAGTGACAGTTTTACTTCTTTTCCAATGTATATTCCTTTTATTTATTTTTCTTCTCTTATTGCCATGGCTAGGACTTCCAAACCTATGTTTAGTAATAGTGGTGAGAGTGGACATCCTTGTCTTGTTTCTGATCTTAGAGGAAATGCTTTCAGTTTTTCACCATTGAGAATCATGTTTTCTGTGGGTTTGTCATATATGGCCCTTATTATGTTGAGTTAGGTTCGCTTATGCCCACTTTCTGGACCGTTTTTATCATAAATACGTGTTGAATTTTGTCAAAAGCTTTTTCTGCATCTATTGAGATGATCATATGGTTTTTATTCTTCAATTTGTTAGTACAGTGTATCACATTTATTGATTTGCATATATTGAAGAATCCTTGAATCCCTGGGATAAATCCCACTTAATCATAGTGTATGATCCTTTTAAAGTGTTGTTGGATTCTGTTTGCTAGTATTTTGTTGAGGATTTTTGCATCTATATTCATCAGTGATATTGATCTGTAATTTTCTCTTTTTGTAGTATCTTCATCTGGTTTTGGTATCAGGGAGATGGTGGCCTCATAGAATGAGTTTGGGAGTGTTCCTTCCTCTGCAGTTTTTTGGAAGAGTTTGAGAAGGATGGGTGTTAGCTCTTCTCTAACTGTTTGATAGAATTCACCTGTGAAGCCACCTGGTCCTGGACTTTTGTTTGTTCAAAGATTTTTAATCACGTTTTCAATTTAATTACTTGTGATTGGTCTGTTCATATTTTCTATTTCCTCCTGGTTCACCTTGGAACATTATACCTCTCTAAGAATTAGTTCAGTTCTTCCAGGTGGTCCATTTTATTGTCATAGAGTTGCTTGTGGTAGTCTCTTAGGATGCTTTGTATTTCTGCCTTGTCTGTTGTAAGTTCTCCTTTTTCATTTCTAATTTTATTCATTTGAGTCCTCTCCCTATTTTTCTTGATGAGTCTGGCTAATGGTTTATCAATTTTGTTTATCTTCTCAAAGAACCAGCTTTTAGTTTTATTGACCTTTGCTATTATTTTCTTTGTTTCTATTTCATTTATTTCTGCTCTGATCTTTATGATTTCTTTCCTTCTGTTAACTTTGGGTTTTGTTTTTTCTTCTTTCTCTAGTTCCTTTAGGATTAAGGTTAGATTGTTTGAGATTTTTCTTGTTTCTTGAGGTAGGCTTGTATAGCTATAAAATTCCCTCTTAGAACTGCTTTTCCTGCATCGCATAGGTTTTGGGCCATCGTGTTTTCATTGTCATTTGTCTCTAGGTATTTTTTGATTTCCTCTTTGATTTCTTCAGTGATCTCTTGGTTAGTTAGTAACGTATTTTTTAACCTCCACGTGTTAGGGTTTTTTACGTTTTTTCCCCCTGTAATTCATTTCTAATCTAATAGCTTTGTGGTCAGAAAAGATGCTTGATATGATTTCAATTTTCTTAAATTTATTGAGGCTTGGTTTGTGACCCAAGATGTGATCTATTCTGGAGAATGTTCATTGCACACTTGGTAAGAAAGTGTAATCTGGTGTTTTTGGATGGAACGCCCTATAAATATCAATTAAATCTATCTGGTCTACTGTGTCATTTAAAGCTTCTGTTTCCTTATTTATTTTCATTTTGGATGATCTGTCCATTGGTGTAAGTGAGGTGTTAAAGTCCCCCACTATTATTGTGTTACTGTCTATTTCCTCTTTTAGAGCTGTTAGCAGTTCCCTTTTATATTGAGGTGCTCCTATGTTGGGTGCATATGTATTTATAATTTTTATATCTTCTTCTTGGATTGATCCCTTGATCATTATGTAGTGTCCTTCCTTGTCTCTTGTAAACTTCTTTATTTTAAAGTCTATTTTATCTTATATGAGTATTGCTACTACAGTTTTATTTTGATTTCCATTTGCATGGAATATCTTTTTCCATCCCCTCACTTTCTGTCTGTATGTGTCCCTAGGTCTGAAGTGGGTCTCTTGTAGACAGCATATATATGGGTCCTGTTTTTTTATCCATTCTGCTAGCCTGTGCCTTTTGGCTAGAACATTTAATCCATTCACTTTTAAGGTCATTATCGATATGTATGTTCCTATGACCATTTTCTTAATTGTTTTGGGTTTGTTTTTGTAGGTTCTTTTCTTCTGTTGTGTTTCCCACTTAGAGAAGTTCCTGTAGCATTTGTTGTAGTGCTGGTTTGGTGGTGCTGAATTCTGTTAACTTTTGCTTGTCTGTAAAGCTTTTGATTTCTCCATCGAATCTGAATGAGATCCTTGCCGGGTAGAGTAACCTTTGTTGTAGCTGCTTCCCTTTCATCAGTTTAAGTATGTCATGCCACTCCCTTCTGGCTTGTAGAGTTTCTGCTGAGAAACCAGCTGTGAACCTTATGTGAGTTCCCTTGTATGTTATTTGTTGTTTTTCCCTTGCTGCTTTCAATAATTTTTCATTGTCTTTAATTTTTGCCAGTTTGATTACTATGTGTCTCAGCATGTTTCTCCTTGCGTTTATCCTATATGGGACTCTCTGCGCTTCCTGGATTTGGGTGGCTATTTCCTTTCCCATGTTAGGGAGGTTTTTGACTATAATCTCTTCAAATATTTTCTCTTGTCCTTTCTCTCTCTCTTCTCCTTCTGGGAACCCTATAATGCAAATTTCATTACGTTTAATGTTGTCCCAGAGGTCTTTTAGGCTGTCTTCATTCCTTTTCATTCATTTTTCTTTATTCTGTTCCGCAGCAGTGAATTCCACCCTTCTGTCTTCCAGGTCACTTCTCCGTTCTTCTGCCTCAGTTATTCTGCTATTGATTCCTTCTAGTGTAGTTTTCATTTCAGTTATTGTATTATTCATCTCTGTTTGTTTGTTCTTTAATTCTTCTAGGTCTTTGTTAAACATTTCTTGCATCTTTTCGATCTTTGCCTCCATTCTTTTTCCGTGGTCCTGGATCATCTTCACTATCATTATTCTGAATTCTTTTTCTGGAAGGTTGCCTATCTCCACTTCATTTAGCTCTTTTTCTGGGGTTTTATCTTGTTCCTTCATCTGGTATATAACCCTCTGCCTTTTCATCTTGTCTATCTCTCTCTGCGTTGATAATTCTCCATCAAGGTAGTCAGTTCCACTCCCAGAGACTAGTTACCTCACTCATGGAGACCAAGGTTATAGAGCCAAGCCCTGGTCTGCACTCCCTCACTCCTTCTCTTCCCTATCAAACAACTGACCTTCCCCCATTTAAATTTAGATTGCTTACATTCCTTAGTGTTATTATATGTAACATTTATTCATTCAATATTTGACATTATTGCATTTTATGAATATACAATAATTTAGTCATCCATTTGCCTGTCAATGTACTTTTGATTGTTTACAAATTTTTGTTATTACAAACACTGCTGATATAAATATTCTGTATATATGTCTATTTACTTTTGCATGAGATTCTCTTTAATATAAAATTATCTGAGTTAACCTCAAGTTTCTTAAAAGTTATCAGGAAAAAGAGAAATGTTTTAGACTGTGTTTTGCTATTATATATACTTATGTATCCCAGACAAATTCTATTTCTTGTGATATACACGTTTAGAAATGTAATATTAATACTTTTTTTGAAAATTATTTTTGTCAGAAATCTCAAATTTGCTGTCCAACCTGCAAATATTTTTCTTTGTTTTCTTATTTTCAAAGGTATGCACAATGCTCTTTTGCTTAATTGTTTAAAAAAGTTAAATATTATGTTTTATCTCACTTGGTATATCAGTTGATGTGAAGAAAACATCAATTTCTGTCCAGGACAAGGATTTGTGTTCAGCTAAAAAAAAAAAAAATGTAGAGGAGAGTTTTGAGTAGATTTGACAAATTGAAAGAAACTAGAAAGCACTGTCCAAATACCATTTTCTCATATGACAGAACACAGAAGTTTGAACAAGCAAATTGCAGTAAATGAATCTACTGATATTTGTTCAGTGTTGCTATTATTCAACATAATTTTCAATAGCCTTTCTTACAAACTTACTTTGAGATAATCTTTTTGTCCTAGGCTTCTTATTCAAATCATTTATCTTGTATCTCCTTTTCTAAAAACAAAAGTCACACTAAACCTATTTTTCCACAACCATGTAGGACAATGGCTGGTGCTTTCTGAAAGTACCAAACAGGTGACTCACAGTTGTTTCCTTTACATCTGGCTTTATGCTCTGAAATTTTTAAGGTTGCATTTGTGAAGTATGACTTGACCACAAGGGTGCACTAAGAAGCACTCATAAACACAAGAATCAGCTATTTAATTTGCTGTAGCTCATTTATCTAGAGCAGTAAGATGTTTCTATTGGATTCACATGGAGGTGTTCATACCCAAAGAACTTTCCTACATTATTAGAGATTATGTGCATAGGAGCAAAAAATGAATTTCCCTTACAAATAAAAGACAACAAGTAAGAATTTATTTATAATAATTATTAAGTTTTAAAAATTGCTTCATAGATTGTTTCAGGCATGGAAATGAATTTAGTCAGGTTTTTTAAAAAATTTCTTTGACACTTAAAAAATAGTTTCCCACTCTAAAAAGAATTTTAAATTATTTGGGAGAAACAGTGATGAGATTTTAGCATATATTCTAATTATGAACTATAAAACTTTAATACATTATGTTACATTATATTAATTTTTCTTCATTACTTAGGCTAAGTAAAATTATATATTGGGTTTTTATGAGCCTTACATAAATCAAGAAACACTTTACATACCGCTTATACCAAGTTGGACTGTTGGAAGTGAGTTTTGTTTCACTTCACAAAACAAACAAACAAAGAAAAAACCCACACCAACAATAATGCTTCAAACCTATTTATGTCTGTATATCAGAAACATACACATCACCTCTGTCATCTAACTGACAAAAAGTGACAATTATTTTGCTTTCAGATGAAGTTTTGCAGTTGTTGACATGTAGATCTGCCACATCCTTTATTCTCCAGTGGACATTCATTAACTGCCTCTTGTATGTCAGGTACTGTGATAGATCTTGGAGAATTAAGGTTAATTGATTGAAACCTTTGAAATTGAAACCTTTCTTCAGTATTCTTCAATATTCACTGGAAAGTTTGCATTAGTTGCAGTCAGAATGGATTTTTTTGAAAGGGACATTATCTTATCATGTTTTTAGGATGGGTAGTGGAAGAAACACTGGGTCGGGAGGCAGAAGTTCTGGGTTTTAGTCTCAGCTCAGTCAATAATATTGTACTTTGGGAACTTTAAAGATCCTGTTTCCTCTTTTGTAAAATAAAAGAGTTAGAGTAAATGATCTTTCAATTTTCTCTGACTTTTAAAATGCTATGATTCTACTTATGTGACTGTGTAATTAAGAGATTTGCTCTACTAAAATGCAAAAGAAACTGGATTGCAAACTGAACATTTTGTAGTAACAGGACAATAAATATATTGTGGGCCCTTGATTTTGAAGATAAAGACATTATTCTTTTTACAGTTCAGTTCAGCATTCAGCATCTTGCCAATGCGATAGGCACAAAACCACCCCTTACATACAAAATAATCCTTTAAATACCACAACATTCCAATCCACTGCTATTCATCACTGTAAATTTCTTGGTAGGCTAATCGGCTTGATGATGGAAAAATATGGAATATCATTCCAAGAAATTGTATTTCATATTGAAGATTTAATATTGTGGAATTTACCAAGGACTTCCTTATTTTCTTGTCTATAATCACCTTTAATTTACTTCAAAAATGTTTATTACGGAAAATGCCAAACATAAAAAATGAGAGAGAATGATACAATAAATTTCCATGTATTCATCATACAATTTTAACAATTATCAACCTATGTCCAATCTTTATTACTCTATGCTGTCCACTCCTGATTACTTTCAAGGAAATTCCCGTACTGCATCATGTCATCTATAAATACAAAGACAAAGCAATCTCAACCTTTTGTAAACCAAACTCAGCCTTTTTCCTATTTCTTCATTTGTTTGTATTGGACCTTCCTCCTTTCATATGACCATCAGTGTAGGTTAAGGGAGTGGCACTGGTGCAAGCATGATGGGTGTTATAGGATTATGGGATGCCTGCTTTAGTGTCTTATTAATGTGCTTTAGGTGTGTTTGAGCTTGATCCCAGATGTACCACTTCCATCTTATTATGATGGTTGGTGTGTCTTCCTGACTTTTTGACTTAGTGTACCTAACAGAACACAACTCATGATAAGCGGTTCCTTATGTGTGACCACTTGGTGTTCTACTGTCAAGTGTTTCATCTTTACCAGGGCCCAGTAGCCCACCAGGAACTGTTTTTCAAAAAGTGTATAATTCTCTACTGTAGATGGTATGACTTTGCTCCATCACCCCAGCTGCCTGCATTGTGATTCACCTACTGGGGCTTTCCATAAATCCCTCACTATCTTTAGCTACCACTGAGACTTCCACTTCAATATAGGATCTACTAACTTGTATAGCCTAAGCAGCAGGCTCCTTACAGCATGCCTGAAACCATTTCATATACCCTATCTGCTCCAGTCAAAGACAGCAGTTTCTCATGGTATCTAGTATATGAACCAGATCAGTATTCCTCAGTGAGAAATGTGTTGCTTCAGAACCTTAAGAGGTGAATGTGTTTCCTATGTTAGGGAGGAAGAAATATTCTTCTACCCTTCTAGGTTCTTCTGGCTGATCTAAGAATTAAATTGGCATAATACAGATTAACAGGAGAAAATCAAACAAAAGTTTAATAACATGTATACATAGGAGAGACCTAGGAAAACTGAGTAACTCACCACAAAGGCCAAAATCCTCACCTTAAATATCATTCTCAGCTGAAGACAAAAGATATTGGGGGTAGTTGTTTGGGACTACAGAGGGGAGAAGGCAATTCACATGGAGATGGAAAAACAAATGTTTGCTGGGCCATGCAGAGACAGTGGGACACAGAGTGGACTCTAGGCCTTGCTGAATTTCCCCCACCATACTATGACTATTAATTAATTTAGTGTGTTTGTTTCATAGGGCTACCATAACAAATTACCACAAACTTAGTGGTTTCGAGCAATAAAAATTTATTCTCTCACAGTTCTGGAGGCCAGAAGTCAAAACTCAAACTGTCAGCAGGGCCAAGTCCCCTCCAGAGACTTTTAGGGAAGATCGCATTCCTTGCCTTTTCCAGCTTCTGGTGGCAGTTGGCATTCCTTGGCAGTCCTTTGCTGCACCACACCAATGTCTGCATCCATGGCCGCATTACTTCCTTGCTCTTCTGTCTGTTCTCCTCTGTCTGTCTCATAAGGTTCTTGTCATTAGATTTAAGGAACACTCAGATAATCCAGAATGATCACATCTCAAGGTCCTTAATTACATCTGCAAAGATTCTTTTTCTGAATAAGGTAACATTTACAGGTTCCAGGGATTTGACTTGGAAATCTTTTGGGTGCCATTTTTCTTTTCTTTTTTTTAACTTTTATTATGAAGTACTATCATCACCCAATCATCAACATTTTGACAAACTTGCTCCATCTATCCTCCAATTATTTATACTAAAGTATTTCAAAGCAAATTGCAGAAGTCATGTCATTTCAATCTCTAAATACATCAATTTGCATCTCCGAAAAGGGGAGGCATTTTCTTACATAACCACAGTGCCGTTATCACATCTTACATAATTATAATTTTTATTATGATCTAATATCCAGTTCATATTCAAATATCCTGAAATATCTAAAAAATATCTTTTTGCAGTAGGTTTGAATTAGGACCCAAGCAAGGAACTCTCACTGTGCTTGGTTATTATGTTTTTTAGGTTATTTCTAATGTTGAATGGTCCTCCTTTAGTTTTTCATGCCATTGACTTGTTGAAGAACCTGGGTCAGGTGTCCTGAGGAATTCTGGGTTTGACACCTTTCTTTCTGTGGTATCATTTAACTTGTTTCTCTATCTACAGTATTACCTATAGACAGGAATTTATATGTAGAAACTTAAAATTAGGTTTAAATTACTTTGGGGTGCCATCTGTTAGACTATCTCATTTAGTATCAGTTATTGCTCCCCAAACTCAGTGTAAAATAATTGTAGTGTAACTATACTTTTAGAGAATGTAGTTATTTGTGACTATACTATTTTCTTTATAACCATCATTTACTTTTAGTTTTGCAGATAAATATATCCTTAAAGCTTCTTCCAGACATCTTGCTGATGACTCCCAATTTATTTAACTTGCCTGAAACTTTTTCTTTAATAGATTCCTTCAGAATGCTCATGGAAGTAATATTCTCTGGATCCTGATATTCCTAAGAGTTGGACGCTTTTCAGCTTGTATATTTAGTATGCTTGTATGTATCTATGGCAATTTGCCTGAATATAAAAATTATTGGCTTACATTTTCTTTTATTGTGTTTCTCAAATCTGTTTCTTCAGTTGTCTTCTGGCATAAAGTGCTGCTGTCAAAAAGTCTAATAACAATTTAATTTTCTTTTTCTTTTAGATATCTCGATGTTTTTGCCTAACTGCTCAAACTACAGCCCCCCTGCCCCCTTTTCCTTTTTCTTAAAAATTCATTTGTTTTCCTAAATGTGAGTGAATGTATCCTCTTCTGGATCATTTGTCCACATATATAATGTACCTTACAATATGTACTTTCAGCCTTTCTTTTTTCAAGAAAGTGTTTTTGAATTGTGTTTTTAGTATTTGTTCTGTTTTATGGTCATGGTTTTCATATGTTGGATCTTACCTAACTTCCAGTGATCTTTATCATTTTCTTTTGAATCCCCTTTTATCTCTATTTTATTTTGCTTTTCAAACATTAAGCCCTTTCCATCTTTTCTTTCTCTTAAGCCATTAATCATGCTGGTGTGTGTGTGTGTGTGTGTGTGTGTGTGTGTACGTGTGTGTGTATCCCTTCTAGTTTAGTCTTCATTTCTGAAGTGATTTTTTTCTTTTATTTAGAATTCTTTCTAAGTTTTTTAGCAGTCTTTCAAATCATACTTTTGTCTAGTCATCACATTTATGAATTTGTATAATTCTTTAGTTAAGCTATTAATTCATAGTTTGTAAAAATTTCTTAAATTCTTTGGACTAATATTTAATGATTAGGTAACTGTTTTGTGAGAATATCTTTCTAGTGCACTTTCATTGTCTGTAGGGACATAAACTTTCTCCTTAATTTCAGTTTTGCTACAATAATTTTATCTGTGATTTGGCTGCAATCCTTTTCATTGCTAATGCTTCAGATTAATTTTCCTGTATTCTTAGGAGAGAAAAGTGGATACAATTGTATTTCCTAGCTTCATGGTTCTAGACCTCTCTCTTCTGTTAGTTTAATGAAGTGTTGGAGAAAATATGTCTTCATACTCTCTGAGATCTTATGTCTTTTTTCCCCTCTCCAATATTACATGACCTTTTTCTTTCTTTGCCCCTCCCCTATTTCTCATTCTACTCTCCAGCAGATTTTGGAAGGAGTTTTGATTGTTTCGTTTGTTTTTTAAATAGAGTTTCGAGGGTTCAGACTACTCCAACACCATGTGATCTTACAATGTTTTCCTGTATTATACCCACAAATTGGAAGCTGTCAAGTCCTTTTCCAAATCAGTTAATGTTCCCATATTTCCTTCCCAAGCTTTTCAGAGCTTGATAATTTGAGAGTTCTCTAGCTCTTATGGCTCTAAAAAATCCCTGTGCCTGTCCTCTACTTCCTCCTGCAGAGTCACCCAACAAAACTGTTTGGGTATTTTTCTTGAGGTTTGTATCGTTACCTATTTTCCACAGTGTTTGATTTTGCTACCCTGAGTGTTCCATCTGGTTTTATGGGAACATTAACAAAGATTTGAAAATGACATGTATTAGTTTGCTAAACCGTCCTAACAAAGTACTACAGACTGGGTGGCTTAAACAACAGAATGTATTATCTTGTAGTTCTGGAGTGAGTCCTAGAAGTGAGATCCAAGGCCTAGAAGGGAGAGAATGTTCATGCCTGTTCAAATTGTACAGAGAAGATTTAGAAATTACAGTAGACCTCAAGAAGTAACCGGGAAATGATTGGATAGGGATGATGTGAACAACTTTTGGTGACCTTGAAAGTTGGGTGGTGGAGCTAGACTACCTGAGGAAAAAAATGGAAAGCTGATCAAGATTTTTGAGGCATATTGTGTGTTAAAGCAAATTTAAGGAAATTAGTCTATCTGCAATATGATTGATGGATTCAAAACAAAATTAAAATTACTAGATTAATTTACAGTTTATAAAATATGTTTACATCCATTTTCTCAATGCCAGTAGAAGATAGGAAATAAAGACTTATTTAGACTTGATAATTTCTGAGGAGACTTGCACAACTGTTATCTCATTTACTCCCTGCAAAAACACTTTGATATAGGTGTTAATGCCCATATATTACAAATGATGAAATTAAGCCAAGAGGGTTGAAGTAACTTCTTCAGAAACATATATTTCATGAGTGTTAATGTTAAGATTTGAATCTAAAAGTCTCTCTGCCTTCAAAGATCATGTTTTTTTGCACCATAATGCTCTGCCTCATAGGAAATTGCTATATTTTAGAGGTGTTGTTATAAAATGTATATTAGAGACTAAGCAATGAGAACAGAGAGGCAGGTATAGGCATGAGAGATTTTGGGAAGGAGGATGAGTTATTGAATGACCATATATTTTGCAAGGTAAGGGTTACATCTAGCTCATTTTCACATCTCCTATACTCAACACAATGTGGCAACATATTAGTCTCTTGAAAAGTTTTTATGGGAATACAATGCTGAACATCATTCTCAGTATTATGCAAGTCAAAATAGCATTCTGTAATTTTGTGTTCCCCCCCATTAAAAAAAAAGGGGGAAACATTAATAGTGTGTAATTAATCATTTACAGATTTTTTTTTTTTTGTACAAGGGCCTCTCACTGCTGTGGCCCCTCCCATTGCAGAGCACAGGCTCCGGACACACAGGCTCAGTGGCCATGGCTCACGGGCCCAGCCACTCTGCAGCGTGTGGGATCTTCCCGGACTGGGGTACAAACCCATGTCCCCTGCATCAGCAGGCAGACTCTCAACCACTGTGCCACCAGGGGAGCCCTCATTTACAGATTTAATTGTCCTACATATTAAAAGGAAACATTTATTTGGTCGTTTTTCTTAAGTTTTTGGTCAACTATGTCCTATGTATTGTGGGTCTGAGATAAGTCTACTTAATAGTTGAAAGGACCAATAAAAATTGAGGGAAGGAAAAGAGGTGCAGTAGTCACTAGTTAAGTCTCTCTTTTGGGGGAATAGGATTTAGCTCAAAAGCAGCTCATTTTACCTTCACCTTCTCCCAGGGCTGATTTCTAGTCTTTTATGATTCTATACACAGAATGATTTTTGTACCTCTCTTAATTACATCAAATTTTGGCTAATATAATTATGTTACCATGTTGTCTGCACAAAACAGGGAAAAGAAACAAGAGATAATAATGGTGATAAAAACATGGACAGACCAAGGAGTTTCTTGCATATAATATTTTAAGTTATGCTTATATATTATTTTAAAGTATTATGTTAAAAATTTAGAAATTATGGAATTATGTTGAAAAATAAGGAATATATATTTGTGCCTCACTAATAGTGTTGAATGTTATTTTTAGAAATGCTTTTTGCTTATTATATTATAAAATTAAAAGCTTCATAAAATCAAATTTTAATTACTAAAATAAGTAATAAATGTATTAAATTTATTGTTATAATAAATAGTAGGGGGGACCTTCAAGATGGTAGAGGAGTAAGATGTAGAGATCACCTTCCTCCCCACAAATACATCAAAAATATATCTACAGGATAAGGGAGGCTGTGGTGGCAGAGGAAGCTCAGTGGCTGATGGCGGATCAGGCTCAGAAGTCTCTCTAACATTCCCATCTGCCTGAGAGTTCCTCAGTTGCTGTGTGGCTGACAGGATCTTGGTGATCTGGCTGGGTGTCAGGTCTGAGCCTCCGAGATGGGAGAGCCAAGTTCAGGACTGGACCACCAGAGACCTCCCGGCCCCACGTAATATCAATCAGTGAGAGCTCTCCCAGAGATCTCTGTCTCAATGCTAAGACCCAGCTCCACTCAACGACCAGCAAGCTCCAGTGCTGGACACCCCATGCCAAACAACTAGCAAGACAGGAACCAACCGCAACCATTAGCAGAGAGGCTGCCTAAAATCATAGTAAGTTCACAGACATCCCCAAACACAGGACCAGACATGGTCCTGCCCACCAGAAAGACAAGATCCAGCCTCATCCACCAGAACACAGGCACCAGTCCCCTCCACCAGGAAGCCTACACGAGCCACTGAACCAACCTTACCCGCTGGGGGCAGACTCCAAAAACTACAGGGACTACAAACTTGAAGCCTGCAAAAAGGAGACCACAAACACAGTAAGTTAAGCAAAATGAGAAGACAGAGAAATATGAAGGAGCAAGGCAAAAACCCACCAGACCAAACAAATGCAGAGGAAATAGGCAGTCTACCTGAAAAAGAATTCAGAGTAATGATGGTAAAGATGATCCAAAATCTTGGAAATAGAATGGAGAAAATACAAGAAACCTTTAACAGGGATCTAGAAGAAATAAAGAGAAAACAAACAATGATGGACACAATAAATGAAATTAACATTTCTCTAGAAGGAATCAATAGCAGAATAACTGAAACAGAAAAACGGATAAGTGACCTGGAAGATTAAATAGTGGAAATAACTACTGCAGAGCAGAATAAAGAAAAAAGAATGAAAAGAATTGAGCACAGTCTCAGAGACCTCTGGGACAACATTAAATGCACCAACATTTGAATTATAGGGGTCCCAGAAGAAGAAGAGAAAAAGAAAGGGACTGAGAAAATATTTGAGGAGATTATAGTTGAAAACTTCTGAAACATGGGAAAGGAAATAGTCAGTCAATTACAGTAAGCACAGAGAGTGCCATGCAGAATAAGTTCAAGGAGAAACATGCCAAGACACATATTAATCAAACTATCAAAAATTAAATACAAAAAAATATTAAAAGCAGCAAGGGAAAAACAACAAATAACATTCAAGGGAATTCTCATAAGGTTAATAGCTGATCTTTCAGCAGAAACTCTGCAAGCCAGAAGAGAGTGACAAGAAATATTTAAAGTGATGAAAGGGAAAAACCTACAACCAATACAGCTCTACCCAGCAAGGATCTCATTCACATTTGACGGAGAAATTAAAACATTTACAGAAAAGCAAATGCTAAGAGAATTCAGCACCACCAAACCAGCTTTACAACAAATCCTAAAGGAACTTCTCTGGGCAGGAAACACAAGAGAAGGAAGAGACCTCCCAAAACAAACCCAAAACAATTAAGAAAATGGTAATAGGAACATACATATTGATAATAACCTTAAATGTAAATGGATTAAATGCTCCAACCAAAAGATATAGACTGGCTGAATGGATACAAAAACAAAAACTGAATATATACTGTCTACAAGAGACCCACTTTAGACCTAGGGACACATACAGACTGAAAGTGAGGGGGTGGAAAAAGATATTCCATGCAAGTGGAAATCAAAAGAAAGCTGGAGTAGCAATTCTCATAGCAGACAATATAGACTTTAAAATAAAGACTATTAGAGGAGACAAAGAAGGACACTACATAATGATCAAGGGGTCAATCCAAGAAGATATAACAATGATAAATATTTATGCACCAAACATAGGAACACCACAATACGTAAGGCAAATGCTGACAGCCATAAAAGGGGAAATTGACAATAACAAAATAATGGTAGGGGACATTAACACCCCACTTTCACCAAAGGACGGATCAACCAAACTGAAAATAAATAAGGAAACACAAGCTTTAAATGGTACATTAAACAAGATGGACTTAATTGATACTTATAGGACATTCTATCCCAAAACAGCAGAATACAGTTTCTTGTCAAGTGCTCATGGAACTTTCTCCAGGATAGATCATATCTTGGGTCACAAATCAAGCCTTGGTAAATTTGAGAAAATTGAAATTGTATCAGGTATCTTTTCC
This sequence comes from Mesoplodon densirostris, assembly GCF_025265405.1. Classification (NCBI taxonomy): domain Eukaryota; kingdom Metazoa; phylum Chordata; class Mammalia; order Artiodactyla; family Ziphiidae; genus Mesoplodon; species Mesoplodon densirostris. Next base: position 34,287,495 of record NC_082672.1, on the reverse strand, counting down.
GACCACAATGATATGAGACTAGATATCAATTACAGGAAAAGATCTGTAAAAAATACAAACACATGGAGGCTAAACAATATACTACTAAATAACCAAAAGATCATTGAAGAAGTCAAAGAAGAAATCAAAAAATACCTAGAAACAAATGACAGTGAAAACATTACGGCCCCAAAACTATGGGATGCAGCAAAAGCATTTCTAAGAGGGAAGTTATTGTGTTGTAGCAATACAATCCTACCTCAAGAAACAAGAAAAATTCCAAATAAACAACCTAACCTTACACCTAAAACAATTAGAGAAAGAAGAACAAAATAACCCCAAAATAGCTGGAAGAATGAAATCATAAAGATAAGATCAGAAATAAATGAAAAATAAATGAAGGAAACGTTAACAAAGATCAATAAAATTAAAACCTGTTCCTTTAAGAAGATAAACAAAATTGATAAACCATTAGATAGGCTCATCAAGAAAAAAAGGGAGAAGACTCAAATCAACATAATTGGAAATGAAAAAGGAGAGGTAACAACTGTGACACTGAAGAAATACAAAGGATCATGAGAGATTACTACAAGCAACTATATGCCAAAAAAATGGACAACCTGGGGCTTCCCTGGTGGTGCAGTGGTTGAGAGTCCACCTGCCAATGCAGGGGACACGAGTTCGTGCCCCAGTCCGGGAAGATCCCACTTGCCACGGAGCGGCTGGGCCCGTGAGCCATGGCCACTGAGCCTGTGCGTCCAGAGCCTGTGCTCTGCAATGGGAAAGGCCACAACACTGAGAGGCCCGCATACCGCAAAAAAAAAAAAAAAAAAAAAAGGACAACCTGGAAATAATGGACAAATTCTTAGAAAAGCACAACCTTCTGAGACTGAATCAGGAAGGAATAGAAAATATAAACAGACCAATCACAAGCACTAAAATTGAACCTGTGATTAAAAATCTTCCAACAAACAAAAGCCCATGACCAGATGGCTTCACGGGTGAATTCTATCAAACATTTAGAGAAGAGTTAACACCTTTCCTTCTCAAACTCTTCCAAAATATAGCAGAGGGAGGTACACTCCCATACCCATTCTACGAGGCCACCATCACCCTGATACAAAACCAGACAAAGATGTCACAAAAAAGAAAACTACAGGCCAATATTACTGATGAACATAGATGCAAAAATCCTCAACAAAATACTAGCAAACAGAATCCAACAGCACATTAAAAGGATCATACACCATGATCAAGTGGGGTTTATCCCAGGAATGCAAGGATTCTTCAATATATGCAAATCAATAAATGTGATACACCATATTAAGAAATTGAAGGATAAAAACCATATGATCATCTCTATAGATGGAGAAAAAGCTTTTGACAAAATTAAACACACATTTATGATAAAAACTCTCCTGAAAGTAGGCATAGAGGAAACCTACTTCAACATAATAAAGGCCATATATGACAAAACCACAACCAATATTGTTCTCAGTGGTGAAAAACTGAAACCATTTCCACTAAGATCAGGAATAAGACAAGGTTGCCCAATCTCACCACTATTATTCAACATAGTTTTGGAAGGTTTAGCCACGGCAGTCAGAGAAGAAAAAGAAATGAAAGGAATCCAAATCAGAAAAGAAAAACTAAAACTGTCACTGTTTGCAGATGACATGATGCTGTACATAGAGAATCCTAAAGATGCTACCAGAAAACTACTAGAGCTAATCAATGAATTTGGTAAAGTAGCAGGATACAAAATTAATACACAGAAATCTCTTGCATTCCTATAAACTAACGATGAAAAATATGAAAGAGAAATTAAGAAAACACTCCCATTCACAACTACAACACACAGAAAAAAATACCTAGAAATAAACCTACCTAAGGAGACAAAAGACCTATGTACAAAAAACTATAAGACACTGATGAAAGAAATTTAAATGATAGAAACAGATGGTGAAATGTACCATGTTCTTGGATTGGAAGAATCAACATTGTGAGGATGACTATAGTACCCAAAGCAATCTACAGAATCAATGCAGTCAGTATCAAACTACCAATGTCATTTTTCACAGAACTAGAACAAAACATTTCACAATTTGTATGGAAACACAAAAGACTCTGAATAGCCAAAGCAATCTTGAGAAAGAAAAATGGAGCTGGAGGAATCAGGCTCCCTGACTTCAGACTGTACTACAAAGCTACAGTAATCAAGACAGTATGGTACTGGTACAAAAACAGAAATATAGATCAATGGAATAGGATAGAAATCCCAGAGATAAACCCACGTACATATGGTCAGCTTATCTTTGATAAAGGAAGCAAGGGTATACAATGGAGAAAAGACATCCTCTTTAATAAGTGGTGCTGGGAAAACTGGACAGCTCCATGTAAAGGAATGAAATTAGAACACTCGCTAACATCATACACAAAAACAAACTCAAAATGGATTAAAGACCTAAAGGTAAGGCCAGACACTATAAATCTCTTCATGGAAAACATAGGCAGAACACTCTATAACATAAATCACAGCAAGATCCTTTTTGACCCACCTCTAGAGAAATGGAAATAAAAACAAAAATAAACAAGTGGGACCTAGTGAAACTTAAGAGCTTTTTTTTTTTTTTTTTTTTTTGCAGTGCACGGGCCTCTCCCTGTTGTGGCCTCTCCCACTGCGGAGCACAGGCTCTGGACATGCAGGTTCAGCGTCCATGGCCCACGGGCCCAGCCGCTCCATGGCATGTAGGATCTTCCTGGACTGGGGCACGAACCCGTGTCCCCTGCATCGACCCGCAGACTCTCAACCACTGTGGCCCCAGGGAAGCCCGAAATTTAAGAGCTTTTGCACAACAAAGGAAACCATAAACAAGACGAAAAGACAACCCTCAGAATGGGAGAAAAATTTTCCAAATGAAGCAGCTGACAAAGGATTAATCTCCCAAATTTACAAGCAGCTCATGCAGTTTAATATCAAGAAAACCAACAACCCAATCCCAAAATGGGCAAGTAAATTAATATATAGAAATCATGAAGGGAGTTGCATTATGAAACTTTTTTTAACCAATAGAATACTGATTAGAGTTCGCATTCCAGAAATAGTGAGTAATTTTTATGAGACTTATCCTCCTGTTGATAACTATTATAACTCTGAATTAAAAAAACCTTTTTATTGACATTAAAAGCAATCGAAAGCATCAGAAAATTTATGGGCCCCAATCTTCTACAGAAAAGAAGTAAACACGATGACATTCTTGTTTAGTTGGTTTTCCCTCTAGGCCACTCCCCAGTTTCCTGAGTCATACAGAATAATAGAATTCAAATAAAAATTTGCAGTCTTACTGGACTGAAGAGACAGAGATTGAAAAAGACATGAACAGATGGAAATTTAGGGAAGACCTCAGAAATGAGGAAGCAAAGAAGGAAAGTATGCCCACCCTCAAATTCTGCATACATATTTCCTTCAACTGTTTAGGTGATTCCTAAAATGTGTATATGATTAACAAGACTCCAAAGAGCCAAAAGGAAAGCAGAAGGTGGGAGGTTAAAGAAATGAGAAGAGGTTTTAGTCGCTGACCATTGCTCGGGAACAAAAGAGTTTACCATTTAAATGTTGCTAAGTTCTAGATTCCAAAACTGTGAGACAATAAATTTCTTTTCAAACCACTTAGTCATGTACATCGTTTTGGTGGCCCTAGCAATGAGCAAATCATATGCAACAATTATTACAAAGATAATAAGTCTTGACCAAGCTCACTTGTTTCCCTGAATTAAAGGTTGGTTTAATATTTGAAGTCAATCAATGTAATTTCAACAGAACAAAATGAGAGCATAAACATAGGAAAAAAATATGATCACCTCAATAGATGCAAAAATATCATTTGACAAAATTCAACACTGATTCATTATTTTTAAAAAATTTTCCCAAAACAAGAAAACAAGGAAACGTTCCATCCTCACTGAGGACATCTGTGAAAACACTACAATTAACAGTGCATATAATGGTGAAAGACTAAAAAGTCTCCTTATGGGGAATGATAGACACATCAGTCGCACCACTTTTATTCACCACTGAAATTAAACTTCTAGCCAGTAAAATAAAGCAAGAAGGAAAATTAGAAAAGAAGATGTAAAACTTTATTTAAGGATGACATGTGTACTTAATAAAGTTTATGCATTTTACAAAAGGAAACAAAACAAAAAACAAAGCCTACTAGATTTAATGAGTTTATTTAGCACTGTCAAACTCTTCTAGAAAATATATAAATAGATAGAAAATTGAAAAGGAAGGAATACTTTCCTTGAGGCCAGCTTTATTCTGACATCAAAACCAAACAGATGCACTACAAGGAAATAAAAATAAATTAATATCCCATATAAACACAGAAGCAAAAATTATTAAAGAAATTTTAGCCAATCAAGTACAATATATATAAATGATAAAGTATTATGACCAAGGTTCATGTGGTTAATACAAGTTTGATTTAACATTTGAAAATTAAAGATATTATTCAAAAATGAAAAAATTGAAGGAGAAAAATTATGTGATCATCTCAACACATACAGAAAAAACATTTGATAAAAATCCAACTTCTATTCCTTTTAAAAATATTCAGCGAACTAGGAATAGAAGTATATTAGTATTCTCCAGAGAAACAGAACCAATAAGATATCTATATTTTTATCTTTCTATTTATCTATTATCTATCTATCTATCTATCTACCTGGAGAAAGGGGGAGGGTTGATAAGGGAGAGAGGTTGAAGGAGGGAGAGAAGGAAGGAAGAGGGAAAGGGAGAGGTAAAAGAAAGTATTTATTTTAAGGAATTAGCTCATGTAATTATGGGGGCTGGCAAATTTAGAACCTGCCGGGCAGACCCTCAGGCTATAAGCCCAGGGAGGAGTTGACATTGCAACTTTGAGTACGAAGGCAATCTGGAGGCAGAATTCCTTTCTTTTTGAGGGATCTCAGTCTTTTATCTTAAGACTTTCAGTTGACTGGATGAGACTCACACACGTTATGGCAAGTGATCTGCTTTACTCAGTGTCTACTGATTTAAATGTTAATCACATCTAAGAAATATCTTCATAGCAAATCTAGACTGGTGTTTGATGACATAACTGGGCGCCATAGCCTAGCAAAGTTGTTACATAAAGTTAGCCATCACAGAAGGAAACCGCCTTTAACACAATAAACGCTTTCCAAGAAAAACCTACAGCAAATCTTGTAGGTGAAAATTTATGGTGAAAGATTAATGCTATCTTCCTAAGATGAGGAAAAGGCAAAGATATTCAATCTTACCACTTCTAATCAACCTTATATTGTAGGTTTCAGCCAGTACAATATGGTAAGCAAAAGAAATAAAAGGAATCCAGATTCGAAAGAAAGTCACTTCATTTGTATAGAACATGATGATTTGTAGACTATTCCTTGGAATCCACAAAAAAGCTATTATAATTAATAAGTGAATATAAACATGTTGCAGGATACAAAATAAATATATAAAAATCTATTATATTTCTACATACTACCAACAAACTATAGGAAAATTAAATAAAATAATGCTACTTACAATGGCATCTAAAATATGAAAAAAGAATAAATCTGAAAAAAAGAGGGCAAGACCTATACAATGAAAACTACAAAACGTTGCTCAGTAAAATGATACAGCTAAATAAATGAAGAGATACACTGTGTTCATGGATCAGAAGACTAAATATTGTTAAATATTTTGATCTATATTGTTCTATATTTTGATCTCCACAAATTGATCTATATAGCAATTGGATTACATTCATTTATATATTGTCTAAGGTTGCTTTAGCTCTGCAATAGCAGATTTGAGTAGTTGAGACAAGAGACTGAATGCAAATCCTAAAATATTTGCCACCCGGCCCTTTACAAAAAGTTTGTCAACTCTTGCTCTATTTTGTTTTCCACAGTAGCCCTGGGTATTTTACCACCCCCATCTCTGTCATTTCCCACTCTTGCACTCTACCCATGTTAAACTTCTTAGAGATCATCTAATATGCTATGCTGTCTTTCATCTGTGGCTTTGTACTTGCTCTATTTAACAATATTCTTTAACTACCCTACCTGCTATTTAACTGTGTTGTCCCTTTTTTTTCACCCTTCAAGCCTCATTTTAAGATGCTGCTTCCTTTAGAAAGACTCATTGAGCCCTGAAATCTTATGGAGTTGCCCTGACCATGTGCTTTTACTGTGCTTTGTACATTTACAACTGTAAGAGTTAGCACACTATAAATAATCTCTAAAAGCTTGTAAGCTGTGTGAGGAAGGAACTGTGGCTTATTTTTGTGGGGGGGTGGGATAGGCATATAATATTTATAAATAACTATTGAACAAATTAATAAATAAATGACAGCTTAAGACCAAGATAGCTTTGGAGTTAGAGAGCATGCTCAAAAAAAAGCATTTATGAATATCACAGTGACGCTATTGTTTTCTTCAAGAATAATTGCATGCCATTTCTCTTGGTTAGTCTGGCTTCTAATTTGAGACACAGAGTTATAGTTCTCTGACTATCATTTCAGAAAAAAAAATCATGGAAGCATATTACAAAGAATTCTATAAATATATGTGAAATTAACCTTTCTTTTGGCAGAGCATTGATAGAATTCTGCCTAGGCTATAACTGAAACCAGTCCCTTCCAGTCTTATGATTTTATCTTAAGTGAAAATAAAAATTAGTCTATTTACTGATATGCTAACATAAGAAGCAAGTTTCCTGGGCTCCTTTCCCAGACCAACAACTGACTTACTTATGTAAAAAGTGCACACTTTTATTTGCAGTCCAGCTTCTCCCTATTTAAAGTGGCAAAACAACCGCTTTCCCTGTAATTCCTTAATATGGTTGTTGAGAGGATTGGCATCCCTGAAATATTTTAAAATGAAAATTTAGGAAAGCCTCTGAGTGTGCCTTCAGGTTACATGAAGGGAAAAAAAAGCACAGCAATACTTGGCTGGGTAAAGGAGAGGACAAGAAATTATATTTATGTCACATAAAGAAATACTGTATTGATATTCAAGTTAAATAAATGAAGTTGCTTCAAAGTAAAAATAAAATTTGAAACTAGTGTGCAATGGAGACAACCATATGACAGTGATAAGTCAGATTAATTTGCCGAAGTTTTACCAGTAAAAATTACAAATGGAATCTTGAATGCAAATTAGTAGTTCAAGTAGTTAACTAGTCTAATATTTGGAGAATTTGACCCAGGACAGCTGCATTTTGACTGGTACAAGATGGCTCTAATATTAAATGTTTGGTAGTTTATATTAAATACAGTAGGAGCAACTCTGGGAAGCTAGAAGGTACAGTGAGATGTCTAAACAATGAGAGGATGATATTTGAGAAGGAGATAAAGACTCATTTTTGAGACTTTAGAAAGTAAAAGGCATGTTAGACAGGAAGTGCTGATTTTTAGTTAAGGAATTATGTCATAACCATATAATGGAATATAAAAAAATAGTAAACATATATTTCAATATAAAGATAGTAAGTTAATGAGAAAGAATACAAAGTGACATCAGTCATGTTGCCTCAGAAAAATAATGTCCTAAAATCTTTCTGTATATTTTGCACATTTGGCCTCCATCTGTGAGAGAGAAAAGGTGATGAGCAGAAGCTGCTATCTTCCCCGTAGAATATTTTTGACTCAGCAGCTGAAAGTGACAGCTTAAGTTATAGAAAATTGGTGGAGATAAAATTGGATAAATAAGAGTCATTTTTTTCTTTCAGAAGTTATAGTATATAAACTAAGAAACAGAAGTTTGCGAAGCCTAAAGATCTAAACCTTAGAGGAGAGCTAAACAGAAACTGTTGACTTAGAGTGAAAAATAAAAAAGATAAAGAATGAACATGTTTTAGGATTACTGATGTTCTTTGTTTCCTCTCAGTCAGTTCCCAGTTTCCAGAGATGGAGGACAGATGTATTAGATAGTAAGCAAAACAATGGCAAAAGCAAAAACCCACCACCAACAGCCCCCCTCCAAACAACAACAATAACAACTCAATGTATTTATGAAGAAAAACACTTGAGAAGGAGGGCAAAATTGAAACTAATCAATAAATAAACATTTATTGATGTTTATTAAATAAGAAATCATTTAGCAATAGGTTTATGATATTTATACAATTCTTGAAGTATTTTTAGAGGGAATGTATCCTTAGAAGAAAAATAATAAACTCTTTGGTATTGGGCTTAGGGGATACTTTTCATCCAAATTTGGAAAATAGCAAGAGCTGTTTTTTGAAAAGCTGCTATCATAAATAATAATAATAATAATAATAATAATAATAATAATGATGTTATAAAGCCTTTTGATATGTGAAAAGTTCAGTTTATTAAACGTGATTCCATGATTCCACTGACATTGACTGATGACAATGCTCCCTTGAGGGCTGAATAGCAGAACTATTTTCCGGGTGCTTTGCTAGGCACCAGAGACCCTCAGGTGACAGTCCCAGTACTTGCTATTAAGCTTCTTATAATGAGAAAGAGACAAGGAAACAAGAAAATACATTACCATGTACTTTGGAGAGGTATGCTTGGTATATACATGAAATGTTGATGAAAAAGCTCTAATGTCTCAAATTCTCAGAATTGGATGCTCAACTTGTAAGAGCAGAGACCTTACCTGTTTTGTTCAACATTACATTTCCAGTTCCTAGAATAGTGATTGGCATAGAAGAGTACTCAGAAGTTTTTTAAAACAATAAAAAAAATTTAATCTGCCTTGGGGAGTTAGGCTAGATTTCACAATGGAGGTAATGATTCTTTAGAAAAGGCAGGCAAACAACATACCAATATGCCCAATGGCACGGAAGCAGCCTGATTGGTCAACAGCCAGTAGTGGCTGTCAACCTTGTAGGAAGAGATGAAGTCTCTAAAGTCTGAAGAGCCTGGAGAGGCAGGCAGCATTCATTGCATTAGATGGATCAGAAACGTGGAGGATTTGATATGGATATTTGCTGAGATAATGGAAGCAAAACGAAGATGGAGAAAAATGGAAGATGGAGAAAAATGGAGACTTTGGAAGAAAAAAAAATTTTCTTCTTGAAGGAAATGAGTTTCAACACTTTTTTTTTTTTTTGCAGTACGCGGGCCTCTCACTGTTGTGGCCTCTCCCGTTGCGGAACACAGGCTCCGGACGCGCAGGCTCAGCGGCCATGGCTCACGGGCCCAGCCGCTCTGCGGCATGTGGGATCTTCCCGGACCAGGGCACGAACCCGTGTCCCCTGCATTGGCAGGCGGACTCTCAACCACTGCGCCACCAGGGAAGCCCTTCAACACTTCTTAAAATCTGGTTTAGACTGGTATGAATGGGTACCTCAATCAGGGCAGAGACATTTCTGAGACTTGGAGGTGCCAGGAGAGTTTTTGGGGGTGAAGTCTGAGATGCCTATGGACATGGGCAGGCAGGCCAAGGTAAATAGCTCCTAGGGCTTGGGCTAATCTATATCACAGTATAAGTTACTTACTGTTCAAGAATTCTCTTCCATTATCACCCAGTCTTTAGGCAGAGTCACGTCCAAAGTTATAACCTGATCCTGGTTGACTGTGGAATATTGGGGATACCATCAGGGATATCTGGAGGACACTGCAATAAAGCCATTGATACCTAATTTGGTTACAGCTTAATAAGACACTTAGCACATTTCTTGGGCATAGAAGTCGTGCATAAATATTAGTTGCCTTTGTCTCCTCTGCCCTATATCACTGAGTACTTCAGTCATCACAAGTATTTATTTCTCTCTCACTGCTCTGTATCAGTGAACCTCTCATTTAGTGTTTGATCTTTTTCTTTTCTTTTGTATAGACAATTTTTATTTCTGTTTTCCCTGTACCCTAAGATGCTTACCCACATTCTCTCTAATAACCACGTTAATCAACTCCATTAGAAATCAGAGGATTATTTCTATCAGGATACCTAACATCAACTTAACCCTATGTGTTTATTTCCAGTGCTTGAAAGTGTTTTTCCTTTAGTTTCACAAAATCATGGCCAACCCTTAAGCCTCATCACAGGCCCTACCTACTCCATGAAGATACCCCCAGCCCTACTGAGTTTGTTTGGATTCAGTCTACTATTTCCTTTAGATGAGTCCCACTCATTAGGCCTTAATGATTTTGTGTGTTAGCTACAGCATCACAAATAGATTGTAAACTCCTTGCCTGTCAGGACTTGATGTGTATTTGAATCCCACGTAGTGCAAATTCCAAGGTAAGAACATGGCAGATGTTCATTAAGTGCTTGTGCTTACTGACTTAAAGAAAGGTTTTGTGTGGGTGGAGGAAGGATTCTTGAACCTCTGGACAATACAAACACTTGGATCTTTCCTAACAGGGAGTGGTTAGCGGATTATTCAGTGTTGGCAAGCGCCTCTTCCACGTCTCTTCCTTGTCAGACATCTTTATGACCTTCCTTTTGTCGTTCTACTATTTTCCTTCTGCCATCAACAATTTGCTCGGCTCTGCCATCTATGAGATATTTATAATTATAAAATTACATGAGGTAAGCATGGAAAGAATTTGTTGAATATCACTGAATAAGAGATGTTGCTCATCACGGGGTAATGTGATATGGCAATCCCCTAATCACTGGAATGTTCTGTGTATATTATTGAACACAACAAAAACGGAACAGTTACACCATGCACACATGACTTTACAAATTTATTCTCAGAATCGGTGAAGCAGTAACCATAAATAGCTGCTTGTATTTTGCTCTGTTATATATAAATGTAACAACTAATTATAGACCTATCTCCAGTGTCTCTGGGTTAGTCAACTGGTTACTAGATACCTACAGATTTTGCTGCTATATAAATAAAAAATGGAGTAATGCTTGGTTGAGCTTTTCTTTTTATGCTCTAAAAGATTAAAATAATCAAGAACATTAGGACATTTATGAACGATACTAATATTGCACAAAATCGGTATAGTAAATTGGACTGCTGCTATAAAATTGTTATCCCTTTCAATATCCTTATTACAGAGCTTTTTTTTTAACATCTTTATTGGAGTATAATTGCTTTACAATGGTGTGTTAGTTTCTGCTTTATAACAAAGTGAATCAGTTATACATATACATATGTTCCCATATCTCTTCCCTCTTGCGTCTCCCTCCCTCCCACCCTCCCTATCCCACCGCTCTATGTGGTCACAAAGCACCGAGCTGATGATCTCCCTGTGCTATGCGGCTGCTTCCCACTAGTTTTCTATTTTACGTTTGGTAGTGTATATATGTCCATGCCACTATCTCACTTTGTCACAGCTTACCCTTCCCCCTCCCCATATCCTCATGTCCATTCTCTAGTAGGTCTGTGTCTTTATTCCCGTCTTATCCCTAGGTTCTTCATGACTTTTTTTTTCTTAGATTCCATATATATGTGTTAGCATATGGTATTTGTCTTTCTCTTTCTGACTTACTTCACTCTGTATGACAAACTCTAGGTCTATCCATCTCACTACAAATAACTCAATTTCGTTTCTTTTTATGGCTGAATAATATTCCATTGTATATGTGTGCCACATCTTCTTTATCCATTTATAAAAATATGGAATGCTTCACAAATTTGCGTGTCATCCTTGTGCAGGGGCCATGCTAATCTTCTCTGTATCATTCCAATTTTAGTATATGTGCTGCTGAAGCGAGCACTACAGAGCTTTCTGAATAATAATTTTCTAAGTTATTCTAAATAGCAAATGAGAATCATGTAAATAATTAATTGGCAATTTGGTTAAATGAATTATGGTAGTATTTTTCTAATGAGTAACTGATAATATTAGGAAAGGCAAGATGATATATTTTCTGCATTTTTTCTTCAGACAGGGCTGTGTTTTTACTTCTATTGACCATAACAAAAGTTTTCTCCCCGAGTTGTGACAGAGAAGGAGAGACAGTCATTTTTTCTCTAAGAATATCTGTGATTGTTATTCCCATGAGAAATTGCCTAAGGGTCCTCTTCTCCAGTTATAAGCTTTCTCAAAGACAAAAAGCAGTCTCTCGTAAACCATGGAGAGTTGTGAGCAAATGAAGCCTTTCCCATGGGCATTGCTACAGCACTTCAGGTCTAATGCCTCAGCTATGCTCCCTCAATACCTTTCAACTGATTCTTATCTTGAAATTGAATAGCGTTATAAATTAATACTAGAAAGACTGTTTGGAAATACTTGGTGAGATCAATTTAAGAGTGACCAGTTATAGGGCTTCCCTGGTGGCACAGTGGTTGAGAATCTGCCTGCCAATGCGGGGGACACAGGTTCGAGCCCTGGTCTGGGAGGATCCCACATGCCGCGGAGCAACTGGGCCCGTGAGCCACAACTACTGAGCCTGTGCGTCTGGAGCCTGTGCTCTGCAACAAGAGAGGCCACGACAGTGAGAAGCCCACGCAAAAAAAAAAAAAAAAAAAAAAAAGAGTGACCGGTTATATGCTTCCTAAGTGTTATTTAAAGTTGATTAGATATGATAGGGTGAAGCAGAACTCTAAAAGGAAAAAGATTCAATATGATAGACATGTAGTACTGGTTTTGATTGTTGGTTTTTTGCAATGGCAAATGGGATGATATGAGGTTTATGTCTAGACATTTTTGTGGTGCACTTACACATGCTTTGTAACTGTTAATACTTAACTCTTCAATAGCTATGGATTGGTCCTTCTTTTTAATGTGTAATCACATTGTCTTTCTAATGGCCGACTTCCTGTTTATGGATTCAAAGTGTCCAGAAAAGAGACTTTTTGAAAGGAGGATCACAGTCTGTGAGAAATACATTGGTGCTGATATGGTTCATGTACTTATGTTTTCAATTTCCCATTCTTTGGGAGCCCTTGTAATCTTTTACTGTGGTGACTGTTTCCACTACCATTGAGAAGCTCCTGCAGGACTCTGAGTGCACATCCCTCATGTCTACCTTTAGAATATTCAAACTTCTTTTTCTCACTCACTATTTCCCTCATCTCTGAACACTGCCACAGACTGCTTTACAAGATCACAGAGTTGGTGAGATTTTCTTCATTGATTTCAGCATAAGTGACTAACAATGTATAATTATATTTCTCAATGATTACTGCATTTTAACTTCAGCTTCATGTAGTACTTTTCACTAAGGTTAGAAAAAAGAGGGGTAATCAAATATACGAATTAATTTTTTTAAGGTACCTTTGGCAGCCACGGAGGTGGGCTGCTTGAATCTTCCTCCAAGAAAGTATCAATACATTTTGTTCAACTGTAGTTAATATAGTGATCTCATAATCTACAGCTGGAAGAATTGCAGTCTCTGTCTTAGCATTTGAGCCAATCCATGCTATTCCCAGCCAGCCCATAGTCATGACTGAGCCTGCTACAGGTGCTGGTCCTGGCATATCTGTTCAATACATACAGAACTCTACTATGAGACAGTCTTTGCTTCAGAGCTCCCAACTGGTTGGCTGAGATTTTGTTAGACCTACATCACTGTTAGAATATCTCCTTGTCCAATCTTTCTTATAGCTTCCTTTTCCTTTCATAAGTGTCAGGTTTTCACTATCATGACCTCAAGTCTTTCTCTACAAGATTCTGCTTCCTCCAACTTTTATCTTTTATAGGCATTATAGCTCAACAAATCCTTTTATTTCAGAGATGACTTCCCAGGGCACTTAACTGACATAATATTTTAACTGCTTTGTTTAATGCTTAAAAAATTCACCATAGTTTATAATCTAATTACCCTTTTACTCCTTAAGTTCCCTATGAAGCAGAGCTTTAGACAAGAACTTATGTTCAGACAGCTTATTTTGCTAAATTATTCTAGGGAACAAGGATGGGGCAGTGGACAGAGTGAAACAGATAACCCAAAGGTAGTTAGGATGACCATTGAGAGCTACTGGGACTAAGTTCCACTAAAGACCAGTGAGGAGGCTTCAGAATTGTCTCCTGCAGAAATGGAAAAGGGAGTAATTTTCATAAGCCCCAGTCTTTCACTGGTCAAGGGATGCCCTTGGGGTGTTAACTCCCTTACATTACCAGATTTGCCTATGTATCAGAATGGCTGCATAGACTCCTACTGAAAACTCAACTGTGGGATAGCAGAGAATCATCCTCTTGCTAGAAAGTGAGAGAGATGAGGACCAGCTGAAGTAACATGCAGGTGTCAACCTCTGCACAGCTGGCAGCTGCAACAACACCTGCAATAAAAAGTTGGGTGTAGTGGATGGGAGGTGTGGAAGGATGTGTCAGATGTAACCCCTCTAGGAGCTTCATTTCCTATCAAGTTAAGTTAAATTTCTTTCATCTTAAGGGCTTCTGGCAATTTTTCATCATTAAGCATCTATTTATTAAGGAAATTCTAAAATCAACAAAATTATCATGGATGGTGTAATAGAACCCCATGGATCCAGCTTTAAAAACTAGGGATTCAATGCAATCCCTATCAAATTACCAGTGGCATTTTTTATAGAATGAGAACAAAAAATCTTAAAAGTTGTATGGAGACAAAAAAGACCCTGAATAGCCAAAGCAGTCTTGAGGGACAAAAATGGAGCTGGAGGAATCAGACTCTCTGACTTCAGACTATACTACAAAGCTACAGTAATCAAGACAATATGGTACTGGCACAAAAACAGAAATATAGACAATGGAACAGGATTGAAAGCCCAGAGATAAACCCACACACCTGTGGTCAACTAATCTATGACAAAGGAGGCAAGGATATATAATGGAGAAAGGACAGTCTCTTCATTAAGTAATGCTGGGAAAACTGGACAGCTACATGTAAAGGAATGAAATTAGAACATTCCCTAATACCATACACAAAAATAAACTCAAAATGGATTAGAGACCTAACTGTAAGACTGGGCACTGTAAAACTCTTAGAGGAAATCATAGGAAGAACACTCTTTGACATAAATCACAGCAAGATCTTTTTTGATCCACCTACTAGAGTAATGGAAATAAAAACAAAAATAAGCAAATGGGACCTAATGACACTTAAAAGCTTTTGCACAGCAAAGGAAACCATAAACGATGAAAAGACAACCCTCAGAATGGGAGAAAGTATTTACAAACGAATCAATGGACAAAGAATTAATCTCCAAAATATATAAACAGCTCATGCAGCTCAATATTAAAAAAACAAACAACCTAATCCAAAAATGGGCAGAAGACCTAAATAGACATTTCTCCAAAGAAGACATACAGATGGCCAAGAAGCACATGAAAAGCTGCTCAATATCACTAATTATTAGAGAAATGCAAATCAAAACTACCATGAGGTATCACCTCACACCAGTTAGAATGAGCATCATCAGAAAATCTAGAAACAATAAATGCTGGAGAGGGTGTGGAGAAAAGGGAACCCTCTTGCATTGTTGGTGGGAATGTAAATTGATACAGCCACTATGGGGAACAGTATAGAGCTTCCTCAAAAAACTAAAAATAGAATTACCATATGACCCAGCAATCCCACTACTGGGCATATACCCAGAGAAAACCATGATTCAGAAAGACACATGAACCCCAGTGTTCATTGCAGCACTATTTACAATAGCCAGGACATGGAAGCAACCTAAATGCCCATCGACAGACAAATGGATAAAGAAGATTTGGTACATATATACAATGCAATACTACTCAGTCATAAAAAGGAATGAAATTAGGTCATTTGTAGAGATGTGGATGGATCTAGAGACTGTCATACAGAGTGAAGTAAGTCAGAAGGAAAAAACCAAATATCATATATTTACGCATATATGTGGAACTTAGAAAAATGGTACAGATGAATTGGTTTCCAGGGCAGAAATTGAGACACAGATGTAGAGAACAAACCTATGGACACCAAGGGGGGAAAGCAGCGGCAGGTGGGGGGGGTGGTGGGATGAATTGGGAGATTGGGATTGACATGTATACACTGATGTGTATAAAATGGATGACTAATAAGAACCTGCTCTATAAAAAAATAAAATAAAATTCAAAAATTCAATAAAAAACCTACTGATATTCTGCTACTCTTTTTTTAATTAGTTTCTGCTTTATAACAAAGTGAATCAGTCATACATATACATCTGTTCCCACATCCCTTCCCTCATGCATCTCCCTCCCTCCCACCCTCCCCATCCCACCCCTCCAGGTGGTCACAAAGCACCGAGCTGATCTCCCTGTGGTATGCGGCTGCTTCCCACTATCTATCTACCTTACGTTTCGTAGTGTATATATGTCCATGCCTCTCTTTCGCTTTGTCACAGCTTACCCTTCCCCCTCCCCATATCCTCATGTCCATTCTCAAGTAGGTCTGTGTCTTTATTCCCGTTTTACCCCTAGGTTCTTCATGACATTTTTTTAAAATTCCATATATATGTGTTAGCATACGGTATTTGTCTTTCTCTTTCTGACTTACTTCACTCTGTATGACAGACTCTAGGTCTATCCACCTCATTACAAATAGCTCAGTTTCGTTTCTTTTTATGGCTGAGTAATATTCCATTGTATATATGTGCCACATCTTCTTTATCCATTCATCCGATGATGGACACTTAGGTTGTTTCCATCTCTGGGCTATTGTGAATAGAGCTGCAATGAACATTTTGGTACATGTCTCTTTTTGAATTATGGTTTTCTCAGGGTATATGCCTAGAAGTGGGATTGCTGGGTCATATGGTAGTTTTATTTTTAGTTTTTTAAGGAACCTCCACACTGTTCTCCATAGTGGCTGTACCAATTCACATTCCCACCAGCAGTGCAAGAGTGTTCCCTTTTCTCCACACCCTCTCCAGCATTTATTGTTTCTAGATTTCTTGATGATGGCCATTCTGACTGGTGTGAGATGATATCTCATTGTAGTTTTGATTTGCATTTCTCTAATGATTAATGATGTTGAGCATTCTTTCATGTGTTTGTTGGCATCTGCTACTCTTATTTCATCAATACCTTCTCTCTTTTTTCTTTGTGTTTTTAAAACAAAGTCAAGGTGACATATTAATTTTCATCCACAATAACTTCAGTATATATCTATATGAAATAAGAATTTTTAAACCTAATCATAATACCATTTTTATACTTAGCAAAATAAACTCAGTTGAATACCCAGTCCACGTTCATTTTTACCTGACATTTTCCAAATGTGTTTTGTAATTGGTTTATCTGAATTACAATCTTAACATTGCATTTGGTTGAATGTCCCTTAAGTTTAAAAAAATCTGTTATATTTATCTTTTTAAAAATCATATATATATATGCACACACACAATATTTGTTGAAGTAACTGGATGTTATGTTCTGTGGAATTTCCCATACTTTGCCTTTGACTGATGATAACTTCACAGCATTCTGTAATACTCCTCCACACCAGAGTTCTTAACCTGAGGGTCGCAAATCCATAGAATTCAGTGATTCTATGACATGGGTTAGGAAAAAGACATCTTTATATTCACTAATGTTTAACAGAAATTTAACATTTCTTTCATGTTGAATATGGGCAACAAACAACAGAAGTATTAGCACTACTATATAGATTTTTATTTCTATTTGTCATAAATAGAAATTTTTATGTCCATATTATATTACAGTTGTTATAGAAACCTTGAAATATTATTTTCCTTCATGATTACTTTAAAATTTTACTGTAGTTATTAGATACTCCACTAGACTCCAATTAATCACAGTCTTCTTGTCCACAAACCTGGCTGGCCAACTAAGGGTCAAACCTGGAGCTAGTAATTATTCAGTGATGACATAGTGACCTTAAAAAGCCACATAAGAATTCTCAATTCTCACTCTGTGTTACAAAAATACAGTAGCCTTTTGTAACACAAATGAGTGCAAAAGCTAT
Source organism: Mesoplodon densirostris (assembly GCF_025265405.1). NCBI lineage: Eukaryota > Metazoa > Chordata > Mammalia > Artiodactyla > Ziphiidae > Mesoplodon > Mesoplodon densirostris. The sequence continues at coordinate 34,269,684 of NC_082672.1, read as the reverse complement.
AATTAAAGAGTGAGCAATTTTAAAACATTTTATCATTGAGGTAAATACAGTATTTGCTATTTAATGTAATTTATTATGACTACAAGCAGATTAGGTAGTTGATTCTTCACTGGTTCTAAAGTCTGTGAGTAACAAAGATATTTCTTTTGGTTTTCTTTTTTCTGCTCCCTTTGAACACTGTATTATGAAATGAAAACATTCCCATGCTGAAAAAATAGTAGTGAAACTTGATTACAGGGAGGCTGTTTATATATGTGAAAGATTCTTAGAAGTATTTGTGTTGAAGTGGATTCTAATTTATTTCTTTTGACAAATCTAAGTCAGTTAAAAATCATTGCTTCACTTGGAGATGAAGAAAATAAAGAGCAGCAAAAGATATTACCTTTGTTAGAGATAATTCCTTTTTACTATTTTATTTGAAGATTTATAAAAGTTCTTAATTTGTTGAGAATCATTCATTAAATTACAGGTGACATGAAAACATTAGGGATTCATGTTTTGTTTAAGTCTTTCCTATCATGTAATTGTTAGGTGAATAATACTGGATGAACTAGGAGTACTACTAATGTTTGACAAATGCTACTAATGGTACACTGTATAAGTGCGACATATTACATTGTGTATTTTTTGAAAGACCATCATAAATATTTTAAATGTTACTTAAAATTTAGATTTTTAAGAAGTTATAATTTATTACTATATTGTCAATATTTAATATTATACTAATGAGTTATTTGCAATATTACAAGATTTGGAATCCAAATAATTATCAAAACACTTTCCCTTTTAATAAACATCAATTGTTATTAAAATAATATCTGGAAGAAATAATTCTATTTGTTTATAAGATAAGGAATGCTTTCTCCCCGCACACATTTTCAAAATCATTCATTTATTGTTGAGACACTTGGATTTATGTGGTGACAAGGAGTGGTTCTGAAATGTTAGCCTGTATCAGAATCTCTTGAAGGCCTTTAAAACTCAGATTGCAGGGCCCCGGAGTTTCTGATTCAGTAAGTCTAGAGTTGGATTCAGGATTGTTCCTAAGATGTTCTTAGGTGGCATTGAAACTGATGGCCCAGGGACCACACTTTAAGAACCTCTACTATGAAATATGATATGAATTTATTCAGTTATCAATTCAACCATTCTATAAAAATTTGAGTACTATGTGGTAAAATCTGGGAATAAAAAGGTAGAGAAGTTACATTTTCTTTACTGGAGGAAATTATCCTGAGGTGTTCATGTTCACTTCATATTGCAAAATAATTGCCAGTGTTTAGCTTCTACTTGCAATTTCATGTTTCCACATTATGGTTCCCTCACTCAATGTTTTTTCTATAGGGAATGAATCAGTATTTTCTTTAACAGCTTAAGACAATTTGACCTAAAATAAAATGCGATAGATCAAACTTAAAGCCACCTCAGTAAATCTGAAAAGCAAGGTAGCTTTGAAGATCTTATACATAGTAGATTGAGATACTAAGTTCACTAGGGCTGCCATAACAAAATATCACAGCTTAAACAACAAAAATTATTTCTCACAGTTCTGGAGGCTGGAAGTCCAAGATCAAGGTGTTAGAAAGGTTGGTTTCTTGTGAGTCCTCTCTTCTTGATTTGCAGATGGCCTTCGTCACACTGCATCCTCACATGGCCTTTTCTCAGTACCTGAGCATTCCTGGTTCTTATAAAGACACCAGTCATATTGGATTAGGGTACCACCCTATAAGCCTTGTTTCAATAAAACCACTTTTTTGAAGGCCTGTCCCCTAATATGGTTACATTCTGGGGTACTGGGGATTGGGAATTCAAAATATGAATTTTAAGTGGACACATTTCGTCCCATTAAAGATGCTCACAGTTGTTACAAGAAAACATACCTTTGAAGATACAACTTTAAAATTGTTCTCCCTAAATTTGTATCTAAAGCATCATCTTTTCCCCACAATCAGCCCCTACATAACCAAATATTAAGAGGCTTCATTTCCAGGACTATAGTGGGAGCAAAAGGAATAAAGAAAGCTTATTTTGTCTTCAATTTTGAAGGTTATTTCTACATGTTTATTTGTAAATTTGTCTATTTGCAAATTATGATGCATAATCTTTAAGAAACAATATTTTGGCAGAAGGTCAGTTTCCTAGAAGAATTCAAAGAGCCTATTTAATCTATAATGAAGTTGAACTACTGTATAACTCAAACATAAACTAATTCCAATTTAGACTAAATATAATTTAGATTTTCTTGATGCAAGTGGTAAAATGAGGACAATTTTAATCACAGCAGCAAGCAGGTTCTTCCTTGATCTTTAGCAGCAACTTCCATCCATTCTACAACAAACATTTACTGGACTTTGTGTTCAAGGTACTTTCTGAGAGCTTAAAATACAGGACTGAGTAAGAAAGACAAATCTGTACTTCAGTGGAGCTTGTGGTCTAGGAGGCAATTGAAAAGTGAAAGTGCAATAGCAGAAGGAAATCAAGCTATCCATAGCAATAGTGGAGAGAACTGTTTTGGAGACCAAATGGTCTTATCAGGAAACAATTTTACCCCAAATGACTAAAAAGAAGGTTCTTCTAAAAAGAACTACTTAGCCAGGTGTAGGCAAGGTTGAAGAAACAAACAAGGTATATTGAGATTCTCAGAGCCCTAACCATTACCACCCCTAGGTCTGAAGGGTCCAAGTAAGGAATTCCTGGTACTGGATGGAGCTCAGCAAGTAGAGAAATCATGAAGGAAGGGACACACAGTGGGAGCTGACAGAAATATGGCCCAAAGTAAGGAAGTAAAGAAGTGGTTAGAATAAAACATCTTAGTTTCTCTCCTGCTCTCTATTTTGATGGTGCTTTCCTTTGTCCAAATCCTACAGGAAGTCAAACAATGAGGGAACTTGAGTGATGTAGTCTACTGGGACTAGCAGAGAAAGAGAAGAATAGGTGGGGAGAGGAGAGGTCCAGGGGAAATAGCAAATCACCAGCATAGAGGCTGCAGAGGGCCCAAGATTATAGTTAGAACAGCCATTCTAACACATTATCTACGAACAAGAATATTTGTATGTCAGCTCTATTGTTATGAAATAAAGTTTATATTTTGCATTTGAAATCAAATTATGGAGAAGACTAAGTAACATATGCAAAAAATCACAGAGCTATAAAGAACAGTAAACAGTCATGAGCTAAGTCATTTACCAAAAGTGGAGGCTCAGGCAGAGAGAAAGATCACTGGGTGTCACAAACTTACATTTATCAAAAATCAATTTTGATCAATTGACCCATTTATTTAACGGTGGCCTAATTTTTTCCGAAGCTTGTACTCAGAGTCATGGCAATTCCATAGCTGATGTAAGATATTTTTTTCAATCTGTGCAGTGAATATGCCCTACTGGAATCTATTTCTTTGAGAAGGCTTTGAAGGTAAAATCTTGGCAGTATTCCTGGGGTGACAACATCTTTCTGTCTTTGGAAAGAGTTGTATAATTTCAGAAACTGCTAAAGTAGCTGGATGGTACTTGGATTCAACATAATTGGATAGTATTTTTAGGACACTGTGTGAGCATGAAATGTATTAAGTGATAAGGTAGATGAGTCCTGGTAGAATGATAGGAAGTCACCAAGTACTTATGAACACAAAACAACAAAAACTACAAATAGTTTTTAAAATATTTTCACATCATTTATCAAAATAAAGGGAACACTTGTAAATAAGAAATCCACTATCTGATTACTTTACACCCATCTCTGCATAGATTCTTGGCTTTCTAAAATGCAGTATATTATGACTAACAAGAAAATACATCTTTTAAGTAGTTTCTAAAACTTCATCCCCTCAAACAAATATTTCTAGGTTTAATCTACGTGAACATGCAAACTTTGTAACTCATTATTTCCTTGGTGTATCATTTGCACAAAATATACATCACTACTGAAAATAATTACTTTAAAAAATTTTTAGATTTAAGTCTATTCTTTAGTTGCCTATCATCTGTTTCTTATATATTTGTAGTAATTAAAAAATCTTTATATTGCTAAACTTTAAATTGAAAAAGTTCTGATATCCTGGGAAGAATCATTCAGTGAGTAATCCCATAGGCTTGAAGTTGGATTCCATGGATTTCAGCTTTGGCTCTCTGTTTGCCAGCTGTTTACCTTAACCAGGTTATTGAACTTCTATAAACCTTAGCTTCTTAATTTGTAAATAAGGAATAATAACCTCCAAGAATTATTATGAGGAATATATGAGAATGTATTCCTGATTAAGCAGCAATTTAAAAATTTAAATTATTATTGTTATTAGTACAAACAGCTCGAATTATAAACATTTAAAATATCTAACTATTAAAGGATTTAAGCATTTATAAGTATCAAACCTCTTGATATTTATGTAATTTAATATTATCAATCATGATACAATATACATTCTCATACTTTAAAATATGACATAGTTACATAATTTAATGTATGACATTCCTAAGAATAACAGTAAATTAAATATTTTAAAGATTTGATATTTATCTTTTGTAATTATTGATTTTTTAAAGTAATTTATTATTGACTTTTGAGAAATAAGGTTTTAATATTAAGAAGTTCATCTTATCAAAACACACAATAAGTTAAAAATTTGGGTGAGATTTTGGAGAAAAAAATTCCTAAATGTTAGGATTTGCCTCTAGTCAAATTCTAAAATACTTTAATATATTAACATCTCCATCTGCTCTTTCCATCACTAGTGAAGCAGGTGGTATATGTAATCTCCAAGGTAAAGCAAAAATCATGTGGGCTTTCAATAACTCTAATGTAAGTTTAAAAGAAATTATTGCTATTTCCATTTGCAGAAATATTTTAAAAATATACGATAAGTAATTAAAGTAACTGATATTTATTTTATCTTTTATCACATAACAATGACAGAGGATTAAAGCCTTTTGTGCCTAATGCCATATTTTAAAAGTAGAACCTCCAGGAAAAGAAATTTCTAGAGACCAGAAATTCATTTTCCATAGCTAATATATCTTGTCTTCTCTATACTATACTATACCACACTATATGATACTTTAGTTTTGTATTTTTTTTTAATGTTTCATGTAACTAAAAAAAAAATCCCAATGAATGTGGTTTAAATATTAAAGAGGATGGGCCTCCCTGGTGGCGCAGTGGTTGAGAGTCCGCCTGCCGATGCAGGGGACATGGGTTCGTGCCCCGATCCCGGAGGATCCCACATGCCGCGGAGCGGCTGGGCCCGCGAGCCATGGCCGCGGGGCCTGTGTGTCCGGAGCCTGTGCTCCGCAACGGGAGAGGCCACAGCAGTGAGAGGCCCGCGTACAGAAAAAAAAAAAATAAAAAAAATAAAGAGGATGTATTGGCTTTCATAAATATATAAATCTGGAAGCATGCTGAATTCATTTTGATTCAGCAACTTAAAGATATCTTTAAAGACCCCTGTTTTTTCCTTCTTCCTTCCATTGTCAAGTTCACCTTAGAAGTTTCCTCATATTAACAAAATAGCTCCAGCAGTTCCAGTCTTTATAAACACACATCCTCCAGAAATAGGAGTGTTTCTTTCTTAGGGTTCTAAGCCAGAGTCCTAAAATTTACTTTTTAAAATTTGGTTTCTGGGACTTCTCTTGTGGTCCTATGGTTAAGACTCCTTGCTTCCAATGCAGGGGGCACGAGTTCGATCCCTGGTCGGGGAAAGAAGATGCCGCATGCTGCGTGGCACAGCCAAAAAAACCAAAAAACAAAAACCAGAAACAACAAAAAAATTCAGTTTCTGCTTGGATTGGCTAAGGTCTCATATGTCTGAACCAATCACTATGCAAGAGAATGGAAATGTGCTGAAAAGTGCTGATTGGCTTAGGTCAATCAAATGCTACTCTATCATATTTAACTTTCCCCAGAACATATGGGCTGCATAGTGAAATTGTAGATACCCAAACTGAAATTTAAAAAGCCTTTAAGAAAGATAAAGGAGCCAATAGATGCTGACTAGGTGACCGGCAAATCCGCTGCAGGCACTTTGATCAAAGTCAGCAAAAAGAATGACAAAAATCATAAAAACTAATCTTGGGGATTTTCTAAATATAACTATACACCTTACATTACTTGTAGAAATAAATAAAAGCACATGTAAAGAACATATCTACAGTTATTACAGTAATCCCTTAACGTTTTTTTTTCCTTTTTTTTTTTTTTTTTGCGGTACGCGGGTCTCTCACTGTTGTGGCCTCTCCCGCTGCGGAGCACAGGCTCTGGACGCGCAGGCTCAGCGGCCATGGCTCACGGGCCCAGCCGCTCCATGGCACTCGGGATCCTCCCGGACCGGGGCACAAACCCGTGTCCCCTGCATCGGCAGGCAGACTCTCAACCACTGCGCCACCAGGGAAGCCCAACTTTTTTTTTCTTAAATAGAACCTCTATTCCCAGGAATTTTATTTATTTTTCTATGTAGATTTTGTTGAAGTTTATGGATCTGGAGATCCAGGTGTTTTAAATGACTGTGCCTGTGAGTACTGAGTAATGTGTCCCAACAAAGAACATTGTCAGATATGGGAACTGAACACTTGTTTTGAAAATATACCTCCCGGTAACTTGCTCTCGATGGCATCTGGAAGACACTTGTCATGTGGTTCCATCATGCACAGTTCAGACACTTTTTCATCTGGAAGCATGAGAAATACTGCCTTTATAGATCTGATTAAATAATGAACGATTTAAAAATGCTACATCAAAGTTATAGATGGTTTTCTGTCTCCAATTTCTCTGATGCTAGCAATAACCACACCGCCTTATTTCAGATTGACTTCCAGGACTGACAGCTGTGTCCGAAGAGGGAAAAAAGAGTTAACATTCTTTTTTCTGTCTTTTTGGTTTTAGCAAATCACTTCAGGTGAGCTGAGGCAAAGCTCCAGTTGGAACAAACTTGAGATCACTAGGCGAATATTGCAGTACAAGTTAAGGATGGTTTGTGTTAAAAGTTGACAGATACTTTAAGTTCTCTTAAAGGCTCAGCCAACAACCCAATAGTCAAGATACTGTGTACTATATGTTAAATGAATTACTGCCCAGTCAGGCCATTCATTAATTTATTTACATGGAGAAAGGACTTAGAGGTGGTTTGTGCCTGGTTGGGTGGTAGTGTGAAGCTGTGCAGAGATAGACCTATGGACTCTTCTTATAAAATACCCCACAAACCAAGGGTGGCTCCGTCAAAGCCATTCAGTGCTTTGGTTTAAAATGTGTCTAGAGAGGCACATTCCACTTGTTCATTTTTCAGAGCAACACAGCATGAAGCAGACACAGTGAAGAGTGAAGTAAATGCAGTATAATTTTGTTCTCTAGTGGTTCTGTAGCTTTATAAGCAACAAGAGAAGCTACCCTTATCCTGAAATAATACTTTCATGAAGGGCACAGACAGCAGAAGCAGCGTGAGGGGGCCCACTCAGAGAGCCGTGGTAGACAGCAAACTTCAGGGAAATGTTGGACTAAGACCTGAAAATTATTTGTGAGCATATATGAGACAAACAACAAGAGGTGGGCAACTGGGTGGGGATGTTGAGTATTTTTCATAGACAGATGGAATCATAATCCAGTGATATTTGAAGTATTGCTGTTAAGATTATTTCATACTAGTAAGGGATGCAGACAATAGCCTATTTCTTAACTCTATGATCTTAAAAAAACTAAACAAACAATCAAATGAGCAAAACAAAGATGATTAATGAATCTTAAGGCAAAGAATGGTATATTTTATTTACACCGTGTATTTCAAGAGTTGTGTCCCTCCTACGTTGTTTCCGTGGCAGTTACTTCTAACATCAGTTGTGTAAATGATAGTCAGTTTCTTACTTTAAGTTTAGAGATTAGTTTGATTGCCTGAAATGTGAAGAATTAAATGCATAAAGGAATACTCAGAGGTCTTTTTTTTTTTATAACGTGGGAGGATAGCATTACATTTGGAAAACTTTAGAAAGTAATTCTTCAGATTGCTTAAGGTTCATAGATTTCAGAAGTGTTCACTTATGAGAAAGACATGGAATGTCTTTGATAGGTTGGCATAAATGACTACTATTGCCCTCGTTCTGATGTTTTTTGATGATTTTAAGTAGAAATTTTTTGGTAGCATAAATTTCAAGTATATGAAAGGCTATACAATGGCCTTTCAATATATTCTTTGTTCTGCTTATAATAGAAATGTTAGTTTCACATATTGAACCAAGAACCTTGTCTGAAACAACAGACATGAAGTAAAATGGATCTTGTTTTCTGTGGAATTGCTAAAGGACACATACATCTTTAATGGTATTATTTTAGAGTATTAAACTGGTTGTCAGGGTTAGACTGGTTCTTCAGGCTCTGCAATTTTTCTTTTCTCACAGTCAGTACCTCCATTAACTTTGCTCTAGATCCGGTTTAACCATAAGGGAAGAAAGAGTAAGGATTGCTCTTTTGGTAGGTTGAAGCTCAGCATCATCACCATGACCACCAATCTACCTCTCACCTTTTCATTTCTGAACACTGGGATTCTGCTTGCTCCTGTTAGTAGGATGCATGGATTAATTAATATTAAAAGAACTTGTTATTGTTTATGGATGCAAATGTATTCTTTCAAATTCACTATCTCAGTAACACCACTAACATGGATATCCATGTAAGAAAGTTTGGAATTGTCCTTAACTCTATCCTCTACCTCTTATTTTTCATTTAGTTGTTCATCAAGTTTCTATGCTTTTTACTGCAAAAGTGGGTCTCAACTATTCATCCCAACTCCTTTTTTCGTAATCATAGAATTTCATCATCTGTTGTCTGGTCATTTGGTATTACCTCTTATAGAGTTCTGTTGCTTTCGGGTTTCCATTTATAATTTATCTTTCAAACCATTCCCAGAAATGTTGGAGTTAACATGTGAAGTGGCAAAGATTCTTGACCCAGCTGTCAGACCACCTGAGTTAAAATTCTATCTATGCCCTGGCAGTCTGACCTTGGATAAGTTGCTTATCCACTCTGTGCCTCAGTTTCCTGTTCTATAAATTGGGGGAGGGGGAAGAAGAACAACAAGAAGAAGAAGAAGTAAAAGGGAAAAAATTGAAAAGGAGAAGAATGTTAAGAGTTCATATTAGTTGCTCTTTCTTGTTTTAATAAACTACAAGAGGAAATTAACTGTTGAGATAAAGGGACAAGAAAACTTTAAGCTTGAATGACGTGGAAAAGAGACTTGGAAAACCTGATTAGACTAGTGTAGATAGATAATTAGTGATGAGTCAAAGTACTGGCATTCTTCAATCAATAAACAAGTAAACCTATTATGTTTCATGTTCTATATTGAGCAGGACTGAGACCATTATATCTGAGAAGTAATACAAATCTATAACCTATGTCAGTCTTTTTATTCTAATTTTTTGACCAAGCTACCTCAAAATGCATATAAACAATACCATCAATCTAAAATATAAAAATACTCATAAACAAAGACAAAATTAAGTTAAAAATTGTTGTGAAAGTAAGTATTCCTCTAAAACATATAGCTGCTATCAGTGTCAGAATCTATTATTTTGCTATTTTGTTGTCCAGTAAAGGGAAAAGTACCTCTGGCAATATCACTTTCTTTATTATCTCTGCTGATGTTATCCAGAAAGCAGAATATTTACTCCTTGTACTAAAGCAGAAAAAAATGTCTGCTAAGGTCTTCTCAGAGGTTTACAATATATTCTAAAGTCTAATTTTGCAGCTAGAGACTTCTGACCCAATTTCACAATCCTAAGAAATTTTATGCCTATGGCAACTGTCTTAATCTAATGCGTCAGGTTTTAAATTCAATCACAATCTTATATTCTTCTTCTTTCATATGACTTTTCTTTAGCACCTTATCAGTTTTCTCCAAAAAAGCAATATTATATGTCAAAATTACAATATACTTTTGGACCTTGTGAGAAGTTTATTATTGCAATTATAAACAATGTCCATAACAGCTAAGACGGTGGATTTAGCATCTGACAGACCTGAAATAGAATTTTTTTCCTGGTACTTATTAGCTGTGACTTCGGATAAGCTATTTAAACTCACTGTATTTTAGTTTCCTCTCCGAAAATGGGGAAAATGGAGTAATGTAAGAACTAAATAAATTAACAGATAGAAAGCTCATAACAGTTCCTGGCAATGATAAGAACCTGATAAATGTTAACAATTTATATTGAATATTTGCCTTTCTTCTTGTTTGTCTATCATACAGACCATCTTCCTATACATAGGGAGTTCCCCATCTAAAACCCCTTGGGAAGAGGGAGAGTCAACTGTCTTATATAGAAGTTTAAATGGCAAGTATTTATGATGCTTGAATATCTAGCCTCCTTTGTACTTAGGCTTAGAAGCCAGATGCATGTAGCCAACATTTTAAATTATGAGATAATGATGCAAAGAAATATACACAGAAGTGAATCTATTCTGTAGAAGACTAAGACAACTGTAGCAGCAACAGCCACCTTCCAGGGCAGTAGCAGGGGTCCTGCCTGACAGTGACTTCCAGAATTGTCGGTGGTTCTTCTGGCTTGGAAGGTTCAACAGTGACAATAGCGGCACAAGAAGTGGCCAGTTTCTAGGGTATGATTTGGCTGCTGCTCATGTTGTTTGGCCTCTGAGTCTGTTCTCCAGCCCCCTTGGCATTTCTTTCAAAACATTCTTTTATCTTGAATCAGCCAGTGTCAGTGTTTGCTGCTTCAGTTAAGATCCCTCATATAAAATTAGGACCAGAAATGTTTGCAGTCAACAAGCTTAAGGGAAAATAGGGGGTGGGGTGGGAAAAGAGCACATGAACACATGCACATTGAAATGTCTGAGATTTGTTAACTGGCCTAAAGGCAGAAAAATTCTAGCAAATATTAAAGGGTAGAACTCTAGTGGCCAGTGGCATGTGGTACCTGAACCACTAATTAAATTATCCCTTGGGGTTATCTACTATAAAATAACAATTCAAAGCAAGGCTGTGGGGCACCAGTGGCTATTACAGTGAAGTATGAAGGGCAATTCAATGAGTATGAGAAATTTTTTTCCCTGAATGCATGGACATCTTAAAAAAAGTGAATGACTTGCTCATTTTCAAAATTCTTGGCTTAAGGCACAGTCTGTAAATAAGAAAATCTTTATGTCTGTGTTAAAATAAAAAAGAAACCCTATAATCTTTTGTTGCACAGAGCTAATATATTGAAAACTAAACAAAAGTTTGAGTCTGTGCATTGCTGAATTACATTGGGTGAATTCATTGTTCCACTGACTTTCTTGGATGAAAGAGCACTGTTTGAAAAAAAATGTGCCCATGAACATTGGAATTGAGACGTTTGGAAAATTCAGAGAAACCTGGGCCTCCAATGCTTTCCGAGCCTCCTTTGCCTGCAGAAAGCTACCACTCCTCTGTTTTGATGTGGTTGCCCCTCTCTTGCTTATCTCACCTAAGAGATGAATGAAGGAATTGACAGGAGGAAGCCAATTCTACTCATGTCCCTATCCCAATAGTTCCCTCATCTTTAAATCAATCAGAAAAGTTAGATCCCAGCATGCTTTGGGGCACAATTACAAACTCAGATCTTACAAAGCTTTGTGCATACATGCATGCACACACACAGACACACACAAACACATGAAGAGTTGTAAGAACTTGCAAATTTGTGTAGTAAAAATCTAATGAACATATGTGGGATTGTTTTCTGAGGGTCTAGATTAGAAGTGACCTGTAGACAAAATCTGCTCAACTAACTGTGTTTATAAAGAAAATTTTATTGGAACACAACTTTACTCTTTCAATTACATATTGTTTATGGCTGCTTGATCATTACAATAGCAGAGTTTAATTGTCCTGATGGAGACTGTCCCACCTGAAAAGCCAAAAATCTTTACTATCTAGACGTTTCCAGAAAAAGTCTGCTGACCCCCTGTTTAAGCCAAGAGAAGAGAACAAAGTTTTGAATCAGCCTGGACTTATTGACTTGGGTTGGCCACACTGGCAATTCTGGAGCCAATGTGCTGCTTGAGCTGTTGGAAGTAATCTGAATTTTTAACTTCTGTTTTTCATTAGACTCAATAGTGACAGACTCTACATTATGTTAGGTGCCAGAAATTCCTCCAGTATGATAGAGCAGAAAAAACAGTCTCAGTATTGAGGATGTTGGGCATTTTGGAGTGGATTTAGAGTATATGAAGCACTCACTTCCTCCCTAATCTGTCACGTCCTCCACCCATGTAAATCTACAGAAGCCTGTAGGAATATTTCATTTTCCGAGGCAAAATGGGGATGGTTACCATAAAAGGTAGTAGGACTATCTTAGAAATTGTATTGGTCATACACACGGGTGTTGTGGTGGTGCTTTTGTTGTTGTTTTGAAGTGGCTAATTGACCATGGAATTTCTAGCACTGAAGAGATGGACAATTCTTTAAGGCCCTACTTGATTTATATGTACCAAAAACTCTGTGTCTGAAGAACAGAAGCCCAACTTGAACTCATAAGACCTGAGTCTATTTACAGGTTCTCAGTCTCTGGATTAAGGGAGGTTAGGTCTGTGGAAGGAGGACCTCTTAGTAACAGCCCAATACACAGAATACCATTAACCAGGGTAATTGTGCTCTGTGGAAAGAGAAATTCCCACATGAATCAGGAATGATTGGACCACAGCCTGAATGAACACTGGTTTTAGGGGACTAAGTATGCTGATGAGCCACTGGGAAGAGTTAAGATTTAAGGAAGTTATTGATAAATAGAATTCTGACCCATGCATACCTCCCATTAGGCTCAGATAAATCCATCTATATTCATTAGGATTGTGTATGCCTGCAAATAATAGAATAGCCCAACTAGTGTGATTTAACTAAGTAAGCATTCATGTTACACTTATCCCAAGAGGTGTGGAGGTAGCAGATATCAATGAGTTGAATAGTTCTGTGGTGTCAGAGGTTATGGCTCTGTTTCCCTTTGCCATCCCCTCATGTCAAAGGACAGCCCCTGCAGTTCCTACCTCTACATTCATGTTCAAGACAAGGTCAAGGTAAGGAAAAAAGGCTAACCTTCTGCCTATTTCCCCTTTTATAAAGCAAATGATTTTCCAAGAAATAACATCAGTTTGACTCTGCTAAGAGATCATTTCTAGGATTGTGTAGTATGTATTCACCCGACAATAAGAAAGTATAGGAAAAACAAGGAAGGTTTGTCATGATACATTCAGTTGGGCTGGGCTTATTGCTCCCCTGAATTAAAATAAGGACATTAGCAAGGATGAAGTGGGGCATGGATGTTAAGTTATCAAACAATAAACTCTGCCACAACATGCCATATTTATTTTACCAGATCTTGAGTGTATTATTAGAATACATGTATTTAATAACTAGCAACACCTCCTATTTACCCATCTGAACCATGAAATATAGGTTACTATAGTAGGGAGGGCCAAATTAAATGCCCTGGAGCTTTCCCTTCCTAGCAAGGTAATAACTTGAAAGCAACACCCTCTCCCTGGGGGAAATTAATACCATCATCAAAGACTTGAAAGGACCCCAGGAAGCCCACCAAGGCACCATGCTTCCTTTTTAATGTTGGGAGATGTAAGATACAATGATTTGTCCTGTCCTTTCAAAAGGATCTACTGGCATGTCCCCCAAATTTCACTAACACCGAGATCCCTGAATTTTAGTAGTGTATTTCTCCCCTTTGGGAGCTCATTTGTGTTATCAGGGCTTCCGATTTAGTTGCCTCTTATTGCTTAGGTGACCCCTTTAGGATGCTGTCATTGATATATAGAAAAACATTATCCTGTTCTGTGGAATGTCTAGATGTTCCAGGTCCCCTCAAGCTACATTGTGATAGAGCATGTGTGAGAGAATGAACATAGATGAGGGACAAGATTGCAAATGTATATGCCAAGAATCAGATCAGTGTCCTTAATTGTTTTTTAGATTTGAGAGCCTGATTAATCACAGTTCACCATGTGTATGTGTGTGTGTGCAAGGACAACCCTAGTATAGAAAGAGATTTATTTCTAACAATTCCTGTATAGTTGGTTACATGGGCTTTGGATTATTCCTAAATAAAAACATATTGTATTCTTTTTGTTCTTTTTTTTAATAGATTTTATTTATTTATTTATTCAATTTGGGCTGCGTTGGGTCTCTGCTGCTGCTTGCGGGCTTTCTCTAGTTGCGGCAAGTGGGGGCTACTCTTCGCTGCAGTGTGCAGGCTTCTTTTTTTTTTTACATCTTTATTAGAGTATAATTGCTTTACAATGGTGTGTTAGTTTCTGCTTTATAACAAAGTGAATCAGTTATACATATACATATGTCCCCATATCTCTTCCCTCTTGCATCTCCCTCCCTCCCACCTTCCCTATCCCACCCCTCTAGGTGGTCACAAAGCACAGAGCCTATCTTCTTTGTGCCATACGGCTGCTTCCCACCAGTATCTATTTTACGTTTGGTAGTGTATGTATGTCCATGCCACGCTCTCACTGTGTCCCAGCTTACCCCTCCCCCTCCCCGTACCCTCAAGTCCATTCTCTAGTAGGTCTGCATCTTTATTTCCGTCTTGCCCCTAGGTTCTTCTGACTTTTTTTTTTTTTTGGACTCCATCTATATGTGTTAGCATACGGTATTTGTTTTTTTCTTTCTGACTTACTTCACTCTGTATGACAGACTCTAGGTCCATCCACCTCACTACAAATAACTCAGTTTCATTCCTTTTTATGGCTGAGTAATATTCCATTGTATATATGTGCCACATCTTCTTTATCCATTCATCTATCAGTGGACACTTAGGCTGCTTCCATGTCCTGGGTATTGTAAATAGAGCTGCAATGAACATTGTGGTACATGACTCTTTTTGAATTATGGTTTTCTCAGGGTATATGCCCAGTAGTGGGATTGCTGGGTTGTATGGTAGTTCTAGTTTCAGTTTTTTAAGGAACCTCCATACTGTTCTCCATAGTGGCTGTATCACTTTACATTCCCAGCAACAGTGCAAGAGGGTTCCCTTTTCTCCACACCCTCTCCATCATTTATTGTTTGTAGATTTTTTGATGATGGCCATTCTGACCAGTGTGAGATATTTCATTGTAGTTTTGACTTGCATTTTTCTAATGATTAATGATGTTGAGCATTCTTTCATGTGTTTGTTGGCAATCTGTATATCTTCTTTGAAGAAATGTCTACTTAGGTGTTCTGCCCATTTTTGGACTGGGTTGTTTTTTTGATATTGAGCTGCATGAATTACTTGTATGTTTTGGAGATTAATCCTTTGTCAGTTGCTCCTCTGCAAATATTTTCTCCCATTCAGAGGGTTGTCTTTTCTAGGATTGTGTCTTGTTTATGGTTTCCTTTGCTGTGCAAAAGCTTTTAAGTTTCATTAGGTCCCATTTGTTTTTTTGTTTGTTTTTTTGTTTTTATTTCCATTTCTGTAGGAGGTGGGTCAGAAAGGATCTTGCTGTGACTTATGTCATAGAGTGTTCTGCCTATGTTTTCCTATACGACTTTGATGGTGTCTGGCCTTACATTTAGGTCCTTAATCCATTTTGAGTTTATTTTTGTGTATGGTGTTAGGGAATGTTCTAATTTCATTCTTTTACATGTAGCTGTCCAGTTTTCCCAGCACCACTTATTGAAGAGGCTGTCTTTTCTCCACTGTATAGTCTTGCCTTCTTTATCAAAGATAAGGTGACCATATGTGCGTGGGTTTATCTCTGGGCTTTCTATCCTGTTCCATTGATCTATATGTCTGTTTTTGTGCCAGTACCATACTGTCTTGATTACTGTAGCTTTGTGGTATAGTCTGAAGTCAGGGAGCCAGATTCCTCCAGCTCCGTTTTTCTTTCTCAAGATTGTTTTGGCTATTCGGGGTCTTTTGTGTTTCCATCCAAATTGTAAAATTTTTTGTTCTAGTTCTGTGAAAAGCGTCAGTGGTAGTTTGATAGGGATTGCAATGAATCTGTAGATTGTTTTGGGTAGTAGAGTCATTTTCACAATGTTGATTCTTCTAATCCAAGAACATGGTATATATCTCCATCTATTTGTATCATCTTTAATTTCTTTCATCAATATCTTATACTTTTCTACATACAGGTATTTTGTCTCCTTAGGTAGGTTTACTCCAAGATATTTTATTCTTTTTGTTGCAATGGTATATGGGAGTGTCTTCTTAATTTCACTTTCAGATTTTTCATCATTAGTGTATAGGAATGCAAGAGATTTCTGTGCATTAATTTTGTATCCTGCTACTTTACCAAATTCATTGATTAGCTCTAGTAGTTTTCTGGTAGCATCTTTAGGATTCTCTATGTATAGTATCATGTCAACTGCAAACAGTGACAGCTTTACTTCTTCTTTTCCAATTTAGATTCCTTTTGTTTCCTTTTCTTCTCTGATTGGTGTAGCTAAAACTTCCAAAACTATGTTGAATAATAGTGGTAAGAGTGGGCAACCTTGTCTTGTTCCTGATCTTAGTGGAAATGGTTTCAGTTTTTCACCATTGAGGATGATGCTGGCTGTGGGTTTGTCCTGTATGGGCTTTATTATGTTGAGGAAAGTTCCCTCTATGCCTACTTTCTGGAGGGTTTTTATCAGAAATTCATGTTGAATTTTGTGGAAAGCTTTTTCTGCATCTATTGAGATTATATGGTTTTTCTCCTTCAATTTGTTAATATGGTGTATCACATTGATTGATATGCGTATATTGAAGAATCCTTGCATTCCTGGGATATACCCCACTTGGTCCTGGTGTATGATCCTTTTAATGTGCTGTTGGATTCTGTTTGCTAGTATTTTGTTGAGGATTTTTGAATCTATATTCATCAGTGATATTGGCCTGTAGTTTTCTTTCTTTGTGGCATCTTTGTCTGGTTTTGGTATCAGAGTGATGGTGGCCTTGTAGAATGAATCTGGGAGTGTTCCTCTCTCTGCTATATTTTGGAAGAGTTTGAGAAGGATAGGTGTTAGCTCTTCTCTAAATGTTTGATAGAATTTGCTTGTGAAGCCATCTGGTCCTGGGCTTTTGTTTGTTGGAAGATTTTAAATCACAGTTTCAATTTCAGTGCTTGTGATTGGTCTGTTCATATTTTCTATTTCTTCCTGGTTCAGTTTTGGAAGGTTGTGCTTTTCTAAGAAATTGTCCATTTCTTCCAAATTGTCCATTTTATTGGCATATAGTTGCTTGTAGTAATCTCTCATGATCCTTGGTATTTCTGCAGTGTCAGTTGTTACTTCTCCTTTTTCATTTCTAATTCTATTGATTTGAGTCTTCTCCCTTTTTTTCTTAGCAAGTCTGGCTAATGGCTTATCAATTTTGTTTATCTGCTCAAAGAACCAGCTTTTAGTTTTATTGATCTTTGCTATCGTTTCCTTCATTTCTGATCTGATCTTTATGATTTCTTTCCTTCTGCTAACTTTGGGGTTTTTTTTTTCTTCTTTCTCTGATTGCTTTAGGTGTAAGGTTAGGTTGTTTATTTGAGATGTTTCTTGTTTCTTAAGGTAGGCTCGTATAGCTATAAACTTCCCTCTTAGAACTGCTTTTGCTGCATCCCATAGGTTTTGGGTCATTGGGTTTTCATTGTCATTTGTTTCTAGGTATTTTTTGATTTCCTCTTTGATTTCTTCAGTGATCTCTTGGTTATTAAGTAGTGTGTTTTTTAGCCTCCATATGTTTTTATTTCTTACAGATTTTTTACTGTAATTGATATCTACTCTCATAGTGTTGTGGTCATAAAAGATACTTGATATGATTTCAATTTTCTTAAATTTACCAAGGCTTGATTTGTGACCCAAGATATAATCTATCCTGGAGAATGTTCCATGCGCACTTGAGAAGAAAGTGTATTCTGTTGTTTTTGGATGGAATGTCCTATCAATATCAATTAAGTCTAGCTTGTTTAATGTATCATTTAAAGGTTGTATTTCTTTATTTATTTTTATTTTGGATGATCTGTCCATTGGTGAAAGTGGGGTGTTAAAGTCCCCTACTATGATTGTGTTACTGTCGATTTCCCCTTTTATGGCTGTTAGTATTTGCCTTATGTATTGAGGTGCTCCTATGTTGGGTGCATAAATATTTACAATTGTTATATCTGCTACTTGGATTGATCCCTTGATCATTATATAGTGTCCTTCTTTGTCTCTTGTAATAGTTTTTGTTTTAAAGTCTATTTTGTCTGATATGAGAATTGCTACTCCAGCTTTCTTTTGATTTCCTTTTGCATGGAGTATCTTTTTCTATCCCCTCACTTTCGGTCTGTATGTGTCCCTAGATCTGAAGTGGGTCTCTTGTAGACAGCATATATATGGGTCTTGTTTTTGTATCCATTCAGCCAGTCTTTGTCTTTTGGTTGGAGCATTTAATCCATTTACATTTAAGGTAATTATCGATATGTAAGTTTCTATTACCATTTTCTTAATTTTGGGGGGTTTATTATTGTAGGTCCTTTCCTTCTGTTGTGTTTCCTGCCTAGAGAAGTTCCTTTAGCATTTGTTGTAAAGCTGGTTTGATGGTGCTGAATTCTCTTAGCTTCTGCTTGACTGTAAAGCTTTTAATTTCTCCATTAAATCTGAATGAGATCCTTTCTGGTTAGAGTAATCTTGGTTGTAGGTTTTTCTTCTTCATCACTTTACATATGTCCTGCCACTCCCTTCTGGCTTGCAGAGTTTCTGCTGAAAGATCAGCTGTTAACCTTATGGGGATTCCCTTATGTGTTAATTGTTGTTTTTCCCTTGCTGCTTTTAATATTTGTTCTTTGTATTTAATTTTTGATCGTTTGATTAATATGTGTCTTGGCGTGTTTCTGTTTGGATTTATCCTGTATGGGACTCTCTGTGCTTCCTGGACTTGATTAACTATTTCCTTTCCCATATTAGGGAAGTTTTCAGCTATAATCTCTTCAAATATTTTCTCAGCCCGTTTCTTTTTTCTCTTCTTCTTCTGGGACCCCTATAATTCGAATGTTGGTGCGTTTAATGTCCCAGAGGTCTCTGAGACTGTCCTCAATTCTTTTCATTCTTTTTTCTTTATTCTGCTCTGCAGTAGTTATTTCCACTATTTTATCTTCCAGGTCACTTATCTGTTCTTCTGCCTCAGTTATTCTCCTATTCCTCCCTTCTAGAGAATTTTTAATTTCATTTATTGTGTTGTTCATCACTGTTTGCTCTTTAGTTCTTCTAGGTCCTTTTTAAATGTTTCTTGTATTTTTTCCATTGTATTTCCAAGATTTTGTATCATCTTTACTATCATTATTCTGTATTCTTTTTCAGGTAGACTGCCTATTTCCTCTTCATTTGTTAGTTCTGGTGGGTGTTTGCCTTGCTCCTTCATCTGTTGTGTGTTTCTCTGTCTTCTCAGTTTGCTTAACTTACTGTGTTTGGGGTCTCCTTTTTGCAGGCTGCAGGGTCGTAGTTTCCATTGTTTTTGGAGTCTGTCCCCAGTGGCTAAGGTTGGTTCAGTGGGTTGTGTTGGCTTCCTGGTGGAGGGGACTGGTGCCTGTGTTCTGGTGGATGAGGCTGGATCTTGTCTTTCTGCTGGGCAGGTCCACATCTGGTGGTGTGTTTTGCAGTGTCTGTGGCCTTATTATGATTTTAGGCCACCTCTCTGCTAATGGGTGGCGTTGTGTTCCTGTCTTGCTAGTTGTTTGGCATGGGGCATCCTGCACTGTAGCTTGCTCATCATTGAGTGGAGCTGGGTTTTGGCGTTGAGATGGAGATCTCTGGGAGATTTTCACCGTTTGATATTATGTGGAGCTGGGAGGTCTCTTGTGGACCAGAGTCCTGAACTTGGCTCTCCCACCTCAGTGGCACAGCCCTGACACCTGGCTGGAGCACCAAAAGCCTTTCCTCCAAACGGCTCAGAATAAAAGGGAGAATAAAGGAAAGAAGAAGAAAAAATAAAGTAAAATAAAATTATTAAAATAAAAAATAATTATTAAGAAAAAAAATTAAAAACAAAACAAAACAGAAAAAAAAAGGGAGAGATAGCATCCTAGGTCAAATGGTAAAAGCAAAGCTATACAGACTAAATCACACACAGAAGCATACACATACACACTCACAAAAAGAGAGAAAGGGAAAACATATATATATATCGTTGCTCCCAAAGTCTACCTCCTCAATTTAGGATGATTCTTTGTCTGTTCAGGTATTCCACTGATGCAGGGTACATCAAGTTGATTGTGGAGATTTAATGCACTGCTCCTGAGGCTTCTGGGAGAGATTTCCCTTTCGCTTCTTTGTTCGCACAGCTCCCGGGGTTCAGCTGTGGATTTGGACCCACCTCTGCGTGTAGGTCACCTGAGGTCATCTGTTCTTTGATCAAACAGGACAGGGTTAAAGGAGCAGCTGATTCGGGGGCTCTGGCTCACTCAGGCCAGGTGGATGGAGGGGTACAGCGGGGCAAGCCTGCAGCGGCAGAGGCCGGCCTGATGTTGCACCAGCCTGAGGTGTGCCGTGTGTTCTCCCGGGGAATTTGTCCCTGGATCACGGGATCCTGGCAGTGGCGGGCTGCACAGGCTTCCACGAGGGGTGGTGTGGATAGTGACCTTTGCTTGCACATAGGCTGCTTGGTGGCGGCAGCAGTAGCCTTAGCGTCTCATTCCCGTCTCTGGGGTCTGCGCTGGTAGCCGCGGCTAATGCCCGTCTCTAGAGCTCCTTTAAGCGGCACTCTTTTTTTTTTTTTTTGCGGTACGCGGGCCTCTCACTGTTGTGGCCTCTCCCAGCGGAGCACAGGCTCCGGACGCGCAGGCTCAGAGGCCATGGCACACGGGCCCAGCCACTCCGCGGCATGTGGGATCTTCCTGGACTGGGGCATGAACCCGTGTCCCCTGTATCGGCAGGAGGACTCTCAACCACTGCGCCACCAGGGAAGCCCTAAGCGGCACTCTTAATCCCCTCTCCTCGCGCACCAGGAAACAAAGAGGCAAGAAAAAGTATCTTGCCTGTGTGGCAGCTCCAGACTTTTTCCCAGACTCCCTCCCGGCCAGCTGTGGCACACTAGCCCCCTTCAGGCTGTGTTCACGCCGCCAACCCCACTCCTCTCCCTGGGATCCGACCTCCAAAGCCCGAGCCTCAGCTCCCAGCCCCCCACCCGCCCCTGCGGGTGAGAAGAGAAGCCTCTCAGGCTGGTCAGCAGTGATCCTCTGTGCGGGAATCTCTCCGCTTTGCCCTCCGCATCCCTGTTGCCACGCTCTCCTCCGCGGCTCCGAAGCTTCCCCCCTCCGCCACTTGCAGTCTCCGCCCGTGAAGGGGCTTCTAGTGTGTGGAAACCTTTCCTCCTTCACAGCTCCCTCCCACTGGTGCAGGTCCCATCCCTATCCTTTTTTTCTCTGTTTCTTCTTTTTTCTTTTGCCCTACCCAGGTACGTGGGGACTTTCTTGCCTTTTGGGAGGTCTGAGGTCTTCTGCCAGGGTTCAGTGGGTGTTCTGTAGGGCTTGTTCCACATGTAGATGTATTTCTGATGTATTTGTGGGGAGGAAGGTGATCACCACGTCTTACTCTTCCGCCATCTTGAAGCTCCTCCAAAAACATATTGTATTCTTAATCATGTTAGTTACTAGGCCAGCCCACAAAGGCCAACTTAGTCCCATTATAGTACAGATACATTATGATAGTAAGATGTAGATTTTAGGCCCTGTGAAAAAACAGCCACAAAATGCAGTAGAAGAAAGAAGAGTCTTCTGCTGTCTTTAGTTCTTAAAAACCAAACCAGATCAGAACAAAACAGATTTTCCCATCTTGCTTATTGATCCTTTTGTACTTTTACTTCCTTGACTGAACTTGAGTTGCTAACCTAGTTATTGAAGTGTAGCGCTAACCCAACCTTACTACATGATCTAAAGGGATCCTTGTTCCAAGATTATCTACTTTTTTTTTTTTTTTTTTTTTTTTTTTCTGTACGCGGGCCTCTCACTGCTGTGGCTTCTCCCGTTGCGGAGCACAGGCTCCGGACACACAGGCTCCGCGGCCATGGCTCGCGGGCCCAGCCGCTCCACGGCATGTGGGATCTTCCGGGACCGGGGCACGAACCCGTGTCCCCTGCATCGGCAGGCGGACTCTCAACCACTGCGCCACCAGGGAAGCCCCAAGATTATCTACTTTTTAAAAATTAATTTACACTAGTATTTATAGCACTGTATTTGCATACAAAAAGTGAGAAGGCATTCAGTTCGGGTGGATGAAACACCATGTTGGTAGGCTGCTCTGCCTATATATTTGCTTCCAAGGTTGGTTCACCAAAGCTGTTCTGCTTTCTACAGGTCCTTCTTTTTTCCATTTCTAAATACATAGATCCCTTGAAAAACTTGAAGGCTTTTCTGGAGATTCCTTTGGTGTCACAGATTGGCTTCTGAGGATGGAGGCAGTGGATAAAGTAAGTGGTTACATTTTGAGATTTTTTGTGAGTTGAGTTCTAGTTAAACTGAGACCTGTAAAATAAGCATTATCTTCTCAGTAGGCAGTTATCATCATTAGAGAGTTTTGTTAGTTTTATTCAGGAATACATGATGCGCTAGAGGTCCAAAATGGAGTGCTGGGGACCAGTGCAAGGGGAAAAGAGGGACAAGGACAGAGAACTGTTGAGGCGGCAGGGCTCCAAGTCTCATCCCTCTTCCGTCCCATGGCAACTTCTTCTTCCCCACTCCCAATTGTATTCAGGTACTTTGATCTGGTTCTATATATTAGATTAACTTTACTTGTTCTCTATGTTCAATTTTCATCTCATATTTTATTTAAAGAAAGGATTCCATTGCACAAAGACTTTTGAGAAGCACTAGATAAGATGATGTTTTGTGTCCATTCCAAATCTGAAATTCAATGGCTTGGTACTTAAAATCTCACCACTTATAACATCCTACCAATTATTTGAAATAATTGTTTGAAGTATTTTGTTTATATTCTTTGATGAATTTGAGAGAAATTAAATAAAATGTATTTTAAGTTTGATTATAAATACAAAATTTAAATGTTAATAATAGATAGTACATTTAACTTTAGAGCAAAAAAGTTTTTTTATTTCTTACAAGGCTTGATATTTTAAAACAGCATTGAGTCCCTATTCTACCATTTCCTAACACTGTGAACTGGATAATTGTCTTGAACTTCTTATTCTTCAATTTCCTCATCTGTAAAATGGAGATAATAGATGTATATACTTAGTGGTTATGGCAAAATGGTAAGACATTTAAAAGCTTTAGCAGACTGACTGGAATCTAGTAAGAACACATATAAATTAGTAATTATTATTATTGCTTATGTTGAAATCATCAACTCTTTGTTACTTGTTTGACCACCGAGAATTCAAGTAACTAATTTATGAAACCATGAAAAAAGAAAGAGAGAAAGAAAGACAGGAAAATTAGGACATCTAGAATAGTTTGAAGTAGAAATGCAAAGAAGGAAAACAGATGGGCAATATCCAGAAAGAAAGTTTTGCTCAGTACTGCCCATCTGCTACTCTTTGCCTGTGTGCTTTGCAAGTAATATAAAATTTCAAACAGCCAAGCAATATAATCCTCAATCTAGTTTAATTTGTGTTTGCACCTCATTGGCTGCTGGCAAGGGAATGGTTAGATTCAGATTTGATTATAAAGCCACATAGTCCTCATGTTTATCCCATGAGAGGCAAAGCTGTAAAAAGATTAAAATTAGTAGGAAGCAACTATTCTCCTTATGAATCAATTCTAGACACATTAGGCAGCTTTTCTCTTGCAACAGAGGTACTATTCAAGTAAAGGTGGTAGTGACTCTCTTCAATAATTTTTTTATTGAAAGTATCAAGCTCTCTTTAGTAGCATAATCTTCTTTGCCCACGAAAGTGTTAAGATTACTGTTTTTCATTTGAAAATTACATAATTTTCTAAAAGCACCATCATTATTTTTTCTCTTATTAATTTAAACTATGCTTATTCACAGTAAAAATAAATAGAAGTTTGTTTGACTCAGAAATTAGAGAATAATGCATTTTTCTCCTAACAGGAAAAAGTTGGTATTATTTTGTTTTCTTTTAATTTAATTTAATTCTTTTCTTTTCATTCCAGATCAGTTATCAGATGAAAAAATTTTTTAAAGCAGGACTAAAATAAACCTCTATATTTAGTAAGAAGTTACCAGTTTTTACAGAAATAAAGATGGTAAGGGATTAAGTCTATAGATTACTAGACCAAGTGATCGTTTTTCTGTTTTAATCAGTCAATTCAGGGACTTAAAGATGAATTTTAACATGAGTGATTTTTATTTATTTTTAATCCAGAAGAGGAAAGTATACTGAAGGCTTTTTTTCTCTATTCTCTTGGATGATTCTTGGTACCTAGGGATAGATATGCTCTAATGCGGTCAACAGCAATTCCCAACTGTCAGGGTCTTATAACAGCAAATGTTTATATCTCACTTACACTACATGTCACTTTAAAACCCAGGCCGGTGGTCCTGGCTTATTTGGAGCATTGCTAGTCCTCATGAGAGAGTGGGAGAGAAGCATAGTGAAGCACAGAATGACAAATACCACATTTCCCATTTCACTGGCCAAAGCAAGTCACACAGCAAGCCTGAGTTCAACACAGTGGGGAGGTGTAATCCCCCCATGGGTAGGGTCAGTATGTTTTGCAGCACTTGTCACAAATACAGCTAAAAGAGGTCTTGGCAAAGCCCTGTAGACTTGCATCAAAAATATGTAAGGAGAGAAGACTTTTAGTTGTAAGTTGGTTATTTCTCTAGTGTGGGAAGAGGTAGAAAAGATCAAATAGGAAGTAAGAAAGTTAAAACTAACACAACATTGTAAAGCAATTATACTCCAATAAAGACGTTAAAAAAAAAGAAGTAAGAAAGTTAAAATTGACCTTTTATCCTGAATATCACCTCTAGCCATTCCCAAATTACTCTGATTAAGAGTGTTCTGAGACTATGTGTCCTGACAAGAACAGGGTGTTTGAATTTTGTAAGGGCATCTTGCTCACTAACTGAAAATTAAGAGTCTGTCAAATCATTTTCTTTCTGAATACCTCTTTTTTTCCGCTACGCGGGCCTCTCACTGTTGTGGCCTCTCCCGTTGCGTAGCACAGGCTACAGACGCGCAGGCTCAGCGACCATGGCTCACGGGCCTAGCTGCTCTGCGGCATGTGGGATCTTCTGGACCGGGGCACGAACCTGCGTCCCCTGCATCGGCAGGTGGACTCTCAACCACTGTGCCACCAGGGAAGCCCCTGAATACCTCTTTTGATGTAAGTGTTCTTTCAGTGGAAAATTTCTGTAATACTACACTAGGTATAATAAACCTACAAGTACTTTGTCATTCTTTATATATTCCTTTTTTATAATTTTTGCCTTCATGTAGATCATGGAAATATTTTGCTCTCAAACTGTGATGCAATGTGAGGCAAAATAGGCTGGTGGGACATTTAATCCTAAAGAACATTATTTGACATTAAAATATAAATTTCAACCCTATTTTTTCTCCTCAGAAGAATGTTGATTCAGGGATCATTCTATATTTTTAAAATTCTAAGTCAAGGTTAATGATGCATTTTATGTTTCATATAAGGGTTTTAAGCTTATCTGCAGCATAAGTTACATAAAAAACCCTGAAAGGAGCAAATTTCCTCTAAAATAGTAGAAACTGTTTTATAGTATGCTTTATAATTTACATTAATAGCCATGAGAATTATTCTTTGAAACTTTTCATCTCTTCTGTGGTAGACGTCCCCTAATTACTCATTTAAATCTCTACTTTCTCTTCTGGTCTCTGTAAGAAGGGATGGGCCTTCCTTTCACTTGCCTTCTTGTTCTCCGTGAGGGATGTGGATTGACATTCCTGCCTCTCAGTCTCCTCACTCTGTCTTCTCCATGGGAGGAGGAGAGAACTATCTGGTTGATAACTACGGAGTGGGAATTGGGTATGTGAAGCCTAGGCTTTCTGCTTTTGGTGTTCACCTGCCTGCTCAGGTTCTCAGCCCCATAACAAAGTTTTATTTGGGTGGGCTCCATGGGAGTGCTTGTTGGTCCCCAAAGTTGACTGTCAGTAGGTGGATAAGTATCTGACTAACTTTGGGGTTGGGGCTTAAGGACTTGTGGCTACACAATTAAGCTACATTCTCCAACAGTACTATCATGTTATACTGATTTTCCATTACTCCTCTGCCTGACTTCTTTGTCTAACTTTTAATTGATTCTGAATTCAGGCAAGGAAAAAAATCGCTGTTCTTCAAACCCTAACCATCTATCCCTCTTTTAACCACTCCTACACTTTGCTTACATCTTCGGATTAACAACTTTACAATACCATGTTATTTTTTCCAGCTTTCCTCTTCCTCTTTGCCAGATTGAATTGGAATTTCTGGGGGTGGAGAAGGGCATCTATATTTTCAGAAAAACACATATTTTTTTTTTTTTTTTTTTTTTTTTTATTTTTTATTTTTTATTTTTTATTTTTTTTATTTTACAAATTTAATCAGTTATACATATACATATGTTCCCATATCCCCTCCCTTTTGCGTCTCCCTCCCACCCTCCCTATCCCACCCCTCCAGGCGGTCACAAAGAACCGAGCTGATCTCCCTGTGCTATGCGGCTGCTTCCCACTAGCTATCTACCTTACATTTGGTAGTGTATATATGTCCATGCCGCTCTTTCACTTTGTCACAGCTTACCCTTCCCCCTCCCCATATCCTCAAGTCCATGCTCTAGTAGGTCTGTGTCTTTATTCCTGTCTTACCCCTATGTTCTTGATGACATTTTTTTCTTAAATTCCATATATATGTGTCAGCATACAGTATTTGTCTTTCTCTTTCTGACTTACTTCACTCTGTATGACAGACTCTAGGTCCATCCACCTCATTACAAATAGCTCAATTTCATTTCTTTTTATGGCTGAGTAATATTCCATTGTATATATGTGCCACATCTTCTTTATCCATTCATCCGATGATGGACACTTAGGTTGTTTCCATCTCCGGGCTATTGTAAATAGGGCTGCTATGAACATTTTGGTACATGTCTCTTTTTGAATTATGGTTTTCTCAGGGTATATGCCCAGTAGTGGGATTGCTGGGTCATATGGTAGTTCTATTTGTAGTTTTTTAAGGAACCTCCATACTGTTCTCCATAGTGGCTGTACCAATTCACATTCCCACCAGCAGTGCAAGAGTGTTCCCTTTTTTCCACACCCTCTCCAGCATTTATTGTTTCTAGATTTTTTGATGATGGCCATTCTGACTGGTGTGAGATGATATCTCATTGTAGTTTTGATTTGCATTTCTCTAATGAGTAAAGATGTTGAGCATCCTTTCATGTGTTTGTTGGCTGTCTGTATATCTTCTGTGGAGAAATGTCTATTTAGGTCTTCTGCCCATTTTTGGATTGGGTTGTTTGTTTTTTTGCTATTGAGCTGCATGAGCTGCTTATAAATTTTGGAGATTAATCCTTTGTCAGTTGCTTCATTTGCAAATATTTTCTCCCATTCTGAGGGTTGTCTTTTCGTCTTGTTTATGGTTTCCTTTGCTGTGCAAAAGCTTTGAAGTTTCATTAGGTCCCATGTGTTTATTTTTGTCTTTATTTCCATTTCTCTAGGAGGTGGGTCAAAAAGGATCTTGCTGTGATTTATGTCATAGAGTGTTCTGCCTATGTTTTCCTCTAGGAGTTTGATAGTGTCTGGCCTTACATTTAGGTCTTTAATCCATTTTGAGCTAATTTTTGTGTATGGTGTTAGGGAGTGATCTAATCTCATACTTTTACATGTCCCTGTCCAGTTTTCCCAGCACCACTTATTGAAGAGACTGTCCTTTCTCCACTGTACATTCCTGCCTCCTTTATCAAAGATAAGGTGACCATATGTGCGTGGGTTTATCTCTGGGCTTTCTATCCTGTTCCATTGATCTATCTTTCTGTTTTTGTGCCAGTACCATACTGTCTTGATTACTGTAGCTTTGTAGTATAGTCTGAAGTCAGGGAGCCTGATTCCTCCAGCTCCATTTTTCGTTCTCAAGATTGCTTTGGCTATTCGGGGTCTTTTGTGTTTCCATACAAATTGTGAAATTTTTTGTTCTAGTTCTGTGAAAAATGCCATTGGTAGTTTGATAGGTATTGCATTGAATCTGTAGATTGCTTTGGGTAGTAGAGTCATTTTCACAATGTTGATTCTTCCAATCCAAGAACATGGTACATCTCTCCATCTATTTGTATCATCTTTAATTTCTTTCATCAGTGTCTTATAATTTTCTGCATACAGGTCTTTTGTCTCCTTAGGTAGGTTTATTCCTAGATATTTTATTCTTTTTGTTGCAATGGTAAATGGGAGTGTTTCCTTGATTTCACTTTCAGATTTTTCATCATTAGTATATAGGAATGCCAGAGATTTCTGTGCATTAATTTTGTATCCTGCAACTTCACCAAATTCATTGATTAGCTCTAGTAGTTTTCTGGTAGCATCTTTAGGATTCTCTATGTATAGTATCATGTCATCTGCAAACAGTGACAGCTTTACTTCTTCTTTTCCCATTTGGATTCCTTTTATTTCCTTTTCTTCTCTGATTGCTGTGGCTAAAACTTCCAAAACTATGTTGAATAAGAGTGGTGAGAGTGGGCAACCTTGTCTTGTTCCTGATCTTAGTGGAAATGGTTTCAGTTTTTCACCATTGAGGACGATGCTGGCTGTGGGTTTGTCATATATGGCCTTTATTATGTTGAGGAAAGTTCCCTCTATGCCTACTTTCTGCAGGGTTTTTATCATAAATGGGTGTTGAATTTTGTCAAAAGCTTTCTCTGCATCTATTGAGATGATCATATGGTTTTTCTCCTTCAACTTGTTAATATGGTGTATCACATTGATTGATTTGCGTATATTGAAGAATCCTTGCATTCCTGGAATAAACCCCACTTGATCATGGTGTATGATCCTTTTAATGTGCTGTTGGATTCTGTTTGCTAGTATTTTGTTGAGGATTTTTGCATCTATGTTCATCAGTGATATTGGCCTGTAGTTTTCTTTCTTTGTGACATCCTTGTCTGGTTTTGGTATCAAGGTGATGGTGGCCTCGTAGAATGAGTTTGGGAGTGTTCCTCCCTCTGCTATATTTTGGAAGAGTTTGAGAAGGATAGGTGTTAGCTCTTCTCTAAATGCTTGATAGAATTCGCCTGTGAAGCCATCTGGTCCTGGGCTTTTGTTTGTTGGAAGATTTTTAATCACAGTTTCAATTTCAGTGCTTGTGATTGGTCTGTTCATATTTTCTATTTCTTCCTGATTCAGTCTTGGCAGGTTGTGCATTTCTAAGAATTTGTCCATTTCTTCCAGGTTGTCCATTTTATTGGCATAGAGTTGCTTATAGTAATCTCTCATGATCTTTTGTATTTCTGCAGTGTCAGTTGTTACTTCTCCTTTTTCATTTCTAATTCTATTGATTTGAGTCTTCTCCCTTTTTTTCTTGATGAGTCTGGCTAATGGTTTATCAATTTTGTTTATCTTCTCAAAGAACCAGCTTTTAGTTTTATTGATCTTTGCTATCGTTTCCTTCATTTCTTTTTCATTTATTTCTGATCTGATTTTTATGATTTCTTTCCTTCTGCTAACTTTGGGATGTTTTTGTTCTTCTTTCTCTAATTGCTTTAGGTGCAAGGTTAGGTTGTTTATTCGAGATATTTCCTGTTTCTTAAGGTGGGATTGTATTGCCATAAACTTCCCTCTTAGAACTGCTTTTGCTGCATCCTATAGGTTTTGGGTCGTCGTGTCTCCATTGTCATTTGTTTCTAGGTATTTTTTAATTTCCTCTTTGATTTCTTCAGTGATCACTTCGTTATTAAGTAGTGTATTGTTTAGCCTCCATGTGTTTGTATGTTTTACAGCTCTTTTCCTGTAATTGATATCTAGTCTCATAGCATTGTGGTCGGAAAAGATACTTGATACAATTTCAATTTTCTTAAATTTACCAAGGCTTGATTTGTGACCCAAGATATGATCTATCCTGGAGAATGTTCCATGAGCACTTGAGAAAAATGTGTATTCTGTTGTTTTTGGATGGAATGTCCTATAAATATCAATTAAGTCCATCTTGTTTAATGTATCATTTAAAGCTTGTGTTTCCTTATTTATTTTCATTTTGGATGACCTGTCCATTGGTGAAAGTGGGGTGTTAAAGTCCCCTACTATGATTGTGTTACTGTCCATTTCTCCTTTTATGGCTGTTAATATTTCCCTTATGTATTGAGGTGCTCCTATGTTTGGTGCATAAATATTTACAATTGTTATATCTTCTTCTTGGATTGATCCCTTGATCATTATGTAGTGTCCTTCTTTTTCTCTTCTAGTAGTCTTTATTTTAAAGTCTATTTTGTCTGATATGAGAATTGCTACTCCAGCTTTCTTTTGGTTTCCATTTGCATGGAATATCTTTTTCCATCCCCTTACTTTCAGTCTGTATGTGTCTCTAGGTCTGAAGTGGGTCTCTTGTAGACAGCATATATATGGGTCTTGTTTTTGTATCCATTCAGCCAGTCTGTGTCTTTTGGTGGGAGCATTTAGTCCATTTACATTTAAGGTAATTATTGATATGTATGTTCCTATTCCCATTTTCTTAATTGTTTTGGGTTCGTTATTGTAGTTCTTTTCCTTCTGTTGTGTTTCTTGCCTAGAGAAGTTCCTTTAGCATTTGTTGTAAAGCTGGTTTGGTGGTGCTGAACTCTCTCAGCTTTTGCTTGTCTGTAAACGTTTTAATTTCTCCATCAAATCTGAATGAGATCCTTGCTGGGTAGAGTAATCTTGGTTGCAGGTTTTTCTCCTTCATCACTTTAAGTATGTCCTGCCACTCCCTTCTGGCTTGTAGAGTTTCTGCTGAGAGATCAGCTGTTATCCTGATGGGGATTCCCTTGTGTGTTATTTGTTGTTTTTGCCTTGCTGCTTTTAATATGATTTCTTTGTGTTTAATTTTTGACAGTTTGATTAATATGTGTCTTGGTGTATTTCTCCTTGGATTTATTCTGTATGGGACTCTCTGTGCCTCCTGGACTTGATTAACTATTTCCTTTCCCATATTGGGGAAGTTTTCAACTATAATCTCTTCAAATATTTTCTCAGTCCCTTTCTTTTTCTCTTCTTCTTCTGGAACCCCTATAATTCGAATGTTGGTGCGTTTAATGTTGTCCCAGAGGTCTCTGAGACTGTCCTCTGTTCTTTTCATTCTTTTTTCTTTATTTTGCTGTGCAGCAGTTATTTCCACTATTTTATCTTCCACCTCACTTATCCGTTCTTCTGCCTCAGTTATTCTGCTATTGATCCCATCTAGAGTATTTTTTATTTCATGTATTGTGTTTTTAATCGATGCTTGATTCATCTTTAGTTCTTCTAGGTCCTTGTTAACTGTTTCTTGCATTTTGTCTTTTCTATTTCCAAGATTTTGGGTCATCTTTACCATCATTATTCTGAATTCTTTTTCAGATAGACTGCCTATTACCTCTTCATTTGTTAGGTCTGGTGGGTTTTTATCTTGCTCCTTCTCCTGCTGTGTGTTTTTCTGTCTTCTCATTTTGCTTATGTTACTGTGTTTGGGGTCTCCTCTTTGCAGGCTGCAGGTTCGTAGTTCCCGTTGTTTTTGGTGTCTGTCCCCAGTGGCTAAGGTTGGTTTAGTGGGTTGTGTAGGCTTCTTGGTGGAGGGGACTACTGCCTGTGTTCTGGTGGATGAGGCTGGATCTTGTCTTTCTGGTGGGCAGGTCCACGTCTGGTGGTGTGTTTTGGGGTGTTTGCGGACTTTTTATGATTTGAGGCAGCCTCTCTGCTAATGGGTGGTGTTGTGTTCCTGTCTTGCTAGTTGTTTGGCATAGGGTGTCCAGCACTGTAGCTTGCTGGTCGTTGAGTGAAGCTGGGTGCTGGTGTTGAGATGGAGATCTCTGGAAGATTTTCGCCGTTTGATATTATGTGGAGCTGGGAGGTCTCTTGTGGACCAGTGTCCTGAAGTTCGCTCTCCCACCTCAGAGGCACAGCACTGACTCCTGGCTCCTCAATTTGGGATGATTTGTTGTCTATTCATGTATTCCACAGATGCAGGGTACATGAAGTTGATTGTGGAGCTTTAATCCGCTGCTTCTGAGGCTGCTGGGAGAGGTTTCCCTTTCTCTTCTTTGTTCTCACAGCTCCTGGGTCTCAGCTTTGGATTTGGCCCCGCCTCTGCGTGTAGGTCGCCGGAGGGCGTCTGTTCTTCGCTCAGACAGGACAGGGTTAAAGGAGCAGCCTCTTCGGGGACTCTGGTTCACTCAGGCCGGGCGGGAGGGAGGGGCACGGAGTGCGGGGCGAGCCTGCAGCGGCAGAGGTCGGCGTGACGTTGCACCAGCCCGAGGCGCGCCGTGCGTTCTCCCAGGGAAGCCGCCCCTTGATCCCGGGACCCCGGCAGTGGCAGGCTGCACAGGCTCCCGGAAGGGCTGTGTGGACAGTGACCTGCGCTCGCACACAGGCTTGTTGGCGGCGGCAGCAGCAGCCCCAGCGTCCCACGCCCGTCTCTGGGTTCCGCGCTTTCAGCCGCGACTCGCGCCCGTCTCTGGAGCTCCTTTACGGGGCGCTCTTAATCCCCTCTCCTCGCGCACCAGGAAACCAAGAGGGAAGAAAAAGTCTCCTGCCTCTTCGGCAGCTCCAGAGTTTTCCCGGACTCCCTCCCGGCTAGCTGTGGCACATTAGCCCCCTTCAGGCTGAGTTCTCGCCGCCAGTCCCAGTCCTCTCCCTGCGCTCTGACCGAAGCCCGAGCCTCAGCTCCAGTGCCGCCCGCCCTGGCGGGGGAGCAGACAAGCCTCTCGGGCTGGTGAGTGCCGCTCGGCACCACTCCTCTGTGCGGGAATCTCTCTGCTTTGCCCTACCCAGGTATGTGGGGAGTTTCTTGCCTTTTGGGAGGTCTGGGGTCTTCTGCCAGCGTTCAGTAGGTGTTCTGTCGGAGTTGTTGCACGTGTAGCTGTATTTCTGGTGTATCTCAAACACATATTTTTTGATGTGCTCCTAAGTTAATGAAGATATTGACTTATATCAGTTATATCTTTTGCATGTATTTTTCATGTTTGTGTTTATATTTTCATTTTATTTATAATTTTTGAGAAAATAAACATATGAAATTTACTAATAAAGGTTATTTGTCTTTTTTAATCTGTTTTCATTTCTATCCCCCTCTTCTAAGAGCTGAACATTTTCTTGTAGATTTTTAGTGTTTGAATTTAAAGTAGGTTATTTAAGATCACTACAAAGATGATCTGTGAATATATGCATATTGTTTTAAAAAGCTTTAAATCATACAGAAACATATTTACTAAAACTTGAAAATTCTCCATTAACAACACTTGCATCCTTATATGTAATCACTGAGAACAATTTGGTACATGTAGATAGTTTTATATTCCTGATTTTAATGTAAAAATACATATTGCTTAGAGGCTTTTTAAACAATACATCTTGGTAAAATTTCCATGCCTTGTTTTGATAAATGCATGGGATTCTATAGAAAAGACAGATCATAATTTATCTAACCAGTTCTCAATGAATAGACTTTAGGTTTCCAATTATGTACCATTGCAATCACTCCTGCAATGATCATCTGTGTACCCATATTTATTTGCTCACTTGTGCAACTATAGGCTTTCTTCCTACAGCTATGTATGAGCTCCTAAAAACCTCATGTTCTTCAAAATAGTGCAATTAAAATACCAGGACATAAAATAGAGTTGTGGCAGACTACTCAATACCGATGCACATTTGAAATTAGAGCACCACCACAAAACCAAATTGATACTTAGGAAGATCATGTGGACAGTCAGGGCAAGAGAGCTTTGTGTGCCGGGGGGACTGTCACAGTGGATACTAAAAATGTACAAAATTACTAACTTAAAATGCTGATAAGAGTAGGGCTGGTGGTGCTGAAGGTGTACAGATTAAGTGTAGCCATAAATTGGGTGAATGCCATGAAGGTGGCAATACAAATTGCCAAAGATGAAAGCGACATAAGGCTGAGGGTGAGCAATCATGGGAGAGGCCTGGGCTCAGGCACTGATTTTTAATTTTTAAAAATAAAGCTGAATGGAGTCCTGATTCTACTGTATCATCAGCCCAGCTATGGGCTTTTTCCTTTTCTGCTTAAGGTTGTATTTTTACTTTTGCTTTGTCTGCTTCCTTTGCCTGGAAAAAATAATGTATAAATCTACATAGCATCTGTGTTTCTGCATCTACTCCCTTACTTATGAATCAAGTATGAGTAATTCAAATTAGAGAAACATGGGCTGAGGTAAAGACAGACTGTGTTTATGAAATATATGTTTCTGCAAGAGGAATAATTGGGTCAAAGGCAATGTATGTTTCAAATGTGTGGATTCTGTCAAACTGTTCCTCAAAAGCATAATAAGAATTTCTGACCACAGAGTATGAGGAAGTCTATTTTCCTATTATTTTCACCAGCACTAGGTAAAATTAACCTTTAAATTTTGTGATCAATTTATTTCACTTCCCTGGACAGTATATGAGCACCCCATTATCATGTTTTGTCCAACCTTTGAAAGTTTTGACTTATTTTTGCCAACCTAATAGTTGACAACTGTCATTTCATTGTTTTAAGTTGTGTTTTCCTACTAAGAAGGATGAGTGCTTTTCTGTTTGTGTATTGCTATTCACATTTTACTTTCTGTGAATATCCTCCATATATTCTTTGCCCACTTTTCAATTTGCCTTTTTCTTGTTGAATTTATAAAGGTATTTTATATATTCTAGGTACTAAACTCTAATCTCTTATACATTACACATATTTTCTACTTGTCTGTTGTTTATCTGTTCATTTTATTTATTTTAATGTTGATACTATTTATGAATTTTGAATTTTAGAATGTTGTCTTCCCTTTTACTGTATTTCCTTCTAATGATTTTATGATTTTATTTTTAACAGTTTTAAAAGCTAGCTTCTTAATCCACTGGAAATTTGATTTTGTGAAAAGTGTGAAGCAAGGAAATCCTGTGGGCTGTACCTTTAAAATATATCCAAAATCTGTCACTTCTCTCCACCCCGGCTACTCCTCTGGTTCAAGCCATCTTCACAAGTTCTGGATTTCTGCAGTAGCCAGCTAACTCATCGTCGTATGCATATACTTGCTCATGACAGGCTACTTTCAACAAAACAACCAGAGACATCTTTTTAAAAAGCAATATAGCAATAGCTGCCCTTTTCACTCAGAGTGAAACCAATGTCCTTAAAAAGGCTAAAATGATCTGGCCCCATCACCACCTACCTGTCACTTACCACTTTGTCTACCCCTTCCTCTGTCCCTCACCATCTTCCACTGTGCATTGGCTTCAGTTTATACTCAACCCCTGACTTGTGCACTTTGCCTTGCTTTCTACTTAGAGTAGTGGCTTGCTGTGTCCCACAGGCCTGGAGCCAGATTGCTGCTATGGCAGCTGCTTTTGCTTTAGACTGACACTGCCACTGTGCCTGCTGCTCCTGATCCCCCTTTAAAGTCTGGGTATAACCCGTCTTGCTTCCTGTTTCTATGTTCCATGTTGCCACGGGTTTTCAAGACACGGGCAGCAGCTCTCCGTTTCACTAAGCACCACACATGTGCTGCTTGGAAGTCGGAGGGGCTAATTCCTAAAAGATGAACTTTGACTGAAGGGGGATGGGAGTGAGTGGATAAATTCTTTCTTCTTCCTCTCTTTAAAGGCAGAGTAGCTTTGTGTGATCTCCCTGAGAATGGCTCGCATGACTCAGCCATCAGTTTGCATAAAGCCGTGTCCTGGTCCATAACACTCTGCCTTATTTTGTTCTATCTCATCCCCTGCTCTACTCCATTTTCCCAGTGTTCATGCTTCCCTGGGATTGTACTTCCCAATAAAACATTAGCAGAAATATGTTTCCTTCAGAGTTTGTTTTCTAGTAGAACATTGAGTGCAAATGTTTATTCTAAGTTATTTTGTATCCTTACATTTGTTTCTAGACTAGCTATGTCTTCTAATTATTCCCTTCACACCCACTCCTCAACTTCATAGAGAAATCTATTCCCTTGAATGTGTGGTCTGTTCATGGGATGACTGAAATGTGATAGAAGAACTAAAAATAACCAACTGGATATCTCCAATGGCAGTCACCTCAACATTTCTAACTCACACCTGGCGGTCTTCCTGTATTTCCTATCTCAGTATTAACACTGCCAGACAGCCAGTTGCTCCAACCTGAAACTTTAGAATGATCCTTAAATCCCCATATCCGGTTGGTTAGCACGTCTTGTTAATGCACTTGCTCGAACATCTCCAAAATATTTTCTCTTCTCCCTACTGACCCTGCATTCATCAGAGTCCTGTGCTCTGTCAAGTCTCAGCTTAAGTGTCACATCCTCAGAGGGGCTCTCCTGACACCCTCTTTAAAGAGTCTTCACTTTACAGTTACAGTTATATCACCCTGTTTATTTCCTTCATAGTGTTATAACAAATTATAATGACATTTAAAACTTTTTACTAATTATTTGTTTCTTCATTGGAATGTAAGTGCTATGACAGTAGGGCCTTGCCTATCTTGTTTTCTGTAGTAGTCACAATGTCTAGTTTCTAGCTCATAGGAGGCACTTTATAAAGATTTGTTACAAGAATGAATGAATGAAGAACACATTGCTTTCTATTAGGGTCATTTGATTCCACTTTCCTTACCCATCTCTTCTAATCAACCCTCCACCCTGATAGAATTGTTTATCAAAAACAGAGATCTGATCACGTTATTTCCCAGTTTAAAAACTTTCTTTATCTTCATAAGTACAAGATAGACATCAATTTCCACAGCCTATAAAAAGTGGTAAAATTACTTTTAGCCTATTTTTTTTAACAGGAAAACAGCAATTTTTTTTTGGAATTTGGTATATCTTTTAAAATTTTTATACAATTTTTAAACATTACTTTCCATTTACAGTTATTAGAAAACGTTGGCTATTATCCTCTGTGTTGTACAATACATCCTTGTAGCCTATTTTTTTTTTAACATCTCTGTTGGAGTATAATTGCTTTACAATGTTGTGTTAGTTTCTGCTGTATAACAAAGTGAATCAGCTATATCTATATATATATTCCCAGATCCCCTCCCTCTTGCGTCTCCTTCCCATCCTCCCTATCCCATCCCTCTAGGTGGTCACAAAGCATGGAGCTGATCTCCCTGTGCTGTGCAGCTGCTTGTAGCTTATTTTATATCCAGTAGTTTTTGCCTCCCACTGCCCCTTCCCTCCACCCCAAACTGGGAACCATGATTTTGTTCTCTTTATCTGTGAGTATGCTTCATTTTTTGTTATATTCACTACTTTGTTGTATTTTTTAGATTCCATGTGTAAGTGATATTATACAGTATTTGTCTTTCTCTATATGACATATTTCACTTAGCATAATGCCCTCCAAGTCCATCCATGTTGCTGCAAATGGCAAATTTTGTTCTTTTTTATGGCTGAGTAGTATTCCATTATATATATGTACTGCATCTTCTTTATCCATTCATCTCTTGATGGACACTTAGGTTGCTTCCATATCTTGGCAATTGTAAATAATGATGCTATGAACATTGGGGTGTATGTATCTTTTTGAATTAGTGTTTTTGTTTTTTGGGGGATATATACCCAGTGGTGGAATTAATGGGTCTTATGGCAGAGAAATGAAGGAAACAATCCCATTTATCATTGCATCAAAATGAATAAAAAACGTAGGAATAAACCTACCTAAGGAGGCAAAAGACTTGTACTCTGAAAAGTATAAGACACTGATGAAAGAAATTGAAGACAACACAAACAGATGGAAAGATATACCATGTTCTTGGATTGGATGAATAAATATTATTAAAATGACCATACGACCCAAGGCAATATGCAGATTCAGTGCAATCCCTGTGAAAATACCAATGGCATTTTTCACAGAACTAGAAAAAAGTAATTTAAAATTTGTAAGGAAATATGGCCCCGAATAACCAAAACAATCTTGAGAAAGAAGAACATAGCTGGAGGAATCATGCTCTCTGACTTCAGACTATACTATAATGCTACAATAATCAAAACAGTATGCTGCTGGCATGAAAATAGAATTAGATCAATGGAACAGGATAAAAAGCCCAGAAATAAAACCATGCACTTATAGTCAATTAATCTATGATAAAGGAGGCAAGAATATACAATGGAGAAATGACAGTCTCTTCAACAAGTGGTGCTGGGAAAACTGGATAACTACATGTAAAAGAATGAAATTAGAACATTAGAGCACCATATACAAAAATAAACTCAAAATGGATTAAAGAACTAAATGTAAGACTGGATACCATAAAATTCCCAGAGGAAAACATAAGCAGAACACTCTTTGACATAAATCATGGCAATATTTTTTTGGATCTATCTCCTAGAATAACAGAAATAAAAACAAAAATAAGCAAATGTGACTTCATTAAACTCAAAAGCTTTTGCACAGCAAAGGAAACCATCAACAAAACAAAAAGACAACCTACTGATTGGGAGAAAATATTTGCAAATGCCATGACCAATAAGGGATTAATATCCAACATATATTAACAGCTCATACAACTCAACATCAAAAAAAAAAAAAAAACACAAAAAAACCGAACCTGATTAAAAGAATAAACAGAAGAGCTGACATTTTTTCCAAAGAGGAAATACAGAAGACAAACAGGCACATGAAAAGATGCTCAACATCACTAATCATCAGGGAGATGCAAATGAAAACCACAATTAGATGTAACTTCACTCCTGTCAGAATGGCTGTCATCAAAAAGACCACAAATTACAAATGTTGGCGAGGATGTGGAGAAAAGGGAACCCTTGTACACTGTTGATAGGAATGTAGATTGGTCTGGCCACTGTGAAAAACAGTATGGCAGTTTCTCAAAAAACTAAAATTAGAAGTACTTTTAATGTACTTTAAATGAGGTTTTAAGTAGAATTGAATGTACAGTACTAGGTCAAAATCTTAAAATTCATATTTGGTCTTAAATTATGCATTTAAAAAACATGATTATAGTTTTGGAATTTAAAAAAGCTCATGAATTTGTATAGATTTTATCCTTTTTTTTAAAACATCTTTATTGGAGTATAAATGCTTTGCAATGGGGTGTTAGTTTCTTCTGTATAACAAAGTGAATCAGCTATATATATACATATATCCCCATATCTTCTCCCTCTTGCGTCTCCCTCCACCCTCCCTATCCCACCCTTATCCTTCCTTCACAGATATTTTTGACTTAATTTTTTACATAGATTAAGTTTTATTTTTTCTCTTTTCCATATGTTTCCTTTATTTTTCTATTTTAAAATTTCATTTGTTAGCTTTTTTCTATATTTTAGAATGTTAACAGTTAAACACTATCTTTTTCTAGATAGAGCTATAGAAATTACACATAAAATAATTGTATTTTGTGATTAGCCTGTGGGGTTGATTTGTCTTATGCCATTATCTCTTTGCAGATTATATGTTTGTGTGTGGCAATTACTAAAAATTTACATTTTAATATCTCGTCCTCTTTAAATAAAAATAATTTAAAAATCATACATATTTGACATTAAAAGTGTGTATTGGCCATATAATTCATTTTTAATAGTTTTCTATATCATATTTGTCCTACAATATATAGGGGATTTTTTTTACTACTAAATTTATTTCTATACAATTTAATGGTATGATTTAATCAATTCCTTCAAAGTAAAATATAAAATAGTATTTCTATGTTTTTTTGTTTGCAGAGTATTTTAACAATTTTATCTTGAATTTATATTTTGTTCCTTTCAGATCTATGCTGTTTTTACTTATACATTTTTCTTTTTAAGTTAGTCTTTTAAATTACAGTTGACCCTTGAACAATGTGGGGGTTAGGGGTGGCAACTCTCTGTTCAGTCAAAAATACATGTATAACTTATAATTGACCCTCCATATTCATGGTTCCTTTACATATATGGTTCTTCTGTTTCTGCAGTTCTGCATCCTCAGATTCAACCAGCCGTGGATCATGTAGTACTGTGTTTACTATTAAAAAAAGAATCCATGCATAATCGGACCCACATAGTTCAAACTTGTATTATCCAAGGGTCAACTGTATATAGATAAAACACTCCTTTTGATAAAAAAATTCCTACTTTGTAAATCAACTCTTTAATTTCCTGACCTTCAATACTACTTTGTAGGGTAAAGTGTTCCCACATTTATTGCCAATCTGATATTTTGTGATTAATTACTTAGAGAATATATTTTGGTAAATAAGTCTTCAGCTTATTAATAAGTAGTGCTATGACTTCCCCATTATTTAATATGGATAAATTCAACAAATAGTCTGACATAATTTTACAGATTTGTAAGAAATGCTAATTAGGTTAACCACAATTATTTTTCCTGTTCTTGATCTTCTCATGTTTTCTTAAAGTACAACTTGTGAGGAGCTGTTAAGTATAATTTGAAAAAAACTTTTAAACACTGTGAGCCATTTCAAAGGTCATATTATTAATATGAAGAGTAATAAAATAGTCTCAGGCTATGATCATCAAAATTGTTCTGCTCATTACATTTCTTAAATCATTAGGATGAATTATGATTATTTGTATCTAGTCTTTTTAAAAAAATATTTAAAGAGTGTAACTTTGAGTCATTTACTCCTAGCCATGAAGGACTAATAGGTACTGAATTTTCTATATATAAACAAGTAGGGAAAAATGTGAACAACTGGGGAAAATATAAACATGCTGTTTTAAGACACTAGATGATAGGCAGTGCAAATCTGTATGTCTTGAGAAAAAAGAAACACACTAGATAGTGCCAGTGATTAAACCAACTTTCTGCTGGAGACAGTTTATGACCTATAGCAGTCCCACTGAATTGCAGAGATAGAGATCAGAGTTTGGGGAGGCAACTTAAATTCGCAAAGCAGAGTACTGGAGAAGAGTGATTTTGAGGGATAAAGCTCCAGGAATCTCTTTGTGGGTCCCCTTGTATTTTTGACTGAATGTCGTTTCTCCAGCAAAAGTTGAAACTCTATGAAACCATGCAAAGAATTACAAGGGAGTTGTAGTTGAACACACAGGACTGGAAGACATGTCATTTTCAGCCAGCCACAATGAAGAGATATTACTTAACAATTCTATAATCCCGTACTGAACTTAGAGGAGTGATGCATTAATAGGAGAGCTAAACTAGACCTAAAGTGAAGGCTACCATATTTATACCCTAAAAAAATCTTAAAAACTAACACTGAAAGGATCATGCTGATCTACAAAACACTTAATCTTAGCCAAAAGGCCAAGAAGTGATTAATCCACAAAACAAAAACCATTATTCTTCAAAGGAAGAAATCAAAGTCCAGACACTCAACAACATAGAATTTATAATACTTCATCACTTTAACAGTCAGTCAATAATTACTAGATACACAAAGAAGCAGAAATATATGATCCATGGTAAAAAAAAATACATTAAAAAATACATTGATAGAAACAGAATCAGAAATAACAGAGATGTTTGAATAAGTAGATAAGAACTTCAAAACATCCATTGTAAATATTTTCAAAAAGTTAAAAGTTAAATTTGAACACAAGAAGAGTAGAAAAGGGAAGCATAAAATTAAAACTAACAATTTGTTTACTTAAAAAATGCAATATAAAACAGAAAAAATGTGCTGTAAATGGGCTTGAAAGCAGATTAGATGCTGAAGAAGAAAAGATAACACATAGTGCTATAGACTGAATGTTTATGTCCTTTCAAAAATCATGTGATAAAACCTAATCTCTAATGTGATGGTATTTGGAGGTGGTGCCTTTGGGAGGTGATTAGGTCATGAGGGTAGAGACCTCATGAGTGAAATTAGTGCTCTTATAAGAGAGACCCCAGAGAGCTCCCTTACCCATCTGCCATGTGGTCTATGAACCAGGAAATAAACTGTCACCATACACTGAATCTGCCAGCCTCTTGATCTTGGACTTCCTAGCCTCAAGAACTCCGAGAAATAAATTTCTGTTGTTTATAAGCCACCAAGTCTATGATAATTTGTTATAGCAGCCTAAACAAAGACACATAGATACAGCAATAGAAAGTAACCAAACTGAAGCACAAAGAGAAAAAGGAATTTAAAAAAAATGAATAGAATGAGAACTGATCTCAGAAGTAGAGGCAGACAGGGGTGGGGGTGGGAAAGGACATAAGAGATTATAGAAGAAATTACTTAAATTTTCTTAAATTTTATGAAAACTCTAAGCTCACAGTTCCAAGAAGCTCAATGATCCCTAAGCAGTATAAACATCAAAGAAATCCATATCAAGGTACATAATAAAAAAATTTACCAAACCAAGGATTATATAATAATCTTAAAATCAGCCTGAATAAAGAGAAACAAAATAATAATTACAGACTTGTCATCAGAAATTATGCAATCTAGAATATAATGCAACATCTAAAAGTTGTATATTGCATGCCATTTATATATACACACAATATATGTACATATATGTAGACCATTATAATAATGTATATTATGATGTATAATAGTGTTATTATATCAATGTATATATGTACTAGACATATATGTGTATATATCACATATATACACAATAGTACAATAGTGCAGGTATAAATAGAATACTAAAAAATAATTATTCAAAAAGAAAGGAGAAAAAGAAAAAAAGAATAAAGAATAGATGGAGGAAATAGAAAACATAAAAACTGGTATATTTAACCCAATCATATCAATAATTATATTAAGTGTAAAGTGTCTAAACAAGAACTGCATGATAGAACTTTCAGTTATAAAAGAAATATTCCTTTTCCACATATAGCCTATATTGTCCACATGTGGCTTTTGAACATTTGAACTATGCCTAGGGTGAGTGAAGATTGGAATTTTTAATTTATTTTATTTTAATTTATTTAAGTTTAAATTTAAACAGCCATATGTGGTTAGTGGTTACTGCATTAGATAGTGTAGGTCTAAACACTCCAATAAGAAGGCAGTAGTTATCAATCTAGATGAAAAAGCAAGATTCAATTATATATTGGCTGTAAGAGACACTCTGTATATATGAAGATTCAGATTGAAAAGTAAAGGATGGAAAAAATATGCTAAGCAAACATTAATTATCAGAAATATGGAGTAGATATATGAATAATAAAAAAATGGATTTTAGATGAAAAATATTAATAGAGATAAGAAGAGATTTCATAGTGATAACAGATTAAAATTTGAGGAAGACATAACAATACTAGTGTGTATACACTGAGCTTCTTATTTCACAAAGCAAAATCTTACAGGATTGTGGTTGTTTTAAAACATACCCACAAATTTTCTGATACTCTTTCTTCAAAAGGTGGAGGCTAATTCCCCATTCCTTGAGTGTGATTTATACTTATCCTGCTTCTATTGAATAAAATTTGACAAAAGAGATGGTATGTGATTTCTGCGACTAGCTCATAAATAGCATTGTAGATTCCTCCTTCCTTTCTTCACCCAAGTGAAGAAAACCACCAAATAAATGGTTCTGAATTCCTGATCCATAGTAACTTTGAGATAATAAATGTTTATTACTTTAAGCTTCCAAATGTGGGCATAATTTGTTATGAAGCAATAGATAATATAAGACTCGAAAGGTAAAATAGAAATATTAATAATTACAGTGGGAGATTTCAATATTTATCTCTTAGTAATTGATAGACCAAAAAGCAAATGAATAAGTATAAAAAAACCCACTATCAACCAGTTTGACCTAATTAACCTTTATAGAACTTTCCACCCCAGAACAGCAGAATGCCATTGTTTTCAATTGAATATGGAACATTCATTAAGATAGACAATGTGCTAGTATTAAGAACAAGTCTCAATATATTTAAAAGTATTTAAATACAACCTCTGACCATAACAGACTGAAACTAGAAATTAATGACAATAAAATATCTAGAAAGACCTCCAAAAATTAGATATTAACAACTGTCTTAATCCATTTCAGCTGCTATAACAAAATATCATAGACTGGGTAGCTTATAAAGAACAGACATTTATTTCTCACAGTTTTGGAGACTGAGAAGTACAAGATCCAGGTGTCAGCACATTTGGTGTCTGGTGAGGACCTGTTTCCATGTCTTTTTGTTGTGTCCTCATATGGTGAAAGGGGGGCAAGGGAGCTCTCAAGTCTCTTTCATAAGGGTACTAATCCTATTCATGAGGCTCAGTCCTCATGACCTGATCACATTCCAAGGGCCTCACCTCCTAATACCATCATATTAGGCATTAGAATTTCAACATATAAATCTTGGGGAGATACAAACATTGAGACCATAGCAACAACACACTTCGAAATAAAATATGTCAAATAAATCACAAAAGAAAATTTTAAAAATATTTTGAATTGAATTAAAAAATATTTAAATTCCAAATTTGTTATTTGTAGCTAAGGCTCTACTTAGTGAAAAATTCAGAGCTTTAAGAGTCTTTTAATAAATATTAATATAAAGTTATAATAGTGATATAAGTTATATAAGAAGAAAGGTCTATAATTAGTGATCTAAGTTTCCACCATAAGAAACTAAAAAGAAGAGTGAAGTAAACCTAAAATAAATAGAAGGAAGGAAAATTTAATGATACAAGGAAAAATGAATGAAACAGAAAATTGACAAACAATAAAAAAAAATCACTGAAACCAAAAGTTCATTCTTTGAAAGAATGAATAAAATTGACAAGCCTCTATGAAAAAAGGCTGATATAAAAAAATAGAGGAGGGACTTCCCTGGTGGCTTAGTGGTTAAGAATCTGCCTGCTGATGCGGGGACACAGGCTTGAGCCCTGGTCTGGGAAGATCCCACATGCCGTGGAGCAACTAAGCCCGTGTGTCACAACTACTGAGCCTGTGCTCTAGAGCCTGCAAGCCACAACTACTGAGCCCACATGCTACAACTACTAAAGCCCACCCGCCTAGAACCCAT
The DNA here is from genome assembly GCF_025265405.1 of Mesoplodon densirostris. NCBI lineage: Eukaryota > Metazoa > Chordata > Mammalia > Artiodactyla > Ziphiidae > Mesoplodon > Mesoplodon densirostris. Next base: position 34,224,790 of record NC_082672.1, on the reverse strand, counting down.
GCTCTGCAACAAGAGAAGCCACCACAATAAGAAGCCCATGCACTGTAACAAAGAGCAGCTCCCACTTGCCACAACTAGAGAAAGCCCACGTGCAGCAGTGAAGACCCAATGCAGCCAAAAATAAATAAATAAATTTATTTAAAAAAATAGAGGTGCAAATTACCAATATCGGGAAAAAGGTGTCATTTACTACAGATGTCGTAGACGTTAAAAAGGTAATAAAGAAATATTAAGAATAATTTATGCCAATAAATTTGACGACTTAGCCAAATAGATACATTACTTAAAAGATACAAATTATCAAAGCTGATTCAAGGGCTTCCCTGGTGGCGCAGTGGTTGAGAGTCCGCCTGCCAATGCAGGGGACATGGGTTCATGCCCCAGTCTGGGAAGATCCCACGTGCCACAGAGCGGCTGGGCCCATGAGCCATGGCCGCTGAGTCTGCGCGTCTGGAGCCTGTGCTCCGCAACAGGAGAGGCCACAACAGTGAGAGGCCCGTGTACCGCAAAAAAAAAAAAAAAAAACTGATTCAAGATAAAACAAAATTTGAATCATTCTATACCTACATAAAACATAGAATTTGTAACAAAAAAATCTTCAAAAAAAAAGAAGTGTGGACTCAGATGGTTTCACTAGTATAAAACACTTAGGGAAGAAATTGTATAAATTCTATACAAACTCTTTCAGGAAGGATGATATTCCAACTAATTATATAAGGCCAGCATTACTCTGATACCAAAACCAGATATAAATATTACAAGAAAAATTACTATAGACTAATAACCCTCATGAACACAGACATAAAAATACTTAATCAAATACTAGTAAATCGAAACCAGCAACATATAATAGGGATAATCTCTCATGACAAATTGGGGTTTATGCCAGGACTGTGTTTGATTAACATTGAAAATCAGTTACTGTAATTCACCAAATAGAGAAAAATATGTTTTTTTTAAATAGATGCAGAAAACCATTGCCCAAATTTAATACTCTTTTGTCCCAAAAACTTTCAGTAGAAGAGTGGAATTTCCTTCAACTTCATAACAAGCACCTACTGAAAACCAATAACCATCACCATAATGGTGAATGAATGACTGCTTTCCCCTCTGATCAGAAATAAGGCAAAAACCATCCACTCTCAACACTTTATTCAACTTTTTACTGGAGATCACATCCAGGGCAATATGGCAAGGAAAAAATATAAAAGACCTACAGATTGAAAAGGAAGAAGGAAAATTGCTTTTATTTTGGAGATCCTGTACATGAGGTATTCTAAGGCATCTACATATAAGCTACTTGAAGTTATTTTAACAATTTTGCTGGATCCAATGTATATAACCAAAATCACTTGTATTACCATTAGTATGAAAAATTAAATTTAAAAATACTGCTTATGATAGCATCCCAAAACATGAATGTTTAGAGGTAAATTTTAGGAAGTATGTTGAAGACATAAATTGAAAACTAAAAAGCACTGCTTATAATACTGAAGATGTGAATAAGTGGAAACATGTTATGTTCATGGATTGGAAGGCACAGTATTGCTAAAATATCAGTTTCCTCCCAAATTTAGCTATAGATTCCACCCAAATACCATCAAACTCCCTACAACACTATTTTTTGGGGATGGAAATTGACAAGCTGACTTCAATAATTGTATGGAAATTCAAAGGACCTAGAATAGACAAAAGAGTTTTGTTTGTAAAACAAAATTGTAGGATTTACATTACTTAACTTCGAGGTTTCTATAAAACTACACTAATAAAGACTATGATATTGGCATAAACTATCATATATATATATATTGGATATATGAAAAGAGAGTCTAAAATTAGACCCACATTTGATCAATTGACTTCTAAAAAAAGGGCCAAGGTAATCAGATGGGAAAATAATAATTCTCTCAACAAACAGTACTAAAATGAATGGATATTTGCATTAAAAAAAAAGCCCTTACCTAAGGCATTTACTTCATAGCAAACACTAATAAATCATAAACCCAAGACTGTAAAATTTCTAGGGAAAAATAGAGAAAGCAAAGATTTCTGAAATAGGACACAAAAACTATTAAGCATAAATGAAAAGGCTTAATAAATGGAATTTACAATTAACTACTTCTGCTAAAGCAGTTGTAGCCTCACAAACTGGCCCCAGTACAAGGAGGGCAAGAGGAGACAGAAGAGGCAAACCACTGAGGATTTGTAGGTGGCAGATTTAACAAGCAAGGGAGGCTTGTCTTGTGCAACTGCAAGATGCATAGATCTTCATACCAGCCCGCTGGAATCTTAAAGTTTATATGGAGGCCTTAGCTGGCTTCAGTCACATATACCATCCAGATGATCTCAACAACACATTACTGTTTCACGGGTGTGTCCTAGAGGCAGCTTCTAGTGGAGGGAAGGCAGGCAGCATTAATGCGCTTTCCAAGGATAGGGAAGGGGGAGAGGAGCCTGCAATTGCCCGGCTCAACCGGCTGTCACGTCCTCCCGATGACCTCCTCCAACAGTAGTCGAGAAATTGAAAAGTCAAGCCACATACTGAGAACAATATGCACTACATTAAGTATATTTGACAAAGGACTTTTCTCCTGAATTTATATTTAAATCTTATCACTTAATAATAGTATGGCAAATTAAACAATTAGAAAAATGAACAAAAGATCTGAATAGACATTTCCCAAAAGAAAGTCATAGGAATGCCCAGTAAGCCCTGAAAACATTTTCAACATTACCAGAGAAATGCACATGACAAGGCCAGTGAGATACTAGTCACTAAAATTAAATAATTTTAATTATTAGTGTTGGCAAAAATGCAGATAATCTGGAACTCTCATATACTACTGGAGGAATTTAAAATGATACAGCCATACTGTAAAACAGTTTCATAATTTCAATTATATACCTACCAAAACCCCCAATAATATCACTCTCAGGAATTGAGGAATATAAGCATATGTCCACACAAACACTGTATTCAAATATTCATAGCAGCTTTATATTTAATAGCTCAAAACTGGAACAGTCCAAATGTACTTCAACAGGTAAATGTATAAACAAATTTTGATATATCCATACAATAGAATACTATTCAGCAATGAAAAGGAGAACGCTACTGACATAAAGTAACAACATGGCTATACCTCCAGGACACTGTACTGAGTGAAAAAAACAGACACAAAAGATTATTATTTTATTATCCCATTTATATAAAATTTGTGAAGAGCTAAAATAATCTATAGTGACAGAAATCAGATCAGTGGTTGCCTGTTTCTAGGGATGCTGGTTGGGGAAATTATTGCAAAAGGGCAGAAAATAAAACTTTGGGGGAAAGATAGAAATAGGCTATATTAATTGAGTAGTTGTCAAACGGTTGTTTACATTTTTAAACATATCAAATGGATGCATTTATTTTGTGTAAATTGTATCTCAATTAGGTTTATTTGAAAAAAATTATAGCTCTAATAGTACTGGTTTTGTATCTTAATTTTGGTTAAATAATTTTGTATTTTTTCCCTGTGTTGAATCAAACAAGTAAAGTTGACAGCAGAGATCACAGTCTTATTCTCAAGGTGTGGGCCATTTTCCATTTTGCTTCTACAATAAAGAAAAATTGATTTTAAAGTTTCCTAGCACTAATATTAATAAAACTCAGAAAGATGGGTAACATTGAGGGATATTCATTCACTTCAGTACCATTTGGCCAATGGGTCTCAATCAATCCTATTAGGAACAATACCTCCTTTATTTTAGTGAAAGGAAACCCATAGATAATATCACCTAACTTCAATATAATATTTAAAAAAATCAATGTAAAATCTTAATATAAAAATAAAGGGGAAAAATGTTACCTATATAAAACAATATGTATTTCAATGTGTAAATGCTTGGGTAAAACTACCTTAGCAGGCAAAATGAAACAGATGCGTGAACCTATTCCCAGAGCCACCATCAATGTGACAGGTGGGGTATTGTTATTGTCCTGTAGTCAATACCATGAGCAGAACTGTTATCAGTAATGTGATTTTCTGAAACGGTTAAACAAATCTTGATAAGGTTAAAAAACACAGACATATTCTTTCCTCAATTTACATAATAGATGCATCCAGGAAAATAAAAACTGTGTGAAAAATTTTGCTTGAGTGCAAAACAGACTTAAATTGGGCTTCAAATATAATGCAAGGGTTTTTACATACATGAATGTCCAGCGGCCCTTTCAGACCTGCATGGGGGACAATTTATGGTGTGGGCCTGTCCCACCCATTGTGGGACAACTAGCTCTCTGACCTCACTGTATACTGATGCCAGTAGTACCCCTAGTCACTGAGTACACCAAAAGACATCCTGCCATTCTCATAAAACCCCAGTAAGGAGCTGTTCCAAACCTTATGAGAACCACAGACCATAAAAAAACAAACACACAAAGAAACAAAAAACTAGTAAGGAACTGTCATCTGAACATGGGGTGTTAGAAAGACTTGCAGAAATTCTGTTGAGTTAAAGGGAAGGAATGGGGACTGGAAACATGAAATTTTGAGTCTGAAGGGAAACAAATGAAAAGACCTTTTGTCCTCTTTAAATAAATGTTTCCTGACTGAACGGAAAACCTTAATTTTTCCCTTTATATTGGTCATAAACATTGCAGTGGATGAAGGGGTCTTGTTTCATTTTGTCCTCCCTTTGCTGCCTTGCCAGCAGTCTACCGAGCAGTAAGTCTCCTGGCCTGATTGCAGCATCCCGGGGACCACCTTCTGCCTCCTGGTAACTTCGCAGTCAACGGGGCCTTTGGATAGTCTTACCACCAACGTGGATCACCTGGCTCCACAGTGCTCGCACACGGCTTTGCCAGGCCTTTCTCAGGAGGTACATCTACTCAGCTTCGGTAAAGACCCTAGCTGTGCAGATTTCCCACAAGTAATGCCTTCCATGTGGAGGGATTTTAAAGATCACAAACTGCCCTCATATCAATTACTTTCTTTAACTTGAAGTTCAGCTAACAGATGAAGCCAATCCCTTCTCAGAGGGAAGGACCGCCGTAGGAAAGGCCTTTTTCACGGAGGACCCTTTAAGGGCCTGGGCCGGGAAGTCCGTGGGGCGAGGGCCCGGGAAGGGGGAGGGAGGGGGAGTGTCCTCTTTCTCCCCCCACGCTCCGGCGCTGGCCGAGCCCGAGGCCGGCGGGGGCTGTCTCCTTCCCTTACCCAGCAGCTGCGGCTCATTCGGCTCACAAGCTCTGGCCAGGGGAGCGGGCGGCAGCGACTCCGGCTCCTGAGAAGTGGATCTGCTCGGGGCCGCCGCAATGCCTGGAGCCGCCGGGGTCCTCCTGGTCCTGCTGCTCAGCGGAGGCCTCGGGGACGGCCAGGCGCAGCGTCCGCAGCAGCAGCAGCGGCAGCAGCCACCGGCGCATCAGCAAAGAGGTACAGTCGAGGCACGGGCTCCAGATAACACCCTTTGTCGGGGCCCGCGGCCCCTCACGGGTCCCTTCTTCTCACAGTTGCAGGAGAGGGACCGCTTTTTTGCTTTGCCCTTGAGGAGTGCTCTTTGGGGCAAGAGCGGCTAAGCTTGATGCAAGTTCACTTTCAACTCCCTGAGTTCACGGTGTAGGGGGAACTGCCTAACTCCCCCAAAAGAACACGAAGCGCTTTTCATCTTTCATTCGTTTCTAAGCGGACTTGCTATCACTATACCTCCTGCAAATTGATTTCCGAAATCTCTCCAAGAGGCAAACTTTTAACCAATTAAATGTTTTTAAAAAGTTTCTCCCAGTTAGATTCCATCCCTACATAGAGAGCTTTCCCAATCTGTGGTTCGTCTTGGAACTTAAGCGAGGGCAGCTGATACATCTTTTTTTTAAGGACTTTGTTTCCAACTCTTTGAACGGGGTTTGTAAAGGCGTTAAGCATGTGGATTTTTTTCTTTCATGGCAGTGTTGCTTCCAGCCTCACCTTTTCTTTACCCATATCTTATTTTAGGTATCCTATTTTATTATAGTGAAATGTCTCCGCTTGCTTAAATACAGGTGAGACCTCTATGTCATTAGTATTTTAATTAAGACCACAGTGACCAGATAAACCCTTCACGGGACTTCGGGAAACAGCTGCGCTTAATGTAACTCAAATTATACTCCTCAGAGCGCCTTAAAGTTTATAGGCATATCATTTCTGGAACTCTTGGGAGACTTTGAAGAGTTACTTTATGATCATGAACTTTAAAAGAAGCACATGTGCAGCGTTTAAAAAATAATTTATAATACAAAATTTCAGAAATCTTTTCTGTAAGTTAGAAAACATGTATCAAATTTTAAAAATTAAATATTTAAGGTTTGGTTTCAAATATCAAAATATTTACCCTAAGAGTACAAAATCTGGAGATTAGTGCTTTTGACAGTTTTGATGAGGCTGAATCTGCCAAAATTTTGAAATATACTTATCCCTCTTTTAGTTAACTGGAATAAAGCTATGTCTAACAGTTTTGATAGGTTTTCTGCTTGTAATCTAGCATGTCTAACATTACTATTTTATTTTAAAAGGAGTAGAAAAAGCACTCTAGGCTCCTTGCTATAATAATAACCTCTTGATTAAAATTCCTAGAATAAAAGTGACCTTAAGTTCACTATAAACTTTTTTCTTTCTATTTTTGCTTTTCCTTCTTTGAGAAGTAAAATGGGGTCAATGTGGCTTAATTAACAGAATTTATGAGAGTGAGTTTGAGAATATCTTTGGTAGCTGGTTTTGAAAAATACTACTTTTAAATATTAACTTTACTTAATTGTGTGATATGTTTTAACAATACATAATACTTTAATAATGTTAGGCAGCTGGGAGTGAAGAGACCAAGATCACCAATCCTCTGTTCACTTGGAGTGGGCAGAAGCTGAAAGCATGCAGAGCAGGGATCAAGTGGGTTCCTGACAGTTTTCCATAGTGTGCTCCCCATCCCCCTTTTCTCTTATTCTCTCTCCCTTCCCATCCCCCCTCCCCAGGTTTATTTGAGGTAAAATTAACTGCGATTTCTATGGTCCAGGCACAAGATGAAGTGAATTCAGAAGGGAGAATTTATACTGCCATTCTGTTGAGTGATAACTTGAACATTATACTCAATAAGGAATTCTATGCAAAATAACTATAGCGCAGAGTCTACTATACACTGCTATATTCTGCATTCTAACATCAATTATTGTGTATTTTATAGATTATTTGCAATATGTTTAGAGCCTGGATAAATGGTTAAAACCTGTTAATATTAAAAGTCTACATAAAATATATTTCATATTGCCTTAAATTTGTATCGTGCTTTATAATTTTAAAATGCCTTATATACGTGAGATTATTTCATCTCCAGCCATTATTTATTATTGTTGGACAAATTTAGAACCTGGGGCTTCGAGTAGCTGTCTCTTAAGTTCATGCAAATGATAATAACTTAATTTTTAACAACTAAGAGGACTTCTAGTATTGCTTTATGCTAAAGGGAACTTTAAAAGGAACTTTATGCTAAAGTTCCCTTTTTATAGTACCAAAGTTTCTTTCCATTTAATTTTTGAGACCATGTTTCCTTTTCAATGCCGGTCTGTTAAAGCAAGCTCTCAGTGAAGATCATTGAATATGAGTTTGATTGAAGAGGTGTTTTCTCGGCTGTCATCAATTTTCTCTTTTCAGTTATACTAGCACTGACCTTCCTGACCAAGAATTAATTGTTTAGAATGAGTTCTGTTTTCCCTTATAGTATGGTGCCAGTTTACTAAGAATGTTGACACGAAGCAAACTTTTTCAGATGTTGTAACTAAGTTAGAAACTTAATCAGATTTTTAAAAACTTATTTTATTTGAAACCTTGTGTAGTTTCTAGAACACACTGTATTGTAGTATGAATAGCATTGACTCAGCAAGAAAGATATTCCAAGGAAATTCCTTAACTAAATTGAAGATTGACAAAATGGAAAAATGATGTGGTCAAAGTAGTTCTGTATTTCAGCAAGGCAGCAGAAAAAATCTTTTTCTCACATCTGTAAATAATATGTGGAAATGGAAATGTAATAGTAGGTAAATTGCCACTGATTGAAAACAGTTTCCAAAGACTATTGCATGGTGGATCACGGTCAATTCAGAAAGAAGTTTTTAGGGCTGTGACAGAGGTTTCCTTATGTTCATTTGTCTTGGTAATGGCTTGATGGAAAATAAAATCCAAGCATATGACAACTGCAGGTGGTCCAAAATTGATTCAGGTAGCTAAGCTGGTGAATATCAGATTCAGGAATCTATAAATGTCTCTATAGCCTGGTCCATGAATAGAACCTACATGAAGTTGGTTTTATTATTTGTATCCAGATATTAATTTCATTTTGTTGTCTTCTGGAAATTTGTTTTCTCCTTTATATGTACAGGAATGAGTACAAAGACAGGATGAGAAAGGCAGTCTGAATTGCAGCAAGTTCAGTATGAACATATAGTATGATATAGTGACAGAAAAATTAACTCACTTTTATAAAAAACTCAGAAGCGGATAGGTTTGTTTGTTTAATATACATTTGGGTGCTTCATTGACAAATGGATGTAAATTCAGAGAAGGGAGAGTAGAATGGTTAGAAGTCTGAAAAGATTTTCAGAGGAGAATTATTCCAAGTAAAGACTGAATTTGGAGAAAGAAAGACTTAGGAAATCATAAGATATATCTTTGAATTTTTAGAAGGGTTGTTATTTGGAAGGGAGACTAAAATATTCTTTCTAAAGCCTGAACTTGGATCCATAGAAGAGTGTGACAAAGAGGAATGTTTGAGTTAAATAAAATGGGAGGAAACCTCTTCCCTCTCCTCTCCCTTCCCTATTCTGAGCTCTTCAGAAATAACTGGGTTGTGCTGGAGCACCCAGCTTCTGGAAATGTCCATGCAGTGATCAGATGTGCAGCTTGTCAGAGATGATTTAGGACTGAATGCCTCTACAGAGAGGAAGTTAAGACTCATCAAGTCTCCAAGTCCTTTTTCAAGTCCAAGATTCTAGTATTACATTCTATTGTTTTCAGAATGCATACTTGTATTTGAACTTCTGAATTCTTAAAAAATGTCAAGAAAGTATTAAATGAATATAAATGTGTTTTTAAATGTCTTCTGGGATTTAAAATAAAAACATGTTTGAGACGATCCTCACTCACGTTTGGCAAGAATACTTAAAAATTTAATATGGAACTTCCACATCACCATAAATTGCACAGTTCTAAAACATCCCATGCTATAAAATGTGAGAACACTTTATAAATTACCAGAGAACTTTTCAGGGGATTTATTGTGGCAGTAAAGCTGGAATAGATTTTTTTTTTTTTGATATTTTCTTTTGCTACACATGTAACTTGTTGGCTTGTTCACTACATACTGGCCTACTAGTTTGGTAAAAATGATTAATAATAGATAAATATATGGCTAAGAATAAGAACATATTCAACATCGACTATTATATTATGGATGTGTTAGAATTTTTTTAAATGACATATATTAGATATTATATTTCAAAAATCTGATATATCAGTGTGTGCAAATTGCTGATATATCTTATTCCTAAAATATTTTTCTTCTAAGATTTCTTACAGAGTGATGAACTGAATCTGTATCAAGAGTTGCTAGGGATTATGAAAGAACTGTGCCTGCTGTGCCGATTCTTTCTTAGTATACTTCAGTTACTGTAGCTCCTGAGAGATGTGATAACTGTCACCTCACTGTAATAACTACACTCTTCACCTTCTTCAGATATAATTATTTAACAGCTCAAATAGATATCCCAAGAGTTCTACCCAGATATGACTGCTGTAAGAAGAACATGAATTTGTTTTTTTATGGGACAGATTTATTTAAATAAGAATTTCTGAAGTAGTATTTGGAATTTTGACACCTTACAATTATATTGTAATAGCTACTACTCAAAAAAGTTTACTTTTTGGTAGATTTCACATCCTAGTATTTTCTCCATTCCCATTTATCTAAAGCAGATCACTGCCACTATTTTTCTATTCATACATTTAATAAATACTGCTTATTCATTGACAGAGACTAATGTGCTAGACTTTTCAATGTGGACCTCTGAGACTGAATCATTGTCCTTTCTTTTAATCCAAATATAGTTAGCAGTGAAATATAAAAAGAAATTCACTTAAACTTTATATGAGGTCTCATATCTTCTTTCATAATCTGTTTTAGAATTATGGAACTACAATTGTGAGCAACAATGGAAGAGGAGGAATAGAGGTCTAGTGGGGTCCAGAATAGGGAAAACTAACTTCAACCTAGCTTATGCATAACAAGACTTGTGGGGCGGCTAGCTGTCTAAGTTGTAGAGTCCAAAGGATGTATCAAATGCACACTTGAGTCCGGTCAGCATTAGCTATCCAGTAGGATTCTGTCATGTGGGTGGAACATGTCTGGAAGAGTTTCCAAGAGGATAATTTAAAAAAAAAAAAGGTGACTCCAGGTCAGCTGTCTAGTTTGCAGTAGGTCCTTATTTAGCACCTGGAGACCCAGTGGAAAAGATCAGGAAGAAAATGTTGTCAATGGCAAAATTGTTTAGTTTCTAATCTAGAAGATTGGGGTTTAGGATTTGTGTAGAGTCACAACTTTGAAATGGGTAGCTAAGCGGGAACTAAGGCAGAAGCCTAGTTGCAGTGAATGAGAAAACAAGGTAGAGGTTAGAGAAAGATGGCATCAATTGGCACATGGTTCTCAAGACTCATGCCAGGCTCAGTGTATACCAGGCAGACAGAAATAAGACAGATTCTAGGCTGTACCCATTGGTAAGACTGAGTTCAAAGGTCAGAATTTGATCAGGAAATTGGTGGGGTTAGGCCTATGTATATTCATTCATTGATTAATGAATGAATATGTTCAGTGAGTAAAAGAGAGCCAAAGACAAAACAAAAAAACCCACACACGTATCCCTGCTCTTATGGAGTTTATATTCTAGTTGAGGAGACAGAAATATGAATATATAATGAATAAGTAATAAAATGCATACCTATATTGTGTAGAATGTAGAGGGTGATGGATTCTGGACAAATACAGCAGGGTAAGAGGAGTCAGGAGTTCTAGGAGTGAAGGATGGTTGCTATTTTTAAATAGTGATAAAGGTTGACCTCATTGAGAAGGGCACACTTGAGCAAACACTTGAAACTGATGTGGGAGTGATTCATACAGATATCAGCTTGAAGGGTACTCTGGGTACAGGGAACAGGCTTATAAAGGTCTAGAGGCACAATTAGAAGGGACAGAGAAGTAACAGGAGGCTAGATCATTGTAAAGATTTTGCCTTTTAATCTAAGTCAGATGGGTGGTATTGAAGAGTTTTGAGTAGAATTAAATGAATGAATGAAATAATAATTAATAGTTTTCATCTCAAGCAGACTCTTATCCGTTGGACTAGACCAGTAGTACAAATGTAGGATTATTTTAAATTCATCTCCTGCCCCAAACCTTTTATTCATAGAGCATATTTAAGTGACTCCATTTCAGAGTATTCCACCTCAACAATCTTACCATTGGGAAGCTCAGATGTGTCTTTGTAAAATTTCTTTTTCTTTTTTCTGTTTTTTTTTTTTTTTTTTTTGCTCTTGGCATCTCACTTCCATTCCATGATTAAAAGAATATCAATACCTCAAAACTACTCAAGTGCAAGGAATTTCTACATATCCTTTTATTTTGTCCTAGTGTTCTTAGAAAGATTTCATAGGTTTCTTAGAGTATTTTTAACTAATGTGCATGTTAAAACAAAAATTATCCACAATCCTATGTGGATATATGTGTACCTTGGAGTTCTCTTTTTTATTATTCATTTCAGTATCAGAGCTAAAGTTTAGATACTATTGTTAAAAATGACACAATGATGTATTGATCTGATGACTTTATGAAATGGACTTTGAAATGTTACCTATTTTTACAATCAGAAACTTATTCTATGCTCTGTTTCGATTTTTATAACTTCTTTAAGGGTCTCTGTAAGTCTTGTAGTAACCTTTGGAATAAAGTAACACAATTTTGGCCTGACTAAGTTCTGTCATTTAGAACAAACTTAAGTGAAGAAAATTGTATAGCTTCTCTCCCTCCCTTCCTCCCTTCCTTCCCTCCTCCCTCCTTCCTCTCTTTCTCTCTCTCTAATCTCTCTCCTTCTCTCCGTCCTTTCCTCCCTCATTCCTTTCTTCTCTCCCTTCCTTCTTTTCTCCTATAGTACCTTGATTGTGAATACAATATGGTTTTCGAAGAGATGATTCTAACAAATGTAACTTTTTAGAAAATATGAAAGGCAAAACTGCTTAAATCTTTCTTCTTATTAAAAGCCACTGATAATTACTATCTAAAGATAGTTTTGAGACATAATCTAAACTTACATGGTGAGTTAAACTAGGGGGTTGCCTGCCAAAGATGTATAATATGAATAAAAAAGAGTGTTTTTCCAGTCATCTTGAATGTGGATTTTAATATGGGAGCTTTATCCTATTTGGCACATGACATTTAGAAAAAGATCATAGAGGGTAGTCTATTAGTGGTTTATTACTCATAACACTCACTTTCTGTAACAGGACTAATCTAATACAAATAGCAAGTTCATCTGTGCAAATTCTGAATGATGAACACCTGAGCAACTATTTCGTGCCTGGCACTTGGGAAAGGCACTTTGTGCAATGTTAACTATGTCTCTCCTTGTACGGTCCTCTCAACTGACCACTGGGCTGTGCCATTTCCCGAGGCTCTTTGTTTAACTGCATCTTGACTGCCAGATGCTTTAGATTGGTTGAATAGTATCTAGTGCATTGTGAATGTTAACACATTCATTTACATAGCAAAAATTTTTAGTAGGTTAATATAATTATCCTCATTTTAAAGAAGGAGAAATTTGTCAAGGACAAACACAAGTTCCAATGTTAGCTTTAGAATTAGAAATTAGAATATGTTCCTGTTCCTGATTTTATGGGTCCTAAGTTGTCATCTCTTTTGGAGTTTTAGATCCTTTCTTATCTTTTATAAAATACCTCAAAAATTGTATTTTCATTTCTAAGTTACATTAGTAGTCTAATCTGAAACTGGATTCACTAGGTATTATGTAAGAATAAGAAAAATAAAATGTGTAATCTTCAAAACTCATTTTCATTTAAACACACATACACACTACTTAAAACTATGCAGAAATACACACACACATTACTCAAAACTATGCATAAATTTAAAAGTATTCATCAAATTTTAGTCTTTAAATTCTTAGGATTTGGATTATTGGGCACTAGACTGTGAGAAAGTATTAATTGATTATTGGCTTTTCTGGAGTTACCTTACAGAAATTACTTCAGCAGGCTAGAAACATAATGATATTTATTATACAAAAGATTCTTTAAAATATAGTCACTGTGTATGTCTGTGAATGAAAAGAGCAAGAATCAAATAGATACACCTAAGAATCAGAGCAGAGTGAACCTCAGAATTCCTTCTGAAAAAGTATAGAACACTGGCATCTTCATAAAAAGATTTAAAGAGTTCTATTTGAAGTTGAACCTCTCAGTTAAGAGAAAATTTTGCAAACCTAGATTTTGAGAGGATGTGTATGTATGTACCATTTATAGTTTAACACTCTCACAGTACTTAATATACTTAGTATATTCCAATGTGATTTGTTTTTTTAAATCATTAGATTTTCAGTTTTATAAACAAAAGTATAGAATAAGGGAATCTAAAAATTTCCCGAATTCTGAATTTGCAGAAAAGTCTAGTTGCCTTGATAAATGATTGTGGACCACAGAATAAACTGTAAATTGGATCATTATATTTTTCAGTCTGGTAGCTCTACTGTTAAAACTCTAAGGGTAATTCTTTTTAAGTTGCTTGTAACATATAAGGTCCTATTCTAAAGAGGAAATAAGGTTAGTCGAGCTTGCCACATCCGATATATTTTTCCACAAGCCTGTATAGCTACCCCAGTTTTCTGGCTTATTACCTGCTATGCCTTTTTCAATTACTGAATAAGGCTGAAAGTATGAAGGAGAACACAAAGTCATACAATTGTCACTTCAGGTAGCTGCTTCATCTCATTGGTTTGTTGTGAGGAGTATATAAAACATAGAGCATCTAGTAGGGACTCAATCAATGTGAATTTTCAAAATGCCTCAAGAAAAATGAATTAAGTCTAAAAATTGTCATGGTGTCTTCTGGCTTAAAGCAGCACTTTTTTTCTCCAATACTGTGGTATACCAAACTCAGCTGAGGTTGTTAATGAAGGTATTTGCTCATATACTTGAAAACACAAATGTATGAATTCAATTTTAATTGGAATTTGTGTTGTAGTATTTCGCTATTCTGAATTTCATAGCTTAGCTTACAAAAATACTCTTATTAACATATGCTTCTTTTTTTAGTATAGTTGATTTACAATGTTGTGTTAATTTCTGCTGTACAGCAAAGTGCTTCAGTTATGCATATATGCACTTTTTATATTCTTTTTTCTTTAAGACGATGTTGTGGATAGGAGTTTATTAATTTATTTTATTTATTTTTGCTGTGTTGGGTCTTCGTTTCTGTGCGAGGGCTTTCTCTAGTTGCGGCGAGCGGGGGCCACTCTTCATCGTGGTGCGTGGGCCTCTCACTATCGCGGCCTCTCTTGTTGCGGAGCACAGGCTCCAGATGCGCAGGCTCAGTAGTTGTGGCTCACGGGCCTAGTTGCTCCGCGGCATGTGGGATCCTCCCAGACCAGGGCTCAAACCCGTGTTCCCTGCATCGGCAGGCAGATTCTCAACGACTGTGCCACCAGGGAAGCCCCATTCTTTTTATATTCTTTTCCATTATGGTTTATCACCAGCTATTGAATATAGCTCCCTGTGCTACACAATAGAACCTTGTTATTCATCCATTCTATATATACTAGTTTGCATCTTCTAACTCCCACTCCATCTCTCCCCCACCCCTCTCCCCCTTGGCAACCACAAGTCTGTTCTTTATAACATATATTTCTTTATGTCTTCAATTTCCATATACATTCCTCTGCTTTGAAGATAACTTTGAATAGCAGAAGAAGTATAAACTTGGGAGATGGAAAGTATTTTCTTACTGAGACCAAAAACCTGAGTCAACAGAGTTTAACTTTCCTATTAGTAATATAGAATTAAGCTAGATAATATTTGTGAAAATACTTGGCAGTTAATCAGTAAATATTAGCTAGTTTCTTCTTATTTGATCACAAAGCTCAAAATGATATTTGCAGTGCAAATGACACCCCTTTAGCTTAAGAAGAGAAAAATATTCTAAAAGCTTCGTTGAGTAGACCCTAAGAGGTTATAGATGGTAAACTATTTATGTCACTGCAGGGTGACTGAAGAATTCTATCAAGGTCACAACAAGTCACTAATAGAGATAGGAAGAAACACAAGGTCCTATAATTAGCTAATAGTTATGTTAGTAGCTGAATGTAAGAAGTGATTTAAACAGGCAACAGAATGGAAATTTTAGCAGTACTTTGTGGCTTTTTATATTTCAAATATGATATAATAAACTTTTTAAAGGAATTTCTCAATTCTGGACATGAATTTATTAGGGATTGATAAACTACTTTTTAAAGACTTAATATATGTAATGTGTTAGAAAAATGTATGGCACATAATAAGGGCTTCATAAAGATTAATTATTATTTTCAGCCTGTGAAGCTTGTCTTCATTAACATCAGCTTGGGTAGAGATGACAATTCAGCATGTTTGACACACAATGGAAATTAATTTCAGGATGGTCTTCAATGCAAAGTCTAATTGTATTGTAGAAAAGCTCTCAAGATAGACCCTCTTTATTTGGACTCTCTCTATTCACTAAGGTGAAAAATAGTCTTGGAATACATTATTTAATATCAACCTGAATAGGGAGAATTTTTAGTGTGTCTACCTATGTGTTAAGTCTAATGGTAAATTACTAAAAAAAAACCCCAAAACTACCTCAGGAAATCATGTAAACCCAACAGATCTCTAGGGAAACCTGCTTTTTAAACTTGGGAATATCAGATTTTGAAAATTAATTCAGACAAAACACTTCCTATAGGCCCTTTTCCTATTCAAAAAGTTTCAATCATGCCTAACATGTAATGTACAACTATTTAATGTTTCACTGTGGTAAATTGGAAAAATCACTGGATTTGTAATTGGAACTCCAGGATACAGGTTTTGTTTCCAGCTCTTCCTAAAGCTGTGACCTTAAACAACAGTTCAGTCATTTAACTATTCGGAAACTCAATTTCCATCTAAAAAAATGAGAACATAATGTTCAAATCTATCTCATGGGGTTGTTATAAGAGTTAAATAAAATGTTCCATACAAATAGTATTATTAATACTACTACTCTGTATTATAATAAATGATAGGTTTGGTCAAAGACATTGTTGGTTTATAAAGTTTTTCTTCACTCCCTTTCTTTGATTTTTCCCCCCAGTAGCTCTTAATACACTTAGTTCTTGTGTATTGAAAACCGTGGCGCATCTTCCTTCTACTTCTTTTTTTCTTTTTTTATGATGTATCTCCCAGTAACACAGAAAAAGTAAATTGGTATGGAAAGGAAATACTTAAAATACATATCCTATCTTTATTGGTTTTGCGAGTAGCTATAGATGCACTTTGTATACAGACAATGATATGTTTAAAAATTCTTCAAAATACTTTTTATTTCTCTTTATTATCTTCCTCAAGCTGGTATAAAATATTTTTCACTCAACTTTCAAGAACTGATTTTACCCACAGGCTTCCTAATATGTGCTACCTAAGACATGCTAAGAAAGCAACACTAATCTAAAGTTCCTATCCATCTAGGATCTGAAATTTTAACTTTAGATCCTTTGGACAAAACATTGCCCTCTCAGATCATTTTCCATATTCTAGGAGATCCCTACTTTTTAAAAATTAATTAATTAATTAATTAGTTTATTTTTGACTGCCTTGGGTCTTCGTTGCTGCACATGGGCTTTCTCTAGTTGCGGCGAGCAGGGGCTACTCTTTTTTTTTTTTTTTTTTTTTTTTGCATGTTACAAGGGCCTCTCACTGTTGTGGCCTTTCCTGTTGCGGAGCACAGGCTCCGGACGCGCAGGCTCAGCGGCCATGGCTCATGGGTCCAGCCTCTCCGCAGCATGTGGGATCTTCCTGGACTGGGGCACGAACCCGTGTCCCCTGCATCGGCAGGCAGACTCTCAACCACTGCGCCACCAGGGAAGCCCTGGGCTACTCTTCATCATGGTGCACGGACTTCTCATTGCAGTGGCTTCTCTTTGTTGTGGAGCATGGACTCTGGGTGCCCGGGCTTCAGTAGTTGTGGCATGTGGGCTCAGTAGTTCTAGCTCACGGGCTCTAGATCACAGGCTCAGTAGTTGTGGCACTCGGGCTTAGTTGCTCCACAGCATGTGGGGTCTTCCCGGACCGTGTCCCGTGCATTGGCAAGTGGATTCTTTTTTTTTTTTTTTTTTTTTTTTTGCGGTATGTGGGCCTCTCACTGTTGTGGCCTCTCCTGTTGTGGAGCACAGGCTCCGGACACGCAGGCTCAACGGCCATGGCTCACGGGCCCAGCCACCCCGCGGCACGTAGGATCTTCCCAGCCCGGGGCACGAACCCGTGTCCCCTGCATCGGCAGGCGGACTCTCAACCACTGTGCCACCAGGGAAGCTCGGCAAGTGGATTCTTAACCACTGTGCCACCAGGGAAGTCCGCCCCCCCCCCTTTTTTTTTTGAATTAGCAAATGACTGCATTCAGGCTCTTCTGAACGTAATTCCATAGATTAGGTCAAAATTGGTTCATGTATATAATTAATCCATCTTGTTTTATGATTTTCAGCTATGTAATAAGTTGAACAACTAATCCAATCTTATACAAACTTCAAGAGCTATTGCTATTTCAGAAAGCTAGAAGGGCATATAATTAACTAGTTCCTCTTCCAAGATCTTCAGCTATGTGATGGTTAGAAATTAATATGTTAAGTTTCATAATAATAGGGCTTTTTGGCTTGTTATTTACTGCTCTGTCTCTTGTCTGGTATATAGTAGGCACACAATAAAACTTCTAAAATGAAGAAGCCACTCTTTTTGGACAGACTAAAAGAGTTGCCTTTAAAAATTTTTGTACATGTATTATTTTTCCTAATGCTTTCATAGTTGAAATGAATATTTTTATAAGATATACATTTCAAAAAATACTGAAACACAGTGTGTACAGATACAAGGTATTGCTGTCAATGCCACTTAGGTGATAAATAAAATATTTTAGAAATATTGTAGAATACTTTATTTTGTTCTTGATGCTTATTTTTTCCCCATAAGGATATTCCAGTGAGAGCTGAGCAATTTTTAAGCTTTGGATGAGGAATGCATATTTCTTTGCTTAGTCAGAACTTTTCTATATGTGAGGTCTTTTTGGATGAGAATTATAATACAAAGGATTAAAATGTTTACCAGCTATCATTTTAGATATATCATAGACACTAATATTCAAAGCTCCCCACCACTTTCCTTCCTAACTCTTCCACTTTCCAAGCTTGGAAAGGATTCCTTTTTTTACTTTTTCCGAATTAATCTGTTTTCACCCATTTTTTGCAAAAATGTAATTCTCACCCTCTCTGCCTGTACTAAGCTCTTTGAACCATCAAGACCTTTCTTTTTCCTCACACACCCTGCTTTTGAACACCCTACATTCTCTTGCACTTTTAAAACGGAGTTAAAAGCTCATTTCCTCCAAGTCCTCAGGTATGAATCCACCTGTGTCTGATCACTTCTGTAACATTAGTCCCACATATCATTACGTAGAGTGTAAAAATATTCATCATATTATGTATGTGAAGTTTTTCTTAGTTGTCTTGCTTCATTTATGTGTTTATGAGCTGAGACTGTGGGAGGGGTAGGAATTTCTGTTGAAATTAGTTGTGTTTTCTTCATTTTATGTAATACCAATTGAAGCGCTAGTGATTGAATTCTACGTGAACTCACCAGGCCTGGGCAATATTTTCAGCTGAGATTACTTAAAGGGACTAGAAAAGAGGCTTGCCACTCTAATTTTTATTCTCTTGGTGTGTATTATTCATAGATGAAGAAAGAGTAAAGTGACTGAAAAGACAATATAAATCAAATAATAAAAAAATTCTGCAGTCAACTATAGAATTATTAGCATACCACCGAATTTCTTTCAAGTTGGGTGTTCTGCTACAACTGGGAATTAATATTAAACACTTTAAAAATTTCTGTACAGCGATTAGCTAGTATAACTTTAAGATAGAGCAGATCCTATAAACGACATTTCTAAATTTAAGTAACTGCATAACATAGTTATAATGATTTCCATGGAGAGATAAAATCAAATCCTTTCTGATAGCCTTAATTACAGCCTCATTTTCCAACATGCTGCTATCATATGCTTTACATTTGTGTAGCATCTGGCGTCTAGGATGTTTTATTGTTTCACCACCATTTCTGTGCCTCCACACAAAGCTTTTGAGTATTGTTGTATATAGCAGCGAACTCCTACAGTTGGAGTAACATTGGGGTCAATACTTAAAATGAACGACTTAGCCTGATAAAAATAAGAATGGAGATATAGAATCCCAGATTTTCTAAATCCCAGATGTGCATTTCAGTTCTATATAAATTCTTCTTTCTAGTATGGACAGTAGCAATTTTTAAAAGGAGAAAGCTAATATGAAAATTGCAGCATTGTAACAATATTTAGGAAGGGTAGGGTTAAGATTTTTGAAAACTGACTCTATAGATACTCTGTAACAGGTTTTTAAATTCAGTCAAAAATGGTGGTTTCTCATGTCCTCCAGAGAGAAACATCCATTCATTTTATCTGTGTGTTTAAGATAATTCTTATTCCTTCCATAACTTAATTGAAGTGCTAATTCATTTTTTACATTCTGTTCATAAATATGACCAGACACAACTTAGAATATGTATACTGTATTGTTTTATATTAATACACATGTATTTTCTGTCTTTCTTGGTAGACTTGTATATGGTTTCATATACTGGGGAATTATGAACTGAATTTATTGTAATTCACTGAGTAAAATATTGATGTTAAAATCTAACGTTATTTTGAATATCACCTTTGAGAGATATTGGAGACTTATAGTGAAATCATAATTTCACTAAGATTTCTTTCTAATAAGACATTCACCATTACTAGAATTATATTTTATGCATTACATTCCATTGATGTAATTTTAAACTTCCATTCTACTTCACTATAAATGGAATTTCATTATATCTGACTCCACAATAAGTGGGTTACAGTATCGTTGACATTTAGTAGAATTACAGATCTTAGTGTCTTTGTACACTCTGCATTAAAATGCATTATGTGTGCTTTCAGTTCTGTTTCAAAGAAACTACTGTTGATTTACATAGTTGTTGTGTAGAGGAATTCTGTTAAACTCCATTGCTTGATTTAATGGTGGCTTTTTTTTTTCCTTTCTGAAATCATTCAAAAATATTTCTTTGTGTAGTTGCAACTATTGTATAAAAATGAGATAAAACTTATGGATTATAAATATATTTGCATGAGTTTTCTCTAACAGTAGGTCTTTATAAAACCTTTGTGGAACTTAAGCTGTAATTGTAGCTTTCTCTTGTAACTTTCTTTTATTCTATACTTTATTATGAAAACTCTTGTAGAAAATTAAGTATTTTATGTAGTACTGAGAATGCCTTTCTGTTTTAAAGAGTAAAATTAGAATATTTCTTTTGTCTCAAGCTCAGGGGAAAAAGCTTGGTGTGAATAGGATCTTTTGTCTGGATACATGTTTCTGGGATTAGATGGCAGAGTGATTGCTGTGGAGGCCGGAGAAGGAGGGGGCTGGGCTGAAGGAGGTGACTAAGACAATGGACTTTGGTTTTAAGAGGGATCGTGTTGAGACCTCCTCATCTTTCACCCTAGAAAATCTCAGACATAGGCATCCAGCTTCAGGTAGTCCCTTTTTTTGGCTCAGAGGGGCACTTAGAGTGCCAGATACAAAGGGGAAATTGCCCTAGAATAATCTTAAAGCCATTAATTCTAGAACCATTTCCTCAAGGGTCCGAGACCCAGGGATTACCAAGGCTGAGGATACTTCTCAGTCTAGTTTGATGGGAGGAACATTTGAAATTCATCCAGGTCAAAATGACCTGCTATGTCCATGCTTAAACGTTACCACACCTCTTCTTCTTTCTATCTGTTCTTTCTGTGGGGACAGTTAGTAACCACCTCAAAAGACAGCTTTATATTTCATCATTATGCCACCCACAATGTTAGGTTTCCAGCTTGGTTTGGGGGCATCATGTTTGAAACTTAGGTAACATATTTGAAATAGAGATGCCCTTGATGATGTTTTAATGAGCATTTAAAACTCCACAATAAAGTAATTCAGAGAATCGTGTTCCTTTGTCTCTATCTCCCAAGATAAGAGTATCTGGAGGCCAGATTTCCTGCTGAGTTCCTTAGCATTATTTCTAGGTCAGGAACTAGGCATATTAACGTGAAATGTTGTTCTGCATCTGGAAGCCAGAGTCTAATAAGCATTGTTAATTTAGTTAAAGAAAAAGACAGCTGTTTAAGATTAGCCTTCTTGTGTATGTGTGGGAGTTAACAGAATAATATCTCTTTCCCGAGATGTGTATGTTTTGCTTATTTGCAAATTTTAATTGATGAAGGAATTAATGAGCTAAATGAAATAATAAACTATTTTATAATTTTAATTGGAAACTGGTTGACAAGTACTCAACTAAATGGTGCTATAAAGTTCTAGAAACCATATAACTTCCAATATCTTTCTATACTGTGCATTGTATTCTGGGCATGGTTTCCTGTAGTACAACTATTAAGCCAGATAAAGCAACACTATTTCCAAAATTAACCTTCATGGTAACCATTATTTAGAACCCTAGCCTAAATGACATCTTGCAGTTAAAACACTGTTGTTTTCTGATATGTATTTTGATAATTATCTATTTTAAGCACATTTATGTAGATGTGTGTAATGAGGTTTCTTTGGGAAATATGTATGTTGAGTTTAAACCGATTTCTATTTAACTTTCACAAGCTTTCACTATTTTCCTGTTCTACCGAAGGGATACTACCAATTATGTGTCAGGCATTTTATTCACTTTGTCTCTACTATTTCTGAGATCCCTGAGGACTAGTTTTATGGTTACCATTCTAGAGAATCAGGCTGAGAAGATGAGGCTCATATGACTGTAAAATATTTACAGTATGACATAAAGGCACAACCTCTATTATTTTAAATTAAATTAAATTTATTTATTTGGCTGCATTGGGTCTTCACTGCTGTGAGTTGGCTTTCTCTATTTGAGGTGAGTGAGGGCTACTCTTCATTGAGGTGCGTGGGCTTCTCACTGCGGTGGCTTCTCTTGTTTGTGGAGCACGGGCTCTAGGGACACAGGCTCAGTAGTTGTGGCACACGGGTTTAGTTGCTCCGTGGCATGTGGGATCTTCCCAGACCAGGGCTTGAATCCATATCCCCTGCAATGGCAGGTGGATTCTTAAACACTGCGCCACCAGGGAAGCCCACAACCTCTATTTTCTGTAAAAGTCATCCATATTTTTGTGTTCATCAATATTTTGTTCCTTTTAATTGCTAGGAATTAACAATGTATGAATATATCTCAATTTTAAATTTAACACCTGTTGATGATTTTTAGATAGTTTTCAGTTTTTAGCTGTTGTGAATAAATTTTCTGTATATGAGTCATGCACAAGACTTTCTATGGACATATGTTTTCACTTCTCATATTTATCTAGGAGTAGAATTCCTGGGTTGCATGGTAAATATACATTTAACTTTATAAGAAATAGGAAAATTGTTTTTCAAAGTGATTGTGCTGCTTTACTTTTCCAAGACAAAGACATGACCTTAATCTAGTGATGTTTACTTACTTCAAGCACCATAAATGTTTAATAAGCTAAATTTTGGTATAAAGAATGATATGACAATTGACCATTTTTCTCTCTACTCCTTTCTTTCTGTTTCTCTCTCTCTCTTTAAGAAAATTTTTAAAAAAGGAAGATTTTATTCTTCAAGAGGCTTTCTTGTAAATTTAAGATTTCTTAAAATTCTACATAGGTATACAAAGCAGAATAAATATGCTTTGTTCAACTTTTAAAGTAGGTTATTTGTCATCTTATTTAACTGTTTTACATGTAATCTGATCATGGGTAAAGCAATAATAATAATAATAATGGGAAAAGAAAAAAATTCCAATTTATTCATTAAACAAGAGTGTGTTGAACATGTACTATGAGTAAAAAGAGTTTTCTATACTGTACATACAAAGATGGGAAAGACATAACTTTTTTCCTGCAGAATTATATAAGTAGAGAAAAACGTAAATGTATGTATTCAATGAAATTAATACAGGCAGTATGTATGTGGAAAGGGTTTTAATGAAATTATTTTAAATGTTTTAAAATTCTTAGTGGGGTGGAAGAGTAAAATGGCAGAGTAGGAAGACACAGAGTTCACATCTTCTCACAGTTAGGCAACTACAGGGCACTGGTAGGCAACCTCAGACACCTAAAGGGACGGGAGGAATCCCTGAATGACCAGGTAAGATGTGGGGGGTGAAGAAGGAGGGGAAGAAAAGTGGAGTTGGGATGGGACTGGCACCCCTGAGGGGCAGCTGGGGGAGGGGAGGGGTTCAGACCCTAGGTAATATTAATTGGTGTGAGGTCTCCCGGAGTTCCTTATCTTGGCACCAAGAGCCAGCTCTACCCAACTGCCTGCAAACTCCAGTACTGGATGCCTCAGGCCAAACAACCAGTAAGACAGGAAAACAGCCCCACTCATCAAATAAAAAATGAGATGACAAAAAAATATATTACAGATGAAGGAGCAAGGTAAAAACTTACAAGACCAAACAAATGAAGAGGAAATAGGGAACCTACCTGAAAAAGAATTCACAGTAATGATAGTAAAGATGACCCCAAATCTCAGAAATAGAATGGAGGCATGGATCGAGAAAATACAAGAAATGTTTAACAAGGACCTAGAAGAGCTAAAGAACAAACAAACAGTGATAGACAACACAATAACTTAAATAAAAATATACTAGAAGGAATCAATAGCAGAATAACTGAAGCAGGAGAATGAATAAGTGAGCTGAAGATAGAATGGTGGAAATAATTGCTGAGGAGCAGAATAAAGAATGAAAAGAAATGAGGACAGCCTCAGAGACCTGTGGGACAACATTAAATGTACCAACATATTAATTATAAGTGTCCCAGAAGAAGAGAAAAAGAAAGGGTCTGAGAAAAAATTTGAAGAGATTTTAGTTCAAAACTTCCCTAACATGGGAAAGGAAATAGCCACCCAAGTCCAGGAAGCACAGAGAGTCCCACACAGGATAAACCCTAAGAGAAACACACCAAGACACATATTAATCAAACTAACAAAAATTAAATTCAAAAAGCAGCAAGGGGAAAGCAACAAATAACATACAAGGGAATCCTCATAAGGTTATCATCTGATTTTTCAGCAGAAACTCTGCAGGCCAGAAGGCAGTGGCAGGATATATTTAAAGTGATGAAAGGGAAAAACCTACAACCAAGTTACTCTACACGGCAAGGATCTCATTCAGATTTGACAGAGAAATCAAAAGCTTTACAGATACGCAAAAGCTAAGAGAATGCAGCACCACAAAACCAGCTTTATAGCAAATGCTAAAGGAGCTTCTCTAGGAGGGAAACACAAAAGAAGAAAGAGACCCACAAAAACAAACCCAAAACAATTAAGAAATTGGTAATAGGAAAAACATATCGATAATAACCTTGAATATAAATGGATTAAATGCTCTAACCAAAAGACACAGACTGGCTGAATGGATCCAAAAACAAGACCCATATATGCTGTCTACAAGAGACCCACTTCAGACCTAGGGACACATATGGACTGAAAGTGAGGGGATGGAAAAAGATATTCCATGCAAATGGAAATCAAAAGAAAGCTGGAGAAGCAATACTCATATCAAATAAAATAGACTTTAAAATAAAGACTGTTACAGGAGATAAGGAAGGACAGGATCAATCCAAGAAGAAGATAACAATCACAAATATATTTGCACCCAACATAGGAGCACCTCAATACATAAGGCAAATGCTAACAGCCATAAAAGGGGAAATCAACAGTAACACAATAATAGTGGGGGACTTTAGCACCCCACTTACACCAGTGGACAGATCATCCAGACAAAAAATAAATAAGGAAACACCAGCTTTAAATGACACAATAGACCAGGCAGATTTAATTGATATTTATAGGACCTTCCACCTGAAATTGGCAGAATACATTTTCTTCTCAAGTGCACATGGAACATTCTCCAGGACAGATCACATCTTGGGTCACAAATCAAGCGTCAGAAAATTTAAAATAATTGAAATCGTATCAAGCATCTTTTCCAAACACAATGCTCTGAAGTTAGAAATCAATTACAGGAAAAAAAAAACCTAAGAAACACAAACATATGGAGGCTAAACAATATGCTACTAAATAACCAAGAGATCACAGAGGAAATAAAAAATACCTAGAAACAAATGCCAACACAAACATGACAACCCAAAACCTATGGGATGCAGCGAAAGTAGTTCTAACAGGTAAGTTTATAACAATTCAGTTTCACCTCAGAAAACCAGAAAAATTTGAAAGAAAGAATTTAACCTTACACCTAAAGCAACTAGAGAAAGAACAAAAAGACCCTCAAAGTTAGTTGAAGGAAAATATCATAAAGATCAGAGCAGAAGTAAATGAAATAGAAATGAAGGAAATAATAGCAAAGATCAATGTTGGTTCTTTAAGAAGATAAACAAAATTGATAAATCTTTAGGCAGACTGATCAAGAAAAAAAAGGAGAGGATTCAAATCAATAAATATAGAAATGAAAAAGGAGAGATTACAGCTGACACCACAGAAATACAAAGGATCATAAGGGACTACTACAAGCAACCATATGCCAATAAAATGTACAACAGAAGAAATGGACAAATTCTTGGAAAGGTACAACTTTCCAAGACTGAACCAGAAAGAATTAGAAAATATAAACAGACCAATCACAAGTAATGAAATTGAAACTGTAATTAAAAATCTTCCAGCAAATAAAAGTCAAGGACCAAATGGCTTCACAGGTAAATTCTATCAAACATATAGAGCAGAGCTAATACCTTTCCTTCTCAAACTCTTCCAAGAAATTGCAGAGGGAGAAATACTTCCAAACTTGTTCTACGTGGCCACCATCACCCTGATACCAAAATCAGGCAAAGATATCACACACAAGAAAAAAATTACAGACCATATCACTGATGAACATAGAAACAAAAATCCTCAACAAAATTCTAGCAAACAGAATCCAACAACACATTAAAAGGATCAAACACGGCTTCCCTGGTGGCACAGTGGTTGAGAGTCCGCCTGGCGATGCAGGGGACATGGGTTTGTGCTCCGGTCCAGGAAGATCCCACATGCCGCGGAGTGGCTGGGCCCGTGAACCATGGCCACTGAGCCTGCATGTCCGGAGCCTGTGCTCCGCAACGGGAGAGGCCACAACAGTGAGAGACCCACGTACCACAAAAAAAAAAAAAAAAAAAAGGATCATACACAATGATCAAGTGGGATTTATACCAAGGATGGAAGGATTCTTCAGTATACACAAGTCAATCAGTGTGATATACCATATTAACCTATTAAAGAATAAAAAACATATGAGCATCTCAATAGATGCAGAAAAAGCTTTCAACAAAATTCCACACCCATTTATGATAAAAACTCTCCACAAAATGTGCATAGAGGGAACCTACCTCAACATAATAAAGGCCATATACAACAAACACACAGTAAACCTCATTCTCAATGGTGAAAAACTGAAAGCATTTCCTCTAAGATCAGGAAGAAGGCAAGGATGTCCACTTTCACCACTCTTATTCAACATAGTTTTGGAAGTCCTAGCCATGGTAATCAGAGAAGAAAAAGAAATAAAAGGAATCCAAACTGGAAAAGAAGAAGTAAAATTGTCACTGTTTGCAGATGACAATATACTCTACATAGAATATCCTAACAATGTCACCAGAACACTACTAGAGCTAATCCAATGAATCTGGTAAAGTTGCAGGATACAAAATTAATGCACAGAAATCTCTTGCATTCATATACACTAACAACTAAAGATCAGAAAGAGAAATTAAGGAAACAATCCCATTTACCATCACAACAAAAAGAATAAAATACCTAGGAATAAACCTGCCTAAGGAGGCAAAAGACCTGTGCTCAGAAAACTATAAAACACTGATGAAAGAAAACAAAGATGATACAAACAGATGGAGAGATATACCATGTTCTTGGATTAGAAGAATCAATGTGGTGAAAATGACTGTACTACCCAAAGCAATCTACACATTCCATGCAATCCCAATCAGATTACCAGTGGCATTTTTCACGTAATCAGAACAAAAAATTTTACAATTTGTATGGATAAACAAAAGACCCTGAATTGCCAAAGCAATCTTGAGAAAGAAAAACAGAGCCGGAGGAATCAGGCTCCCTGACTTCAGACTATACTACAAAGCTACAGTAATCAAGACAGTATGGTACTGGCACAAAAACAGAAATATAGATCAGTGGTACAGGATAGAAAGCCCAGAGATAAACCCATGCACATATGGTCACCTAATCTATGACAAAGGAGTCATGCATATACAAGGCAGAAAAGACAGTCTCTTCAATAAGTGGTGCTGGGAAAACTGGACAGCTACATGTAAAAGAATGAACTTAGAACACTCCCTAACACCATACACAAAAATAAACTCAAAATGGATTAAAGACCTAAATGTAAGACCAGACACTATAAAACTCTTAGAGGAAAACATAGGAAAAACACTCTTGGGCATAAATCACAGCAAGATCTTTTTTAACCCACCTCCTAGAGTAAAGAAGATAAAAACAAAAATAAACATATGGGACCTGATGAAACTTAAAAGCTTTTGCATAGCAAAGGAAGCCATAAACAAGATGAAAAGACAACCCTCAGAATGGGAGAAAATATTTGCTAATGAAGCAACTGACAAGGCATTAATCTCCAAAATGTACAAACAGCTCATGTAGCTCAATATCAAGAAAACAAACAACCCATTCCAGAAATGGGCAGAAGCCCTAAATAGACATTTCTCCAGAGAAGACATATAGATGTCCAAGAAGCACATGAAAAGATGTTCAACATCACTAATTATTAGAGAAATGCAAATCAAAACTGCAATGAGGTATCACCTCACACCAATCAGAATGGCCATCATCAAAAAATCTACAAACAATAAATGCTGGAGAGAGTGTGGAGAAAAGGAAACACTCTTGCACTGTTGGTGGGAATGTAAATTGATACATCCACTATGGAGAATGGTATAGATGTTCATTAAAAAACTAAAAATAGAACTATCACATGACCCAGCAATCCCACTACTGGGCGTATATCCTGAGAAAAGCATAATTCCAAAATACACATGTACCCCAATATTCATTGCAGCATTATTTACAATAACCAGGATATGGAAACAACCTAAATGTCCATTGACAGATGAATGGATAAAGAAGATGTGGTACATATATACAATGGACTATTACTCAGCCATTAAAAGGAATGAAATTGGTACATTTGTAGAGATGTCACTGGACCTAGAGTCTCTCATACAGAGTGAAGTAAGTCAGAAAGAGAAAAACAAATATTGTATATTAACACATATGTGTGGAATCTAGAAATATGGTACTGATGAGCCTATTTGCAGGGCAGGAGTAGGGATGAAGACATAGAGAATGGAAATGTGGACATGGCGTGAAGGGGAGGGGGGACAAATTGGGAGATTAGGATTGATATATATACACTACCATGTGTGAAATAGGTAGCTAGTGGGAACCTTCTGTACAGCACAGGGATCTCAGCTCGGTGCTCTGTGATGACCTAGATGGGTGGGATGGGGTGGAAGGTGGGAGGGAAGTCCAAGAGGGAGGGGATATATGTATACATATAGCTGATTCACTTAGTTGTGCAGCAGAAACTAAAACAACATTGTAAAGCAACTGTACTCCAATAAAAAATAAAGTAAAATTCTTAGTGAAGCAGAAAGATTTCCGTCTCATAGGAGTAGAGACAGTTTCACAGAGAAGATGGAATTTGGCTGAGCCTAACAGAAGAGAAGAATTTTAATAGGCAGATCGGGAAAAGAACAGTTCAGGAAAGTGAAGGGTGGGTTGTGGGGTATGGCTGATCAGAGAGGCAGATAAGTTAAACAGAGTTGATGAACTGGGAGAAAAAAGGATGAAGTTTAGGTTTATTATTTTCTAAGGAAAGAGGTTCATTTTCAATGGGAGAAAGGAAAGCTCAGAATTAAATTTTGAAAATGTTCCCACTCAGAGAGGTTATGAAAATTAAAGGTGAGGTCTCCTTGTATGTTATTGAGATGAAATGCTGCCACCAGGCATTGGCTTTGATGAAGTGTGGAAGGTGTGAGAAAGGTCATCACTATGTTAGCATTTTTAAGTGGCTGCAGACTTTCAAATTTCACATTTTTAGTAACTTTTCAAATTTGATTACTCGAGCCAGAGAAAAAGACACGCCATCATTGATTTAACCAATTATTACAATGGTTTATTTGACTGGTGTACTTTTTCTTTAAATGACACATTCTTATGAAAAAAAAGAACAGTTTTATTCTACTCAGGCTTCTTTTCACACTGGATAAACATCCACAGGAACTTAAGCTATTTCTTTATCCCAATTGTTTAGGTGACTTTAATAATTTGGTTTTTAACTTATTATTATTAACTGGAGGTGTTTTAATAGAAAATTCCTTTAAAAATTGTATACTTGTATCTTATTGCAACATACTTCTACCTCCAGAATCTGATTTGTGGTCATTGTCTACAGTACATTTTAAAGCTGCAGTAATAAATCAATCAGAGTTAAGCTCTCAGAGAAGATTAGACATGCTTACTAACAATAAAATATAGTCAAAAGATACCAGGCATAAACATATTTTTATGAGTGGGATTACCTCAGCACATGGTTAATCTAAATTAAAAGAGTTTATAATTGAGGTTTGTGCACAGGAAAAGGGAAAATTTGTCTGTTAGATAGACTATATATGTTTTTAATATCACAGCCAAAGTTTTAGGTATCCTCTGAGAGTAAGCGTAGGTTCTGTTAAATGTGGCTCTGCTTTTCTGCTGTGGGTACAGATATATGGCAAAGCTAGACCAAAATTAGAAAAATAAAAAAGGGATTGTGGGGAAATGGAAGAGAAACAAAATTAGAAGAATAGAGGACAACTAACTTCCTCATCCTTTCTTTTCTTAAGGTTGTTGGCCCAAATAATTTCCAACCTTAATAGTTACAGAAAAATGGAGATTTTACTTTTATTTAGAAAATAGCTGTTTATAGCTCAAGGTTTGTTTCCGTTGTTTAACTGTCACAGCTCCCAAAAGCCACGTTTTGGGCATGTTGTATTAGATTCTTCAAACCAGTGGTTTGTGTTCATTGCCTTCGTGGTGTAAATAGGGAGACAAATGCTGCTTAAATAGTCTTTAGGTGCATTTTATTTTGCACTTTAGAAACTATATGCATGTTTATTAGAAACGTGAATGTTGAAATTAACAAACAGAAGTGAAGTGAGTGACAGAGAAATACTACTGATGATAAGAGCTGACCTTTGTAATTTAGCTGTGTCATCCTCCATAGTATATGTATGTAATATTTGCTTCGATTCACCATAGCTTCTGGGCCCTGTATATTCCAGTCTGGTCTCAAGCATGTCTAATTTTGAAAGAGCTATGCTCACTTCAAAGGAAGAATTTGCTTTATTTTTATTTTACTTTATTTGTTTTAGTTTTAAAGATGTACCACCTATTTAGATAACTAAGTCAGCATTCATGGACACTTCCATTTACAAGAGTCTTAAGATAATTCTTTTACTTGAACCTTAAGGTGAAGATAGCATATTCTTTAAAACAGACTGATAATTGAACATGGGTTAGTCATTCTTGAGTTCATTACTATTGAACCTAAATATGTTTTAATTTATAATATCAAAAATGTGTTCTTAAATTTGGTAGGATATTCATATTGTTTAGTATTTTACAAATTTCTAAATTCAGTAGGATATTCATAATATATGGTACTTTTGAATATTTTTCTATTTTACTAACAACAATAAAAACATTTCCCCCCAAATGTTTTTATACTTAATACACATTACTGATTTTGAGTAATAGTAAGAACACTTAAAACAAATGGCTAGATCAATTTGTGAATGGTTCTACTTGGAGCAGTTTGTTTCTAGACCCTATTAGGTGATAGAGATAAGGTCAAGATGGGAGATAGTTGGTCTAATTCGAAGTACTTTGCTTTACGTGGAACTTAGCCCGAGTGCCATTGCTATGTATTCAATATTTGTCCAAGGGCTGAAGATCAGCATATATTTGCCTGTGTCAAAACATTTTGTAAACATTCCACTTGGACACTCACATGAACAAGACAGAAAGGATAATGGAAAAAATGTACTTATTTTCTTAAAAAAAAGACCACACATACATACATACTCACATAAATATTTCCCCCTTTTAATTGCTAATCTTTTTTTCAGATTAGTCTGTGGTTGACTTTGGAGAGTTATGGGAGCACAGGGTAAGAGCTAAGGAAGGCATTTTACCTGGAGCTTTTCTGATTCCCTTAGCACTTTGTGGAACAGCATGAGAGGTCTCTTCCAATTGTGTAGGATAAGTACAGCCCACTGAACACTGCTTAACTGCAGTTTACCACAAGCCAGTTACAGTGTCAAAAACGTCGGAACCTGTTCTTCTATATTTAAATAATGATAAATGCCTTCACGCTGTGTGAGAACTATTGAAGTGTGTTGCTCTGCAGGTAAACTTGGCAGTGTCTTATATAACTCCACTCGATGGGAGTATTACTTAAACAGTGTGAAATACATTTTCTGACAAGAGTTGTATCACAATTTGGAGTGATGTTTATGCAGGTGGTTAGTCTGCCAGTTATTTGTAGTTTAAAAAATGGACCTCTGAGGCCGCAATATAAAACCCCAATCCTTATCTGTAGGGAAAACTATAATTGTTTCTCGTGGGTAAATATTGTAAACTCAGTCATTTGGCCATAGTCCATCAAGTATATATGATGAGAGATAACTTCCCTGTTCTTTACTTCTAAAATAAGATGTATAATATAATTAATAAGCCACTGTTGTTTTTAAGTGTCTAAATATAATTTTGTTGAAATTGAAACATTTAATTGCACATGTATCTAATACCTGATTATCTACCTTTTGCTGCTCTTATTTATTATCAAATTGCTGCTGGTTGTCACCATCCATCTCCCTGGGTGATGACAGTCCTGCTTCTTATGGCAAATTTTAGTAGTGATTTCATGGTCCTAGCTGGGCAGAATAATAGCCAGGTAACCAAAGAGTGTGTTTGCCTAATGGAGATATGGGAATGGAGGCCAAAACTTTCAAAGTCGTTGGCAAATTTTTGAAAGACTTCAATTCTATTAATTTGTATTCTATTCATTGAGTTGGTAGGCACTCCAGAATAAATGCAATGATCAGAGAGAACACTAAGTGTAGGTACTGAGTTTAGCAACTGAAATAGTTGGTATTTGAATCACTGAGTTTCTGATATACGAATACCTCACTAGTTATGTGACTACTTGTGAGATGGTGTATTCAATGCTGTTATAATTGAGCATGGCAGTTGAGCAATATAATCTGAAAAGTCTCACCACTATGATCATGCTTCAGTAAAATAACTGGCATTTTAATTCTTCCTTCCCTTGTGATTTCTTCGTCTTTATTCAATGACTGCTTTTTAAGTTAGAATCTGATTGCGTGCAACTCCAAGATCCATTCCTTATAAGATGGGGTTTCTCACACAACTCTGAGAAGCTGTTGTGTCCTGTCAACAGTGGCTGTAAGACCAGCCCATGACTTACGGCTAGAGGTGATCCAAAGTCTTCCTGCCCAACTTCTTTCCCATTTGATGGGTCAAGTATTCCATTAAAATTGTAGACCTGTTTGTCCTCAAGCTGGCTCTTTTCTCTGTTTTAATAGGAGTGATTTGGGTAAGTTATTGTGCAGATGATAAGAGTGGATCTGAAGGGGTGGAGATTTGGGAAGTAGAACCTTTTAAGCATTAGATTTAAGATAGGTGAGGAGTGTTGACCGCCCCTCCCCCACCCCATTATCTTTACTTTTATGTTTACTATTCCCCCTTCTCTAACTCAACCCACCAAATTCTTGTCTTTCTTTCATTCCTGTGTTGGATTTCTTTCCATTTCCTCTATTCCTTGGTATCTCATTGCCTCTCCTTTTCTTCCCCCTTCCGCGGTGGAATATGAAATTGAAGCTCCCTCTTAAAAAAAAATAAACCTGATAATAAAAGTAATATATGCTTATTACTCACTCATTACAATTAGAAACTATAAGCAAAAAAGAGAAAAATTCCGTCTTTCCAAACTAGAAATGAATCAAAAGCACTGAAGAATTGTAATTATATAGAGAGAAGTATAATTTACCTAGTTTTTCTTAGCTATTTAAGAGTTTATTGTGTTCTCAGTTTAAAAATTCATTTTATCTTTTATTTTGCTTTTACCTTCCTCCTTTTCCATGCCACAAAAGCTAAATTAAATTTTATTTGCTTTGTATAAGGCCTATTAACTTCAGTGGAGAAAGAGGCTCCTTTTGCTTGCTTCGGGATTTATATATTTCCGTATTTAGTTTTTGAGGTGAGGAAAATGAGAAGAAATGAGAAGAGCCTGACATCAGCACTAGTTCTTCCCCATGGATTTTTAATTCCACCACAACCCCTTTACTGAATGTGTACAATGGTGAATGTTATTTCATTTTCTTACATATATTTTTCTCTTTATTTTATTCTATATCCTTCTATCTTTCTTCCTTTTTATCTTAATATCTCTTATTTGTCCTCTTTGTTCCCTTTCATTTAACCTCATTTTTATAGAGTGGTTGAGTCAACCTAGTGTGACAGAAAGGTTAGTTTTGTTATTTTCTTGTGAATGAAAGTTTGGGAGCAAAAGTGATTCCCCCAGCTTGATGATGTTTACCAAAAAACTGGTATCATTACTGTAAATTTTCTGAACTTATAATTCAGTTTAGTGAAGTAGGAATTCTGTACTTGATTCTAGAAATATTGGAAACATACACTTCGAGATCTAAGTAAACTTGCTAGAATGAATGTATGTATATTTGCATTCCGGTAACTGTTGTGTTTGAAAATTTAATATGTTTTTATCATAAAAATCTACATAATGCTGAATTATCTAAAGAGAGGTGGGAGTTAAAAAAAGAAATAGAAGAATGTTGGAAGTTAGAATTTGTACATTTATCATCTTCTATTCCTCTTCCAGCTCTCCTACACTGAACACTAGAAAAGCACTATCACCCAAACTGTTGTCCACCCGGAAACCTTTTGTCTTCCTAATCTTCACTTTCTTCCTCCCCTCCATTATACCCAACATTCTCTTGTAACAGGGATAAACTTAGCAGTGTTGTGCAAAAAAATGTAAATGTAATATTTCTAGTATAGGACTTGATTTGTAACTCTGAGCTTTCAGGGTAAGCAGTTTAATCTAGGTGTTTTCAGGTAACGTGAATTCAGTCCGGTACTTTTGGGGTCACTTTTCAATTTAAAACTGACACATTGCAAGTGTCAGCCTCCTGATCTTTGTCCTGATATAAGATCTAGGTGGGGGGTGAGGGGAGCATATGTAGCTTCATAGTGTCATAGTGTCAGGACAGGGAGGAGTGCGTTTTGGATCCTGATTTGATGTATCAATATAGAGAGTATATTGTGATTACTTCAACTAGTGGAGTTCAGGAACCCCTCCTCATACAGATTCAGTTTTCCCATAGTAACTTCAATATTCACTTCGACCATACATCCCATCTGGCCCACGGTTTTCTCCTAAGCTGGTCACTTTGCACTGCACTCTGGTGATCTCTAGCAAATGAACTGACTCCCCTCAGTTTCCTCACTAATGGGCCCACAAGAGTGTTGGGGTTTTCTCCTCCCTCCCCCTTGAGAACCATGGAGTACTCATGGGGATTGTCCAATTGATTCCCTGCTTGTGCCTGTTTATGCAGGAGCCATATATCATCAGCCGTTCTCCCAATATCTAGAGGTAGCAATTTTGAGTGTTCTATGTTTGAAACATTAATATACAGTTGGTGTCAGTCAATCCTGGTAATAGTACTCATACTACTGCTATTACTACTAAAATCATGTAACAGATATATAGTGATTAAAATTTGCCATGTACTATTATAAGTGCTGGAAATATATTAACTCATTTAATTCTCAAAACAATATAATGATGTACATAGCATTGTTCTCATTGTGTAGATGAGAAATTTGGGGCATAAGGTTAAATAATTTTTTTTTTTTTTTTTTTTTTTTGCGGTACACGGGCCTCCCAGTGCTGCGGCCTCTCCCGTCGCGGAGCACAGGCTCCGGACGCACAGGCCCAGCGGCCACGGCCCACGGGCCCAGCCACTCCGTGGCATGCGGGGTCCTCCCAGACTGGGGCACGAACCTGCGCCCCCTGCATCGGCAGGTGGACTCCCAACCATTGCACCATCAGGGAAGCCCCTAAATAAATTTTAAGTGGCAGAACCATGTCATATGACATTAGGGTCTGCCCTGTTGATTCCTAAATTCGGTGGGGTACACCCATATGTTTAACTTTTCTCTTCTCATCTCTGACAATTCTTTTGTCCTCAGTGGTCCAGGGGCTGATCTAGGCCAGGGGATGGTGGTGGAGGGTTGTGGAGGAACTTGGTCAGTGGAGAGCAAATTTCATTTGCTTTCAACTATTACACTGACTCTCACCTGAATTCTGACCTTTTAAGTTCAGAAACCACAAATTTGAGATCTTTATTTATTGTTCTTTTCCTCCTCTTGCTTCCAGTCTCGGACTCCTCCCAGGAAAAGGATGCCCTTATAGTTTAAGATTCAGCCAGCATTGGTCACATGGGAGAAAAACCAGAACACATTAATGTTTCAAATTGTTAATTTGTCTAGTGCACACTCACCAAAGAAGTCCAATCTAGCCTATTTCCTGCAAATCTATTAGTTGAACCTTATGAAACTGCCACTTTTGTACATTAAAAATGGTAAGTGGCAGCAATTTCATGTGGTTCAACCTAATATTACTTCATCAATTTCCTTACAGACTCATAATCATCACAATTATTCAGGCCACTGTCATCTCACAACTAGAAGTATCACAGCGGTCTTTTAATGGATCTTCCTGCTTCTCATTTCACCCTCTCCCATTTGTTTGTTATACTTCAGCTAGAGTAAGGTTTATAAAATTTAATGGTATTGAGCCACTTCTCTGTGTAAAATTCTGTAATGACATCTGATTGACCTTAGTATAAAATCCAAGCTCCGTTAATGTAGCTTGTAAGTCATGTAACCATACATTCCTGTTAGTCTCTGACAGCCCTGGTTTATCCTGCTGCCCCAGCTCAATTATTAAAGGCGCCCCTTTTAGTCTCACAAGTGGCCTGGTTTGGATGATGAATTATATGATCACCTTATTTATAAGGTATCTTATGAACTGGCCTCTGCATTTCTCTCCAGCCTCATCTCTCACCACTTTTTAGATTACAGTTTGAGCTGTAGCCATCCTGAACTCCTTTGAATTTATAGAACATGTCATGCCATCTCTCAGTTCTGAGTGCAGGCCCATGATGATGTCTCTGGCTGCAATACCCCTCTGTTAGCCTAATTTGTGCCAGTTTGTCATGATTGCATTTATATACTTATCACTAGAAGCACCTCCTGATCTCTAGACCAGCTTGAATTCCCCGGTTTTCTATACTCATATTTGCTCTGTACACCCCAGTCAAAACCTCTTCCCATTTAACCAGGTTTCTATCTGATTTCTGTGCTTCCTTTCAGAGTGTTAGTTCTGGCAAGACAGGGCTCTCAGTTTATTCAGTATTGTATCCCCCAGGCTTAATAAGTGCTTATTGTTCATAGATGTTACTAAAAATATATGTGCTGAATGAATATATGAGACAAAACAATTTTAGGGTGACTTTGCACTTTGACACCTGCTCCCGACTTTTTATGAGAGAGATGTTAATAGACTATACACTATAACGAGGAGAAGAAGAGAAAGGGAGACCAGAAAAGGGACTAAGTCTTGAGTATCAAGAAAAGAACAAATGGAAAAAAAAAACCACAGAGAGGCTTTGAACTGACAATTTGGGTGGACACGTACGTTCCACTTCTGATCATCTGATCCTGTCTTTGCCCTGCTGCTCCCGCTTTTCTTAGTAGGGACACTTAAAAAGCCTGAAACCCATTATATTTTGCCTGCAGTGTGCAAACTTGTTAGAGCATCATATATAGTAACATAATTTTCAGTAAGTGCAGAAAGTAATTATGTTTGAATTTGAGGAAGTATTGTACTATGATAATCTCTCCTTTTAAAAGTTGGTAACAGTTATAGTAAACAAAAACAAAATGATTTCTGAAATGGTGACTAAAAGTAAGGGCTGTTTAAGTCCAATTTACAGCATTCACTTCCAGAAAATGAAAGTGGGAAGCTGTTTGTAAGCTATTGTTGAAAGCTATTGTTTGCAAGCTATTATTGTGGGTTGAATTGTATCCTTCAAAAAGATATGTTGAAGTTTTAATCCCTGGTACCTATGAATGTGACTTTATTTCAAAATAGGGGTTTTGCAGATGTAATAAGTTGAACTGAGATCATACTGGGTTAGGGTGGGCCCTAACCCAGTATGATTGGTGTTTTTATAAGAAGAGAATGAGAGACACTGAGATAAAGGGCGAAGGCCATGTGATGATGGAGGTAGAGATTGGAGTGATGCATCTACAAGCCAAGCAATGCCAAGGATTTCTGGCCACCACCAGTAGCTAGGAAAGAGGCATGGAGTAGATTCTTCCACCTTGATTTCAGATTTCTAGCCTCCAAAACCACAAGAGACAAAATTTCTATTGTTTTAAGCCACCCAGTTTGTGGTAATTTGTTATGACAGTACTAGGAAACTAATATAGCTATTTTAAAAAGAAAAAAAAGTATATCCAATATATTTGACATGGAAAAGATGGAGATAGAAATGGTAGAATGATCAGAGGAATACTTATTTAGGATTTAAGTTATGTTCTTTCTTATTGCTCTCAATCCCACTGCTAATTCTTTTAATAGCAAAATTTCACAATGATTCATCTACTGTAGTAGTCTGATCAGTGCTAGGCCATGCTGTAGGAACAAATAAACCTCAAAATCTTAATAGCTGAGCATGACTGAGGTTTAGTTCTCAATCATGCAGTGTGCAAGGGGTCCATCCGGTGACTCAGATTCCCTCTGCTCCTCCTCTTGTGATGTCTCCAACTCAGCAAAAGGCTCAGAGGATAAGAGGAGGGCAGAACTGGCCCTCCGGTTCTTCAGTGCTTCATCTAGGAAGTCATACACATTTTTCTGGTCTACATTTTATTATCAAGAAATAGTCATATGCCCTTCCTAACTGCAAGGGAGCTAAAAAGTATAGGGGTCACAAGGAAGTTTGGTGAGAACAACTATCTCTGCTTAATCATAATGGCAAAAGAAAATAGTCTTCAACATCTATGAATATCACACTATCTTCTCAAAGATTCCAGCTACTCCCTAGTTTTGGTTTCTTTTTATCCTAGTAATAGTCTTTTAAAAGCTTCTTTTTACATCTATACAGCTATTACACGTCCTTCCATTTCCACAGTGTTATATTTGTCTATGCCAGGACTACTGACAACATTGATAAAGTTCTTCTCTGTCCAAAATCATTCCTTATTTAAACATTCATTAATGTTCAGTTCTAATATGTTTGAAATGTTTATGATGGAGGAGAAGCAGAAGCCTGAGGCAGAGGAGAAGGAAGAGGAAGAGATGAGAAGTAAAAATAAAGAAGAAAAAGGAGACAAGAAGGGGGAAGGGGGAGGGGGAGGCATCCGCTAAAGATTTTAGAGTTAAAGAAGCATCCTGATATTTTACTTGCATTATTTTTCTCTCAATTGAATAATCAGTTATCAGAATTCAGGAAAAAATTCCCTCTCATAACAAACTAAAACTTTACCCAACACTCTTAGACTCATAAAAAATTTACACTCCTCTGTTAGATATTTGTAAGAGTTCAATGCACAGGTGTCTAGGGTGCCCCCTAACTTCCCTCTAGATCTGTAGGTGCAACTCATACTGAAGAGTTATTATCCAGCATGTAGATGCTTTATCTGACTCCACCACAAGCCAAACTACCCTTTCATATCAAGCTGGTTGCAATTACTCTTTACAGGATTACATCTGTTTTAGGGATGAGAAATAACGTTAAAAAGCCTTTTACAGAATATACATGCTTAAGTCTCTCAGCAACATTAATATATGTGCTTGCAAAAGTAATATAAGAATATATTTTGCCTGTAAAAAGTTCAAATGTAACCTCACACACATTAGAATGGCTACCTTAAAAAACCAAAACAAAACAAAATTAGTGTTGGTGAGGATGTGGAGAAATTAGGACCCTTATACACTGTTGATGGGAATATAAAATGGTGCAGCCAGTATGGAAAACAGTATGGCAGCTTCTCAAAAAATTAAAAATAGAATTACCATATAACCCAGCAATCCCACTTTATGGGTATTTATCCAAAAGAATTAAAAGCAGAATCTCAAAGAGATATTTGTACACCTATATTTATAGTAGCATTATTCATAATCGATAAAAGGTAGATGCAACCCAAGTGTCCAAGTACAGATGAAAGGATCAACAAAATGTGGCATATACAAACAATGGAATATTATTTAGCCTTAAAAAGAAAGGACATTGTGACACATGCTGTGATGTAGACGGGCCTTGAGGACATTATGCTAAATGAAGTAAGCCAATCATAAAAGACACACACTGTGTGATTCCACTTATATGAGGTACCTAAAGTTATCAAATTCATAGAGATAGAAAATAGAATTGTGGTTTTCAGGACCAGAGGGAAGGGAGAAGTTATTGTTTAATGGTACAGAGTTAGTTTTTCAAGATGAGAAGGGTTTTGGAGATGGATGGCGGTGAAGGTTGTACAACAATACGAATGTACTTAAAAACTACTGAACTCTACACTTCAAAATGGTTAAAACAGCAAATTTTATATTATGTGTATTTTACCACAATTAAAAAAGTTCACACATTCCTAGTGCTCTACCCAGAGAAAACCACTGTCTTTATTCTTCAGTTGTGAAGTTTTTCTT
Organism: Mesoplodon densirostris; assembly: GCF_025265405.1. Classification (NCBI taxonomy): domain Eukaryota; kingdom Metazoa; phylum Chordata; class Mammalia; order Artiodactyla; family Ziphiidae; genus Mesoplodon; species Mesoplodon densirostris. The sequence continues at coordinate 34,184,471 of NC_082672.1, read as the reverse complement.
ATGCCTTTACATAAACACATATTCTCATGTAGCAATATATGGTTTATTCTTTGATTAGTTTTGTTTTTCACATAAATACTATCTTACTGCAAATCTTGTTCTGCATGTCCAACAATGTTTAAGTCCTATTATGAGAGGTGGCAGAAGAGAATTTCTGGGCCCAAACTGAAGTGACCTCTTACTCCCTTCTCTGCCATGTTCTCTGTGGTCTTAATTTCATTAGAATGAGACTCTCCATCAGTCCTTCACTAATGAGCCATTCTGATGGACTTTTTCATGGCCCACCAGACCTGGGATTTCTACCTTCAACTTCTACCATTTCCATATTGCTTCTCCCCAATTCCCTTTTCTACTGAAGATTATGTGTCTCTATCTATGTAGATAGAATCTATCTATCTATCCATCCATCTAGGGGTATGAGTGGAATGTTGAGCTTCAAAGGTGAAATCAAACCTTTTTACAACTCTTCAAATAGCCTTAGCCTTGAGTCTATTCTGAATTTATGTAAAAAACCTTTTTGATGGTGGTGACAGTAGGGGTTAGAGTACAAATATTAGTTTTTCTTCAGGTCTCTAATCTTTAGATATGAGCAATTCACAATTTCAAGGTTGAGAACATATCATACCCCGAATTTATAATTCTCAGAGGTTACTCAGATATTTTATACTTCAATAATATTATTCTGAGTATTTAGGGTGAACCCAAGATGAAGGATTGGGAAGAAAAGTTTCAAAACCTAAATGCTTAAAAAACAAAGACAGCTTAAATCTTGTTTCTTTTTTCAACATAATGAAATTTCCAAATAACAGTGAGATACTCCATATCTAATCCTTATTTAATACTAATATTGTGTTTTGATTAATAAAATATAGATGATATTTTGAATATTTATGCTCATTTTAAAAATTGGTGATCCTTTTCTGAGATAAGTTCAGGAAATTTGACCTTTCTTCTGAGCCCCTCACTCCTTTTGAAGTAGATAAAGACCACTTTGGCAATTAGAAATATTTAGTATAGTAGTCAAGTTCAGGGTTGATAAGGTATTTTAGTATTCAACAGATATACTGTTATAGTATTACTGGTAAGATTGTGAAACAAATCCCAGTACACTTAAGCTCTGCTAACAAAGATGAAATGGAGAATAATTATGTATATGCTGAATCTGATTAAGGTTGACATACAGTTTGAATACATTCATTCTCTAAGGTGTAGTTCTGGGTATAAATCATCAACCAAGCAGAAAACGGTGAAGTTGAAAGCAACAGAACACAAAGACCTGGTGGATTTTAAGGGACTGAGAATGTTCTATGGCTATTGAAGTGGGATCCATAGCTGGTATTTTCCTGTAATTAATAAAGTGGCTAAATCTATTTCCTGGTTAATACACCAGTCTCCCTCCTGTCTCCTTACTCCTGTAGAGCAGTGGTCTTCAAACTCCTTTCTTGGTAAAAAAAAAAAAAAAATACATTTAAATTATGACCAGTTCTCTCTGTCTAACACACACATACACACACACACAATGAAAGTGTCATAAAGTGTCTTCAAGCAATACTTAGACTTATTAAATTCAGTGCACTCCAATATTTTAACTTGATATTCTTTATTTTAATACTAGGTTTAACCTACTAACTTGATGTAAATATCCACTCACAGATGGTAAAATCAATTTGAAAAATCCTCCCTAGAATGTTTCATTTTATATATTTGACTTCACTATGAGAGTAATTGAATGTGTGTTGCCTGAGTAATGGATCACTTCATATTTACCTGCATAGACAAGTGAAATGTTTCTGTGAGCTCAAAGCTTTGTTCAGGAAATTTGCTTGAAATTCTTTATAAAGGGTTTACCTTATTAGCTTTCTACTAAATGTTGATGTCTGAGCACGCTAAGGCAAAGGGAAAGGAAAGCTCTCTTTTTAAAAATTGCATAAGTGTTACAACACCATGAGGAGGATTATCTTTAAGTATGTGCTTATTAATTATCCCAGTAGAGATTAGCAGTCTTCACTTTCATTTACATGGTGACCTTCTAGGAATGAGATATAAACGTTGTAAGACTGTATTAACAAAAGACTCCTGACAGATTTGAAATTCATCACTATCACCAATTTTAATACTTAAAATAGTAGTGTATCTTCCTCCAGAAAAACTGCAAATTCCTGTCTGCATTATTTTTATCATTAGTAGTTTATTTTCTTCAGGAGTATGAAGCCAGTAAAATAAGATCAACATTCTCTCTGTTAGCTCAAGAATGTGGTAAGGTCAATCTAATGCTGCAAAATTTGTAGTCTCATCTAAGCCCATAGATTTAAACATTACACATTACTTCTATGTCAATGAGTCTAAAATCCTTATTTCCACATTTGAACTCTTCTGTGAACTCCAGCTCCTAATTTTCAACTGTCCTTTGGATATCCTATTTACAAAGTATAAATAAGGATATTTATTTATTAAGTTATTAAGGACTTATAACTTAACATAGTCTAAACTTAACAACTAAGCATTCTCTCTTTGAAGTTCGCCATCCTCTATACCACTCTTCACCCCTCAAATCAACTCCTTTCTCCTTATTTTCTAATTTCTGCTAAGGACACCATTAGTCTTCTAGGTAAGCCCTTAGACTCATACTATATCCCTTTTTTCCTCCTATATTATATCAGTCAGCAAGGCCTTGACTCTATTTCTAGAGTATTTCTTTTACTCCTCTACTTCTTTCAATTCCCATAGCTTACATCCTTATTACCTTTTATCTGAACTATGGCAGTCATGTCTTGAGGTAGTCACTGGTGCTGTTTGTGGATATTTCCCATTCTTCTCCTGGATTCATAGCAGGATTGTACTTGCCCATCCCCTGAAGTTAGGCATAGCCATATGCAATGTGAACAGAAGTGGCATGTGTTACTCCTAGACTGAGTCCTTTAAAATCCAGTGTACAATTCACCATGCTGTAGAGACAAATGATCTTCCAAATAGATGCTTGACTGCAGAAAATATGTATCAATGGCCCCTATGGGCCCCTGCATCACATGGAACAGGAGCAGGGAATAAGTCTCTGTTAGTTTAATCCACTGAGCCTTGGGAATTTCTGTTTATACAACATCCCACCTGTCCTGAGACATAGTATACCTTAACTGACTTCTCTACTCAAAGTCTCTGCCCCTTCCAATTATTCTCTCACTGTCAAATTAATCTTTCTAAAATATGTCTAATTATATAAATTCCTTACTAAAATCTTTCAGTATTTCCTGTTATCTTCACTCTGGTCCTCACATCACATGTATCTCAACTTCCTTTTAAACAACCCTGCTGCTTCTCTACATGCATACACACCAAACACCTTCTACCTCATTTGCTTCTCTGTTCCTCTGATCCAGGATGCCATCCCCTTCTAGTGTTGTCCAAGTGCTACCTATTCTTTTTTTTTTTTTTAACATCTTTATTGGAATGTAATTGCTTTACAATGGTGTGTTAGTTTCTGCTTTATAATAAAGTGAATCAGCTATACATATATCCCCATATCTCCTCCCTCTTGCATCTCCCTCCCACCCTCCCTATCCCACCCCTCTAGGTGGTCACAAAGCACCGAGTTGATCTCCCTGTGCTATGTGGCTGCTTCCCACTAGCTATCTATTTTACATTTGGTAGTGTATATATGTCCATGCCACTCTCACATCGTCCCAGCTTACCCTTCGCCCTCCCCATGTCCTCAAGTCCATTCTCTACATCTGCTTCTTTATTCCTGTCCTGCCCCTACCTATTCTTAAGTAACAGTTCAAATGCCATCATTTCTATGAGGGTTTTTCTGGACTCTTGCATAAAAGGGGCAAGAGATAACTCCCACATCTCCCAGAGGACTTTGAATCTCCATTATAGCTCTCACACCCGCACTTACCATTCTGAGTAGATTTCTAGTTATTTTCAGGTAGGAAATGGTCGTCTTTCACTTCCATATTATTGCAAATTCTCTTGCATGGTGCCTAGTAAATATCTTAAAATTGAATAAATGAATACATGAACTTAAGGTTACATTTGATTTAAAACTGCCACTTTGCTCTTTAGAAACCGTGTGGTATTGGCAACAACGAGACAAGTGCTGCAATGAATATTTCTTGTTAGAAAAATGTAAATTCCATGATAGTCATTTTCTTTCAAATGATCTTCTTAAAAATATTTTTTCCTAAGGTCTACTTTGACTTTTACTCTTTTGTCTGACTTATTTGACTTTCAAGCATTTCTTTGTGACTCCAGTTTTTAAACAATTTAAACAAATAAAAATTATTTTAGAGAACTTATTTTCAAGCTGTTACTTTCTAAATAGTGCACTTGGTCTGTTACTGTAAAATCTGTTCATATTCATTTTAGATCTATTACTTCATTTTAAAAAATAACAATTGTTCATTATATTTTATTCTCAAACTGCTTTAAATGCACCAACCATTTTTTTCTGAGTATATATGGACCTAAGCCAATGAATATTCTTCTATATTGCCCTAATTGTAATTATTAAAAGGAAAAAAATCTAAAAATTTTTATTCTGCATAATCATACTTAAACATGCCTCTATATTATACTGTAAAAGTAATCTTCACAGTAATAAACAAAAGAACAAGATTAAGTCATTCTTCAATACAAATTCCAAGAGCTTTGCCTCTTCGCTATGGGCCCTTTAGCAATATTCTCACAAGTGGAGCTCTGTGTCATGGACTGCACTTTTGCTAATGTGAAATCTTTAGTAGGTATGACCAGACCTTATGCAAATCTCTCCAGTTGTTGTTTCTTCCAGTAATGAGGCCTTGGAGCCTGAGAATCAATCACTCAAAAAGAATTTACTGAGAACTTAGTGATACTCAGGCCTTAAGCTATTACTAGAGAGAATACCAAGTATGGAATATAATCCCTCCCTCAAGGGCTTATGTTCAAGACAAGACTCACATACATTATAGAGAAATGTACAAGTAAATGATTAAGTCTTAAATTGTACTGTATAGCTTATAAGTGGAAAGAACGGAGTAAAAGGAGAAATCAATATGGAGCATGAATGTTATAGGAGAGAAATCCTTCGTGGAGGCCAGATGTCAGTACGTGAGTACTTGCAGGAAGCTTGTGGGATCAGGCAAGGATATCCTTGGAACCTTGTGGGAACTTCAGGATCTCCTGGAGTTAAAATTTCTGACTCCAAAGCCAGGCTGCTTATGTTCAAATGACAGCTTCAGCACTTGCAACCTATATGACTTTAGGCCAATCACTAGAATTCTGTGCCTCAATTCCCTTATCTGTAAAAATGGGATGATAATAATAATAATAATAATAATAATAATAATGATAATAATGCCTGTCTCATTAAGATGTTATGAGAATCAAATGAAGTAGTAGGAAGAAAAAGTAGTTGGAACAGTGCACAGTATATATCAATATTTATTATTATTACTTAAACTAATGTTTTATGAGGACTTTACAGTGCTAGGCACTGTTTACATGGATTATTTCATTTGATCTTCACCACAATCTTATGAAGAAAGTTTTGTTGTTCCATGTTTTTGGTGAAGAAACACTTGGAGAGGTTAAGCCAGTTAGCATATGGAAGAGCTGGTATACAAACCTCAGGTTTTTTCATCCAGCACAGGAAGCTGAGCACTTCACCACCACATCTGCCTCCCCAGATGTGTATGCATTTAGTGCCTGGATTCCATGGAAATGAGAAAGGATTAAGGCACTGGACATTAAAATTTCCAACCCAAACTTGGCAGAATATGTCCTTTTCAGAAGTATTCCTCCTCCTACTTATTTGTGTTTTGCTTGTTTTTGTTTGTCTTTATTTGTAAACATCTGTTGTGCTTTATTATATACCACAGGGAAATCCCTGAGGGTACCAACATTTGAGAGTAAGCAAAAGAAAAAGAGCCAGCCAAAAGGATAGAATTCTATCAGCTTGACTCCCTAGTGCACTCCATGTCCGGTGGTCTTAATCTCAGTTAATGAGTCCTGCTGCCTGATTCGGAAGCCTCAGAACGACCCCACTCTTTTCTCTCCATCTGCGCAGCTTGTTACATCTTTACAGTCCAGACTTCAGTATTTTCTCCCTGTACTTTCACTACAGACTTTCAACTCATCTTCCTGCTGCTAGCCTTTCCTTATTTTAAGCAATCCTCCACCCTACCCTAAATCCAGTTATTTTTTAAAAAAACAAAGGTTCTGCAACTTTTAATTTCTCCACAATTCCCACTCAGATTTTTCGCACGCTCATCACCTGGTCTAGAGAGGCCTTCCTCTACCATTATGCTTGGGAAACTCTCTTTCATCTTTTAAGACTCAACAAAAATGTTGCTTTTTCATGAAAATGGCCACTCTTCTATCCTCTCAATATTAACAGTTTTCTTTTTTGTTCCTGTTTCTGTAATAGCCCTTAGCATAATGTGTTACAAATGTTATCTTCCTCACCTGAGGAAAGCAGCACCAAATCAGGCATTTTCTTCTTTCACTTCTGTATCCTTATGCTTGGTACATGGTAGCTATTCAATAAATAGGCATTGAGTGAAAGCATGAAACCATTTATAACATCTTCACTTGACTTTGAGTTTTATGAGTCACAACTGCTTCTAATTCATCTAATTAGAAGAGTATCTGATACACAGTACAAACCTTAAACATATGAATAAACAAATGTTAAATGCCTAATTATTTTAGAGGAAGGCAGAGAAGAAGATTTCAGTATCCAGAAAGTTCACTCAGAGATGGCAGATGGGTATCATAGTTACAGGTAGGAAAGCAGAGTCCAAAGTGTAGGGTCATAATTGAAAGCAGAGAGGAACAGGAGGATCAACAAAAAAGAAATGGTCACTCGGGTTGAGTAGAGGCTATAATACCTATCCCTCCATTATCTTATTGACCAACTCCTACTTCTCACAAGATAATTAACTCAAGCACACATCATCTGAGAAACAAGTGTCTCTTCTATGCAGGTTCAGCTGCCCTTCCTGATTCTCTCTGAATGCTCTGAGCAAGCCCCCATCATTATTTTCTAAAAAGACTTCCCCAATTCTTGCTCACTCCAATCTGTTCTCTTCACAGTAGCCAGAGATGTTTGTCATTCCCCTATTTTAAAGTTATAGTGAAGTGATCTGCCATTGTTCCTGTAAGAAACACCAAACAAGTCTCCACCATTCTTGCCTCTAGCAGGTTTTGCCATTATTTGTTAAGTTGTGTCTGTTCATACTAGACTCTTTTGATTTCTTAAATATGTTCTGTTCGCTTCACTGAATTAAAAGTCCTTATCTCTGAGCCTTCCTACTGCTTTAGAAGATCGCCCCCACCTAGCTTATATTTTTCAAACTTCAGTTCAAATATCACTTCCTTAGAGAAGTCTTTTTAAGGTTGCTTCCTACCTCCCAAGTAGATCATACTCCCTTATTGGGGGTGCTGTCATTTCCTATGCTTTTCTGTCTTAGCACTCCTCATGGATTATAATTGTCGACTTTTTGAATGAGTTGATGAGTGTCCCTTCTTTCTCTATTGTAAACTTTAAGAGGGAAAGGACTATTTCTGTTTTCCTTACCGTCTCTCTCTCTAATGCTTAGCATATTGTTTGGCACTGATAGACACCCGATAAATGTTTGTTGGAATGAATCAATATTGAATGAGGGAATAAACAGATAATGCATTCATGAATGAATAAAGAATATATCACATTTTTGTGGTAAATATTTTGTTTAACTCCATGGCTAAATCTAGGAGTGCCATATCCTAAAATATGACCTAGAAGCCATGGAAACACAGAGGGTATATTAGATATGCAGAATGCTATTTTAAATCTTAATGAGAGGTATGTAGTACTTACAGGGGTATAGAACCACATATTCCATAAAGGAAGAAGTCAAGGGCAATGACATGGCATAAGACTGGGGCTTTTAAGATAAGATGCCAGAGCAGAAGGTTTTCTTTGGGTGATGGTGGAAAATAAGGCTTGGAGTGGAGCAAGTAAATGGAAAAACTTCAGAGTAATTTAGATGGAATGAATTTATGTCAAACTTTCCATGAACACTGACTTAATGTCTACTAGTTACCAGCCATTTAATATTAGGTGCTAGAGAAATGGAGGAAAGTAAAATGAGGTGGGAGAGATTTACTGTGAGCTCTTGAAAAGTAAAGTACACCATCAAAGTTTGTGTTAGGAGATTAATCTGAAAGGTTTTGAGAGACAGATTGGGGATAGCGAGGAAGTTTGTTGAATGAATGAATGAATCAATAAATCAAATAAATGAGTCATGCTTTTTGTGAATATTCTGTGCATCCTCATTCAGTTTGGTTCTCTTGACTGTAAAATTTGACTTTGTATTTCACTAATCCTTTGGGTCTCTTACATTCATTTTAAGAGATTTAAAAAATATAGTTTATAAGATTCAAAACAAACAAAAAATTCATGACATACTGAACAAACAGATGAGATCAGAACTAAAAAAAAATATTAACCTGATGATAAATATGTAAGTGAGAAACATGATAATGAGTTTCCTTAACAAGATACACCATTAAAGGCAAACATATTCTCATGTGGTAGATGGTAGTTTTACGCTCTGTGCCCAGTGTGCTGTAATCTACTGACAGTGATTTTTCAAATACACCATGTAGCTAGGGGTCATCACATAACCTATATATACCTCTGTCACTGAGAAGTTCAGAGGCAAAAGATAAAGGAGGACATTGTTGGCCTATGTTTATCTTAGCTTGAAAAGATTATGGCTAGAGAACACTATCCAAATTTACCTGTGTTTAAAGGTCTTCACCACAAAAGAGCAGCAAAAACAATCTCATTAAAACAAGCTCAGAAAACAATTCAAAGATATATGATTAAGAGCAAACCAAACAACTGAAGCACAAATACTGTGACCTTCCCTTGACTTCTACTTTCACAGCTCCTTATTCAAGTTCTGTTTTGGACAGTAAGCTTTGTTCATAGCCATAACTTTTGTGGTTTTTCACCCATCGCATCTACTATTTTTCCCCTTTGATTTTTATTGATTTCTTTTAGGAGAAACTTGAAAAACAACCTTTATCAACAAAGGTTTTCACTCAAGTGCTTTTATTTTATTTTATTTTGGTCTCTTTTTTTTTTTTGACTTGAATAATATATATATTTTTATACAGCAGATTCTTATTAGTCATCAGTTTTATACACATCAGTGTATACATATCAATCCCAATCTCCTAACTCATCACACCACCACTTCCACCCCCCTGCCACTTTCTCCGCTTGGTGTCCATACGTTTGTTCTCTACATCTGTGTCTCAATTTCTGTCCTGGAAACCAATTCATCTGCACCATTTTTCTAGATTCCACATATATGCTTTAATATACGATATTTGTTTTTCTCTTTCTGACTTATTTGACTCTGTATGACAGTCTCTAGATCCATCCACATCTCAACAAATGACCCAATTTCGTTCCTTTTTATGGCTGAGTAATATTCCATTGCATATATGTGCCACATCTTCTTTATCCATTTGTCTGTCGATGGGCATTTAGGTTGCTTCCATGACCTGGCTATTGTAAATAGTGCTGCAATGAACATTGGGGTGCATGTGTCATTTTGAACTATGGTTTTCTCTGGGTATATGCCAAGTAGTGCAATTGCAAGGTCATATGGTAATTCTATTTTTAGATTTTTAAGGAACCTCCATACTGTTCCCCATAGTGGCTGTATCAATTTACTTTCCCACCAACAGTGCAAGAGGGTTCCCTTTCCTCCACACCCTCTCCAGCATTTGTTGTTTGTAGATTTTCTGATGATGCCCATTCTAACTGGTGTGAGATGATACCATTGTAGTTTTCATTTGCATTTCTCTCATAATTAGTGATGTTGAGCAGTTTTTCATGTGCTTCTTGGCCATCTGTATGTCTTCTTTGGAGAAATGTCTATTTAGGTCTTCTGCCCATTTTTGGATTGGGTTGTTTGTTTTTTAATATTGAGGTGCATGAGCTGTTTATATATTTTGGAGATTAATCCTTTGTCCGTTGATTCATTTGCCAATATTTCCTCCCATTCTGAGGGTTGTCTTTTCATCTTGTTTATGGTTTCCTTTGCTGTGCAAAAGCTTTGAAGTTTCATTAGGTCCCATTTGTTTATTTTTGTTTTTATTTCCATTACTCTAGGAGGTGAATCAAAAAAGATCTTGCTGTGATTTATGTCAAAGAGTGTTCTTCCTATGTTCTCCTCTAAGAGTTTTACAGTGTCTGGTCTTATATTTAGGTCTGTAATCCATTTTGAGTTTATTTTTGTGTATGGTGTTAGGGAGTGTTCTAATTTCATTCTTTTCCATGTAGCTGTCCAGTTTTCCCAGCACCACTTATTGAAGACACTGTCTTTTCTCCATTGTATATCCTTGCCTCCTTTTTCATAGATTAGTTGACCATAAGTGTGTGGGTTTATCTCTGGGCTTTCTATCTTGTTCCATTGATCTATGTTTCTGTTTTTGTGCCAGTACCATATTGTCTTGATTACTGTAGCTTTATAGTACAGTCTGAAGTCAGGGAGTCTGATTCCTCCAACTCTGTTTTTTTCTCTCAAGACTGCTTTGGCTATTCAGGGTCTTTTGTGTCTCTGGCAAATTTTAAGATTTTTTAATTCTAGTTCTGTAAAAAATGCCATTGGTAATTTGATAGGGATTGCATTGAATCTGTAGATTGCTTTGGGTAGTAGAGTCATTTTCACAATATTAATTCTTCCAATCCAAGAACATGGTATATCTCTCCATCTGTTGATATCTTTAATTTCTTTCAGCAGTGTCTTATAGTTTTCTGCATAGAGCTCTTTTGTCTCCCTAGGTACGTTTATTCCTAGGTATTTTATTCTTTTTGTTGCAATGGTAAATGGGAGTGTTTCCTTAATTTCTCTTTCAGATTTTCGTCATTAGTGTATAGGAATGCAAGAGATTTCTGTGCATTAATTTTGTATCCTGCAACTTTACCAAATTCATTGATTGGCTCTAGTAGTTTTCTGGTCACATCTTTAGGATTCTCTATCTATAGTATTTGTCATCTGCAAACAGTGACAGTTTTACTTCTTCTTTTCCAATTTGTATTCCTTTTATTTCTTTTTATTCTCTGATTGCTGTGGCTGGGACTTCCAAAACTATGTTGAATAATAGTGGCAAAAGTGGGCTTCCTTGTTCCTGATCTTAGAGGAATGCTTTCAGTTTTTCACCATGGAGAATGATGTTTGCTGTGGGTTTGTCATATATGGCCTTTATTATGTTGAGGTAGGTTCTCTCTATGCCCACTTTCTGGAGAGTTTTTATCATAAATGGGTGTTGAATTTTGTCAAAAGCTTTTCCTGCATCTATTGAGATGATCATTTGGTTTTTATTCTTCCATTTGTTAATATGGTGTATCACATTGATTGATTTGCATATATTGACGAATCCTTGAATCCCTGGGATAAATACCACTTGGTCATGGTGTATGATCCTTTTAATTTCTTGTTGGATTTAACATTAACATTAACATTTTTAAAACATCACATATTTTTTACCTGTGTATTATGGAGCATATTGAACAAATATCAGTTCCATTGGTAACTGCCTTGGTTGCAGTTAAGCCCAAGTACTTATCAGAGGGAACTCACTTGGGGTGTCAGGACTGACTGCAAGGTTGGCTGAAAGACTATTCTAGAGACCTGTGGGCAGTGTGCTTACTGGATGAGGAAGAGTGCCAGTTGTGCAAGCTGCTCTGTAGGGCTCTCATTGTCATGAATTTCTACACATGCTAATATATATTTTTTAACCAGAAACTGATGATTTATTTATTTATTTTTAACATCTTTATTGGAGTATAATTGCTTTACAATGGTGTGTTTGTTTCTGCTTTATAACAAAGTGAATCAGCTATATATATACATATATCCCCATATCTCCTCCCTCTTGCATCTCCCTCCCACCCTCCCTATCCCACCCCTTTAGGTGCAAACTATTTATTTTTAAGGCATAATTTTTATTTTGGTGTGATCAGAGAATGTGTCTTGGACAGTTTCTACTTTTTGGAAGTGACTATGATTTTCACTGTGGGCTTGTATATAATACATTTTTCCATATGACTAGGAAACGATGAGAGTTTCATAAGTTTTTTTCTACTCACTTATCAGAGAAAATTAGTGGAAATAATATTAAATAGAAATAATATTAAATATTATTAAAATAGAAAATAGAAATAATATTAAAAAGAAATCACCAAATATTTCTCATGAATAATGTAGAAGAAAACAGTTATAAGGGAAAGATAAAGAAGAGGAGGAGAAGCATATCTACCTTGTGAGAGTATGTCAAATGAGAGGCTTTTTGGATAGGCGGCACCTTGTGAAGAAAGAGCCACTGACCTTAATAAAGATTTAGAGAGACAACTTATAAAATATATTTACGGTGGCAAGTTCATTAGGTACATATATGTATGACGAAATCAAGATCTTGGAAGATTGTCAAAGGTTAGAGTGATACATCTATTATGATGGACTTCTGTAGTACTGTGTCAAAGCCCTTGTGATTTGTCCCCTGAATTTGATAGTTTTATATTGCATGGGAACTCATATATATAATCTTAGGGGTTTTAGTGAACAGGAAATTCATTAGGTGTCAGTCCTCTGATAAGATTACACAATAGCTAATGGAATCTTATATGATTTCAAGAGATAAATTTTCTCAAATAGTGGCTTATGATTCACCTGAGTCCAGATTACCAAGGGTTTGAATATGCACATTCAAGGGACCCTACCCAGATTAAATGAAATAATCAGCATCTCTGGATTTGGGTCCAGTAATTTGCATGTTTACCAAAATCCTTATATGTACCCCTAAGTTTGCAGCCCACTGATTTAAAATAGAAAAGTGATAGCTCTGATCTGTCTTTTGTTTGCTGAGTTAAATCTGAAGACATAAATTTCAGATGCCATACCTCAGAGGCATATAGGAAAGAAGTTTACTTTTTGAGGAAAGAGTGGATATTGGAATGAAGGCCCATATGAGTAATGCCTGGGGTGATGGCAAGTATTTATCATATACCAGAGCAGGCTCAGAAAAGGTATACTAGTTGTCTTCAAACATTTGAGAGAATATCAGTAAGAAGAAGTATATTCATAAGGGGGCCTCACTTACCTAAAAATTTTTATTAACTGCGAGATGACGCAAAGCCTTAAAAAAAGAAAAACCTAGATCGTTTCAACCTAGATCCTTTCACTGAAGACTTTAGGGAGGAGGTATGATTTTATAATGTTCACTCATTGTATTTGTGGTGAAGCTGGGAATGCTCTCAATAAACACTTATGGAATAAAAAAATTAAAAATGCATTTTAGTAGATGTAACTGTGCCTTTTTCCTCTAATGACTGTTCAAATTTTAAATACCAAGACCTATGAAAAATTTTATGTCAGTAAGATACATTTACTACAGCAAGCTTCTCCCTTCTGGACTTTTTAATCAGCATCACTGCCATCAGACTGACCAACCAGCTTGCCTGCTAATCCATTTGATCCATGTCATACTAATTCAGCAGCAAGTGGAGAAAAGCTGCTGCTATTATTAAATTTCTCCTTCTGTCATAGCATCCAGGTGCTAATAACCGGGAATAGGCATGTTACCAAAAAGAGTTTTTACGGTAGCTTGAACTCTAATCTCAACTCATTTCCCACAAAAGAAAACGTTGAGTATAAATTTCAATAGTGAAATATAGATTAAATATTTGGAGTTGGTAATCTTAAATTGTGTTTTTTTAAGTGACTGGTCTGGATGTCTGAGGGCTTTGTGTATATACAATCATATTTTGGGACAATTAGTTTCTTTAGTGTGGTGGGCACCAAGGTTCCCAACCCTGGGGTTGCATGTCCTATATAATCACTTCTTCTTGAGTGTGTGAGTGGGACCTGTGAAGATGATGGGATATCAATTTCATAATTAAGTTCCATTTTATGACAAAGTACAAGGGGCAATTTGAGATATACTTCAGATCTCTAACTAGATTACTTTGAATTAATCAAAAGGGGGATTATCCGAAGAGGGCCTGACCTGATCAAATGGGCTTTTAAAAGAGCACCTAGAAGTCAGAGAGATTCCTGTGCTGGCCTTGAAGAAGCAAATAGCCCGGTTGTTAGAGGGTCACATGGCAGGGATCTTTGGGGGTCTCTAGGAGCTGAGAGCAGCCCCTGGTTGATAACCAGCAAGAAACCACAGCTGGATTGCAGCTTTGTGAGACCCTAAGCAGAGGACCAATCTAAGCAATGCCAACTCCAGTCCCACAGAAATTGTGTGATAGTAAATGCATGTTGTTTTAAGTTATGAGGTTTTTGGTAATTTATTATGCAGCAGTAGAAATCAAGAGTAAAAAGATAATACTACAAATCAACAATCCCATACTCAAACACTGAATATTTTCTCAATACATATAACTTCTATTTATTTATTCTATAATTATTGATTTAAAAGAGGATTCAATGATAACAGAATGGAAAAGTTTTAATAATTATACTTCGTTTTTTTGCTTTATCTACAAGTTATCATCCAGTTTTGACATTGCCTTTTTAATTCTCACGTTGTAAACTGCTGAAAGTTGAGATTTTCCTACTAATAATTCTGTTAACATTTGATAAATATGTCTCATTGGATACAAAAATTAAACTACTTAAGGTTGAGAGATTTACTGTTTAACCATGGAAAAAAGGAAAATAGAATGATAATTTATATTTTCCCCTACCTCATGAACATGAAATATTAATTTAATGGTCTTCACCTTCTATGGCTTGTTAAATTGTTAGCTATCTAGCTGGAAAATAAAACATTATACCATAGATAGCTTTTCCAAATGCAAACCCGTCAACTTTGTTTATTCATTTGCTCATCAGTCTTTGATTAGGTATCTATCCTGTGTTAGGGAGATGTTTATAGCTGTTGAGTTTTATAATGCAAAATCAGAGTACATCCTTTGTAAAAGAAAAAAGAATTACCCTTTTATATTAATAGTAATAATAATATTTAGCATTGTCAGATACCTTCTACGTACTGTCCTAGATTATTCATTGCTAGAATTATATAAGATAGGTAGTTTCTCTTATGTTAGTCTTCAGTTGCAGGTGATGGAAATAAAAATTTAGCCTCTATTGACAACTCTTGGTATTTTGTCCAGAGAGTGCAAAGGAGACCTGACTTAACCACCTGTTGATGAGGGCTTTCAGTTGCTTCATTGGGGCTCTCCCCTCTCACCTTTCAGTTTTCCTTTTTGTTGTCTTTAATTTCATTCGGGATCTCTCTACAAGATGCCTAAGTTACAGGGTTAGGTGGTCCTCAGCACTTTAAATCTCAGAAGGAGAAAGTCTTCCTACTTCCGGGCTCTGATTAGCTTGCATGGTTCATATCTCCAACCATGTGTTCATAGGGGCCAAGATACCTGGCCATCTTAGGTCACATTTCCCTGAGTATCAGGTAGGTGAAGATGCCTGATATGTATTCCAGAACTAGTCAATATCAGCTGGGATCGGAATCCATGCTCCTTCCAAAAGATCACCCTGTCTCTGCTTAAAGTACTTTTCAATTGAGACTGTTTCCTGGTTTGTTTCTTTAATTTTGTGTGAAAACATATTATTCTGGTTTTCATATAAAAGCAATAAAAAGGCCCTGTAATATTTTCTTCTCACAAAGAAGCTAGCTTTTACACAGAGTGGATTTCACTAGTAGATCTAATCTTTAAGGAAGAAAAATATAGTTTTTATAAAATATTAGAATATCCTTTAATATTTAATACCTCCTGGATTCTGACATACTTGACAGTCTGTATGATCCATTTCCCAACCTCCAAATATGCCCCTTGTTAATAAAATACTCCACAACAAACCTGTGTCTGTAGTATGTATGCTTGTGCATATGAATGTATGCAGATGGATGTGTATGTGTGTGTCAGTATTGTGTATGCATTGTGGTATGTATGAGAGGCACAAGGAGAAGAGAGAAAAAGTATGATATTAGCTTATTGAGGTTCTATGATAATTTTGTTGAATGTTTCTTTTTTCCTTTCTTCCAAACTGATAAAAGGATGACTTGGGATGTGCTGTTTAAAGGAGATAAACTTGCTCCCTGCCACCCCACCTTTTCTGAGGACAATTTTAAAAGAATTTCATTTCTCAGATGTTTCTAGTCAAAATGACAAACCTGCAAAGCACATTTGCATTATTCTAGATATATTTTATTGGTAGTATCCTTTAAATGTTGAATCCCAGCTGATTTTTCCTGATCTTCAAAAAGTTCAGGGACCAAATTATATCCTGCAGATTTTTTGTTATTGTTTTGCTAAATTTCATGTTTCATCTCTAATGCTGTAGTTCTACAGCAATGTTAGATCAAGATTGTTTGAAGTAGACTTGAATCCTGAAGTTTGTCTCCTAGACCAGTGGATTATTTCCTAGTTTTAAAAAATGTAGTATGGGCCTCCCTGGTGGCGCAGTGGTTGAGAGTCTGCCTGCCGATGCAGGGGACACAGGTTCGTGCCCTGGTCCAGGAGGATCCCACATGCCGCGGAGTGGCTGGGCCCGTGAGCCATGGCCGCTGGGCCTGCACATCCAGAGCCTGTGCTCCTCAACGGGAGAGGCCACAACAGTGAGAGGCCCGCATACAGCAAAAAAAAAAAAAAAAAAAAAAGAAGTAGTATGCATGTTAAAGATTTTATTTTGAGTGCCAGTGTGTTGTCATTTTTAGGAGCAGAACACATTTTTCAAAGAAAGAAATATGAACTTCATAATGATGATTTATTATTCTTGAAGGTGGCTCTTTAGCTTTATAAAACAGGAAGAAACATCATGCAACATTAAAATATAATATCTATAGTAAGAGTACCATACCATTAAATAAAGTGAAGACATGAATATTTAAATTAGGATGTTTTTTATATTATATTATTTCAGGAGGAAATTGCAAGCTCTGGAAATTCTGTGTGTCTGAGTGAAAGAAGATTCTAGTTTTTATAGCTCTTTTAAAGGAATATCTGTATCAGCAAAAGATTGCTAACAGTCATCATATTTGATTTTATTTAATATTTCTTAACCACATACAGTTGTTTTATGAAAGGGGGCTTTGTTAGCATTTTACATTACCAATTCCTTGATGTAATTTTTACTCTCAGTGCTGACCTGTCATATGGGATAAATCTATACCACAGCAAAGCTCTGTTGTTCTCAAGTACATAGCCAGATATGACACATTTGAGTGAAAAAATTACAAAATCATATAAGAGGAAATATTTAAGAGCTTTTTAAACAATCCTTTGGTTTAAAGCACAGAAGTATTCTACCATCAAACACTAGATTGCGTGAGATGTCTATGCATGTTCCAACTTAATTTTCTTTATCTTTCTAAGTACTCTCCACATGAAATTAAATTTCAGCAGTATTAATAAGCATTCTTCAGTGTGTCAGAAGAAGATTATGATTTATGAGCTAGATAAACCTATAAGAAACAGATGTGAGCAAGGAAAGTACTAAGAGTAAGAATCACTCTTCACAAGGAAGTAATAACTAATAAAATTATTTAGTGCAACAATAAATGAAGCATAATCTTGGAGAGATCAGAAGAAAGAGAACAGGGAATTGGAAACAGGATCCTGAGTGCTGTTAGAGCTAAGCACAGATTGCTGGAGAAATGTAGTGGTGGGGTGGCCAGTGGGCATGGGGTTCAGAGAAAGTTCATGGTGAGGACCTTGCACGAGGTCATAGATCTCTTCACTGGTGACGTCCATATTCTAACTCAAGTTGTGCTAACTTCAAGGCATCCACTCTCAACCACTAAGTGTCACTTTGTCATTTTGTCACTAAGTGTGAGCTTTGGATGGAAAAATCTTCAGGTAATAGTTATTTAATCATTCATATTATAGGATAAGAGGAGGAGCTTAATTTAGATGTGTTTATACTTCAGTAAGATGTGATTATTTCATGAAAGACCTTATAGAATTCCAATGCCCAAACAGCATTATGTTTCTAAACATTATGTTTCTAATATGTATCTCAGTTCCCTTCCTGGTGATAGTGCAGGAATGTAGTGAGAATGTCTGAGAATATATTTCTTTTGATTTTTTTTTTTTTTTTTTTTTTTTTTTTTTTGCGGTACGCAGGCCTCTCACTGTTGTGGCCTCTCCCTTTGCGGAGCACAGGCTCTGGATGCGCAGTCTCAGCAGCCATGGCTCACAGGCCCAGCCGCTCTGTGGCATGTGGGGTCTCCCCGGACCGGGGCATGAACCCGTGTCCCCTGCATCGGCAGGCGGACTCTCAACCACTGCGCCACCAGGGAAGCCCCTTGATTTTTTTAATTGAAAATTTTACTTAGACAATTGTAGATTCACGTGCAGTTGTAGGTAGTAACACATAGAGAGCCCACTGGGTCATCCCAGTTTTACAGTATATATGTATTATCAAAACATCGAGTTGTACGTTTTAAATATATGCCATTTTATTTGTCAATTATACCTCAGTAGAGCTAAAAAAATTCCAAATTGATAAAATTGTCTGAGTGTATTTTGATTTTGTTTTCTTTATTCCTTCCAAGGCTGTATTATAAAAGCAATATACAAAAAATATTATTGAAAACTTCATACAATATTTTTTTCCACACAAATAAGAACTACTGTCTTTAGAAAGCTAGAAAGTTCAATCTGACAGTCAATGAATTTGTTCTATTTAAAGTAGTGATAAATCTTGTGTTTACAGATAATTTATTAATTTTCTCACTAACTGCTATGAGATAGGAACTATTGTTATTCCTGTTTTACAGATGAAGTCATAGAGGTAGAAGTTAAATAACTTTAGTAAGGCCACACAGCTATTAAGCGCCAGATCCAGGATTTGTGCACATATACAAACGTAGTATAATCTGTGTTGTCAACCACTAGTCTGTGAGTTATGACCACAGCGAGTGAGTTAGAGAGATAAGTCCTAGCTTTATCAAAACTTGAAAACAAAAGGTCAGAATATGTGGAGGCACTCAAAACTGGGAATACTTTTAAAATAGAATAAAATGAATAGAACAAAACCCACATTTAATAGTTTCATCCTTATATTACTTTTGCCACTCTAATTATGAGCATTTGGATCCTGTTTGGATTTCTAAATTTGGTTATTATTAAAATAAATAAATCTATCATCTACCTATTGTATCACTGTATCTCTCTTTGCAAGTTTTGTCTAATCTGAGTAGCAAAAATCAAGCTACCCATACAAAGTTTTAACATTAAGTAGAGCCATTAATTAATCATTTCAAAAACATTTAAAATGCCTCTATTTCTCAGATGAGAATAGGTAATGTGGTTGATTAGTATATCTAAACAATCTCCAATGTGTAAAAAATTCAATAAAAAAATTGGGGGCAGAAAGGAAAAAATAAAAGCTCATCTGAAAAAAATACATGAATTCATATGAGTTAAGAATTCTTATATTATTATAAATTTCACTACCATTTTTAGAGAAAAAAAATTCACACAATTTGGAATGTGGAGAGCAGTAGCTACTAAAGATATCCATGGCATAGTGATATGCCGTGGAGTTCATAAAGCCACAGCATGAAAATAGCATGTCTTTTTGGGCCATCGATTTTATTCAAGAGCAAATTTAAACATTATTTTTATTTAAATAAAATATATATGAGTAGACCAACATTTATTTGAATTTTTGAAAGATCCAGTCTGACTCTTCAAAAAAGAATTTCAGAGGTGTGGCTGTTAAACTGGGGCTATACCACCAGACCCCAGGATATATCCAATTTATTCTTCTCTACCTTGTGGGAAATTTTGAAAAAAAGTTTGAGAAGCACTGAGATAATGAGGCTTTCCATAGTTATTCTTTCCATAGATTGCTAGTAAATTTTTGATACTTACTGTGAAGCTGAGAGTGAAGGTGAAGCACAGTGCTGGAAATTTTTATATACCTTATGTGTACTGATTGATGTTACTCAAATAGAATGGATAGATGAAGAGTTTATTTAGTGAAAGAAAATAAAGAGCAAATAATATATAATAAATACAAATTAAAGTTACATGATATTTTATATAGCATAGGATTGAAAAGTACGTGCATTGAGTAATCTTTTTCACCTTGCAATTATTGCTTTTTTAAATAGATTTTTACTGTTGTTCTCTGTAAAGATATCACAGCATGTGCTAATATTATCATCTCCTGCTTCCACTTTATTTGTCATGTCAGAGAAATTCACTTCTCAAGTAATACTGTTTCAGGAGGCCACAATGATGGAACTTTTAAAAAATTTAAGGAACACTGAAATCAAATGATGGTGTGGCTGGATTTTATGTGTTACTGTATGTAGAATGAAGAGAAATTCAAACTAAAATGCTCTATAAGACATACTGCATGGAAGAAGCAAAGCAGTGCAGTTCTTCCATAAATTGTTATACTTTCATTCAGAAGATGGTAACCTTTTGATGGAGGCTGCTCTTCTGTTTTTGATTGTGAAACCAAAAGACTTTCCAGGAAAAGAAATGATTTGCCTTCATGATGTCTGTCTAATCAAATTAGGAATGTTTTCCCGAACATTCATTCAAGTTATTGAGTATTTATTATAAGTGTTTATTATGTGGCAGACACCAGCCTAATTGCTAGTTGGATATAAAGGTATTTGGATTCTAGTACTATTCTCGAGGCTATTTTTTTTATGTAAGGTCATAATATTTTTTTATTGAGGTATAATTGGCTAATAACATTATATTAGTTCCAGGTCTATGATGTAATGATTTGATATTTGTATATATTGTGAAATGATCACGACAATGAGTCTAGTTAACATCCGTCACCATACATAGTTATAAAATTTTTTTCTTGTGGTAAAAACTTTAGATCTACTCTCTTAGCAACTTTCAAATATTCAATACAATATTGTTAACTATAGTCACTGTACTTGTACATTACATCCCCAGGACTTATTTATTTTATAAGTAAAAGCTTGTACTTTTTGATCCCCTTTATCCATTTTTGTGCCCCACTACCCCCATTGGCAACCATTTGAGCCTATTTTTATTTTTAGTCAGTGTCAATTTATAAACCATTAAATCCTGTAGATTTATTCCTGGAATTCCTTTCTGTCTGAAATTTACCTGCCGCACAATTTAAGTGGTTAATTCAAATACAGCTTTGACATTTTGTGGGTTCAGTTCCAGACCACTGCAATAAAGCAAATATCACAATAAAGCAAGTCACACAAATTTTTTGTTTCTCAATGCATTTAAAAGTTACATTTATACAATACTGTAGTCCATTGCACACTTGTAGAGTGCAATAGCATTATGTCTAAACAAATCAATGTACATACCTTAATTTAAAATGCTTTACTACTACAAGCAACCCTATTCCAATAAAATGGACAACCTGGAAGAAATGGACAAATACTTAGAAAGGTATAACCTTCCAAGACTCAACCAGGAAGAAATAGAAAATATGAACAGACCAATCACAAGTAATGAAATTGAAACTGTGATTAAAAATCTTCCAACAAACAAAAGTCCAGGACCAGATGACTTCACAAATGAATTCTATCAAGCATTTAAAGAAGAGCTAACACCTATCCTTCTCAAACTCTTCCAAGAAATTGCAGAGGAAAGAACACTCCCAAACTCATTCTATGAGGCCACCATCACCCTGATACCAAAACCAGACAAAGATACTACAAAAAAGAAACTTACAGAACAATATCACTGATGAATATAGATCAAAATATAGCAAAAATCCTCAACAAAACACTAGCAAACAGAATCCAACAACACATTAAAAGCATCATACATCATGATCAAGTGAGATTTATCCCAGGGATACAAGGATTCTTCAGTATACTCAAATCAAACAGTGTGATACACCATATTAACAAATCGAAGAATAAAAACCATATGATCATCTCAATAGATGCAGAAAAACCTTTTGACAAAATTCAACACCCATTTATGATAAACACTGTCCAGAAAGTGGGTACAGAGGGAACCTCTCTCAACATAATAAAGGCCATATACGACAGACCCACAGCAAACCTCATTCTCAATGGTTAAAAACTGAAAGCATTTCCTCTAAGATCAGGAACAAGACAAGGATGTCCACTCTCACCACTCTTATTCAACATAGTTTTGGAGGTCCTAACCACAGCAATCAGAGAAGAAAAAGAAATAAAAGGAATGCAAATTGGAAAAGAAGAAGTAAAACTGTCACTGTTTGCAGATGACATGATACTATACATAGAGAATCCTAAAGATACCAGCAGAAAACTACTAGAGCTAATCAATGAATTTGGTAAAGTTGCAGGATACAAAATTAATGAACAGAAATCTCTTTCATTCCTATACACTAAAAACAAAAGATCAGAAAGAGAAATTAAGTAAACAGTCCCCTTCACCACTGCAACCAAAAATAAAATACCTATGAATAAGCCTACCTAAGGAGGCGAAAGACTTGTACTCAGAAAACTATAAGACACTAATGCAAGAAATCAAAGATGACACAAACAGATGGAGAGATATACTATGTTTTTGGATTGGAAGAATCAATATTGTGAAAATGACTATACTACCCAAAGCAATCTACAGATTCAATGCAATCCCTATCAAATTACCAGTAGCAATTTTATAGAACTAGAACAAAAAATCTTAAAAATTGTATGGAGTCACCAAAGACCCTGATTAGCCAAAGCAGTCTTGAGGGAAATAAATGGACCTGGAGGAATCAGACTCTCTGGCTTCAGACTATACTACGAAGCTACAGTAATCAAGACAATATGGTATTGGCACAAAAACAGAAATATAGATCAATGGAAAAAGATTGAAAGCCCAGAGATAAACCCACACACATATGGTTAACTACTCTATGACAAAGGAGGCAAGGATATACAATGGAGAAAAGACAGTCTCTTCATTAAGTGGTGCTGGGAAAACTGGACAGCTGCATGTAAAAGAATGAAATTAGAACACTCCCTAATACCATACAGAAAAATAAACTCAAAATGGATTCGAGACCTAAATATAAGACCAGACACTATAAAACTCTTAGATGAAAGCATAGGAAGAACACTCTGATATAAATCACAGCAAGATCTTTTTTGATCCACCTCCTAGAGTAATGGAAATAAAAACAAAAATAAACAAATGGGACCTAATGAAACTTCAAAGCTTTTGCACAGCAAAGGAAACCATAAACAAGATGAAAAGACAACCCTCAGAATGGGAGAAAATATTTGCAAATGAAGCAACTGACAAACATTAATCTGCAAAATATACAAGCAGCTCATGTAGCTCAATATCAAAAAAACAAACAACCCAATCCAAAAATGGGCAGAAGACCTAAATAGATATCTCTCCAAAGAAGATATACAGATTGCCAAGAAACACATGAAAGAATGTTCAACATCATTAATCATTAGAGAAATGCAAATCAAAACTACAATGAGATATCTCACACTGGTTAGAATGGCCATTTTCAAAAAATCTACAATTAATAAATGCTGGAGAGGGTGTGAAGAAAAGGGAACCCTCTTGCACTGTTAGTGGGAATGTAAATTGATACAGCCACTATGAAGAACAGTATGGAGGTTCCTTAAAAAACTAAAATTAGAACTACCATACCACCCAGCAATCCCACTACTGGGCATATACCCTGAGAAAACCATAATTCAAAAATAGTCATGTACCAAAATGTTCATTGCAGCTCTATTTACAATACCCAGGACATGGAAACAACCTAAGTGTCCATCAACAGATGAATGGATAAAGAAGATGTGGCACATATATACAATGGAATATTACTCAGCCATAAAAAGGAACGAAATTGAGTTATTTGTAGTGAGGTGGATGGACCTAGAGTCTGTCATATAGAGTGAAGTAAGTCAGAAAGAGAAGAACAAATACTGTATGCTAACATATATATATATGGAATTTTAAAAAAAGGGCATGAAGAACCTAGGGGCAAGACAGGAATAAAGACACAGACCTACTAGATAATGGACTTGAGGATATGGGGAGGGGTAAGGGTAAGCTGGGAAAAAGTGAGGGAGTGGAATGGACACATATACACTACCAAACGTAAAATAGATACTAGTGGGAAGCAGCCACATAGCACAGGGAGATCAGCTTAGTGCTTTGTGACCACCTAGAGTGGTGGGAGGGAGGGAGATGCAAGAGGGAAGAGATATGGGGACAGATGTATATGTATAACTGATTCACTTTGTTATAAAGCAGAAACTAACACACCATTGCAAAGCAATTATACTCTAATAAAGATGTTTAAGAAAATAAAAAACAAGATGAAAAGACAACCCTCAGAATGGGAGAAAATATTTGCAAAGAAATCAATGGAGAAAGGATTAATCTCCAAAATATATAAAGAGCTCATGCAGCTCCATATTAAAAAACAAACAACCCAATCCAAAAATGGGCAGAAGACCTAAATAGACATTTCTCCAAAGAAGACATACAGATGGCCAAGAAGCACATGGAAAGCTGCTCAGCATCACTAATTATTAGAGAAATGCAAATCAAAACTACAGTGAGGTATTACCTTACACTGTTAGAATGAGCATCATCAGAAAATCTACAAACAACAAATGTTTGAGAGGGTGTGGAGAAAAGGGAACCCTCTTGCACTGTTGGTGGGAATGTAAATTGAGACAGCTACTATGGAGAACAGTATTGAGGTTCCTTTAAAAAACTAAAAATAGAATTACCATATGACCCAGCAATCCCACTACTACGCATATACCCAGAGATAACCATAACTCAAAAAGACACATGCACACCAATGTTCATTGCAGCACTATTTACAATAGCCAAGACATGGAAGCAACCTAAATGTCCATCGACAGATGAGTGGATAAAGACGATGTGGCACATTTATACAATGGAATATTAGCCATAAAAAGGAACAAAATTGGGTCATGTGTAGAGGTGTGGATGGATCTACAGACTGTCATACAGAACGATGTAAGTCAGAAAGAAAAAAACAAATATCATATATTAACACATATATGTGGATCCTAGAAAAATGATACAGATGAACCGGTTTGCAGGCAAAAATAGAGACACGGATGTTGAGAACACATGCATGGACACCAAGGGGGAAAGCGGTGGGGTGTGGGGGTGGTGGTGGGATGAACTGGGAGATTGGGATTGACATGTATACACTAATATGTATAAAACAGGTGACTAATAAGAAAATTATGTTTAATTAAACTGAAGTATAATTCTGACAAAAAAATTTAAAAATAAAAAAATTAAAAAATAAAATGCTTTATTGCTAAAAAATCTTAACCATCACCTGGGCCTTAAGTGAGTTGTTTTTTGCACTAGTAGCATCAGAGATCCCTGATCACAGATCACCATGATACATAAAGTAAAAATGAAAAAGTTTGAACTATTATGAGAATTATCAAAATATGACACAGAACACCAGGTGAGCAAATGCTGTTGGAAAAGTGGTGCCAGTAGACTTGCTCAAAGCAGGGTTGCTATAAACCTTCAATTTGGGAAAAAAAGCACACTATCTACAAAGCGAAATAAAATGAAGTATGCCTGTACTCAGTTGGCATTTGATATACTGTGTCTTTTATGTCATTCTGCAGATCTCAAATGTATATAATCTTGTAAAATCTGTTCTGTAGCAGCCCCTGGATTGCAATAATTGCTTTTGTCTTTTTCTGGACCTTCCATTACGTCAATGTCCTCTCAAAGTTGTGGTTACTTATAGCTGTGTGAGGGGCACTTTTTGGGGTAACAAATGTAGAATAATACTCTTCCTTTTGTTTGTAATATCCTTCTCAAGGATGCCCGGTGTTTTATTGATCTTACTGACTGTCTCAGTGGCTTAGATCTGTTATCTTTGAGGAGCATTTGACACAGTGTGGACGAGGACCCTGAGAGCACAGAGCTCAGTTTTCATTTAAGTAGAGTTTGTATTTTTTCCTAGGGTGTACTCTTTCACGCCAATTTTCTGCCTATTTTATTTACATTTTTTCCTGAAATGTATTTCTGTGTATTTGGCTATCAAGAAAAGCTGTGTCATCAGCAAGTTTGAGGTTTCACTTGAAAATCCCCCTAGCCCATACAGGTGATAATTCAGCTCATCTTCAGTTGGTTCTTTTTATCTGTTCTCTGTTTCCTATTTCTAATCTATTTATTGCTTTTTTAAAAAACTTGCCATGTATTCCTTTTCCTGATTATAAAATAGTATATATTTATATTAAAATTTGGAAAATTCATAAAAGCAGAAACAAGTAATCTCACCAATCAAAAATAATGTCTGCTAGTATTTAGCATATGTTATATTATTTCTATTTGCAAGTATACATTTTATATATTTGTGATCACCTATACCTACCATGTTATATATGCATTTCTTTCTTCATGGCTTTCAATCTGTCATCTACATTTTTTTATTATCTGAATGCTACTTTTATTCCAAGATTATCAAGTGATCTTTATAAAAGTACCTGGTGAATTTAAAAAAAATCTTTGTAAAACTTAAAACAATTTATCAACAGATCCCCTTCCAAAATTTACTATTGGTTTTTCTCATTGTTACACAATTGTCAATAAGCTTCAGACAGATCATGCTTTTGGCATTTTCATTTTGGGTAGGTTATTTTCTTGTATTTATATGTAAGCAATTCAAATTATTCCAAACTTTATAAATACCTAATTGTTATGAGAAAAACATCTGTGCTTATTGTCAAGGCAGTGTTTTCTAATAATTACAGTTATTTATATATTTTGGTTTTAATTTTTCAGTAGTTGGTCTTCTTGAGCTGTAGCACACATTTTTCTGTGTCTTACAGATGATACTATTAAAGTCTCTGGACTTAAAGCAAAATTCTTAAAGTTACTGTTTTTATGTTGAATACATTTTAATCTTTTTATACATTAACTTTTGAAGACAGAAAAATGATATAGCAGACTCTTGAGTACCATGTGTTTATTACATTGTTGAGAAATGAGAAATAAAGTATTACAAGTGCAGTGTAAGCCCACTATGTACTACCATCACATCTATCCTCCTCTCCTCAAGGGAACCAGTCATAATTTATAATTTGTGATCATGAATGACTTGAACTAATTATTATGGTATATATGTTTATTCTTCACATTCACCCTCATCATCATCTTTACAATAGATTTTGTAATCTGGAAATAACAGATAATATAGATGTGCTCCCATCATGACCTGCCTCTTGCCCAAGCAGGTTGGATGAATTTTATTATTTTTAATTAATTAATTAATTAATGGCTATGTTGGGTCTTCATTGCTGTGCATGCGCTTTCTCTAGTTGCAGCGAGTGTGGGCTGCTCTTTGTTGCAGTGCGTGGGCTTCTCATTGTGGTGGCTTCTCTTGTTGTGGAGCACAGGCTCTAGGCACACGGACGTCAGTAGTTGTGGCACATGGGCTTAGTAGTTGTGGCTCGCCGGCTCTAGAGCACAGGCTCAGTAGTTGTGGCGCACAGGCTTAGTTGCTCCCTGGCGTGTGGGATCTTCCCTGAGCAGGGCTTGAACCCATGTCCCCTGCATTGGCAGGCAGATTTTTACCACTGTGCCACCAGGGAAATCCCTGGATGAAATTTAAAAGAGGTTATATGTATTTTCATTCAGTTTAATCATATCTAAGTAAAACCAGCTAAAGCAAAAAAATAATATTGAAAATGATAATAACAAAACATTGCAATTTGTCTATCCCTTCTTCACTCTGAGAGGCGTGACTGATCTATCTTAGCTGTTTCTTCTAACATTTAACTCCAAATTTTTAAATATCTTGATTTTTAAAGTTTTAGATATTATGTTTTCCTTTCATACTGTGGAAGACAAAGATTGAACTCTCTCATCCAACCTGTACACATACTTCTATATTCTCCAATATATACTTATATTTTAAAATAAAGATTTAGTGTTAACATAATTAAAACTATTTGAATATTACTCACAGTTGAGTTCTGTGATGCACTATGCCTGTGTTTTCTTTCTTGTATATTTGTCCTAGCATTAGTAATTGCCTTGTTTTCTTTTTATATCCTTAGTTTGCTATAGACACATCCTTAATTCTAAACCATACTCTTTGATGGAATTGTAAATCTCCTCTCAGTATACTGAATAACACTTCAAAATCTATTGGTTGATTTTTTTTTTCTGAAACAATCATCCTGAAACTCTTTACTCTCACCTTTCTGTGAATAACACTCTCCAGTGGTTTCCTTAGAAACCTACCCTCACCCACATCCTCCACTATGTGGAGAATGGAGATTTTCTGATTTAATTTCTCTGGGGAATAAATCCCCTCTATCCTGACAGGTCAGCAGTGGGATTGTAGCTAGACTTTATGGGGTTGGTGAGGGTACTTGGTGACCTAACCAGTTTTTAAAGACAAATTTTGTAACCTCTTGCCTTATGAATTATTTGACGCCTCACATTTCAGAGACTTTCTGGGGATCAAACTATCCTTCTTGCTATTCCTCCCCATCCCCTACCTGTCCAGACACATCCTCACCCCAGCCTTCTCTGCTCTGAGTTAGGACCACTTACTCAATCCACTAACTTTCCATCCTCTGTGAATTTCTCTTCTGCTGTCATCTTCTGTCTAGTTATCTAGTGACTGTATATCTTTTTATTACTTTACCCTTACTCTAGAAGGTTTTGTAGGTTAAGTAGGATTTAAATGTGTGTGTTTGTGGCCATCTTTAATCAAACTCCCAGGTATGGGTATTTTAATGGGAAGCACAAACAGAATATGCTTTTCCTATCCCATTACTTTTGAGAGTCTATGATTCTGAGCCCTAAGTTTTCAATCAAATTACATACAAATAGTGTTAAACTGTTTGCTACTTCTATGTGCATTTCATTAATGCACAGAAGTGTATGGTGTCTTAGATTTTTCAGTCGCATGACTATGGTGAGGAGGATGCTAATGAGTTATTCTTCATTGCCATAGTGACAAGGACAATGAAAATTTAGTATAACTACGTTAAAAGTTTTGTTAGAAGTAATTTTTAAATATTAAACAATGAAGGAAATTTTCTCTTTAGCCCATGTTTGTAAAGAAAAGCACCCTGAGTGATTTAGTCCAAGACTTTATCATCCATGTGATGTGGGCCTCTGGTTACTGAAGATGTCTATAAATCCAGACTATGTCCAGATTTAACTTTAAAAAATTTATATATATTTATTTAGCTGATGGCAGAGATAGAATCAGTTAAAAATTATTTCAAGTTCAATGGCTCTATTTTTTAAATTTAACAACAGAATCTTCTGGAATGACAAAGAGAAAGTTGTCATCTACATCCCTTATTAATGAAAGAGCAACAAACAAATACCTGTATTTTTCCTCCTACTGAATAAGACAAGCTAATGATGATAGATTATGCTAATTATTTTAGTAGCTTTGTTGTCTTATTATTACTTTTTCTTTGGGGAGAAAATAAAAACACATGGTTCTGTTGGGAGAAGAATATTGGCCTGAGAAATAGATGTCCTTTTTCAGGTATAGTTCTTTCACTAACTGATGTATTTAGTCCCTGATGTGTGACCACAGATAACTGTAGGACTAGATGATTGGTAAAGCCCCCTTCTTTCTATTCTCCCTTGCTTTCTGTGATTTTGCCTTTCTTTTCTTTTTGATATTAACATAAATGACTCTTGCTTTCAACTGGCTCACATTCTAGGGGTAAAAATGTTGGTGCACATCATTGACAAACATACAAATAAATAATAGCATATGGCCATATGATTACTGTAAAAAGGTATGTAGAAAATGCTGGGATGATATGGACTTTTTTTTTTTTTTTTTGCGGTACGCGGGCCTCTCACTGTTGGGGCCCCTCCCGTTGTGGAGCACAGGCTCCGGATGCACAGGCTCAGCAGCCATGGCTCACGGGCCCAGCTGCTCTGCAGCATGTGGGATCTTCCCGGACTGGGGCAGGAACCCGTGTCCCCTGCATCGACAGGTGGACTCTCAACCACTGTGCCACCAGGGAAGCCCGATATGGACTATTTTTTACACAATCTTATTTCTTACCTAGTAGGCAGTTATCACTTCCAATTATCAAAATGTAATTAAAATAGTGTTTTGTATGACTGAGATCTTTCACATATGGCTATCTTTAGACCCCGTGTTATGCAAAATTCACTATTTTCTACCAAGTGCTTTGTTTACTGCCACAAGATCTTAAATTAAAATGTTACATCAAAGGAAAAGTTTCATCAAAAGAACCTCAGCGAAACCTTAAAACGACCAAACACTCTATTCATCTCTTAATGCATTAGCAAAGGCAGCATTATTATCCCAGTTTATAAGCTAACTAGACTCATCACTTTGGTCCTCTCATGAATGCTTTTCCCACGGCCAAAATTCTGCAAATTACTAGTAAACACTGGCGAGGAAAGAGGTTAAAAACAGACAAACCATTTCATTTTAACTGACAAAACATTTATTGAAATGTTATCTGTGTGAAGCACTGGGACATTTATCATATGAATAGTCTGAATCCAAATCCCTGAAGAATGTAACCCATCTGGGGGGAAACCTTCAACATTCTTTGTCTAGGTTAATTTAAACCAACATGTAGGTGTTTTATATGTTCCACGCATGGTATCCCAGAAGGTTGTGTTTTTCCTTTTGAGCTTTGAATATGCTGATCACCTTTCATAAACAGTGCCATTCAGTGCACTTTAAAAAAAAAATCTTTGGTGTAAGTAGTGGGAAAGAACCATCATTAAAGACTGGATTATAGAATTGTTGTTGATTGAAAGGGTATCAAGTGAGTTGAATGCCCTGTATTTTTAAAATGGGAGTGATCTCTCTTGTTACTAAAAGAATCTGCATTTATGCAATACCTGACATCAGAAAGGAATGCCTGATGAGCAGCCAATGATGTCGAACTTGCTATATTTTCCAACTGACTTGTTTTTCTTATGAAGGCATCATCTTAGTGAAATTGTGTTTGTTTTTCTTTCTGATAGGTTCTAACTGAAGTTTGAAGATTCATTACATAGTGTCTGGGAATATGTTGTCAAATGCAATTCACCTCTCCCATAGTGAATGTTGGCATAATTTTATAGGACAGGGGACTGCAGAGTACTCTGCTGTCATTGTGTTTGGCTCCAATTTGCTTCATCATGGGCAGAATTTCTACAATGTTTAGAATCTCTACTTTCAAATTTCAGTATGCTGAAGCAAATATTAAAGAACAGGTTTGAGTCTGAGTAGATGAACGTTGGCATTCAATCACTTGGTAAGCTAAACCATATGTCCCTTTCAATTATGTTGAAAAAAATACAACATTTAGTGTTTCATAGGTGTATCACCTGAAATTCAAAAAACATGTACTTCATCAAAGTCATCTTCATTTAAGTTTAATAAGAAAAGTAAAAATCAAAAATGTTTGCTCTTATTACACACACATGTCTCACATAGCAGGACATTTCTGATTTTATTTGGGAAATTGACTATACGTTGGGTAAGCTTGGGTTGCTCGGTAAATGTTTGCTTTAGTGTGAGCACTGTTTTTATTAACAGATTTTATAAACTGGCTTGGTGGTTTCCAGTTCTGTGGCAAGAACAATCTATCATAATAAACCTGTAACATAAATGTACAAGATACATTCTTGTTTCAAGAGTCTATAAGAGGAGTCCCCTCATGAACAATTTATGTGAGAGTATCATAAAATGAAGTTCAGCAATAGCACAAGCAGCTGCAGTGACTAGTATGTTGTTAAGGTCCTTTAAATCATGAAAAAAATATACTTTCAAGGATTTATTAATCTTACTCCATATATATATATATATATATATATATATATATATATTTGTAAATATCAATTGGGAGGAAGAGTTTATATTTTTTTAGAAGTACTGAGCTGACCATATATTAGAAAACTAAATAAAGAAGGGCAGTGATCTCTGTTCTGAGTGAAATATTTTGCTCTGTTTGACATTTGGGTGTAGTGATGGCTGTGCCAGTATCAATTTATTTTTCTCTTGCACAGGTTAGATAAAACTCTTCAGATATATTAGTTTGTACGTTGGAAAACACAACTCTGTTATATTATATTTAGTGGAAAATTGGCCTCAAGATATGAATCAGATTTAATAATGTGGTCATCAACCAAACTATAACAGATAACACTGTGAAAGAAAATTGGGATTTGTCAATTTTTATTTTACTTCTATCTTGTTTCTTCTTTATTTGAATCATTCATTTCTTCTTCTTCCAGCTCAGAGGGACCAAGCTCTCTAAAGGAAATGAGAAGTAATTTGAAGTGTATAGGTTTCTGAGTGTGGGTGTTTGCAAACAAACAAATAATAGCAATGGCATTATTATGGTATCTAAAAATTGTTTTTAAACAGTTTTAAAGTATCTCCTGAGTTACATTTGTTTTATAATGTTTAAAAATGAATCTTTAGGGCTTCCCTGGTGGTGCAGTGGTTGAGAGTCTGCCTGCCGATGCAGGGGACACGGGTTCGTGCCCCAGTCCGGGAAGATCCCACATGCCGCGGAGCGGCTGGGCCCGTAAGCCATGGCCGCTGAGCCTGCGCCTCCAGAGCCTGTGCTCCTCAACAGGAGAGGCCACAGCAGTGAGAGGCCCGCGTACTGCAAAAAAAAAAAAAAAAAAAAAAAGAATCTTTAAAATGGCTGCCAATATTTTCCCCCTTGGTATAGCAATATTTGAATCCATTTAAAGTCATCTATTATTCTAGTGTTCCCTTTTTTTTTTTTTGCGGTACGCGGGCCTCTCACCGTTGTGGCCCCTGCCGTTGCAGAGCACAGGCTCCAGACGCGCAGGCTCAGCGGCCATGGCTCACGGGCCCAGCCGCTCCGTGGCATGTGGGATCTTCCCGGACCAGGGCACGAATCTGCGTCCCCTGCATCGGCAGGCGGACTCTCAACCACTGCGCCACCAGGGAAGCCCTAGTGTTCCCTTTTTAAAGCGTATCGGCAATACATTAAAATAGTAAACAATGGCCTATACTTCTATTCCCATAGTTCTTCATTTCTGTTGGAATATAGCTTGCTCTTTGGAAGATTAGATATATAAACCAGATTTTCAAAAAAATTCTTAGAATAGTCTAGTCTAAACACTTTTTTAGGATAATATTAATTGTCAATAAGAAAGATTGAAATCCACAGATAAACTTATCAGGAATAGAACATTTGTTTGAATTACTTTGTTTGATATTTAAATAGTAATAGATCAGAACTAGATTTTTTATGAAGAACTTTTCAATTAGTAGGACTTCACATTGGGTTCAACCTGGTATCTGAAATGCAAATGTTTTTATCTGCTTTTTTGCTAAACAATGGTCAGAAATTGTTCATAGATTTTAAAATGTAACTGTTGTTATGTTCTCTATTAGGACAGTTGACCCTTGAACAACACGGGCCTGAACTGCATGCATCCACTTATATGTGGATTTTGTTTTCAATAAATATAGTACTTGTATTTTTGTTTTAAGGACCTTTAAGTGTGGGGAAAAGTTTGTGTTCATTTAGAGATCACAATATGTGGAATCAAACTAGGGTTTGAGTCCTGATTCTATTCAAATTGTTTCAGCTTCCTGCCCTAAGGAGTCATTTATCAGTTCTTTTGTTTTTGAGGCAGAGATAGCAGTAGGCAGATTTTTGACTGAAGTGGGGTGGGGGTGGGGGGAGGGTCAGCGCCCCTGTGCTCCTAACCCCTGAGTTATTCAAGGCTCAGTTGTACAAGTTTATACGTTAGACCCTTGTTTAAGAGCAACTGAATATCTGAGTTAAATTCTTTTTAGGAAATACAAGTCTCCTCTGTAATTTTTACCTTCTGTGGACAACTTCTGGAGGTCTCTTCTGTTGTTCCTGGTTAACACATAGGCCTTTCAACTCAAATAAATAAACTAAAACAATACATGAGAACAAAGACTGAAAATAAAAGAAAACTAATTTGAACTCAAGGGATTTTCTTGGACAAGGCCTCAGAGAATGTGCCAGCTCTTTTAAAGAAAGGCATTGTGTTTAAAGGCCACATTTAACTGAATAGATCGAAAAATCCTTATTATTTTGATTAATGGTTCAATTGTTGTCTCAATGCTAAATATTCATAAAAAGTATCTATTCATTCACATTTTAAAATGAGACAAATTAAGGAAAAAGTAGGTCCTGAGAAATGAGCTTTTCTTTATTAAATAGTTAATTCTGTGCTCTTTAAGAAGAGCAAAGATCAGCTCAGCAAATAAGGTACTTGGGATAATAAAAGTACTGTACACAGGAAAACTGTCCTTTTGTTTTGAATCTACAATTGATTAATTAAATTTCACTGTAGAAGTATTGCATAAAACACATTTCAAGGTCAAAATTCTTCCTCATTACCCAACTAGTGAAGGTCTAAATTTTAATGACTAACTCAAGTGTAGGTGGGAAAATGTGCTCACAAATTTTATGCAGATTGTTAGAGAAACTTACATAATATCATTGGGAATACGGAACAGGGATGTGTCCAGGAGTCAACAGCCTCGATTCATTCTTGCTGCTATAAAGCTTTCAGGGCTAGGCTCTTTGCACTGAGACAGAAAGCAGCATCAGGGAAGCATTCATTACCACCTGTGCCCAGTGGGGTTTGTCTGACTGACTGCTAGTGAACACATAGATTGAAGTGCTCTACCATTCTCCAAAACATACTAAATCAAACATTAATAAAAATAGAAATATTAACGAAATAAATTTTAGAAGGAAAAGAAAACAAATATTTTTTAAAAGGTACCAAAGAACAACACAAAGAACAGTCAATATCAATTTTTTAAATTAAGTATTCATTGAGCAAAATATCTGTGTGGGCACTGTTAGATTGACCTCATGTGCTCTGCTTGTTTACCCACTTGCTATATGTCAAGCTTGGAGACACACTCCTCACCACTCTTCACGGTACATGTGACTCCTGTCTGATATTGTACTGAGGAGACCACCAGAATCTATACTGAGGAATACCTGATGAATATGTTTGCCAGACATTTAAAAAACTATCCCTCCTGTTCAAGAGTGTAGGGGAATCCCTGCCAATCAAGAGCACAAGGTTTGCATAGGCTTCTAGGAAGAAGACCCCATTCTCTACTGAGGAAAGCAAATTTGAGTCTGAACTTTGCATCTCAGGTTGTTTCTAAGTCATTCAGTGTCTAAAGACCATTAAGATTCCAAGCCTCAGGTCCATCATTGCTAGGGTGTTGTGCTAGTTCATGGGGTGGGAGTCAATTTGACTGGGAGGTCAGGAAAGGCTCTGCTAAAGGAGGCAATGTGTTAGCTGAAGCTCAACTGAAGGCCTTTCCAGCTATGAGAGATCTAAGGTGCAGGTGGCTCTAGAAGGACAGAGAGACTCAGAGATCCTGAGACGTGAATGAATGTCTCATGTGGGATGAACTTCTTATATTTAAAGAACAGAAACAAAGCTAAAAGCTACAGTACTGTGAGTCATAAAAGCTACAGTACTGTGAGTCAGGGCAAGGGTGGTATGAGGTAAAATCAGAAGACATGCAGGGGCCAGATCGATCTTGTAGCGTCCTTTTAACTGTGGGGCTTTGTTTGAGCCTTATTATAAGTGCATGGGAAACGAATAGAAGGTTTTGAAACTGTGCTTGTTTAATACGATGATACTCTGCCTGCTCTCTGGAAAACAGACTGTAGGGAGACAAGAGTTGGAAGCAGGTGATACTTCTAGTCAAAAACTACAGAGGACACTTTGCCAAGTTCAGTTTCTATAATTCCCAAACTCTGAAGGAGACCACTAGGGCTTCTTCCTCCATTGCTCTCATTTGTTACAGGTCAAGACAACTGAGCAGGTGAAATTTGGGACCAATTACAGCTGTTAGTTCTGGCTCACATCTTGGCCGGTTCAATAGGGTTAATGCACCTATAGGGAAGATGACAAAGTGAAACCTTTTTTTAAAAAAACAAACAAACTTTTCCTTTGGTCTCCACAGGATGCAATAGCACTTTAAAATAATCACATTTGTACAATTTAACAGAAGTTTTGAAATCTTAAATTATCACTGACATTCCAATTTCTAAAGGCAGTTCACATGAATTCCCAGTTCGTTGAGAATATACTTTATTTTTATATTACAATTTCCTGTGTAGTTTTAAATACTTGGGTTAATACATTTTTATTTTTAAATCAAATTAATATTCTGCATACAAAAACCATAGCAACAATGTTAGTATTTGTATAGACAAGGAAAATCAAAAGTGCTCTATAGGGGCCTCCCTGGTGGCGCAGTGGTTGAGAGTCCGCCTGCCGATGCAGGGGATACGGGTTCGTGCCCCGGTCTGGGAGGATCCCATATGCCGCGGAGCGGCTGGGCCCGTGAGCCATGGCCGCTGGGCCTGCGCATCCGGAGCCTGTGCTCCGCAACGGGGGAGGCCACAACAGTGAGAGGCCCGCATACCGCAAAAAAAAAAAAAAAAAAAAAAAAAAGTGCTCTATAAGTGGAAGATATGACATTGGTGTTCCCAGAGGTAGGCTCAGGTCTAAGGCTGTGTGAAGATCAACACCAAATACAATTACAGCTGGTGTTGCAGTTATTTTGAGGTCCAGAAAGGAATAATAAACAGCTAGAATCTGGGTTGAAAATAAGTGGAAGTAATTTTTTTTTTCCGGATTAAATAACTCGAGTGAAATAAAGAATTTGGCTTTTAGGGGGAAAGTATGATATCACTTTCCTTAAAATGTATAAGTTATAAGCTGCAAATCACTAGCATTATTATGATTGCAAATTACCAAGTTTAATTCTTATGAAAATTGAAATAATCTTCTAGCCCCATATCATATTTTAGTCACAAGGCTTTTTTGCTTTTTTAATAGATCTTCGTTGGAGTATAATTGCTTCACAGTGCTGTGTTAGTTTCTATTGTACAACAAAGTGAATCAGTTATATGCATACATATATCCCCAAATCGCCTCCCACTTGAGCCTCCCTCCCACCCTCCCTATCCCATGTATTTAGGTCATCACAAAGCATCGAGCTGATCTCCCTGTGGTATGCTGCTGCTTCCCACTGCCTATCTATTTTATATTCAGTAGTATATATATGTCGATGCTACTCTCACTTCACCCCAGCTTACCCCTGCCCCTCCCGTGTCCTCAAGTCCATTCTCTATGTCTACGTCTTTATTCCTGTCCTGCCACTATGTTCATCAGTACTTTTTTTTTTTTTTTTTTTTTTTAGATTCCATATATATGTGTTAGCATACGGTACTTGCTTTTCCCTTTCTGACTTAATCACTCTGTATGAGAGACTCTAGGTCCATCCACCTCATTACAAATAAATCAATTTTGTTTCTTTTCATGGCTAATATTCCATTGTATATATATGTCATATCTTTCTTATCCATTCATCTGTCGATGGACATTTAGGTTGCTTCCATGTTCTGGCTATTGTAAATAGTGCTGCAATGAACATTTTGGTACATGACTCTTTTTGAATTATGGTTTTCTCAGTGTATATGCTCAAGTGGGATTGCTGGGTCATATGGTAGTTCTTTTTTTAGTTTTTAAGGAACCTCCATACTGTTCTCCTTAGTGGCTGTATAAATTTCCATTCCCACCAACAGTGCAGGAGGGCTCCTTTTTCACTACAGCCTTTCCAGCATTTATTGTTTCTAGATTTTTTGATAATGGCCATTCTGACTGATGCAATGTGATATCTCATTGTATTTTTGATTTGCATTTCTCTAATAATTAGTAATGTTGAGCATGTTTTCATGTGTCTCTTGGCCATCTGTATGTCTTTTTTGGTGAAATATCTATTCAGGTCTTCTGCCCATTTTTTAATTGTTTCTTTTTTTGATATTGAGCTTCATGAGCTGTTTATATATTTTGGAGATTAATCCTTTGTCTGTTGTTTCATTTGCAAATATTTTCTCCCATTCTGAGGGTTGTCATTTCATCGTGTTTATGGTTTCCTTTGCTGTGCAAAAGCTTTCAAGTTTAATTAGTTCCCATTTGTTTATTTTTATTTCCATTACTCTAAGAGGTGGGTCAGAAAATATCTTGCTGTGGTTTATGTCAAAGAGTGTTTTTACTATGTTTTCCTCTAAGTTTTATAGTATCTGGTCTTACATTTAGGTCTTTAATCCACTTTGAGTTTATTTTTCTGTATGGTATTAGGGAGTGTTCTAATTTCATTCTTTTACATGTAGCTGTCCAGTTTTCCCAGCACCACTTATTGAAGGGACTGTCTTTTCTCCATTGTATATGCTTTCATCCTTTGTCATAGATTAGGTGAACATAGGTTTGTGGGTTTATCTCTAGGCTTTCTATCTTGTACCATTGATCTATATTCTGTTTTTGTGTCAGTACCCTACTCTCTTGATTACTGTAGCTTTGTAGTATAGTTTGAAGTAGGCGAGCCTGATTTCTCTGGCTTCATTTTTCTTTCTCAAGATTGCTTTAGCTATTCAGGGTCTTTTGTGTTTCCATACGAATTGTAAAGTTTTTTGTTCTAATTCTGTGAAGAATGACATTGGTAGATTGATAGGGATTGCACTGAATCTGTAGATTGCTTTGGGTAGTATAGTCATTTTCAAAACATTGATTCTTCCACTCCAAGAACATGGTATATTTCTCCATCTCTTTATGTCATCTTTGGTTTCTTTCATCAGTGTTTTATAGTCTTCTGAGTAGAAGTCTTTCGCCTCCTTAGGTAGGTTTATTCCTAGGTATTTTATTCTTTTTGTTGCCATGGTAAATGGGATTGTTTCCTTAATTTCTCTTTCTGATTTTTTGTTGTTAGTGTACAGGAATGCAAGAGATTTCTGTGCATCAGTTTTGAACTCTGCGACCTTACCAAATTCATTGATTAGTTCTAGTAGTTTTCTGGTGGCATCTTTAGGATTTTCTTTTTTTTCCCATACGTTCTCTACATCTGTGTCTCAACTTCTGCCCTGTAAACTGATTCATCTGTACCATTTTTCTAGGCTCCACATACATGCGTTAATATACGATATTTGTTTTTCTGTTTCTGACTTACTTCACTCTGTATGACAGTCTCTAGATCCATCCACATCTCAACAGATGACCCAATTTCGTTCCATTTTATGGCTGAGTAATATTCCATTGTATATATGTACCACATCTTCTTTATCCATTCATCTGTCGATGTGCATTTAGGTTTCTTCCATGACCTGGCTATTGTAAAGAGTGCTGCAGTGAACATTGAGGTGCATGTGTCTTTTTGAATTATGGTTTTCTCTGGGTATATGCCCAGTAGTGGGATTGCTGGATCATATGGTAATTCTATATTTTTAGTGTTGTTTTTTTTTTCTAAGATGTTGGGGGTAGGAGTTTAGTAATTTATTTAATTATTTTTGCTGTGTTGGGTCTTCGTTTCTGTGTGAGGGCTCCCTCTAGTTGTGGCAAGCAGGGGCCATTCTTCATCACGGTGCACGGGCCTGTCACTATCGCGGCCTCTCTTGTTGCAGAGCACTGGCTTCAGACACGCAGGTTCAGTAGTTGTGGCTCATGGGCCTAGATGCTCTACGGCATGTGGGATCCTCTCAGACCAGGGCTCGAACCCATGTCCCCTGCATTAGCAAGCAGATTCTCAACCACTGTGCCAGCAGGGAAGCTCTATTTTTAGTGTTTTAAAGAATCTCCATACCGTATTTCATAGTGGCTGTATCAATTTACATTCCCACCAACAGTGCAAGAGGGTTCCCTTTTCTCCACACCCTCTCCAGCATTTGTTGTTTGTGGATTTTCTGATGATGCCCATTCTAACTGGTGTGAGGTGATACTTCATTGTAATTTTGATTTGCATTTCTCTAATTATTAGTGATGTTGAGCAGCTTTTTGTGTGCTCTTGGCCCTCTGTATGTCTTCTTTGGAGAAACATCTATTTAGGTCTTCTGCCCATATTTGGATTGGGTTTTTTTAATATTGAGCTGCATGAGTTGTTTATATATTTTGGAAATTAATCCTTTGTCCATTGATTTGTTTGCAAATATTTTCTCCCATTCTGAGGGTTGTCTTTTAGTCTTGTTTATGGCTTCCTTTGCTGTGCAAAAGCTTTGAAGTTTCATTAGTTCCCATTTGTTTATTTTTGTTTTTATTTCCAGTACTCTAGGAGGTGGATCAAAAAAGATCTTGCTGTGATTTATGTCAAAGAGTGTTCTTCCTATGTTTTCCTCTGTGAGTTTTATAGTGTCTGGTCTTACATTTAGGTCTTGAATCCATTTTGAGTTTACTTTTGTGCATGGTGTTAAGGCGTGTTCTAATTTCATTCTTTTGCATGTAGCTGTCCAGTTTTCCCAGCACCACTTATTGAAGAGACTGTCTTTTCTCCATTGTCTATCTTTGCCTCCTTTGTCATAGATTAGTTGACCAAAGGTGCATGAATTTATATCTGGGCTTTCAATCTTGTTCCATTGGTCTATGTTTCTGTTTTTGTGCCAGTACCATATTGTCTTGATTACTGTAGCTTTGTAGTATAGTCTGAAGTCAGGGAGTCTGATTCTTCCAGCTCCGTTTTTTTCCCTCAAGACTGCTTTTGCTATTCGGTGTCTTTTGTGTCTCTATACAAATTTTTAGATTATTTGTTCTAGTTCATTAAAAAATGCCATTGGTAATTTCATAGGGATTGCATTGAATCTGTAGATTGCTTTGGGTAGTATAGTCATTTTCACAATATTGATCCTTCCCATCCAAGAACATGGTATATCTCTCCATCTGTTGGTATCATCTTTAATTTCTTTCATCAGTGTCTTATAGTTTTCTGCATACAGGTCTTTTGTCTCCCTAGGTACGTTTATTCCTAGGTATTTTATTCTTTTTGTTGCAATGGTAAATGGGAGTTTTTCGTTAATTTCTCTTTCAGATTTTTCATCATTAGTGTAGAGGAATGCAAGAGATTTCTGTGCATTAATTTTGTATCCTGCAACTTTACCAAATTCATTGATTAGCTCTAGTAGTTTTCTGGTGGCATTTTTAGGATTCTCTATAGTATTATGTCATTTGCAAACAGTGACAGTTTTACTTCTTTTCCAATTTGTATTCCTTTTATTTCTTTTTCTTCTCTGATTGCCATGGCTAGGACTTCCAAGACTACGTTGAATAGTAGTGTTGAGAGTAGACATCCTTGTCTTGTTCATGATCTTAGAGGAAATGCTTTCAGTTTTTCACCATTGAGAATGATGTTTGCTCTGCGTTTGCCGTATACGGCCTTTATTTTGTTGAGGTAGGTTCCCTCTATGCCCACTTTCTGGAGAGTGTTTATCATAAATGGGTGTTGAATTTTGTGAAAAGCTTTTTCTGCACCTATTGAGATGATCATATGGTTTTTATTCCTTAATTTGTTGATATGGTGTATCACACTGATTGATTTGCATATATTGAAGAAATCTTTCATCCCTGGGATAAATCCCACTTGATCATGGTGTATGATCCTTTTAATATGTTGTTGGATTCTGTTTGCTAGTGTTTTGTTCAGGATTTTTGTGTCTGTGTTCATCAATGGTATTGGCCTATAATTTTCTTTTTTTGTGATATCATTTTCTGGTTTTGGTATCAGGGTGATGGTGGCTTCATAGATTGAATTTGGGAGTGTTCCTCCCTCTGCAATTTTTTGGAAGAATTTGAGAAGAATTCGTGTTAGCTCTTCTCTAAATGCTTGCTAGAACTCACCTGTGAAGCCATCTGGTCTTGGACTTTGTTTGTTGGAAGATTTGTAATTACAGTTTCAATGTCATTACTTGTGATATGTCTGTTTGTATTTTCTAATTCTTCCTGTTTCAGTCTTGGAAAATTGTACCTTTCCAAGAATTTGTCCATTTCTTCCAGGTTGTCCATTTTATTGGCATATAGTTGTTTGTAGTAGTCTCTTATAATCCTTTGTATTTCTGCATTGTTGGTTGTGATTTCTCCATTTTCATTTCTAATTTTATTGATTTGCATCCTCTCCCTTTTTTCTTGATGAGTCTAATGGTTTATCCATTTTGTTTATCTTCTCAAAGAACCATCTTTTAGTTTTATTGATCTTTGCTATTGTTTTTTTCGTTTCTGTTTCATTTATTTCTGCTCTGATCTTTATGAGTTCTTTTCTTCTACTGACTTTGGGTTTTCTTTGATAGGTGTAGGGTTAGATTGTTTGAGATTTTTCTTGTTTCTTGAGGTAGATTGAATTAATACAAACTTCCCTCTTAGAACTGCTTTTGCTACATCCCATAGGTTTTAGGTCATTGTGTTTTCATTGTCATTTGTTTCTTTGTATTTTTAAAATTTTTTCTTTGATTTCTTCAGTGATCTCTTGATTATTTAGTAGCACACTGTTTAGCCTCCATGTATTTGTGTTTTTTACAGTTTTTTTCCTGTAATTGATTTCCAATCTCATAGCATTTTGGTCAGAAAAGATGCTTGTTACTATTTCAGTTTTCTTAAATTTTCTGAGGCTTGATGTGACACAAGATGTGATCTGTCCTGGGGAATGTTCCATGTGCACTTGAGAAGAAAGTGTATTCTGCCACTTTTGGGTGGAACGTTCTATAAATATCAATTAAACCTCTCTGGTCTATTATGCCATTTAAAGCTTGTGTTTCCTTATTTATTTTCATTTTGGATGATCTGTCCATTGGTGTAAGTGAGGTGTTAAAGTCCCCTACTATTATTGTGTTACTGTCCATTTCCCCTTTCATGGTTGTTAGCGTTTGTGTTAGGTATTGAGGTGCTCCTGTGTTGTGTGCATAAACATTTGTAATTGTTATATCTTCATCTTGGATTGATCCCTTGATCATTATGTAGTATCCTTCCTTATTTCCTGTAACAGTCTTTATTTTAAAGTCTATTTTATCTGATACGAGTGTTGCTACTCCAGCTTTCTTTTGATTTCCATTTGCATGGAGTATCTTTTTCCATCCCTTCAC
The DNA here is from genome assembly GCF_025265405.1 of Mesoplodon densirostris. Classification (NCBI taxonomy): domain Eukaryota; kingdom Metazoa; phylum Chordata; class Mammalia; order Artiodactyla; family Ziphiidae; genus Mesoplodon; species Mesoplodon densirostris. Next base: position 34,141,571 of record NC_082672.1, on the reverse strand, counting down.
TTTCAGTCTGCATGTGTCCCTAGGTCTGAAGTGGGTCTCTTGTAGACAGCATACATATGGGTCTTGTTTTTGTATCCATTAAACCATTCTGTGTCTTTTGATTGGGGCATTTAATCCATTTACATTCAAGGTTATTATCGATATGTAGTTCCTGTTACCATTTTCTTAGTTGTTCTGGGTTTGTTTTTGTGGGTCTTTTTCTTTTCTTGTGTTTCCAACCTAGAGAACTTTCTTTAGCATTGGTTGTAAAGCTGGGTTGGTGGTGCTGAATTCTCTTAGCTTTTGCTTGTCTGAAAAGCTTTTGATTTCTCTATAGAATCTGAATGAGATCCTTGCCAGGTAGAGTAATCTTGGTTGTAAGTTTTTCTCTTTAAATATATCATGCAACTCCCTTCTGTCCTGCAGAGTTTCTGCTGAAAAATCAGCTGATAATCTTATGGGGATTCCTTTGTATGTTATTTTTGTTTTTCCCTTGCTGCTTTTAATATTTTTTCTTTGAATTTAATTTTTGTTAGTTTTATTAATATGTATCTTGGTGTGTTTCTCCTAGGGTTTATCCTGTATGGGACTCTCTGTGCTTTCTGGACTTGGGTGACTATTTCCTTTCCCATGTTAAGGACTTTTCCACTATAATTTCTTCAGATATTTTTCAGACCCTTTCTTTTTCTTTTCTTCTCCTGGGACTCCTATAATGTGAATGTTGATGCATTTAGTGTTGTCCTAGAGGTCTCTGAGATAGTCTTCAGTTCTTTTCATTCTTTCTTCTTTATTCTGCTCTTGGCAGATATTTCCACCATTTTCTCTTCCAGCTCATTATTCGTTCTTCTGCCTCAGTTATTCTGTTATTGATTCCTTCTAGTGTATTTTTCATTTCAATTATTGTGTTGTTCATCTGTGTTTGTTCTTTAGTTCTTCTAGATCTTTGTTAAACATTCCTTGCATTTTTTCAGTCTGTGCCTCCATTCTATTTCTGACATTCTGGATCATCTTTACTATCATTACTCTGAATATTTTTTCAGGTAGATTGCCTATTTCCTCTTCATTTATTTGGTCTTGTAGCTTTTAACCTTGCTCCTTCATTGTGACATTTTTTTGACATCTAATTTTTTTTTCCTTTTTTTTTATGAGTGGAATTGTGTTACTGCCTTACTGGTTATTTGGCCTGAGGCTTCCAGCACTGCAGTCTGTAGGCTGTTGTGTAGAGCTGGGTCTTGGTGCTGAGTGGAGGACCTCTGGGAGACCTCACTCCAATGACTATTCCCTGGGGTCTGAGGTTCTCTGTTAGTTCAGTGGTTCGGACTTGGAGCTCCCATCGCAGGAGCTTTGGTCTGATCCCTGGCTTGTGAACCAAGATCCAGCAAAGTGTGTGGGGTGGGGTGGGGTGGAAAGGACAATGACAAAGTAAAAAATAAAATTAGACTAGGGCTTCCCTGGTGGCACAGTGGTTGAGAGTCCACCTACCGATGCAGGGGACACGGGTTCGTGCCCTGGTCCGAGAAGATCCCACATGCTGTGGAGCAGCTAGGCCCGTGAGCCATGGCCACTGAGCCTATGCATCCAGAGTCTGTACTCCGCAATGGGAGAGGCCATAACAGTGAGAGGCCTGTGTAGTGCAAAAATAAATAAATAAATAAATAAAGTAAAATAAAATTGGACTAGAAAACTAACAGCTGTGTTAGAAAAAAATAGTTTAAAAAATATAGATGAAATAACAACCGGAAGATAAAACAGAACCACAGTAGTAAAAAAGAGGAGGAGGAAAAAAAAAAGGTGGAAAAGGCCTTGGCTGTGGAGGGTAGGGCCTAAGCAGGGGTGAGGTTTGGGTGGTGTGCAGGGCCTATGCTTAGTACCCACAGGGATGGAAAGGGCTGAGGTGTGTGGGAGGTGGCGCTTAGGCTCAATGGAATAGAAGGGGCCCAGGGGTGCCTCCCATCTCTGGGCTCAGAGGGTGGGGGACTCCACCTGGGAGCCTAGCAGTCTTTCTGGGCTTGATTGGAAAGGGCAAGTGCCCTCTGCTCCTCCTGTCCTGGAGGGCCCCTCCTGTGTGCCTCTCCTGATCTCCCCGACCTCCCTTCCATGCCCCCAGGGCCCATGCAGCCTGGAGTGGGATTTGGAGAGCAGGAGAATGGCCTGGGAGCTTAGCAGGCTCCCTGGGCACTGGTGGGCGGAGCAAATGCCCTCTGCTCCTCCTCTCGTCCTGGAGGGCCCCTCCCGCGTGCCTCTCCTGTTCTCTCCTGGTCTCCCTTCTATAGCCCCAGGACTAACCCAGTCCAGAGGGGGCCTCTGAGGGCGTAGGACCCGGCCCAAGAGCTGGGCAGACTTCCCTGGCCGATTGGGCAGGGGAAATGCTGGGCCTGCTCTCTCCTGATCTGAGCCCCCGAAGGTTCCTCCAGGCGTGGGAACCCCTCCCCCCTCTCAGCCACCCCTCAGGGGCACTGGTCTTGTCCAACCTCCACTTCTCCTCCCCCCCTCAGTCCCCTAATGTCCTACTGGTTCGCTTGGGGGTTATTCCTGTCTCCTTGGGTGTCAGGGTTCCCCACCAGCATCCGGCAGGAGCCCTAGTTATGCAGAGATGCTAACTCTGCATCTTCCCACATGGCCATCTAGACTCCTCCCCTCATCATAAGTCTTTTTGTTTTGTTTTGTTTAATAATCAGTTCTTGAAAGAATGCAAACTTATGGTGACTTTTATTATGCCACAAGTTATTTTTTAAAATTTCTGTATGGATAGAATATTATAGAGTTTGAATTCAAGAAATAAAGGTGGAAATTAGAGTGTGATGAGCCTTCAAATATACTGTCAATTTAAATAGTTCTCTTCTGTATTACATGACCTACTGTGTTAAGAGTCTGTATGAGTTTTTGCAGCTGCTTTTGATTTTACCAACCCCCTATGGGTACGGATAAGAAGATGGCTTATTTGGGGCTTATAACTTAAGTTGGATAAGGTTCAAAGCTTCAACAGACATAAACACACTTTTATTAAGAAAAACAGTCTATTAAAAATTTGCTCAAACAGCTTTTCTCTAAAATTTATTCCTGAATATCAATAAATAAACTTTCGTTTCATGATAGAAAATTCAGTTGTTAGAAATTGTATTCTTATTCTGATAATGTATTTCTCTTAACTTGTTAGGATACTTGTTTTTAAAATGTGTTTGCTGATTAATGATAGAATTATCATCACTAAGCTGATCATTCCCAATTGTTTTGTCTATACTAGCGAGCTGTCTTTTGGTGCAGTGAATTAAGTTGTAATTTAGAATGACTGTAGCCTACAGCTGTGAACCTTGGTAGCTAAACGTGTCTCTGGTGAGAGGTGCTAGCTTTCTTTTGCATGTCCCTTGAAGCAGGATTCATTTGCTGAAGGGCTGGTTTTATTAGTGACTGTGTGGGAAGGTAAGAATAGGAGCCCAAACTACTCCTCTCATTTCCTGGCAATGGTATGCTCTTTTCTTGCTCTGACCAGTCTTTCAGTTGACTCAGGAGGGTTTGGGTGCCCAAGCCTTTTGCAGTCGCAAGAGCCCATCTCCTTTGCTCTCCTTCACCTGGCACTGGAAAGGCACAGTGAAGACTAAAGGAAAAAATTCTTGTATGGAGAAAGCATTTTAAAGCATTTTGTTACCTATATTTATAATTTAACATAATACCTCTATTGATAACTGAACATTCAACACATTCTTTTAGCAGGGAATTATTAATATATTTTTATGTGCTTAGTGTTGTTGTAGGTTTAAATGAAGTAGGTTACCTGCCCTCAAGAAAGCATACTGTTGATTCTTGAATGACATGGGTTTGAGCTATGCGGGTCCACTTACACGTGCATTTTTTTCAATAAGCACATACTGTAGTTGATCCTTGAACAATGAGTTGTGCGGATTAGGGGCACAGACCTCCAAATAGTTGAAAATCCACATACAACTTATAGATCGCCCTCCTTATCTGAGGGTCCTCCACATCCTCGGTTTCAACCAACCATGGACTTTGTAGTACTCTAGTATTTACTGCTGAAAAAAATCCTCCTATAAGTGGACCCTCACAGTTCAAACTTCTGTGTTCAGGGGTCAACTGTATAGTGCTGCATGGTCTTCATGGATTTTTGGCACCCCAACTGTGGTGTTGTTCAAGCTTCAACTGCATAACTATATTATGGATTGGAAAAGAAATGAGTGTTCACAGAAAAAAGAAATTATAATTAAACTCTAACAGAGAGAACTTAGTCAAATAGGTATCTGAGAATATAGAGGAGGATGAGAATCACTGCCAGGTGAGTAAACAAAGAGAGCATTCTAGGACAGGTGTACTTGTGCTGGGACTTGGAGGATGTGTTGGGATTAAATAAGAGAAAGGTTAGAGAGAGAAGAGGAGCAGGTCTTCCAAGCAGAGTATCTAGAAACAGAGCCCAAGGCAGGAACTGTAGTGTGAGTAACTACTGAGGGAGTGCTCTCAGAGGAAATCCGTGAGAGAGAGGGAAGCCGTAAAGGTATGGGGGAGAAACTGGACAGATGTTATTTCAGGAGAAGCGGAGCCTCAACCTGACCCACGGTATGGTCTAGAGAGAGAAGTTCATCACAGAAAGGGTTTCCTCATTGCGGAATTAGGTGTCAGGATTATACACCCCATATCAGTCAGCCACTGGCTGCAGCCCAGGGGTCAGGCTGATGCAAGTGATGTAACTTGCTGGGTGTCACAGGCCAGGTAGCTCTTGTCCACATAGGGCAGGTGTCTGGAATGGCGCAGCCGCAAGCCATTAACAGCCTGCCCTGGCTGCAGCTGAGAGAGGGGTGCTCAGGCCTGGTGAAGGGTTCTGGGCATGGCATCAGAAGAATGGCCTATGCTGGGGAGATTAATGTTGGGAGCATAGCGTGTTAGGTGTGGGAAATGAGACCAGACTACTGGGCAGTATCCATTAATGCAGATTTGTCAAGACTTCTAATTGGTAATACTGTATTAAACTTCAGCTATTGCTCCTTTATGCATTTTGAAGAAATGACAGTTTTAAAAAAGCTCACTTAGTAAAAGATCCATATCATTCCCTTCCTTACAGATAAGAAGGTTTATTGATTAAGAGCACTTGATTTCAATCCAGTGAGACAGATCTGGACTTAGACTCTGGCTTTGTTCCTTGCTGTATAAATGGTTTGTGTGAGTTACTGAACCATGCTGAACCTCAGATTCCATCTGTAATATGTGGTAATCATGTCTGCCTCAAGCTTGTTGTATTAAAACAGTAATCCATGTGAAACATTCAACAGAGTGCCTGGTGCATAGTAAATGTTCAACGAATGGCATTTATTGCTTTACTAAGTGTGTAAAACTTTACTCTTTCAATACAGGGTATTTTGGGCCATTGTTGATTCTTTCTGGGGAATTATTGACAAAGACTGTGACCAGGATGAGGGAATGAGATGCCTTGGGCATCTGCCATCTTAAATTTTGTGTCATAGGGCACCTCCCTGACCTCATCACTGAAAAGTAAATCTTTATGCTGAATTAGAAAAAAAAAATGATATTGAAAAGGATGGTTTATTGATATGTTAGAGCATCCATAAAATTCATTGCAAAGGAAAATATATTAATAATGAGATGATTTTAGTAATACCTCGAGAATAGCTCTGATTCCAAATGATCTCTATGTCTCTTGTAATAGCTTTCCAATATTCTATGAAAAGTATTGGCATAGTTTTAGTTACAATATCAGTATTTCAGTTTAGTATTAATATCCTTTTGTTGTTGAGATATAAAATTTCAACTGAGTGCAAGAGTTGAGAATACATAGGAAAATAATGGGCTACAATGTAATCAACTTGCTTATTAATTTAAAAGTAGTTACCAGTAAGTTACTATATTGCAGTGGAAAAATAAGACTGGTAATTCAACAATTGCTGCCCTAATAGGTGAAGTAATTTTTATGTGGGGCAATCCTAAATCAAAGTCCTTCTAAGAAGTTACAGACCTCTTAATAGCTTGGCTCGGTTGCTAATGAGCCTAGGACATTAGAGCTCATTTGAGAGCAAGATTCATGATTTCTTTACTGTGCAGTACTCCTACTTCTGGCTTTGGCTCAAAGACATAGCCGTATGGAGAAGGACACTGATAATAATAGAGTTTGACATTTTTATAATTTTTCTTCTGCCAGCATCACTTTCTAATTCTTGAATCAAAAATAACAAGGAAATTATTTAAAAATAGAAGCTTAATTTAAAATATAGTATTTTCTGCCTTTTTCTTTCCTAACACCCTTAAAAACTCTACTGATGATTAAAAATATTGAAGCCATAACAGTACTTATGGCATGATTTTAAAATCCTCCTTCTCACTATATACTTCTTTAGCTAAAAGACTCAATATTTGGTTTAATCATCTCTAGACAATATTAATGATAAGAGTTTCCTGGCTTGCTTCATGGGAATTTGAAGTTGAAGGAGGGAAAATGGAGGGGTGGGTGGAGGAAGAACAGAAACTCCCTTTTTGAGCACAGCTTCAAATTGCAAGAAGAGATGAAAGAGTCACTGAGACAAAGGACCCTTTAAGTATAGGGTTAACCATATTTCTTTACTTGTCCCATGAATAAATAACTAAGGGACTCACTAAAAATGGTCAGCCACCATGGGAGTGGATGGAGTTCTTGCTTTGTGGGGACAGTGCCGTGGGATCTTATAGCTGGTGCCCCTTTCCATAAACAGTTCTGGGAACTGCCTTCTAGCACGAATGCAGACTTACATTTCAAGTAGATGCATTTCCCTCCTCAACTGTTTTTTAAGTTTGCATATTAACACTGACCTAGTGCACCATTTAAAAGGCCTGAATATATCACACAGTGGCTAGTTCAGTCAAGGTAAGTAGTCAGACACCAGCATGCTGTGCATGGTATATCCTCTGGCTGGCCTTTCCTGTAATTCAGGGTACTCCATTTATGCCCAGTTAACCAGTTGACCCTCTAGTTTCTTTATCAAGCATAGACTAGACTGTCAAAGAGGTCACAATGGGACAAAAAGTATACTGGCATTCTACAGAAATTGTTGCTTGAAATCACAGAATATTTGCTATTATTTGCTACATCCAGTCTTCAATAGAAGACATGCCTTCATGACTTGTGGAAAAATCAATCCTGGAGGTAGATAGGATCTTAAACTCAAATACTCATATCTATTGGGGTATGTAGCAGCATGCCAGCAGATAACCAAAACTACAGCATGAACATGGTACTAGCATCTTGTGGAATATAAATTTCACCTAAAGATTTTGTTGAGGTATGGGGTAAGAAAAACACTGTTTTGTATTAGGATATGTTCAAACATATTATGGTATATAACTGAACGTTCATATGCAGTTTTCAGATAACCCCCCCAAATTAATACATTTTCTGGGGTACTAATTCAGACTCTTCTTCCAGTAGTATTAATGCCTTCAAAAAGTTTGGGAAGTGTTGTCCTAGACTGTCATTGATTTTCAGAGAAATATTTACAGAATAAATCAATTAGAAAAAGCTAGTGGAAATGAGCCTATGGATTCACTGATTCATTTTTTCATCCATCCATCCATCTATCTATCCATTCATTCACACAGTATATATTTATCAAGTCACTCTTATGGACTAAATATATTTTATTAACTTTGAATATCAAAATTAACTGAATAGGAATTCTGCTTTGTGACACAATCTATTGAGAAACAATTTCTAAAGTAAATAGCATATGGTGAGCAAAGTACAACAGTAAATTAAACAAGATGCTGTAGGAACATATAACAGAAAAAAGAAAAATAGGTCTTCAGAAGAGTTAGGGAAGATTTCCCAGAGGAAGTAACAACTAACCCGAGATTTTTAAGGATGAACAGGAGAAGTTCATGTAAAAAGAATTTGCGGTGAGGTTGGGAGTGGGAGGACGGGGCAGAATGTTTCAGGCAATTCATTTAGCGCTTACTTTTCCAGGAACAGAGAGAAATTTGGAATGCTCTGAATTTAAGTGTGGGGGACAAAGATGGAGAAGAAGGAGGAAGTGAGGATCAGAGGGAGTGGAGGGAGGGAAGGTTGAGTGATACAAAAGGATCTGATCATGAACCACTTTATGAACCTTGATAAAGAGTTTCAGGAAATCCTTTTGATGGCAGCTAGGAGGAAAATGAATCAGAGGGGTCAGGACAGGATAATTCATTAGGACGTTATTGAGGTAATTGAAAGGATTGATGATAATGACCCGAACTACAGTGGTGGCAGTGGAGTAGGACAGGCATGAATGGACTGGCAGAATTTTTTTCTTAGTGGTCTGACTCAAAAAGACTGGGTAACTGATTAGATGTAGAGTGTGAAGAAGAAGGGGTTAGGCATGACCCTCAGATGTCTAAGTTGGTTAAAAGAAACACAGAAAGATTTCAAAAGGAAACAAGAGTTTTCCACTTGGTTTTTTTTTTCCTTTTTATTTCCCATGCCTGATAGATACTCACAGGCAAGTATCTAAGCGTCAGTTAAACAAAGTCAAAGCTCACGGGAGAACTCTAGCTGATGATAACGATTTGGGAAATTTCAGCATGTAAATAGTCATTGGAACCCAGGGGAATGGGAGATGCTGTCTAGGACAAGTTTGTAGGGTGAAAAGGAGTGATAGGAACACTGAAAGACATCAGCATGGGAGAGGAAGATGCTTTGCTTGAGGGTGTACTCTACATTTTGATGTTTCTGAGGGAGCATCATAACAAAAGAAATTATTTTTTCCATATTTCAGACTATTGTACAGTGATATCTCACTAATGAAGAGTGTATGATGTGAATGCTGTTAGCATTCATGAAGAATGTGTCTTGGGACCTTCAAATCTGTAAATGTCATTTTAGTACATTTGAATACAAAGAAATTCTGAGATGTTAAGTTTCATGGTTGTGTTGCAAGATATTCTTCAAATATAGCACTTATGAAACTGATCCATACAGTAGCCTTGTGACCCAATGCCAATATATGGACATAAGTTATTATTCTTATAACCCCCAATTGGGGTTCCCAGTATAATATAGCAAAACACTATGTGCTACCAATAGAAGACATATTTGGTTATTTCTCCTCTTCAGATATGTTCACAGATGCATTTTATTCTGGTGATATCTGTGATGAATGCCTTTCCTGGTCTATAACCTTTTTCTCTATGATCACCTTTGGTTAGGAAGAACTTCACAAGGCTATGTGATCACCTTTCAGCCTCTCATCTTAATTTTTTTTGAAAGAGAAAGATTCTTTAACTATGCAAACTAAATTTTACTTATGATAAATGCTGGTTCATTAGCTTCAATACTGCTTTCAGCCTCTTTTGCTTCAGAGGAATGATAATATATACTTTACATTTCACATGATTTAGGTTTCTGTTGAGACGAGTATTTTCTGAATGTGTCCTCACTTCACAAAGTTAATTTATTTTCAACCTCTATCTAGTTTTACCACTATTTTGATAAATAGTTTTATAGCAGAGGGAATCGTATGGAAACAATTTCAAGACCTTGAAAATTTTTTCTTGTTTGCCTCAGAGAATATGTTTGATTCATTCCCTCTCCAGATTGGAAATACTGCAAAATCAATGCTTTACTTTTACATGAATCCCAAATGTATATATTCTAGTTAAGAACCTTCAGCATGGGCTTTCCCTGGTGGCACAGTGGTTAAGAATCCACCTGCCAATGCAGGGGACACGGGTTCGAGCCCTGGTCAGGGAACATCCCACATGCCGTGGAGCAACTAAGCCTGTGCGCCACAACTACTGAGCCTGCACTCTAGAGCCCACGAGCCACTACTGCTGAGCCTGCATGCCATGACTACTAAAGCCCGTATGCCTAGAGCCCGTGCTCTGCAACAAGAGAAACCACCACAGTGAGAAGCCTGTACACTGCAACAAAGAGTAGCCCCCGCTCGCTGCAACTAGAGAAAGCCCGTGCGCAACAACGAAGACCCAACACAGCCAAAAATAAATAAATAAAACCAAAAACAAACAAACAAAAAAGAACCTTCAGCACTGTCAGTTGACTTTCTTTTAAGGAGAACTTCTTTTATAAAAAGAAACCATTAAAACAATTATTTCCTGATTTACTCTAGGAGAGAAGATGAATGTGGAGTAGCAAGCCTGCAATAAAATAAGTATCCTGGGTGCCAGCAGCTTCACTGACTAGCTAATGAACTCACACATTAACCAAACAATTTTTTTTTTTTCGATACGCCGGCCTCTCACTGTTGTGGCCTCTCCCGTTGCAGAGCACAGGCTCCAGACGCGCAGGCTCAGCGGCCATGGCTCACGGGCCCAGCCGCTCCACGGCATGTGGGATCTTCCCGGACTGGGGCACGAACTTGTGTCCCCTGCATCGGCAGGCAGACTCTCAACCACTGTGCCACCAGGGAAGCCCTAACCAAACAATTTTGAGATTCAAAGCAGGACCTGAGGGGAACTACCAATGAATATTTGTAATAAATTATTGGAACTGTATGTGGATAGTTGAAACTTCAAATATTAGGTCTGTGTATCCCAAGAATCCAAGTATTCTTTCAGCAGTTATTTTTCTGAACACCTACTCTGTGTCTTAAGCACAGACACTGAACAAAAACCAGACCTCTCGTTTCTTTAAAGACCTTTGCAGCCTATGGGAGAAACAGACTATAATCAAATAAGCTAACAGAACATGAGGTAAGACAAGGAATGGTGTTCTCAAAGGTGTGTCACCAAAGAACGTGATTTTCAGGTCAGGCAGCAGTCATAAGCCACTTCTCTGAGGAAGTGACTCTTGGAGAATGAGTAGGAGCTAGTTAGGCAAATTGGGGCAGCAGGTTGAGGAAGGTGTTTAGAGAGAAAGGCTTTAAAGTTTACGTTAAGTATTTGGTACAATATCCTAAGTAAATAATATTGACCATTTAGGTTAGGGGTAGACAAACTTACTTTGTGTAGGGCCAGATAATAAACATATGGTGGCAGCTATTCAACTCTGCTGTTGTAAGGAAGAAGCAGCCATAGACAACACATGCATGAATGGGTGTGGCTGTGTTTCAATAAAACTTTATTTACAAAAAAGAATCAAGGGCAGTATCTTGCATACTCCCTAATTAGGTAAATCCTAAAGTTCCTGCCTTATTTCCAAATTTCTCCACTGGAAGTGACACAGGGGTATTTGGGGGACGTTAACAGTGCATAGTCAGCAAGCAGCAATGTACTTTATACATTGAAAATTGGGTTCAGAAAAAAAAAATTGGACTTCTCTGATTTTCCTTTGAACTCATGTCACGAGAAAAAAGCAACAGCCTGGTTCATCTGCCAAGAGAAAGAGCATAAAAGACAAAATAAAATGCCAGAAACTGGGTTACTAGAGGGAATGAGTGCTAAGAAAATGTTAAAAATGTTTCTTGAAAAGCAAAAATCGCTTGGGAGGTGAACTTGTTCAAAGCATGCATTAACTTGCCTCTTGCTAGAACAAACTGTATTACAAGACTGTGCTGCAGCTTGTCTGATATACAGCACCTGTGGTCTCTATAGACAACAGACTCTCTACTTAAGAAGTATTGAATTTAGTGCTCATGCTGTAGAGAATGATGTACTATCATAAATGTGTTCAGATGAAATCTGGAAAAGCTAAAAAGACTTTAAAAACATGGGTTTGACTTCTCCTTATAACTATGGTACTAACTTCTTAGAGTAATTTCATAAAACTTTTTTATGCTCAAGTGACCAGTTCATAAAATCCTTGTCAAAATTACATAGCATATTTAAAATATTTTGGAATTACAACACTAGGCACAATTTAGAAGAAATTTATTACTTAGGATGGGCTAGGTTATGCTGCAAAGACAAACACCCCCAAAATCTCAGTGACTGTAAGCAACCAACTTTTTTGTCACTCACAATATACGTTCATTGTAGTCAGCACAGGGCTCTACTAATCTTAGTCACTAATGGAGCAGTCATCATCTCAGTGTTGCTGGTGGCCATGATGGAAGGAAAGAGAGAGCTCTGGAGCAATTAAACATTTAGCCCAGAAGTGACTCATATTACTTTTTCTCACAGTGCCTTGGCCAGAACTAGTTAAATGGCCCCCACTCACCCATAGTGGGCCAGGGTATACAGCCTTACCATCTGTATGCCCAGAAAGTGGAAAGCTGGGAGTATTTAGCAAACAGCACTCAAGACTATCACACACAGTTTTATATTTGCTTGTATAATTGTTTTGTTAATGCTTATCTCTTCAACTTGGTAGGGAGCAACATAAGAGCAGGGACTGTGATTGATTTTGTTCTGTTTCCTCCATTCAGTGTCTTAAAACATTGCTTGGCACAATGAGGGCCTCAAAAAATATGTAAGTGGATGAAGACTTTTGTCTAGTCTAACCCTTTGATAATAGATCATGCAAGATAATGTGCTCTTTTTTGTCATCAGAGTCTTCAGAAATGTGAGTTCTATGTAATATTATCCTCGAAGTAGATGTAAAATCACTATTGAAAATTATAGCCCTAAAGTTTCTCTTTAAAACAGATACTGTTTAGAAGGAACTGAGGATAATTTTTTAAAAATATCCACCTTTTCCCCACAATAGTGGGAGACAGTTGAGATGGTGGCACATTTGACCTTGGGGGTTTACTCTATTGGTTCATGCTAATCAAGATTATTCTGCTATAATAAGCAACCCCTCAGTTTTGGTGGCTTAATACAACAAGGTTTTTTCTTCTCTCTCACATGACTTGTCCGACTTCGTTTACTTGGGAGGTAGAAAGAGGAACTCTGCTCACATAGCCACATTAGGGCTGAAACTAATGGGTGCTCCACTGTATGGACAATTGCGGGGCACTTGACTGATGTAGGGACACCTGGAGAATCCCATGCATCTCCTCCTTTCTTGGCCAGGATGACAAGCACCACTTATACCTGTAGGTCTCTGACCAGAACCCCATCACACGGCCTCACCTAATGCAAAGTATCTGAGTAACATGGAAGAGCAGGTGGGATGTTTGGAGGGCACCACTTTTTCTACCACAGATAATCTCGACAGAGGTAGTTAAAAAGTCTAAATATTTATATGTAGATATGTAGAGAATTCCCTTTGGAACCGTGTGGGTTTTATCCTGGATATGGAACCCCCTAGAAAGTAAACTCGTGTTGACACCATGGGGGATAGAGTAGCTCAGTCATGACTTGCAAAAGCTATCAATGTAACTGATATGATAAAATGATAGGAAGAGTATCAAATAGGAAATTGATTGGATTTTTAGTGTCATGTCTGGTCCCAATAAATGTAGGCTGTCACTGCTGTTATGGTACAAAACAATGAAAGGTCTGTCTGCTATTAGGAGAAACATTTTATGAATTGATGTCAACAGTCATTTCTGATATCATATATTAGAACATTGTAAGGGAAAAAATTGTTATTTTACTTTTCTAGATTGGTGTCATACACAGTAACATTTGTTGTACCTTTTAAAATATTTTTGTTGGTTGTCCTGTAGATCCCCGGACTTCCCACACTATAGCCCACTTGAAATGACACTTCACATATATGAATAACATGCCAGGTTCTAGATTTTCATATTGATTAAAGAGGTTCTCTTTGGTATTTAATTTTCTTTTTAACCAAACAAGTCCATTCTCTTTTTTTTTTTTTTGAGGGACATTTCTCATGGAATAATGGGTCATATTAGGTTAAGTTTAGGAAACTTGTGTTTATCAAGCTGTCTACATATCTGTTAAAAGAATTTCACATCTATAAATAAATAAGCTTATTTTTCCATGGTGCCAGAGAGATAGTGAAACTTTTGTATAAAAATATTTCTACCAGCTGAAATATCATGCTTGTTATTCTAATATTCCCTCCACAAATACTTAGTGAACTATGTGTCTGTTTTAGAAAGTTAGGGTAGATATTTTATTTTTTACTTTCTTCTTGAGAACTTCAATAACAACAAAAGTAGATTTGATTTTAGTATGTGTATCTTAAGATTTCTTTGGACCAGTACTAATAACATGAAAATAAATTTGGGATACCAATCACTGAACAAATGTAGGATTGGACAAAGGATAGTATTTAGAAAGTCTTAGTTCTTATCCTTCCAACTTCCCCAAACCAAACTACATACTCTTTCCCATATTCCCCTGTTTGATGAAGACACATCCCATTCATCCAGATGGCTAAGCCAGAGCCTGGCTTCATCTTATTCTTTCTGCTCCTCAAAGTCACATGTAATTAAGTGTGTCCTGTAGTTTTTAGTCCCGAAATACTTCTTGATTCCCCTCCCTCTGCCCTATTGTTTCTCTGCCAGTGCAGGTCATGTTCAGTCTCCCTGCAGTGATCTTTCTGTAATCTACACCTGGTATTATCATTCCCCTGATTAAAAGTCTTTGGTGGTTTCCCATCCATCAGGATAGAGTTCAAAGTCCTGAGAGTTGGAAATAACTTCTTTTCAGGATCTCACCCTTGCCTGCCTTTCTGGCCTCAATTCTCATTATCTGTCTGTACACCATCTGAACCCAAGGCATTAAAAATGACTTCCAGTTCCTCCAGAATATCCTATTCTCTCTTGCTGCCTTTCCATTGTAAATGCTGTTCTTCCTGCCTTCAACACAAAAACACAATCCCCAATTCCCAGCTCCTCAACTTCTACTCATCTCTTAATTGGCAGTGACTCCTTCTGGAAGCCATTCCTTCTGGAATACATCCTGTAATTCCTGGTCAGTTAGGCAGCCCACCCTCTCTGCTCTCACAGCACAGTCTAGCCCTCTAACATAGCATGTCACACATTATCAGAATTGTGGTTTTCCTTGCTTGTCTTCTTCACTGCTTTGTTCTTTGAGTATATTAACTGTGTTTTCTTTGTCTATTCATTTTTTTTTATACTGAGAAAATTAAAAAACACAGAAAAAAGAAATACCCACAGTTCTGTCTCTTAGAAATCACAACTTTTGACATGTCATGTTTTCTTTTTCTCACCAAAGAAATAAAACAAAATACAACTCACCTCTATCTCTACCCTAAATCCTACTCCTCTTCTGCCTCGCTTATAGGAAAACACCATCATGGGTTTGTGGCCGTTTTCCTTTCCACTAAAAATACTTTTACATATGTATTATATATACATGGTCAACACTGACATTTATATTTTTACATGCCATAAGATACTACTTGCAATTTTATTTCAATATTATGCCCATATGTATAGGTCTCAAAAACATAATATTGAGTGAATATGTCAAGATGTAGAATGTTAAATAAATTTTAATTTTTGTCAATTTTATGAGTGAACATGCTATATCATTGTGGTCTTCATTTACCTTTTTGATTAATAACAGATTGAGCTTTTTCCCATTGGTCCGTCAGATGCTGCTGACTCTGAATTTCCTGTAAATTCATGTTTTCCCCCCCTCAGAGAGTGAAAAAGTGAATGTTCACAGGCTTGAGGAAGTGGGAGTATTCTATTATGCATAGGCAGGCAGTGTGGTCAGTAAACATTGTATTGTGAAAGAATGATAGAAGGAGAGGACAGTGAGGAAGATGGAAGAACACGCTGCTGAGAAGCTTGGATTTTATCATCTGTTGATGGAAATTTATTGATGGACTCTAACTAGAAGAGCAACAGCTTCAGAACTGGTTTTTAAAAAATGAGCTTTGGGGCCTCCCTGGTGGCGCAGTGGTTGAGAGTCCGCCTGCCGATGCAGGGGACACGGGTTCGTGCCCCGATCCCGGAGGATCCCACATGCCGCGGAGCGGCTGGGCCCGCGAGCCATGGCCGCGGGGCCTGTGTGTCCGGAGCCTGTGCTCTGCAACGGGAGAGGCCACAGCAGTGAGAGGCCCGCGTACAGCAAAAAAAAAAAAAAAAAGAGCTTTGAAGGATGCTTTGGAGGTCAGGGCAGTAGGGAAGCAAGAAAAGGGCTTAGAAAAATATTGCAGTGGACCAAACAAGAAATGGTAATTGTCTGAAATGAGCAGAGGGAATGGAGAGAAATGACTGCACTTGCCATTTATTTAGGAAGTTGAATTTCAGGGATTTGGATCAAGTACACACGTAAGTATTTTGTGCACATAATACAAATATTAATTGTGACATTTACTTAATATGTACCATTGATAGTTATTTTTCCTTCATTAAACTGAAAATTAAGGTAATCAAACCCTATTAAATATTGTCCTGTGTTCATCATTTTATATCCAGTGCTAATACATAAAAAAGTGTACAGTGAATAAATACAATAGATACATGCACGACTACCTGAATTTTGCAGTGGGGTTATTCTTGCCAATTCCACCTTTTCCTTTCCTATCTTTCAGTCCTTCTCATTTCCCCGTGCCCCGATATGGTTAACTGCCACATCATTCTGTTTTGTTTTATTTTGTTTTCTGCTGTGATGCTGGGACAATTCAGAACTACTAGCAAATTCTCATGTTTAGTCGGACATGATCTGTTTCTGTTCATCAGCTGCTCACATTCTTGCTGTGCGGTAGTCACTATGTATAACCAATTTGACTAATGCCTCCTCATTCCTGGCAGATGTTTGAAAACTTACTTCTCTCATTAAGGACCCATTCACATGTATTTAAACGTGAAGATCATTAGAAACAAGTATCTGGATGTGGACTCCCTCTGCTACTCTCCTTTTCTCTAAACTTCTCATTTTCTCTGTTCAAAACATGGCTTTCAACTTTCTGGACACCTCTAAAGGAAAAATGCTGTGCGTACAAATTCTGCAGGATCAAATTACAAATTTCTCAGAGTAAAAACCATTTTTCTATGGAAGAAACAAAGTTTATTTGTAGAGATGAAAAATTTAATGAAGTTTTTGCAATGGGAAAGAGAGACGTTTCTCACGAATCTTACTGGGGTTTCCATCTGAATTTCTCTGTAATTTAATCTTGATAGTCAGTTTAGATGGCGACAGACATGGTTTAGTTAAATTTTATTTGATTCCTTAGTTTTCGGGGGTGGAGTACTTAGGGGGGTAGTTTTCAGGGGGCTGTGTTTGTATTACAAAACAACATAAGTTTCCTATATGCACCTTGGGAATCACTTGACTGCATTGAATCGGGATGGAAAATAAAGACTCATGAATATTTCAAAGTTTATTAGAAACTATCATTTACTTGCTCTTCTGTGTAGATCTTCTACAAATTAATTAGTAGGTCTGAAATATATGATCTTTATTATGCATTCAAAGACTGTATCACTTTTTATTCATTTGGTATAAATCATAATATAGTGTCTTGTAAGTACAGCTTTTAAAAAAACTCTTGTTCATAGCCTGCCTCATTCTTTTCAGATTTATGTTCATGATGTTCATGGTCCTGAATGTGGAATGGGTCTCTCTGAAGGAAAGTGGGTCAGATGGCTGCTGGTGCAGTTTGAGGAGAAACTGATAGCTTCTTGGGCTTTTTTGAAGGGTGATGTTTTATAATAAGGATTAGTCAAGGTTTACAGTGCTGTTACCAGCCTGAACACTTCAAACCACTATGCAGTTTTAAACTATTCAGTGCTTATGGCAAAATTCTGGTTTTTTGATGTTGGGACAGGAGTAGACATTTTATTGGAAAGTGAGGCAAAAATAAAGACAAAAACATTGGATGATTGTGGGGAGGGGATTGACTTTAATAAGAAAGTTTGACTCAAGATCTAGAAGTGTCAACAAAATGGCACACAAAAACAAAGTAAAACTGCGGTTTGGAGCCCACTGGAGAATCTGACATTAATCCTCCAATATTTAAAAAATGTTTTATTATGGAAAATTCCAAACATAAAAAATAGAGAATATAGTATAAAAAACTCCTCAAGTACACATTAGTCACTTCAATAAGCACTACTCATCACCTAGTCTTTTTTTTTTTAACATCTTTATAGGGGTATAATTGCTTTACAATGGTGTTTTAGTTTCTGCTGTATAACAAAGCGAATCAGCTATACGTGTACATATATCCCCATATCTCCTCCCTCTTGTGTCTCCCTCCCTCCCACCCTCCCTATCCCACCCCTCTAGGTGGTCACAAAGCACTGAGCTATCTCCCTGTGCTATGTGGCTGCTTGCCACTAGCTAGCTATTTTACATTTGGTAGTGTATATATGTCCATGCCACTCTCTCACTTCATCCCAGCTTACTCTTCTAGTCTTTTTTGTTAATCTGAAACCCTACTGACTATCCTCTTTCCTCACTGGATTCTTTTGAAGGAAATCCTGGATATCTTATCATATAATCTGTAATCTGCAAATATGTAAGAATGTATCTCTAAAAGACAAAGATTATTTTTAAAAACATTATCTCAATATCATTATACACTAAAAAGTAAACAATAATTATGTTTTATCATCAAATAGTGATAATCTAGGATTCCTTTTTAATATATTTGCTGGAATACTTCTATAAAGAAAAGCTTTCCATCATTAACTATTTTTTTAACCCCAGGTAGAGTTCACACAGGAAAACATTAAATACTTGATATTTTCCCTTCCAAGTTTTTGGAAAAATCAGTTCATTAATCACCTTTAATGGTGAATAGTTTGCTTTTAGTATCTTAAAAAATTTTTTTTTATTACAGTATAGTTTACAATGTTCTTTTAGTTTCAGGTGTACAGCAAAGTGAATCCATTATACATATACATATATCCACTCTTTTTTAGATTCTTTTCCCATATAGGCCATTACAGAGTGTTAAGTAGGGCAATTCACTGTTAATATGTCGGTAGTTTGTAGGTCTTGCAGTGGCTCATGTGGGAAATATGTATTTTTTGATAGTGAAAATACATCATGAGTTCATGCTGGTATGTCCATTCAGGATAATGGGGCTATGTTTAATTTTTTATATTTTATATTGTATCTATTTTCTCATCTACTGAAAGCTTTTATTCCTAATAATTTATTTGCCCTGTCATGCTATCTCTCTGTGTATGTACTTTTAGAATAATACCAATATTATCATATACAACATAGTTACTGAAATTATTTTAAAAGAATTCCTAGTCATTATTTTGTACTTCTGAAACATCCCACTAGGCATGTGCCGTCAAATTACCTTTCTTAAAAAAAAATTCACCTGAAAAAATTTTCCTGTGGTTAAGCTACCAACTCTAATCACAGCTTCATTTGTTTTATGTGATTGTTTGCTTTAAGGCATTACAATTTTTTTTTTTTTTTTTTTGGCTGTGTTGGGTCTTCGTTGCTACGCATGGGCTCTCTCTAGTTGTGGTGAGCAGGGGTTAGTCTTTGTTGTGGCATGCGGGCTTCTCCCTGCAGTGGCTTCTCTTGTTGTGGAGCACGGGCTCTAGGTGCGTGGGCCTTGGTAGCTGTGGCAGGTGGGCTCAGTAGTTGTGGTGCACAGGCTCTAGGGCTCAGGCTCAGTAGTTGTGGCACACGGGCTTAGTTGCTCCATGGCATGTGGGATCTTCCCAGACTAAGGATTAAATCTGTGTCCCCTGCCTTGGCAGGTGGATTCTTAACCACTGTGCCACCAGGAAGTCCTGGCATTACAATTTTTAAAGTTTTGTTTTTTTTCATAAAAATGTAAAACTTTTTCATAGTTCCAAAGTCAAATCTATGAAATAAAGGTATGTTCAGGGAAAACTAGACTCTGTCTATCCATCCTGTTTATTCTCCCCTTTATGTGTCACCATTTTCTTTAGTTTTGGATTATCTTTACATTTTGAGGGGAATGTCTCAAAATAGTTTATACAAAGAATACACTTAAGGGTATTTTTTCCAGTCTTTTGCTACTACAAGTAGACTGCAGGCAGTTGTTTGTGTATGTCTCTTTTATATGTTTTTCACTATGTATTTAAATAGATTCCTAAAAGTGTGATTACTCAGTCAAAGGATGAACATGAATATAAATTAATTAGATATTGCCAAATTCCTCTCAGTGTGGGTATGACCATTTTCCAATCTCAAGACCAGTATATGATAGTGTATTTTTCCCTGCAGATTATCTAACAAATCATTTGTCTAAACTTTATGTTCCAAAGCTTCTGAGGGTACATCTGATAGTTAGGGAAGAGGAAAAAGGGAAAACTCAGTTTGAAGGGAACAGTCCTGGACTTGAAGTTAAAAGATCCAGGTTCAATTCCTGGCCTGTCAATGACTACGTTTTTGACTTTAGATGGGTTAGTTAACTTTTCATTTGTTCCATAGATCTGTGGTGAAGATTGTGTCAACTGAAAAAAAAATGCACAACTTGAGAGTTGTGAGTTAAGTTTTATTTGGGGCAAAATGAGGACTATAGCCCGGGGGATAGCATTTCAGATAGCTCTGAGAAACAGCTCCAAAGAGGCAGGTGGGAAGGTCAGTATATATGTGATTTTTGTGAAAGGGGAGTACATGCAATCAAGCACACATTTTTGCAGAAGGTTGCTGCTACTCTCGTGAAGATGACTGCTAGTCACGAGGAGCAGACGTCACCATGAAGGATTTTAGTGCTTTTCTAGGTTCAAGGAGATGCAAGAATTTGGCTTATAAAAATCTCCTGAATATATCTAACTATCTGAAGACCTGTTCTGCCAGTTTTTCCCAGAGCACAGAGAGGTCCTCACTACTGATCTCCACCCTGAACCCCTTTCAGGGGGTGTTGAAGGTCAGCAGCTGCAGTGGCTCATAGTTTAATCCTTTTAGAGGTAGATGGCCAGTTCCAGTTTGTACTTGACAATTGAATGAGGTGATATTATGAAATATATGATAGAATACCTTATCATAGTAGTTACTCAGCATGCAATTTTCAAATGTAAAGCAATTGAGATTTTTTTAACTATTTGGAAATTTCTAACAGTGTTTTGATGAGAACAGAAAAGGGGATATCTATTACTGACCAATGATTTTAGGATCACCAATATCCTAGATGTTATGATAATCTCTAGTGCCCCTGCCAAAGGCCATGTTGAACAATAATTAAAATAATAATAAATATGTATTACATTTAAAACTTACATGCCAAATATTTTTCCTGAATTAAAAATTATATAATTATAATTATCACAAAACTCTGTAATATAGAGATTAACCCCATTTGACAGATAAGTAAACTGGGTAAGAAAGGCTTAGTGATTGCACAAGTTCATGTAGCTACTATGGTTGAATCAACTTTTGAAATTGACAGTCTGCAAGTGTACGTGCATGAGTGTGTGTGTGTGTGTGTGTATTTAGATGTTTGGGTTTGAGGGAAGAAAAAGTTCAGTTCAAGAAATCAAAACCAGTTCAGTGCCTTATAGATAGTATGACTATATATCCTTGTTTGCCCAGGATCATTCCGGTTTACACTTCATATCCTGATACAACTGCTAATAGCACAAACTTTCATTCTTAGAAGTTACCCTACTTAGGAGTAAAAAGAGGCTATAACCCTGTAGGCAATTTGTGAAGTGGCTTAATGTTATAGTTGTTCAAAGAGTTTAGTGGAAGAATCTTCTCTCCTAAATTAAAGAAAGACCATTGAAAACATCACCCTCCTGGTGGGTGGTCTGCTAACTTCTTTATAGTACCTGGGGGTTAATTCAGCCTGAAACTGTGATAAACATCCCCTTAGAGTCTTGGTCTCTAGTGGAGCTCAGCCTGAAGCTGTAGAGAAGAAAAAGAGCACGATGCTCTCCATGCTGGTCACTGATTCCTCACATTTTAACAATCTATGTATTCCCAGGGCTTAGATTAGTGCTTGGCACAAACTGATCACTTAATGTTTTTTGGATAAATGAATGACCCTTAATTGGTCTCTTGCTACTGTGATGGAAATAAAGTTAGCTTAACCAGAGTACTCACTTAAGTTGAATACTCACCTAAATATTTACATTCATATTAATTCGCCCTCTTTTTTCAGAGAAAAATGTCACCAACTTGAACTGGAAATGCCTTTTTCAAATTATGTCACTATATTTGTTTTTTTAAAGGAAAATCAGGAACCAGGGTAACTTGTTTGTCAGCCAAAGTCATAGTTTGATTTTTTTTAAATTCATTTTATTCAAGTATAGTTGATTTACAATGTTGTGTTAATTTCTGCTGTACCGCAAAGTTATTCAGTTATACATATTACTCTTTTTCATTTTCTTTTCCATTATGGTTTATCACAGGATATTGAGTATAGTTCCCTGTGTTATACAGTAGGACCTTGTTGTTTAGTCATAGCTTGGTTTTATTTTGCTTATTTACTTTATAATTTTTATTTGTGCAAGTACTGCTCAACATTTGATCTGATAATCAGCACTTGAAATGTTAGTCTATTTAGAGAGTGTACCACGTTGGGACAAGTGAAGGAGTTTTAAAAGGGGGCATGACAATGCAAATTTAGTGGGGAAAAAATAAAGTGTCCACTTGTTAATGAAATAGGCTTGCTAGTGCCAAACCAATGCACAGGCTATGAAAATGTGATCCTGGGCAAGTAACATTTTATTTTCTCCATCAAATTCATTTTTTGATAAAAAATAAACATATTAGGTATGGACAAATGTTTTACTAAAGGAGTTTTAGGTATTAAACAAAACCTGCTAGGCCAGCCTAAGACTAAGGCACTAGAATAATGTACATTACATATGCTACCATGGGCATGAGAAGTGATCAGGAGGCATGGACCCCAATACTGCATAAGCATTGCCTGGACAATTAAATAGTGATTGGTATTCTCATAAATTCTCAGAATTTAGAATAAATTAGAAATATATTTTTTTCTTTAAGTCTGATATCATAGGACTAAGAGAAATTTGGTTCTCCACATTTATTTTCTATGTTGATGGAGGTTAAGTTTCATCTGAGTTGAGCCAAATAAATTAAAACTGAAGCATTTGATTTAGAAAACTCAGAAATTTCTTCATGCTAAAGTTGTTCATTTATCAGGTCTATTAGATTCACTTCAAATTAATAGGATATGGAATAAAAATGAAATTATCCTTTCCTAGTCAATTAAATGAAAAACAGGACAAAATTGTTCTATAAAGTAATATTGAGTTTCTAGAAGTGAAAGGATTGTCTTCACAAAAACATTTTATAAAAAATGGCAGTGGTGGTGATGTGTGGTTGTAGGTTGCTTAAAAATAATGATTATCTAGAAGATATTATGACTATGTGAGTCTGGCTTCTTGAATTTTATAATATTTAGTTAAACAAGTTTGTTGATACTTTATATATATATATATTTTTTTAATTACTGAAATAGGGCTCCATCCTTCAAAATTTTAACAACTGAATTGTAGTAAAGCATATACATGTGAAACATTTGTTCTAAAATTTAAAAACTATAAAAATTAAATATAACTTATGAGGATGGAGTAATTCAGAGAAGAATCATGTGAACTTAATTTCTTTTGAGTGAGTGAAATCATGCATGGTGCTCATTTATGCTCAGTTTATAAAACATCAGTTTACAAAATAGCATTCAAATAGCCTGCATGGGCTATGTAAGAATAGACCTTTGAATTTGTGTTGAAATTCTTGTTGTACCTTTTCTAGCTGGCTACTAGAAAGCAAGACATTTTCCTCTCATGCCTCAGGTACTCTGCCTATTAAATCTATCCCTCACAGAGCTGTCCTAAGAATTACAGATAATACATACAAGGACCTGGCACATAATAAGAGCTTATAAAATGTAACTTACTGTTTTTCACTTCACATCAAACTTCATTGATATTTATAAAAGCCAGTTTTCTAGATAATTTGCTGAATAGAACTAAGAGTAGTTATAAATGTTTATTATTTTTAAATGCTTTCTATTTATTATGGCCACTGATGAAATATTACTAAACTCAAAGCTCTAGCACAAGCCAGGATATCTCATGTAGCTTTGTTTCAGAGAAGTGTTTATCAGTCTTCCGCAGCACACAATATGTAGTTAGCTTTTTTTGTTTTTCAGCTCTTCCTCGGCCTGTGCTTTTCAGAAAAAATATTATTCTCTTTTTTATTTTCTGTTGGTTCCCTGAAGGGTGTAATTATTATAATTATTGATTATTGATGGTTTAATTGGGGACTATTTTATTGTAACTCATAGGAATAAAACAACAACAAATGAGATGCAAGTGAAACATCTCAGAAATGTGTATCTAACAAAGAAAACATATATCTTCAAATATGAACATGCATTTAGAGCCTGGCTGGCTTCCCGAGCTCCTAATAAGTTGTTCTGTGCTTCAACTTCCTATTATAATAGATCCTGCTAATGGAAGCTCTGGGTCCACAGCTAGAGGTAATAACACCCAATAGAGTTTTGTGTCTGGGAAGAAGTTGACTTCTTTGTGGTGAGCTTATTAAATATTTATTGGTTTGCCTTAAGCCAAGTACATGGTAAAAGACTAGTTTGTATTTTTGTTTTGTTTTCAAGCAGGCCACTTTGACTCTTATTTATCTTGCCTTAATCAGAAAGTTCATTGTTGAAAGCTTTAATCTGAAATACTTTCATTGTGTGTTGTTTGTTACCTAAAACAAATGAGCTAAAATTAGTTTTTAATTGAGCTGCGAGGACTTGTCAGTACATAAATCACACAATATTGTATATTTCTATATATGCATAAAGAGGATATTTTAATCAGCATGGGTTCCTGTATTTAAAGGTTGAAAGAACTAGTCTACAGATCTAAGAATGTAGGTATTAAAAATGCTTTTTAATCATTATAAAGGGGACAATTTCAATGTTATTTCTTTAATGTTGGGTAGAAGATTGTGATTCAATCAGTTTAAACAAGTATAAACATAGAGATGATCATTTAGGTTGAATTTTGGCTCAAAGAATAAATTCTTGGGATTTGGGGTATTGTACAGTCTATCCCATACAAAGGGAAAAATCACCTTCTTGTGATTTTTGTTTATTTTTTTTCCTGAGAGCAGCCTCCTGCTGGGAAGCTTACTTTATTCTCCTAGGTTTTCTTCCTTCTACTTTTTTTTTCCCCCTAACAATGATGACTGGTTTACAAACAGAAATTTGTATCAATTGACATAGTCCTTTTTCCTTCCGCTGTCCTGAAATATGAAACACTCTATTGCTATATTTTAGTAAAACTAGTGCTCCCCAAAATGTAAATGGATGAAAATGCTACAATCTATTATGGAAACAAAAACATCTTCATATTTGCTTTACAAAATTTTCAAAGTAAAATACAGTCATGTTTGTATAATCACATAAAAATTCATTTTAGAATTCTTCACAATAAATTGAAGAAGGTAAAGCAATCTGCTTCTCATATTAAATAGTGAAGCAAAAAGCACGATTTTAAAAAACTCTTCCTGTTTTGTTAGGATACAAAAGTCTGTGACAGTTGCTGACTTCTTTAAGAAACCCTTCAAGAGAAACTTATGGTTGGCTATGAAATCTATTTTAAGATAAAATAAAATGATATTGGAATTACATACTTAATTCATTGGTGAAATATTTGAGCAAACTGACCGTTTGAGTTTTAATTTTCAAAAGTATTTCCTGTGTTCTCTTGACATATGTACATCTGTTTAACTTCCAGCAAAAGCAAAACCCTGGAATTAGGCTCATTTGAGTATTAACTTGAGAAATGCATTCATGGTCTAGTAATTTTCTTTTATGTCCACACTATTTTAAATCACAGCATGAATTTGCCACTGTATTCTATGGCCAGATCACGTTTATTGTGAATTATTTAACCCTTTTTATATTATAGCATATAGTATAGAATAATTGACATAATCAACTGTTTAAAAATTTTAATGCAGTGATAGAGCCTTGGCATTTGTAGATTGACCATATACAGTTACAAATCTTTCAGTTTCAGATATTTGTGAGAAATATCCAAGGTGTGTAATACACTTTGAAATTTTTAAGGACAGTAATTTTTGCTCTGACTTCAGTTATTGGCAGCCAGTAAGTGAGTCCAGCTGACTACACAGTACCAACATTGCAGTGTGGTTGTCAGTTAATTAACACCTTATATTAACTTTTAAAAAGTAATCAAAACTTTGTTTCATAGCAGGAAGTGGTACCTAAAAAGAAGTACAACTTCTAGTCATTTAAATTTTTTATGTATTATGAGATTTGTGATCCCAAGATATATCCCTTAAGAATGTTATGGTTTTACTGAAGTTAGAGACATTTCTTGTTCTGTGATCAGCTTATTTCCGGAGTTGGGATGTAGCCCTCCATTAAATGAGAAATGTTGCAAATTAGAAATAGTTTGCAAATATAAGGCATTCAAATAATTATCATCTTTGATAAAAATCTTTTTTTTTTTTTTCAGTTTAGGGTATCTGGATATGAGACCCAGATTGTCAGGAATTGTCACTTAAGGAGAACTACACACACACACACACACACATACACACATATCATAATTTCACATTTAAATTTAAATAACACGTCTATATTCTACAGTATCCAATTACATTTATGTTTAGTGAAGAGTAGGAAGAGTGTAATTCCTGACTAGCTAGGTTAGGGTAGGAAGAAACCAATTGTATATTTTGTGCAGTAACATTTCAGTGTTTCCACATGGCTTTTGTTCTTTTTGTCTTCACTGTTTGTTGACAGTTTTGTTGTAGATACTTCATGTGCATCACCTCATTGAATCTACTGCTGTGAAGAGAAAACTATAACTAAAGTTGGGACAATGTCAAAGTAAGGTCTAGTTCTCAGTTATGTACAAGGCTATCCAAAAGGAGAATGGAAATTTCATTTAAGATAGCAGAATGTTTTTTTTTTTAATAAAAATATTTTGGGTTTCATATGCCAGATACATCGCTGGTACTACTTAATTTCTCTACCTGTCAATGAGACCCATCCTGGAGATACACTGCAAAATCTTTCTGCAGATGAAATCACTGAACCCCAGCAGTGAGTGCCATGGATTATTTATTTTAAATGACAACAGCCACATTTTTATGCACATATATCGATCGTGCCAAAAACATCCTGGCTGGAAAGCTGAAGAGAAAATGAAAAAGTACTCTCTTTTTCGTACGAAAACATTACTAGCAGAAGAAACTGGAAAATGATCCACCAAGAGTTTAGATATAATGTAGATGGAGCCTGACTTAACAATGAGTGAACAGTTACTTCTCACAAATTTCAGTAACATTGTCTTGACAGTGGTTCTGGGTGCCTTCGTGTTGCTAGGCAACTCAAAAGGGGATGGGAAATTTACACTAAAATTTATTTATATGTTAGATTTTATACATATTATATTGAGAATATATTACAAACATCATTACAGGCTAGCTGTACATTTCTGTTCTATTTTGTGTGAGCTTTTCAGCATATACATGAAAGACACTCTTACCTGCATTCTTCCTCCCGACTTTTTTTGAAAATTAACATAGCCCTAATATATACATTGTTATGGTTGACTATTCTGGCTACGTGAAAGAAAATATGTAGCTTTTTTGATGCAGAAATAATAGTTTTTTAAAAAACATAAACTTTACAATGTGTGTGTGTGTTCGTGCCGGGGAGGGAGGCAGTGTTTTTTAAACAAGAAATCTATGAAAGAAAGTAGTGTCTTTGTTCCACATGTTCCTCTCATTTAATTACTATGACTAATAGACTCAGAGAAAAATTAATAGAAAGTTTAAATCCAGTGAGATATTAAAAGTCCAAACTGTGGCTATTTTAATTAAAGACTAATCAGCTTGGGCTTTCTGAGCAATACTCTGTGGTGTTTAATAAACTGGTAGCCTAATTTCAAGCGAGAGTATTATACTTGAGAACTGGAGTGGTTTTGTGAATCAAATTTTAAGAGTTAATGCTATGTCAATGCTAAGAACCAGAGAATTAGATATTTATGACAGAGGAGCTTTAAGGAATGGGGCATAATGGATTGTGACAGCTGAAACTGCTGAAAATTGATGGTCCAAATCAAAAGGATAGATTAGGAATCTCTGTCGTATGATTACACACCTGTAACTGTGAGGAGGACAGGTGAGAAAAGCAAGGAATACCAAGGATTTTTATATCAAGGAAGACTCCCAGGATTTGGGGTGTCCGTTATCTTTTAGTTTACTCAGTTTCCAACTAGCTGAATGGTCCAAATTTGTGAATGAAGATGTTTTTAGTGTATCACACCAAGGTTATGGAACCATTCCAGGACAGTAGGCCAGAGTTTATAATACCTATGCTAAAGGAATACTAAAGGGATGGAATCTGATCTATTTAGAGTCTGATACACTTTGAGTTTCTTATGGTAGTTTGAATCAATATTTAGCTGAGTGCTTTTTGTTTATTTATGTGTATTGTTACCATTTGATCAAACCTATGTAGTTTTATCTTTGAAACTGAAGATTAAATTGGATGTAAGTTCCACTGTATATTTTACCAAGATTACTTTTAAAAATAACATTTATTATACAAATCCTGATCACATATCTAATACAATCTTCTACCCCATAGAAGTTTAGAGATAGTTAAAAAGTATCCTCATGGGTATAGTTTTATAAGCAGAGAAAATAAAGAACATGTAAAATTTATCACATTGAATTATATATATTCAATAGAAATTATTTTCTGAGTGAAAGTTCTCATAGATATTATGTCAGATACTATATGTATTTAATATAATTCTATTATACTTAGCATAATACTGTATTTACCTGGATAGTTAAATAAGATTTCTGTCGGATGAAGTTGAGAGGGTTGATAAGAACCTGATATTTGGTAGAGAAATCCCATGATTTGTTAGATTTGTGACTCATCAATGACATATTCAATTACTTAATATTTGTGAATTTCAGAATTTATTGTAAATATTATGATTTAGCATATCTTTGTTATTTCATAATTTAAATCTGATTCTCTTACAGATGAATTTCTGGGTTCTATCTATCTATATTTTTCATGCTGCTTTCATTTTAATTTTCAAAAATTGAATTCAGATATCATTTTCCTTATTATATGCTATCAAACAACCCACTTGACTGGTTTTTCTTTTTTTTGATTAGTGAATTTTTATGTTAGTTATTACCAGTTTTTACATAAAAATACATTTATATGGCTTAATTTCTCTTAGTTATGTTGACCAAAATAAGAGTATAATTAGTAGACTTGGTGTATACTGATTTTTTTTTGTATAGATGGCTAAATAAATATTGAATTCTCTTTTTTTACTATTTTTCTATATTTTTTCCTTTCTAAATCAATTTTTATTTGTTCATTTATTTTTCTTCCTTTATATTGATATTTAATTGATATATATCACTGTATAATTTTAAGGTGTACAGCATAATAATTTGACTCACATACATCATGAAATGATTATAATAGTAAATTTAGTGAACATCCATCATCTCATATAAGTACAGAATTAAATAAATAGAAAGAAATTTTGTGTGTGTGATGAGAACTATTAGGATTTATTCTCTTAACAACTTTTGTGTTTAACATACAGCAGTGTTAATTATATTTATCATGTTGTTTACATTCCTAGTACTTATGTATCTTATAACTGGAAGTTTTAGCACCTTTTGATGGCCTTCATCCAATTCCACCCCCCCCTTTTTTTTTTTTTTTTTTTACTATTTTTAGATTTTTGACATGTATATAGTCAAACCTTACTCTCCTATTACTTCCCTTTTGTTCATTCTATTAATTTGTGTATGAATTTAATATTTGCTAATATGTAATATAAAAGTGAACAAAACAGATAAGGGCTTTTGTCCTTATGGAGCTTATAAGTCTAATGCAGGAGATAGCCAGTAAGTAATTAAACAATATAACTATATATACAGTTACTTCTAAGAAGGAAATAAACAAGACAATGTAATAGAAAGTCATTGTGTCAAGTTATTTTAGATGAAATGGCCAGAGAAGACTATATGTGGAGGTGACATTGCAACTGAGAGAAGAAGGATGAGAAAGGCTGGCAAGTCAAGAGTTGGGCAGATAAGCTCATAAGGCAGAATGATGAAAAAGTGGATAGGCATAATAGTAAGAAAGGGTTTGGTGGGTTCAAGAAATGGCCAGTGTGGTTAGGGTAAAGTAAGGGAGGGGAAGAATAATATGAGTCAAGTTTGGAACTGTAGGTACAAGCTGGCTATTCAAGAGTTCATACCTGTGATAAGATGTTCAAATTTTCCAGTGATTTTTAAGTAAAACAATGAAGCAGCTTTCTTAAAAAAGAAATGGAGTTAAGGAGGTTTGTAATGCAGTGATTTTAATGATGGATCATGGAATCATTAAGCCAGGGAGGAGAGAATGATGGCAGGAAAGAGAGGATGGATAAGAGAAAGGACCGTGACTTGTAATGGGGTACAAGAGTGAGTGAGCTGAAAGGATGAAGTGGTGTGGTGAATTCCAGGTCTAGGGAGGAGCCCTGAGGGTGGGTACTGGAGATGGAGAGGCACAAGAGAGGTTGATGAGGAAGTCAAGGACCTGAACACTGGGTGAGTCACATGTGTAGATTTTGCCATTACACAAGGAGAGGTGGGAAGGAAGATGAACCAGAAACCATGTCTTTAAAATGCCTGGAAGGTGGTTTTATGAAAGCAGTGGGAGATGTAGTAGGTGGTATAGCTTGATGATAGAAGCTTCAAATAAGCTGAGATTTCTGGAGGGAAAGAGAAAACTGATTTGTTAGTAGCAGCAAAGAGGAGCAAGGTGGACATGTAAACTACTGCTACGTCTTGAAACATTTTAGAAAAATAAGTTTCCGAATCAGAGGTAGGATGATGGTGGTTATTTTCAGTCAAATACAGTCATGTCTCAATACTCACTGATTTACACCCATATGTATTTCTGAACAATTTAGCAAGGATGTATTTCTGTAAGAGCAGGGATCATGTTTGTTTTGTGAACTGTTGAATCATCGGAGCCTAACATATTGTCCTCTTAGTAAATACAGTTTGACTAAAATTAATTGACTAAATTGTAAACTGAGTTTCTTGTTTTTCTTACTTTGATTTTAATTTGCAAATTAAGAACAATGCATTTTTCTTATTTTCTGGCTTTATTTCTAATTCTTTTTCTTATATTCTATTATAGTATATGCTCATATTTTGACACGTTCTAATTATTGTCAAATTATAAACACAATTAATATCTTTTTGATGCTTCATAATATTCTGTTATATGGAATTTAACACATTTCCCACTAAATTCATTTCAGGACATATTTATAGTTAATGCTTGTTGACAAAATTTCACCCTGGTTTCAATTTATGTGATCCAGACTTTCAAGTAAAACCTTAAGGAATTATCAGATTCCTCAGTAACATTCAAAACTTCTATAAAATATCTGCTGAGTTGTCAGAAATTTATTTTGGAAAGAAAAAATATACTGGAAAGAAAATTCTACTTTAATGTGTGTTTTTTGGATAAAAACTTCTATAAGTTATGATTTACTATCCTTTTTGTGTAAAAATGCAAAGGTTTCTTTCCCAGAGTTTATTCTCAGTGTTTATGTTGACCACTGAGGTTAGGTTTGTGTAAGGCAGTGAGTTTAAGTTCTCCCTCATTTTTCTCCCCATCACCCCTTCCTTCTTTCTTTATTTTCTTCCTTCTTCATTAATTTTTATAGATAACACATCTCACATTTTTCTTGGAGGAGGAGGGGATAATGATTGCTCCATTCTTAGCCCACTCAAATATCTCAGCCTTGAAATAAAAAAAAAAGATTTACTAACGGTATCTGTTGTGGGTTTTTTTTTTTTTTTTTTTTTTTTAATGGCCATAACAGCAGCATTTTCCTGTCAGGCCTGATTTTTTTTTAAAATTAATTTATTTATTTTTGGCTGCATTGGGTCTTTATTGCTGCGCCAGGGTTTCTCTAGTTGTGGCGAGCAGGGGCTATTCTTTCGTTGCAGTGCTCGGGCTTCTCATTGCAGTGGCTTTTCTTGTTGCAGAACATGGACTCTAGGCACGCAGGTTTCAGTTGTTGAAGCCCATGGGCTAAGTAGTTGCGGCTCATGGGCTCTAGAGTGCAAGCTCAGTAGTTGTGGTGCATGGGCTTAGTTGCTCCACAGCATGTGGGATCTTCTCGGACCAGGGCTCAAACCCATGTCCCCTGCATTGGCAGGCGGATTCTTAACCACTGTGCCATCAGGGAAGCCCTATTATGCTTTATATAATAAGATAATATAAAGAAAACTTGCTTTTTTAGCATTTTATTTTTAATTTTTTATTAATTTTTATTGCCTTTACAATGTTGTGTTAGTTTCTTGCTGTACAGCAAAGTGAATCAGTCGTAAGTATACATATATCCACTATTTTTTAGATTTCCTTTCCATTTAGGTCACCACAGAGCATTGAGTAGAGTTTCCTGTGCTATACAGTAGGTTCTTATTAGTTATCTATTTTTTTTCTTTTTAGTAGCTTTATTTAAGTATAATTTACATA
Organism: Mesoplodon densirostris; assembly: GCF_025265405.1. NCBI lineage: Eukaryota > Metazoa > Chordata > Mammalia > Artiodactyla > Ziphiidae > Mesoplodon > Mesoplodon densirostris. The sequence goes on along the minus strand of NC_082672.1, from coordinate 34,109,344 downwards.
TCAAAAATTCACTCATTTCAAGTGTACAATTATTTGTATCCCTATTAATTTCTTTTATTTTTACAACTTTATTGGAGTATAATTGCTTATCTATTTTATACATAGTAGTGTATATATGTCAGTCTCAATCTCCCAATTCATTCCCATTGCCCCCTTCCCCCCCTTGGTAACCGTAAGTTTGTTCTCTACATCTGTGACTCTGTTTCTGCTTTGCAAATAAGTTCATCTGTACCATTTTTCTAGATTCCATATATAAGCGGTATTGTACAATATTTGTTCTTCTCTTTCTGACTTACTTCACTCTGTATCTGCCCTCCAAAAGGAGGAACAGGTGAGGATTATCCTACCTGATGGTTTTTTTTAGCATTTTATTTATTTATTTATTTTTAATATTTGTTTATTTGGCTGCACCAAGTCTTTTTTTTTAAACATCTTTATTGGAGTATAATTGCTTTACAATGGTGTGTTAGTTTCTGCTTTATAACAAAGTGAATCAGTTATACATATACATATGTTCCCATATCTCTTCCCTCTTTTGTCTCCCTCCCTCCCACCCTCCCTATCTCACGCCTCTAGGTGGTCATAAACCACCGAGCTGACCTCCCTGTGCTATGCGGCGGCTTCCCACTAGCTATCTATTTTACGTTTGGTAGTGTATATATGTCCATGCCACTCTCTCGCTTTGTCCCAGCTTACCCTTTCCCCTCCCCATATCCTCAAGTCCATTATCTAGTAGGTCTGTGTCTTTATTCCCATCTTGCCCCTAGGTTCTTCATGACCATTTTTTTTTCTTAGATTCCATATATATGTGTTAGCATACAGTATTTGTTTTTCTCTGTCTGACTTACTTCACTCTGTATGACAGACTCTAGGTCCATCCACCTCACTACAAATAACTCAATTTCGTTTCTTTTTATGGCTGAGTAATATTCCATTGTATATATGTGCCACATCTTCTTTATCCATTCATCTGTTGATGGACACTTAGGTTGCTTCCATGTCCTGGCTATTTAGCATTTTAATACTGGTATTTTACTAAATTTTTGAGTAATTGATAACTTGTCAACTTCTCATTACTTTAAAATATTTCCAATAATTTAATAGTAATTGTACAATTTAAATTAATTCCAGTCCTTATGCTAAATACACAGACACTAATAAATTGTTGTTGAAGGAATACTTACAATAGTTTCATTCTAGAAAAGTTTTCCAATTATTCTATAGCTCTGTAGATTGACCCAAAGATGCCTCAACTCAAGGGAAAGAATATGTCTATATTATATATAATTGTGTATATATGTATAATTTTTGTGCTTCTGTCCCTTTTTATATTTATTTATCTACCTATTAGCTCCATATTTCTAGTTTTTGTTAGGGGAGATCCTATTTTCAAGTGTTTCCTATTCTTATGCTTTTTCTTCAGAACTATCTGTTTGAGATTTATTGTATTTTTAAAGAAAAGATATGTAAGTGTGATATAATTATTCTTATGTTTTGGTAAAAAAAAAAAAAAAAGAACCTAAGATTGAAAAGTGCCCATCAGTGTCTCTGATGGCAAAGCCTAATGTTAGGCATTTATCATAAATGCCTAACAATCAGTATTTAATCAGTCTATAATTAAATCTATAATATTGGCAGCAGATATCACAGGCTAGGTAAGAACCAACTTGTAAAGTGTTTAAAATGTGATCTTCGATTATTGAAACCCAGAGACATGTCATTTGTGGTTATGATCATATATGGGAAATTGTTTTGTTCTCTGCATAACACTTTTGTAGAATTTTAATGTGAAATTTTAAAGTGCTTTTTGCTAAGAGTTTAGTGTTTTTTACTACTTGTGTTAACAGATTTCTTTTAGGAAGAGATGGGTGATAATCTTATTTTGTTTTAGCTGCCTTAAACATACTTGTTCCGATCATAGCGGTTGGGCACTAGTCATTGTGACCTCTCATTTCTTCCTCTATATTCCTGATCTTGATGAAGAGCCCCATTCACCCATTATCCACAACACATGCCATACCATGGAGCCCGCTTTTACAGTTGCCATCCACTCAGCCACCAAGTGCTGTGGGTATTGCCTCTGACATCTTTCTAAAAGCCTTCTGCTTCTTTCCAGTCCTACAGCCATTACCTTCATTCAAAATCTAAATATTTCTTCCTTTGATTTCTGAACAGCCTCTTAAGTTAGTCATCTGCCACCCTCTCTTCCTTCTCCCATTCTCACATCTCTGTTGCTTAATATTCTCCTAAGGATGCCATGGTCTCCAATTTAAAGTTTATATTGGAACTTTTAATAAAACAGGCATCTCCTTTATAATCTGGTCCCTGTTCATCAGCCCAACCTAATCTTTGACATGCCTCACTTTGACACACTGTGCTCTTGTCATGCTGATTGCCTTGTAGTTATTGCACAGTGAACTTGCATACACTTTCTCAAAGGTTGCCCCTTATGCCTCCCTTCTCCTAAACTTCCTATTATTTGACTGGGCAACATGTCCTCACCTTTTAAGAATTTCCTAAAATTATCCCCTGATGTCCTAATCTTTTAACAGTCACCACTCTGGGCTACAGAGATCTTTGTATTTATGTTATTTATCACATGATATTGCCACTTAAGGTTTGTGGCTGTTTCCCATCATGGGCTTAGGTAGCTCTGTGGAGAGCTCAGGGGAAGCAATCTTGGAAGGAGGCCAAGGAGACTTTTCTCTAAGATGCAGTGGCAGCACAGTGTTTTACTTATATTGTATTGATTCGTGATGGTTTTAGGGAAACTCAGAGAGATTACCAAGGAAAGGCGAAGTATGAGGAATGCTAAGCAACTCTTGGCGCCACTGCTGCAGTTTCCTCCACAATGGAGTGAACTCCTGGAAAACTGGGGCTATGTCTGTGATCTGTGTCCCCTGAGCACCACATGGTGTTTGGCAAACAGATTGTCTGCTGGTACATAGTAGGTTCTTAAATGTTAAGTGAATTGGGGGTCCTAGATTCTATTCATGGAACCGTATTAAATTGCTTTCAAAAAGTAATTTCTCTGTAGCATTGGAATCTATTTAAAATACATCCTTTTTTTTCCAAATGGAATGTCTGATCCATGCTATTTGATTAAGATATGTGGGCTCAAACAGGATTACCAAAGTGTTGTCACGTGTATGTAAATCACACATGAATAACTAGTCTACCATTCTATTCACTAAGAGAGATTTAGTAAAAGGAATCGCTTTGGCCAGTGCTTTTCTGATGGAGGAATACATCAGAAATATTAACAGCCAGCTTTCTTCATTTTAGGCTGCCATTTTTTCCTAAGAGCTGCTACACATCAAGTATACCCAAATTGCTTTTCTGAAATACGGGAACACAAGTGTACTGTCAGTAAAATGGTCTGTGTTGATTAGTTTGTCTTTGGGGGTACAGCTGACTCATCAGGTGATGGAGATGCTGCTGGCATTTCACGCAACCTGCCGTGGTGTGCTGGCTTTATTGGTTTCCTAGCAGCGACACTGACACAAATTGTCAGATTTTATGGGCAGTTTTAAATCTAATGAAATACATCCTCAAGAAACTTGCCTCACCATTTTAGTAGCTGTACAGTTTGAAAGAAAAGAACCAAGTTACAAAACACATGATAGTTCAGGACTGAAATAATGGAAGACGGTGACAACATGCTTATTTTGTTCTTGCGCATGGTGTCATTACCTGCACGATGGGATACTGATGCTGTCTCAGAGGATGGCATTAATCTTTCTGCCAAAGCTTGCGGAAACCCTGCATGCATTCACTGACGCAAGTGTTGCTGTCCATCTTTTTGATCTTAAGATTACTCCTTTGGGATATAAGGTAATATACGGCTGCCAAAGTGAATTCAAAGTTAGTGAAGGTAAAAGATGCTCATTTTCTTCCAGTACTGAAAATTAACTACAAAGCCACATAAGAATTTACATCCATCATCCTATTTCATCATAACAGTGGGAGAGTGGAAATATAATTAGTCCTATTATACCAATGAGAACTAAAATTTTGTTCATATTTGGTCCCAGGTCTACAAGAATCCAAAGATGTAGCCTTAATTAGTACTATATAGAGTCTCCTAACAAAGCAGTTGTTTTACTAAAGTCTTGCTGTTTGTTCAATCTAGATTCAAAAAAATTCTATCTCCACATGTAAAAGAATGCTGAGAAAAATATGCATTCAAAGATAGCTTATCTTTTCATTTTTTCTACCTCTTAAAGTATTCCCTAAATAGTGATAGAGTCAAGATCTGTATATTGCCAGGACCTTTGGCAGGGAAAGATGACTTTTTGGATAGAATCACTTGTAGGAATTTTCCAAACAATTCACACAGAATGAACTTAATCTCCTGGAAAACATTGTAGGGACCACAAATACATATTGTACCCAGGATGTAGAGTGCTTACTGCAGTGTGGTCTGTGATTTTTTTGGGGGGGGGTATGCATAACCCAAAGTCCTAGATAGAAATGGCTAATTTTAGCACTTCTACTATGAAACAGTTTCCTACAAGAGAATATCTTCATTCATATTAAACATACCAGTATCTCTACCAACTACAAATAATTAAGAAACATATGCCATTGAAATCTCACCTGGTGGTGATGAGGAAACAATCTTCTCCACTGGGTGTCTTTGGAGAGTATAGACGTTAACTCTTTAGTAAAATAAAGACTCATTTAGTATAAAAATTGCCTATAAAATGCTTGAGCCAATGTAAAAATAAGTTAATTATCTTCCTACCCAGACCACAATCTCTCAACTATTAGGAGTTCTCTCTCTTTTTGCTTCCAAGGACTTTGGAGTTATGGCTGAAATTTTTTAAAATACTAAAACTGGAATTTATTTTTAAAAATAGGGTATAAAAGGATTCTTCACTTGTCAGAAGGATTCATCTTACAGTTTCTTATTGATTTTTTTCCCCGAATATATTCAGAGCTTGTAATTTTATTTTCCCAACTTTGGTTCACACAGATTTCCAAGGGTACCACAACTGCAGAAGATAAAGCATGCTGGTGTTATTTATGTGTCATAGATAGTAAAATTGAGTCACAATGCCTTGCCAAGAATGACAAAAACTCAATACTAGAGTCAAGGTTATGGCTCAGATTCTTTAAAAACTGTGTTGTGACTAGTTTTTCAAAAACCTCAAAATTTTGCCAAATATTCCACAATTCTTCTAAGTGGGATAGTTATTTTAAAAAATCACAACGTGCTTAATCCAAAAATCCAGGCTGGAGACAGACATTAGAATGAGTCTTCAGAAAAATGAAGAAATAAGTTTTTTGAAAAGCATAGAGTCATTAATTAAATATTTGACCTTTTGTGGCTTCTCAAATGTCCATTTTCAGAAAGAAGCAGTTAGAAGGAAAAGATATGAATGTAGATTCGGGGCCAGAGGACAAAAATAGTTTAAATTGCCTTGATATATGTTCACAGATTGCAAATGAGCACTTCTTAAAATTTAAACCCTTGAATGTGATATCTCAGGCACTGAGTTTTTTATGTATACAGTGTGATTCTTACTGTCTTCCAGCTGTGTTCTGATTTCAGAAGATGACCTTCCCTATAAGTTTTATATGTAACTCATAAATTGCACGACTCTGTAGAACAATTATCATGACAGGGAATGTGCTTTCTTGATTATGCAGTGGGGTCCTGTTTTCCACCTCTGTTTTTGAAGGATATTAAAGGTAAGATTAAAAATGCTCCAGTCATTCTGCTTGCTTGATTGTAACAGTGAAGGAGACAAAATTGATTCTAGCTTATGGCTCAGTGTTTCAGTGTTATTCGGCAGCACCTGTTAGCCAGCAGCTGTTGGGGATTATTGCAGGTTTCTTTGTCAGGAACAATGTGGCAACAGTAATAAATCAGATTTAAACTGGTTACTGAATTGATTTTAAAAAGTCTTTTTATAATCAAAGATGTTAATTCTAAGTGGTGAACCTGAATGAACCTGTATATATCTTGGGACCAAGTTATACTTTCTAAATCTGGCTAATGACCATACATGTACTGAAGCCAGGACAATTTTCTCCCAGAAATACAGCAACATTGAAAATATCCCTACCAAACATGCCTGAAAAGATGGGAAAGCTACAATATTCCTTTAGTTTTTTTCCCTTTGGTTCAGGTGAAATGGAGGATACAGCTCTGATAATTAGAATTTCATATGGCAGGTGCTCACAGACATAGTGGATTTGAGGAAATCAATTTTCACTAATCTAGAAAATGCTCTCCTCAAGAAAGAAGGGATTTAAAAACTTTCATGATCTATTTAAATTCAACATATCTTTCTCCTATTCTGAATAAGGAAAAGTGACTCTAAGGTCATAATGTGGAATTGACTTCTCCCTTCCTAGTATATTATGATATTTCACATTAAGCCAAAATAGAGAGAAACATTCACGGGTGAAGAGGAAGGAGAGAAATGTAGTTGTTTACTTTATTAGTTTTCATGACAATACATACTTTATACAGTCCATCATTCCTGGTTGTCTAATTATGTGTTTTCCCTAAGGTAAGGTCTCAAAAATTTCAGAAGATGTTTTAGGAGTTCTGTGAGAGAGGTGAATGGTCTAGAGCTAAAGCAAGTGTAATATGACTTTTTATTTAATATATTTGTTTCCTATATCTATGCCTTTATCTATGCATACATGTACATCCATATGCCAAAAATTCAAGTGTTCGTTTTTTCATATTCAAATTTTATTAGTGAGAAAAGCAGACTTATACGTAATCTCATTTATTTATGTGGAGACTAGCCCACCTTGCTCATTGTACTTTGTAAACTCACTCACTATTCTTCTTACCCCTTTTTCTCTTTCTTTTCATCCTTCACTAATAGAGCCTTCAGCTACTAAGGCAAGACATGCAGACCACTTTCTGAAGAGTAACTTAAACACATACGTCATTTTGGTGGCAAACCTGACAGTCACCAGTCTTTTATAAAATCAGGTCCCTGCTCTTTTGGTAACAGGGTTAAGAAATGCTACACCAGCTCCTTGTGTGGAGAAAAGAGATCTGCTGATTGTTCTATTTGGAAGCCTTGAGCCCACCCCCATGTCCTTGCACATTTATGAAATTACTGTGACTTGTCTTTTATATCTTTTTGAGCATTTATGTAATTAGGTTAGGCTCTACCTAATGGAGAGGAGTTGCTCTTATTCTGTGCCTGGTGATTCATCCATCTCTGAGTCTTTCCGAGACATGAAAGGTGGCAGTAGTGTGCCCGGCATCAAGACTGAGCAAAGAAAAGATCTTCAGAGATTACTCTTGATATCTGTTCTGAGAACACACGGTTTTCCTAGCGCTGTTTACTTTAGGACTTTTGGGGTCAGGAGGGAAGTTTTACAACAAATCTGGTTCTTTTTCAAAACTATTTTTGGTAGTTTTTTTACATGTGCCTGGTAATTCATTTTAAGTGTAAAGGGAGGGAGATAATGAGTAGATAGAATTCTAAATGAACTAAGGCTCTTTTATGATCCTATTTTTTTCATAAATTTTATCTGGTAGCATACAAAAATTGTAAAAATGAGTAGGTTTAATGTTGTTGAATACAGAAAATTTATTGAAAGAGGGCAAATGCAGCCCTAGGCTCCTGGACCATGGCTTATATTCTCCCTTTGCTTCCTCCAACCCAGGGCCCAACTGTAGACTTTCAGGATTAATTTTAGTCATTTCACACAGTTCCATACTGTACCTTGTCTTTCTACAAAGCAAAGGTAATGTTGTAGTTCAAAACTCGGCCATCCACGACCCTTAGGATATATCTTTTTATTATTTCTGGCAGGGACATTTAAAATTTCTTTACCTACATTTTGCACTTATTTGCATTCTTAAACACAGAATGTAGATGATAAATTTACTGATTTTTGTAACTCATTCACTATTACTATAATTATAGTTCTGACTTAAATACAGTGATAACATTATATACTGTAAATTTATTTAGAGCTGTTTATCTCTATCTGCAAATAATCCCAGACTCCAGTACTGTTACCACCCTTAATCTGTTTCCTTAAAACGGCTGTAATTTGGAATTAAAATTATTAAAGTTGTTATAATTATTTATGAAAAAAAGGATTTATCCATTCTCCTATGGATAAAATGCACACTTATTTTGGATATTAAGAAGACTTCGTTCATTTTTGGAATACTTCCTTCTTCTTGGCTATTCACTGGAAATAGCCAGTTATCATTTTTACATGTCTCTCAAAATTATTGCAGTTTCATTAAAGATAATGGGGTTTTGTCCTAGTGGAAAGATACTATGAAAATAATGCTTGCTCACTGAAGGACAAGAATAATACTGTATTGTTTTTCTGGTTCATCAAGGTGATGGTTCATAAAGAATAAATAAATGTTCCATTGACAATGTTAGTTATGTATTTTAGTTTATTAAATGAATTAAAGCACAATAAAAAGAAAATCATTTTCAAACCTGCTGCGCTTGGCCCAAAAACTGATTATGTTTTTGTCTATGGCATATACATCTTAAAGGCTTTATTTAGAGTCACTGACAAATGTGCCATCTATATGTGATAAGATATAAAATGTTTACCTTAAATAGGAAGGTGCTGTAATGTCCCCTTCTCATTCAACATAATCATATTACAAATTCCCATCTCTTCTTGAAGTCTTATCTATGGCTATCAGACTATGATATGAAACTCACTTTAAAAAATAAAACAAGTATAGCCAAATATCATTAGTCTTTCAACTTTTTTGTATATTGATATTTATTAATTTTTTTGAATAAATAGGCTAATATGATAACAAATAACCAAATAGTTATCAAGGTGGTCAGGGAAGACCTAGTAAAATAATCCAGAGTTGCACATTATAGGAACCAAAAGAATGCTGGTGTGACTGGAGCATAGAAGGTATGGGTTAGAGACATAGAATATTCCTATTCTAGAAAGAAATGTCAGAGAGGTAGACAGGGCCAGAACATGTAGGGCTTTGTAAGCCAGGAGAAACATTTGCATTTTACTCTAAATAGATTGTAAGTAGAGATGTGTATTACTTCTGACATATTTTAGGAATATTTATGTGACTACCATATGGAGAATTTATTATTGGGATGCAAGAGCTGAAGTAGGGAGACGAACGAAGAGGCTGTAGGAACCCAGGTGTGAGGGCTTGTATAGGGTGGATTTCATGGAAATGAGAAAAAAGAAGATGTGTATGGGATTTTTGGCAGGCGGAATAAATGCTACTTTCTGCTGAATTGGATGTAGGTGATAAGGGAAAAAGGAGAAAGTTTAATTAAGGTAGTTAGGAAAGGAAAATCAAGGATAGATCCTAGATTTTGGTCTTGAGCAATTACGTGGATGATGATGTCATTGAAAGTGCTGGAATAGATTAGGAGAAGAGCAAGATTTTTAGGGAGGAAAAGCTGAGAAATAAAGAGTTTAATTTGAGACATCTTTTAGACATCAAAATAGAGCAAGGTCCTTGAGAAAGTGGGAGAGGTTGTAATACAGACTTTATAGACCACATGTGGAGAGCTTGGTATTTGATAAGAGTGTCGTTTCCTCTATAACAACGGTGATGTGAACATGAGAAGGTTTCTGTCTCATTGCTTCTAATTTCTTGAAGGGGTATGAGACAAGACCAACATTGGAAAATAAGGCAGAGGAGGATGGAGCCTAGTATACTTGAAGAACAAGAAGATATGGGTACCTCAGCTACGCCTTTTCTGGTCATCTTACATTTGGATCCTGTGTACTTTTTACATTGGTCTGGGCTACCTAGCAAAACCTGGAGCTGGGTGTGTCCCCTGTGCACTTTTACCACTTCAGTGGGCAGGTCTGGTTTTGGGTTCTACATCTTACAGTCAATATTCATTCATGCACAAGTATTTATTGAGTTTCAACTTATTGAGTACAAGATACTGCATTTAATCATTCCAACTTTAAGTTTTTCATCATTCCATCGTCTAGATTTAAGCTGCATCAGAAGAATCCATATAAAACCTGCCTTCAGGTGGCTCGTTAGTTTTATAAAGATTCTGTAAAGTTGTGTTTTCTGAGTACAAAACAGAAGAAAAATACCACTCATCCTGTGCACACTTTCTAGATGTTTGACTGTGGTGGAATTATTTAACCTACCATCTTTAAAACAAGGAATATAAAATCCAGCTAACAAAGCAGAACATAAATATGAACAAGTAAGGACATAAGGCTTATGAACTAATAAGTGTAAAATATTGTCATTAGACTCTAACCAAGCATGAGTATATCAGGTATTATATTCTGTCAGGGAGAATTATCAAGCTTTAATGCTTTGAAATAGAACTAAGGAATCTCTTCAAATAAGAAATTAAATAGAATTTACTCCAAGGTAACTAATTAACACTTTTCAAAATAGCTGAGAACACTCTTGTCTGAAATTGAACTCAATATAGATCATTTATCATGAAAAATGTAAACATACTAACTAAATTATACCAATTTAGAGTTTAAAAACTGCTGTAATCTTATTTGTAGATACAAATCAAGAACAGATATTAAGGAGAAGTTATCTTAATTAATCATATCAAATCTCCAGGGTTTCCCCACTTCCCTTAAAAACACATGTATAAATTTAGGCTGATTGTCTTTGCTGTGAGATCATCAAAGTCATGTGTTTAATTTAAGAAGCACTGGTAACAAATGAGAGGCAGAAGAGGGGGCCTCACTTGTGAACCCCTAAGGAAAAGGAAATATGCAGCATCTCAACCACTTTTGCTTCTCCCTACAGTTTATCTGTATTATGGATTGTAGAGGTATTTTTAAAAAATATTTTTCTTAGTGTAATAATATTCACAAATATTTCACCATAAAAAGCACTAAACATTTTAAGTATATAATATTAAATGTACCATCTTTGCTAATTATTTTTATTGACCATATTCTTGTCAACTCTAACTTTATTAAGAAATTTAATACCCTAACACTCCAGAATTTTATTCTTGTTCAAGTCTTTAAAGGTTTCTTATGACTGTCAAAGGAAGGTATTTCTTTAAATAAATATAGTATTCCTCATTGTTCCTAATCAAAAGATCTCTTTTATGTAGTCTGCACAAGAAAATGGAAATGATGCACAAAAATACAGCTTTTTATCTTGCAAGTTGTTTATGCATCTTGAGTTTGCTTATTTTTGCAATCGTGTGCATTTTAAAATTGCCATTTGTATTTTGTATTCTAACTCTTGACTGTAGTGGAAATTTGGATTGAAGACAATAGGAACTGTGATGTACAATATATAAGCTTGCATCCAACTGAGAACAACCCCCATTCTTGTCTGTGCTTCAATCAGCAGGAGATTTTCTTTCAGTTTGTTTAGAAGAACCATGTCCTGTCATCTGCATAGAATACAATATTTGACAGAAAGATTTTTCTTTTGCCCTTTGTGGCTTAAATGCTGCATGCCACAAAAACTTCTGTCTAGCTGAAGAAGAGTTTAAGGTATCCTCTATGATGATGGGTAACAATAAAACCAAATAAAATTTTAAATTACTATGCATAGTAGACCAAGAACCATTATCTGAATACCAAACAGAGCCAGAAAATTCTCTAAGATCCAGATTAGACATAAAAACATTTTAAAAACAGGTATGCAGGTATGTAGTGTAAACCATTTTGGAAAACTCCTTGGCATTATTTACTGAAGTTAATAAATGTATACTCTGTGAAGTTGCAATTCAACTAGTAGGCATGTATTCAAGAGAAATGTGTGCACCAAACACACATCCAAAAATGCTTGTAACAGCACTATTAATAATATCTAAAGCTGGAACTAACCTATGACATAAATATAAGCATGGATAAATATTTTTTGGCATAGTCATGTAAGGGATACTATAAAGCAGTAAAAATGAACCTATACCTGACAGCATGGGTAAATCCTAAACATAATGTTGAGCAAAAGAAATTAGACATAAAAGGCTATCTACTGCATGATTCTATTTATACAACATTCAAAAATAGATACAACTGAACTATCGTGTTAGAACTTAGGAGAGTAGTTATCTTTAAGGAGGGTGGATACAGGGATTGAAAGGGTAGAGTCATGGGAAATATTGTCTTGACCTGGATAATCGTTATATAGGTTTTTACTTATGATAGTACATTGATAATATTAGTATAAGACATTAAGATTTTACATTTAAATTATGAAAAGATAATACATGTGTATATTTTTATATTGATACATATATATAAAATACATGGCATTTATAATATATAATATGTTGGTATGTAGCATGTACCAATTTTAAAAATGCTTTAAAAAGAAGAAGAAAAAAATTTCAGGATATAAAAAATACTTCATTTCCTTTTCGCTAGAGATAATTCAATTATGTACAAGTCATGTATGCATATATATGTTAAAATATGCTAAATAAGCAATTCAAAAACTGCATGTAGGCTTCTGATGGGTCACGAAACAGAACTAAGTTTAGTTATTTCACTTAGCCACTTAAAAAATTAAAGTGAAAACTGTTTTTCTTTCTTAACAATCTTCAAGTATTTTAACTATAAGCAAACTTAACATGATTTGATGTTAAAGTTTTTGTAACTCAGAGTCTGTTGAATTCATCTTGATTTTCATCAAGTTCAATAATTCACTTCAATTTTAAGTTAAAACATTTTATTTTGCTCCTACTCTATGGGAGGCACTATGGTTTTTATATAATAAATGTTCCTATTGTGGCATCCCAGTTAGAAAATTTGATACATAAGAGTACTGTTGATTCCAGCAAGTGAGTACATATGCGAATCTCTGGATTAGTTATCGACTGCTCAAAAAGTGCACTTTGAAAGGTAGAAGATCTGTGTAAACATGCCTGGCATCTGGAAGCTGAACTTGGTAGTATAAAGTCTAGCAAGACTTTATTATTCAGATATATAATGTATTACTTAAAAAAACTACTTTTCATAATCTCTTGGGATGCATTATCTAAGAGGACGATAAAGGTGATACTAAGCTGCTATTTCCCAGCCATATGTCATGTGCCGGGCACTTAGTGCTATGGCCGATAATACATATGATACCTATATTTCCAGAGAGAGTTAATTTAAACAAGGAATTTTTTCTGCCTTAAACTTGGTGAAGTGATTTTCCTAAAATTATTATTTCACTTATACTATTGAAGAGAAAATTGACCGTTTTTAAAGATGAATGCCATGATTTGATGGCTATTATCCAGGATACTTAAAGATTCTTTTAAAAAGTTAGCATCAAGGGAGGATAAAAGTAAATGCAGTTATCCTACCTTAGATCTTGTAGATCTAAATAGATGCACAGAAATACCTAATATCCTGAAACCAGCAGTTTCGTTACTGATGACATCTTTTTCCATTACAATGACCTGAAAAATTTAAAGGGATTTTCCAGTCTACTTTGCATGGAAAAAAATAGAATGAGAATATTTCTTTTTCAAATCTAGTTGCCTTGGAACGAGTATGAATGACTGTGTTGGATGTTGTAAAGTGTTTTTGCTATTTCAAGTTAGAATTGGTTGTGAAATAATAGCGTCACACTGAATAAAAGATTTTCTTTTAAGAAACAAAAATTAAGTATTTAAGAAAAGGATCTACTAAAAGAAAGGACATGATGATCTTTTATGTTGCTTTAAGAAGCATATGCAGTAACTCTGAGAGGGTTGAACATGTCAGGAAATTAATCTGAAGGCAAACTTGCATACATGAGAAAAATAAGAAACGATGACTAGGGTCTTAAAAGGAAGAATTGATGGTATATGTTAAAAGTGATATAAAATTCAAAAGAAAAGATTGATGAGATTTATTATTATAAAATTTTGAGTTTTTTAAAATAAAAAATATAAGTACAGGGCTTCCCTGGTGGCACACTGGTTGAGAGTCCGCCTGCGGGTGCAGGGGACACGGGTTTGTGCCCTGGTCCAGGAAGATCCCACATGCCGCAGAGCAGCTGGGCCTGTGAGCCATGGCCGCTGAGCCTGCGCGTCTGGAGCCTGTGCTCCACAACGGGAGAGGCCACAACAGTGAGAGGCCCGAGTACTGCAAAAAAAAAAAAAAAAAAAAAGTAGATATAGATATAGATATATAAGTACAAAAAATGTTAAGTAATATTAACAAGATTGAGAGAAAAGAAAACACATTTATTCATCCCTCTCCAGTTATTTTCCTCTTAGGTGTCTAAAGTTAACAATTTCTGGCAATTTCATCTCATATTTTTTGATAGACTTCTATTCATATTTCTAAATTTGTCAATTTTATATACTATCAATTGACATTCTGTTTTTATAAATCACAACTTAGCTTTCTTACACACCATCTTTCTTGCCTGTCTTGAGAGTTATTTTTTATTTGTTTATGTTTCCTGGATTTCTAATTCTTCTTGTACTTCTTGTACTACTTGCTATTATATTGTTTCCCCTCTCAGAAGTGTTTCAGCACATTAGTTTTTTCTAAACAGTCCCACTTTTCTTTAGATCTCTTTGCCCAAAGTCCTGTGTTTTGCCTGAACTTGGATTCATTGTTCCCTAGATTTACTGTAAAATCTTTTCCTACATTGAGTCCACCTTGTCTAGGAATTCACACCTTCCTCTTTTTTGGTTTACTTTCTCATTTTGCTGGAGTACATCCTCAAATAGTTTCTTAAGAAATGTTGCATGGACACTAAACTTTTTGAGTCCTTTTAATAAAATTTAAGTCATTGTATTATATAAATTTTTTTCAAGTTTGAGTAATTTCTCTGTTTTTTTTTTAGTAGAAATTCTTCTATCTAGTTTCTCTATTTTATTTTTTGAAGCTCCTTTTCTTCAAATTTGGCCTTTTTCATCTTTCCTCTCCTATTTTTAATGTTTTCCTTTTGTTTCTCTTTTATAGGCAATGTCTTTAACTCTATCTTCAAAAGTCGTACTGAAACTTTATTATCGATAAATAATTGCAATATTACTTTTTCATGTTACTGTATTCTTTTTCTCTTCTCAAATCTCTCCAGGAATATTAATTAGAATTTTCTTTCTTTCAAAAATGGTATTATCAGTCCTTTGTATAATCTTCTGTCTTCCAGTTTTTTTTACTGTTTAATCTTGGTTCTTCTTTTCTATGAGGTACTCTTTACTAAAAAAACTGCCTATCTTTATTCCCTATTAATATTGTGCTGCGAGGTCTTAAGATGATCTGCTTGAGGAGCTGATTGAGAAGACTGAGGGCCCAGGTCGTGATTAGGCAGGGAGCTAGCTCTTCTGCGGAGGCAGCATCAAATGCAAGAATATGTTTTTTTCCTCTGGGATCGTATTTCTCCAGAGAGGTAACCTTCATTCTTTTTCCTGGGGGAGAAGTACCTACGAGTATTTGGGGCCACAGCTGTTCTTGGCCACAAGTAGAAGTGTTCACCTATAGAGAAAAGTTTCCATTACTTTTGTCAATTTACACCTCTTATGAGAATCACATCTTATGAATAACTTCCCCCCCCCCCCGGGTAATTAACTCTTCAGTAGGCAGGTTAGTGCCCCAGTAAGATTTTTTTTAACATCTTTATTGGAGTATAATTGTTTTACAATGGTGTGTTAGTTTCTACTTTATAACAAAGTGAATCAGCTATACATATACATATATCCCTGTATCTCCTCCCTCTTGTGTCTCCCTCCCACCCTCCCTATCCCACCCCTCTAGCTGGTCACAAAGCACCTAGCTGATCTCCCTGTGCTATGCGGCTGCTTCCCACTAGCTATCTATTTTACATTTGGTAGTATATACAAGTCCATGCCACTCTCTCACTTCATCCCAGCTTACCCTTCCCCCTCCCCATGTCCTCAAGTCCATTCTCTTTGTCTGTGTCTTTATTCCTGTCCTGCCCCTAGGTTCTTCAGAACCATTTGTTTTTTTAGATTCCATGTATATGTGTTAGCATACGGTATTTGTTTTTCTCTTTCTGACTTACTTCACTCTGTATGACAGGCTCTAGGTTCATCCACCTCACTACAAGTAACTCAATGTCGTTTCTTTTTATGGCTGAGTAATATTCCATTGTATATATGTGCCACATCTTCTTTATCCATTCATCTGTTGACAGACATTTAGGTTGCTTCCATGTCCTGGCTATTGTAAATAGAGCTGCAATGAACATTGTGGTACCTTATGAATAACTTTTATTTCACATAACTGATTCATTGAAGAAAACTTCGTAACTTTAATTCCCCAGTAACTCTTTGAAGTTTTTCCTTTTTGGATTCACATTTCAATGTATAGTAGGCTTAAATCTTAGTGTCTGAGGAAAATCCCAGCTTTTTAATTATAGTCCACTTAATTATGTGGAGCCCTGGTTGCTAAATTATAGTATCTCATGCATTGAGCGAAATATTGAGTTGTTTAGCACATTGTATCACTTATTTATTCCAAAATATTTCATCTGTGAATTGACTGCTCTTTTATGTTGGCTTTTCTTTATATAAAAGTTAAAATAATGTTAGGAAGGCAAATTATTCAGATGCTGAAATTACGTTTTCCTTGATTTCAAGTAACTTATAAACTGGGAGAATTAGTATATGTTTTATGTAACATAGCTTATTTCTTAAAATTATACAGAAAATGCACATAATTCTGGAAATAAAAATGTTCAGCTGCTAAATGTCTCTCCCTGTTACTTTGCTATTTTTCTTCCACTTGCTACACACACACGCACACACACAGACTCACACACATGTATAGTGTATTTAGTTCTGTAGCCACAAGAATTAGCAGCAGTTTTGGAGAGAAAAGGTAGGAGAAAGAATGCCCTGAGCATCCCTTTGAATAGGTCAGTCAAGAACAGGTGTTATTATCCCAGGAGGAAACTGTAAGTGACTTTTTTGTAATTGGAAGTGTGTCCTGCCCTGATAAGAACTTGTGGATAAGGAAACAAGAGACTCATAAATAGCCAAAGGGAAGAAAGCCAGAAAAGCTTGCTGTGCTCCTCCACTTAAATATACGTCATTTCTTTAGGGACTACAGGTTTTACAGAAAGATGAGGACTAATTTGGGATGCTACTTACCTTTGTTTCCAAAAGAAAAAGACTCCTCTAGAATGTGATTTTAAGTAGGCCATGGACCAAAAATAGGCCATAAGGCCTGCCAGGCAGCTTTATGAACTTCAAGGTTCTAGGATATTTCATCCATTGGAGAGTTCACCAGTGCTTTAAACAGTATTAGAAAGAAAACAGCAGCAAAAAATCAACTATGCTAGTAAAATTTCTCTTGCAAGATATTATTGGGTGGTAGAACCTAAGTAGTTTTGTTGCTGCTTTGTTGTTGTTTTGTTGACTGGATGGTTCTGGATATTTGCTTACTTCTTGGCTTGTTGATTTTCAGTATATAAATATAACTTTGCAATGACAAGAAAAGAAAAGAAAAAAATATTTCAGGAGTCTTTAAGATAATATCATACAGTTTTGAGGTTTTTAAGACTGAGAATCAATTTTGCTTTACCTAAAAGGAATGTTATAATGCTTCACATTTTTGCTTATTCTTCATTTTTGCTTATTCTTGAAACTCAGAAGAAATTCTGCCCATTGACAAGCTCTCATTTGTATTAATCACAACATGAAACCCTCACTTACTCTCAAATTAAGTGTTCAGTGCTATGCATGTTATAAATTCATTCTCAGTGGCAAAATTTTCTTGGGGCTTAAGAAATTGTACTTTAATCGCTTTTACCCAAAAAGATTAGCAAAAATAGTACTTTGACACATAATGTCAGCATGTTCTTAGATTTTGATAAATGTGGACAAAATCGATAGATAGATACATGAGGAGTGCCCACATAAAATCATCATACTTCAAAAGCTTTTCCTAAGGTAACTCACAACTGTAGACTTTTCCTTTCAGTAATAAGAAGCAACAGTGTTGATAACTAGAAAGCATCTAGCCAGCTTTCTATTCAAAGAGGACTTTTTTGAAACAATAATAATAATTCAACAAAACAAACAGAATCACTAACTTCAAAATACTCTCATACTTAAAAGTCATGTGAGTTTTAAAATTGTTTACTGCTTCCAGTTTAGATATTTGGGAACACTATTTGCATCTACATGCTAACATTGATCGACTCCTTGAATTTGAATATTCCCCATAATCAGATCCCACTCCATCCATTTTTTTCTTCACTCTCAGTTATACTTTTAATATACCACCCTATTATTTCTTTCCCTGCAGCATTTTGTTTGCTTTTTTACCCCTTTTTAAATGTGAAACAAAAAAAAATTTATATGCTACCCTCTTCGTCCATGTCCATACCACCTGCTGTCTCATATCCATCCACTCTTCAACTGGTGACAGTCTGCATTGTTTCCATCTCTCTAACAAGCAGTTCTCATTAAATTCATCAATAAGCCCTGGATTTCTGAATCCAGTGAAGATTTATTTTTTTATCTTCCCTGAATTCTTTGTGACATTTAACATGTCTGAGCACTCCCTCTTTCTTTGAGAACCCTCTTCCATTGACTTCTGAGATGACACTCTGTAGGTTCCTCTGCATAATGCTTATATACAGATGTTCTGCATTTTTTCAGTTCCACAGAGTTTCTCTGTGTCTCTGCACACATTTCCTTGGCATCCATTCCAAGTGTATATCGGAGACTTTCAGGACTAGACCATCAACCGGATCTGTTGTTCTTTCTGTATACCATCACAGGGTGCCAGCAAAGAAACTTGGGGATCACCAGTGAGCCCTCCTTTTTTCCTACCCCTGCATTTAAGGAATTACCAATCTCACTGATTTTGCTTTCTTAATGTCTCTTCAGTTGTTGCTTTTTTCTCAGTACCCTATTGTCAGTACCCTTCAGACAGGGTTATATCCCACCTGCATTGCTAGAATAGCACTCCAGTTTGCTGTCTTGTATCTAGTCTTGCCAACCCCATGCAGTCCATTCCTCTCATCTTCCTCTCTTTTAACATTTATCATATCACATCAATTTTTATTATATATTTGATTTTACTTATTCACTTATAAGTCATGCTCTTTGTTAGCTCATTAGGTACCAATTCTATATATTTTTTTAACATCTTTATTAGAGTATAATTGCTTTACATTGTTGTGTTAGTTGTTGCTGTATAACAAAGTGAATCAGCTATACGTATACATGTATCCCCATATCCCCTCCCTCTTGCATCTCCCTCCCACCCTCCCTATCTCACCCCTCTAGGTGGTCACAAAACACTGAGCTAATCTACCTGTGCTATGTGGCTGCTTCGCACTAGCTATTTATTTTACATTTGGTAGTATACATATGTCCATGACACTCTCTCACTTCATCCCAGCTTACCCTTCCCCCTCCCTGTGTCCTCAAGTCCATTCTCTACATCTGCGTCTTTATTCCTATCCAGCTTATTCCTGACTTACTTCACTCTGTATGACAGACTCTAGGTCCATCCACCTCACTACAAGTAACTCAATTTCGTTTCTTTTTATGGCTGAGTAATATTCCACTGTATATATGTGCTACGTCTTCCTTATCCATTCATCTGTTGATGGACACTTAGGTTGCTTCCATGTCCTGGCTACTGTAAATAGTGCTGCGATGAACATATGTACCAATTCTATATTAATATTATTTTTGTCTTTGTCATTCATTCCATATCATAGTACTTGTTATAAGTACTTAATAACTTTTTTTGCTAAATAGATATGTGAATAAATACAGTCTCACTGCTCCAAAGCCAGTTGATAATGACTGAGTTAGTAGTGGGGCATGGATAAGAGCTAGTCACTGAAATTGGAAGCATCATTCAGCAGCTGTTTCGGCAACAGTCTGGGAGAAGTTTTCTATTTCTTCCTTGCATTTGTAAAAGTTGACTGTATTAAAAGCAGGGTTATTCATACATTTAATGTAGAACTTAAATACAATTCAATGCTGAGTCTACTTAAGTATTTATTATATAGAGAGTATATGAGATAAATAAGTCAAATTATGTGAAAAAATTTAGGAAGTATGATAAACTTATTTTCTAATTTCTATGATAATAATATGCCCAAGGAATAGATTCAGCCCAAATATTGTATAGTTGTAGATCTGTCTAACCCAATTCACGTTATGTTATGATGTTAATGGTATGTCCAAATATCTTTCCAGTTCTTGATTAGGCAGAAGTGTACTTAAGGTCAGTCAAAATAAAAGGTCAAGTGACACAAGAAATAATTTCTTTTAACTTTTGAAAATTTAAAAATTAATTTAGTGCTAAATAGTTTTGGGGTTCACAGTGTATAGAAAATAATTTTGCAATGACAAAAATTACACATAGTAAATGTCCATATCTGAGTGAATTTATTGAGGAGTGTAATTTAGTTTGAGTCATTGGGAAAAGAGAGAACTGAGGTATTATAAAATGTGAAAAATTAAATGAATTGTATATTTCTGCTCTTTTTGCATAAATTAGACCTTTTACTTCCAATTATGAAAAAAAAAGTCTTTTTTGCCTCCCCTCTCTTTGGGTAGCTTGTTATCTGTAGCAAATAAATTTCTAAGAAAAGTGAAAATATTCAAATACATTGTCTTAACATTTAAAAGAAAAGTATACATATTCAGACAATGCTACCATTTTAAAAAATTAAAGCTTTTGTTTTATTAAAGATTTTTTAAACTAGTGATCTGACAACAGTTATTGCTCTTTTATAAAAGTAGAAATATCACATTTTGCTTTAATATAGCCACGATTACTCTTTTCATCAGTAGCTTTGTTAGTAGGTCAAGGAGAAATCATACCTAAGAAGAAGAGTCCATGGAGAAAAAGATGAACCATATCAGAATTAAAATTAAATTGAAAAAATTTAAATCAAGGAAACCAGTTTTACTTCTTTCAGTATGATGTACAAATTCATGCATTTTAAATGGGAAATGGGAAATTTCATAGCTGCTGAACAGCAGTGATGTGAGCTCTGTGGTCAGAGTGGATGCAGGGTACAATAAACCTATGGCAGCTTTTGCTCATTTAAAGAAATTACATTTGAAATGTTCTGACTACATTATGAGGCCATAAGAAAATTTACAGTGATTTCTTTTTAGTGGAACAAAGTACTTGCTCTTTCTCATCTCAGAATCATTTTCTAATTTTGCTACGCTTAAAGGGGGGTGTAAATTCAGTCATAGATGTGTTGCTGTGCACATACCTGCACAAACGCTCACACGTGTCAAAGTTTACCAGCTGTCTATATATTTATTAGTGTGTGTCAAACTTAGCCATCAACTAGAACTTACGTTTTGCATTAAGACCGTTGCATAAATGTGCACTAAAATTGAATCTAACAGCAAAGATGAAGGTAGTGGTGACAGATTTAGAAAGAAACTCCAAGAATAAAGCTGTTTAGAAGCCATTAGTATACATGTGCTTTGAGAGTAGGGATGCAGTAATTCTTTCAGACATAAGAATTCTATTTTCCAAGTAACTCCATTCATGTAAGCAATACACTTTATATAAGACAGGTTTCAGCTTCCAGCTGTTTTCTGATGTTGGAAAGTGAAACACTAGGGCTTGAAAGTGAAACACTAGAGCTTGAAAGTGAAACACTAGAGTAGGGATGCAGTAATTCTTTCAAACATAAGAATTCTATTTCCCAAGTAACTCCATTCATGTAAGCAATACACTTCATATAAGACAGATTTCAGCTTCCAGCTGTTTTCTGATGTTGGAAAGTGAAACACTAGGGCTTGAAATGGTTCTGGGGACACAGCCTTTCCTGTCAGGGATTCTAGCAGATGCTGATATAATTTAATATTCGTGGAAGACAGACCAAATATAGAATAGCATCAACTTGATTTTGCAGAGTTTTTAAGCCAGCTGTCCCTTGGTATTTACATGGAAGAAGTCTACAGTGTAC
The DNA here is from genome assembly GCF_025265405.1 of Mesoplodon densirostris. Classification (NCBI taxonomy): domain Eukaryota; kingdom Metazoa; phylum Chordata; class Mammalia; order Artiodactyla; family Ziphiidae; genus Mesoplodon; species Mesoplodon densirostris. The sequence goes on along the minus strand of NC_082672.1, from coordinate 34,087,515 downwards.
CAAGTTGCATATTTTTGTGTGCAAGTTCTCAGCCATGGTATGTAGTCATTGGTGTTTTGACAGCCATCTGCTCAGACCTTACTTTCTCTATTCAGCCATAGCTAAAATTGAACATTTTTCAAAGTGGAAAATTCCAGGTAGTTTTGACTATAAGAGAACATAAAACTAGCACTCAATATTAAAAATAAAAGCAATATATATTTTTGCTTAGTAATAACCTGTATATTAAGGTGAATGTCTTATAAATAGCTCTGAAAAATAAATAAGCTCCTTTAGAACAGAGACCGTATCTTCTTATTGATTAAGTTTCATTTAATTGTGTGTTAAGGCTCTAGCTAGACACAGAGGGAGTTACAGAAATGAATAACTCGACAGTGACTTAGCCAAAGGCTGACCTTGTCTTGTATACAGCAAGACCTCCATTAATATTTGCTGAATGAATGAATGAACAAGTTAGAATCCATACATAATAATCTGTTTATTTGTAGAAATTTTCACCCAGAAACTTATAGGTTTTAATACATGGGGATGTATGCACGCACACATATATGTGTATGTGTGGGATAAGTATGTTTATATACTGTAAGTGAGTGAAAGAAAGTTTGATAAGACCTTTTGAGCACTGACTATGCACTTCCTGGTATGCTAGGCATTCTGGTGATTTAAACAAGTATGTAACATTTTTTTTTCTCATCTCCTAAGTACATTTGCATTAAAAGAATAAAGTAAAGAACATTTGTTTAAAATGATAAATTGTTTAATAAAGATTGATTTTTTAATGCAAAAGATTGGGAAAGGATGGATAATTTTTTTAAATCAAGATATTGAGGGAAATATTATATTTAGACCCATGGAGAATAATTCAGGTAGAGAAATGAACACAACCTAGGTAAGGTGGATAATGAGATAGTGGTTTCAGAATAAGATAAGGAAATTACTTGAGCATGGAATTTTAATTGAGAATAATAGAAGATAATTTTAGGGGAATTTAGGTAGGAAAGGTGGATTAGAGTGAGTTTATGGAATACTTGAAATATCTAGATGAAACAGTTACAGTTAGAGTCAAGTGACAGTTATTATAGGACCTGGAGTGATGCAAGAACTTGAAGAAAGTGGACTTCTATGGAGCTTATTTTAACAATAATGCACGGGAATCTAACACATGATTATAATCTCTGCTTCTAACAAAAATGGGATTTAGGCTGCATCAGTCCTGATGGAGGATAATGTAAATTTTGAGTATATTTTGAAAAATAAGTATAAGATTTGATGATTCAAAGATGAAAGAGAAGAATTTGTCTTAGATCACTTTAAAACAATGCAAATACAGACACACAGTCAAATTTAAATTATAAATTATTTGTATTGTTCTCTGCAATGCAAGTTTAATTCATATTGTAAACAGCGTTTTATGTTGAATTCATGCATTGATTTATTTATCAAATATTCTTTTGAATATTTTCTTGGGTCCAGCATTACATTAAGCAGATATTGAGGTGGCCAAAAAATTCGTTTGGGTTTTCCATAAGAGCCTGTGGAAAACCCGAACGAACTTTTTGGCCAACCCAATATATTGCTAAACAAGTCTTCAATTTAGTTCAGAAGAATGGAGACAATATAAAAATATTATTATGAATGCCTAAGAATCTTAAGTCCCCAAATCCATCTGTCAGTTTCATGAGCATGATTTACAAGCCTGCTTCATTACTGACAAGGTAGACAAAATACATATCTCTAAAGAATAACATTTTACTGGGCATGTTTGTTGTAGCCAAGCAAATATATAGTGTTCTGAAAGTGTTGTTTAAATCTCTTGTTTCAACATGCTTGGGACCAGTTAATGTTTACAGTTTTGTGAGTGAATAAATCTATATACTGAAAACATTTCGTTCAATAAGTTGGCCTTCTTGAGTTTTGAATAAATTTTGGAGCCTTAAGTTTAATCTTCCATGTGTGTCTAAGTTTAATCTCTTTGTATTGTCAACTCTTTATTGTTATTATTTTAACATTTTGAGTAAAATAATTACCTTTTGGAATATTTTACTCTGACCAGTAACTTCTAGCCATAAGCCAATCTGGTATCAATTGTGAGATTCAGTATCAACAAGAAAAAGATAACCAACCCTTAGCTGTCTTGACATGACTGAATCCACCAAATACACACACACACACACACACACACACATATATCTCACTTCCAAAGTGATTCAGGACATATTATCTAGATATGATTTTAGATGATGTAGTATATTATTAAATTAACCAGTAGTGCAAAAATAGATTAAATATTATTAAAGACACAAGGAGAGAAGTTAGAGAAGTGGGCAGACAGAAATCATAAGTTTCTTATATAAAACTGAAGAGCAATTTACTTTGTAAGCAAAAATCTCATGACACTAAAACAAGATGACGAAGAAATTACACAGTGTGCAAGTGTGGAGAAAAAAATAGCTTGTGATACCATAGTGATCTGAGAGCTCATTATACATCAGCAATGAAAAGCTCTAACTACCAT